>NC_048597.1:164915105-165627605 GCF_003668045.3 Cricetulus griseus
ATCTAGAAGAAACCATTCTGAGCGAGGTAACCCAATCGCAAAAAGACAAACATGGTATGTACTCACTCATATGCGGATTTTAGACATAGAGTAAGGATTACCAGCCTACTATCCACACTGCCAAAGAAGCTAATAAACATGGAGGTCCCTAAGAGAGACATACATGGTTCCCTGGAGAAGGGGAGAAGTTCAAGATCTGCTGAGCAAATTGGGAGCACGGGAAGAGGGGGGAGGGAGCTAGGAGAATGAGAAAGGGAGAGGAAGAGGGATGCCCAGGACATGAGGGAGCAGAAAATGAATCAGGGGAAGAATACACAATAACAAGAATGGAGATATCATAATAGAGAGAGACATTTTTGGTTTACAGAGAAATCAGGTACTAGGGAAATGTCTGGAGATCTACAAAGATGACACCAGCTAACTATCTCAGCAGTGGAGGAGAGGCTACCTTAAATGCCCTCCCCTGATTATGAGATTGATGACTGACTTATATGCCTTCATCCAGCAGCTGGTGGAAGTAGAAGCAGACACCCATAACTAATCACTGATCTGAAGTGGAACCCAGATGCAGAGAAGGACCAGTGAAGAGCACAGAGGTCCAGACCACGCTGGTGAAACACACAGAAACAGCTGACCTGAACATCCAGGAACTCTTGCTCCCCAGTCTGATAGCTGGAATACCAGCATAGAACTGATCCAGACCCAAGGAACATGGCTTTCTGTGAGGAAACCTCAGAAATCTATGGGACCTCCTGTAGAAGCCCAGTATTTATCCCTAGCATAGGTGTGGACTTTGGGAGCCCAGTCCACATAGAGGAATACTCCCTGAGCCAAGACACACGGGGGTGGGTCTAGGCCCTACCCCAAAGAAAACAAAAGACTCTGATGACACCCTATGGAAGGCCTCACCATCCAGGGGGAGCAGAAAAGATATGTGACAGATAAGGTTTTAGTTGGGGAGTGGCGGGTAGGGGAGAATAGGTGGGAGAAGGGAAATGGGATTGTCATGTAAAACAACCCTGTTTCTAATTCAAATAAAAAAAGTTGGAAAAAAAAAAAACTATAACAGTACTTTCTACTGTTATAACAATGAGAAACTCATATAGAACACCTAGAATATCTTCTGAAATACAGTAAATGCAAATAAATGCTTTTTGTTGGTAATATTACTGTAACAGTTAAAAGATAAAAATTTCACTGTAAGTGAGCCACATTTTGACAGAAAGGTTGTTTTCCCTTTTTTATTATCATTTCAAATAATTTACCATCATCCTAGAAATTTTTACTTCCACTTTTTTTTAATAAAACTATGCTCATGACACAGCTATGTCATCCTGATCCTATCGGTTTGTAAAATAAGTAGATAATAAAAAAGATCTAAGCAAGAATTTTTACTTTAATGACAATTTGTATAAGGCTGGGTACAATAAAAGACCTTGACCCAAAAAAATAAGGTAGAGAATGATTGACGACACCCATAATTGACCTCTGGCCTACACACACAGATCCATACACATGTATGCACACCTATACATACACATGCCACATGCACACACAGGAATGCATACAGTACGCATATATAATTTTTAAAAGGGGCATTTAACCCTTCTGTCCATATTTCTTAAACTTTACATTGTCTTGTGTATTTCTACATCTTGCACCAATCTTTTCTACCCAACTAATCTCCCCACAAACTTTCATTTTCTGTCTCCAAAGAAACTGACAATGAATGGTGCTGTTTCAAAGGTATTTTCCCCTGCAATCATCCACAAGAAATAATACCACACGCTTATAGGTTTTGTTTCATCCAGATTAATCAAAAGCTAGAAAGTCACTTTTCTGAAACCAGATAGCCTGATGGTGCTGGGAACACAGTCATTCTGCTAAACCATGTGTGACACCATTAAGTCACATCATTTACTTCAGCGTGCTAGTCTATAGTTTTTTTGTTCTAGAAGGTTCATTTCCTATATTCTCAAACCAGTAAAACTACATCCTTCCAGCATTTTCTATTCCTAAACCAATAATCAAACGACCTGTTAGTCATGTAGTACATCACACTACCAGCATTTTCAGCATTATGTGGTTTTTTAATTTCTAACATTTCTCTTCACAAAAACTGATCTGAATGTTGATTATTCTGACTTGGCCATTCCAAAATGTACACACATTTCAAAATGTTAGATGTACATCATAAATAAAATGTCAGTGTAGGCAATTTCTTACTAAGACTCTTTTAGTTCAGAAAAGCAATCAAAATATTAAGCCGTATTAACAGATTCAAATTTCATTATTGAAGATAATTTACTAGAAATCTATGCCACCTAGAAATTTAGCTTAACACAAAACAATGTTAATCTCTCTATCAGAAAATGCAATCAGAACTTAGAACAATTTCATTGAAAAAATAACAAGTTAAGCTTATCAAGCATACTACACACCAGGCTGCTTCAAACCTAAAAGTCATCTTAGACTTTCCCCTGTGTCTCTAACAAAATTATACACAGGTAAATTTTAAGAAACACGTTTTTAAATTAAGAAGTAAATACATAAAATTCCACTGCTTAACCTTTTGGCTACAGTCATGCAACATAGTAATAGCAAAAACTGATGAGATGTAATTTATTTATATAAATCCATTCCAAAAACAAATCCTGAATTCATAGATAACTTACCCTTTGAGCTCTTTCTTTTAAATCTTGGTCTTGGGCTAAAAACGATTCTAATTTTTTCTGAACATCAATAAGTTTTTCTGGATTGATTCTTTTTAATAAAAAAAAAATAAGTTAAACTAAAAAGCAATCTCAACTTTAAAAACATGAATAATACATAGCGTTTCCTTATTCCCCCTCAATTTGACTTTTAAGTGTTAACATTACTTCTCATCTACAGACTGATAACACAGGAAGAAGAAAATGAAAGAACAATAGATTTGAGTAAGAGAGGTTATCTATATTAACACCATTACTATACTACCATGGGTTACTTCTTAATTCTATAAAGCTACAAGATTCCCATAGGACATAAATTAATGAAATTTCAATGTCATTTTTGCAAATCATCCTGCTTTAAATCAAATATATAAAATAAATTTCAAGTAATTAAGTAAGATATAGAAACTTTTACCTATTTAAAAATTAGACACATGAGAAACATTAAGTTTTGCTCAACTATGCTATAGCAAAGAATGAAAGGGTCTACATTTCACAAGAGACTTCATTTGTTTTCCTAACTTCAAACTGATCATTAATTATTCCAATGCTAGCATAGCAACAGGGAAACAGTAAGTGTAGATGAACTTGTTTTTCCTTTATTCTTAAATTTTTCAAAACATACGAAGCTACTCACCTCAATAATTTAATTTATGGCCAATTTTTATCTTCTATATTTTCAATCAGTCCTCCCACTATCTAACAGTTCAAATTACTTTTAGACAAACCAAACTGTTTTTCGGTGTCTCCAATACAAGTGAAGACTGATGGCCACTATACCCAATGTATACATCCTCAATTAGAGGAAAACATGATCCACGAACAATCCACGAAATGATTTCATTCATGAGGTATCACCCTTTCAACCTTCAATGCTCCTTGAAAACCAAGAAGTTCGTTCTCTTATTTTCCTCTGCTGTATTCTGCAAAATTGTTTCAATATACTTTTTTAAAGGTGTCAGGGCTAGGGAGATGACTCAGTTAATAAAGTGCCTGCCACATAAGCATGAGGATCTAAGCTCAGCTCTTCAGAGGCATTGTAGTATGTATCTGTAACCTCAACCCTTTTGGGGAGCATGTAGATGAACTGGAGACAAGTAGAACCCTGGAGCTCATTGGCTAGGCTGCCAGGCTAGACAAAGGGATGAGCTTCAGGTTCAGAGAGAGACCCTGTCTCAAAAGTTAAAGATGGAGAGTGATCAAGGAAAGACACCCAATTTGACTTCATGTCTCCACAGGAACAGAGACATATGTATAGACACACGTGCACATATCACAAATGCACCCCACACATAATAATAATAATAACACATACACAAACAGGTTTTTTAAATATTTTCAAAAGGAAGGCAACTAAAGCCAGACGTGGTAGTAAATACCTATAATCTCAGCATTTGGAAAGTGGAGACCACCTCAGCTACACAGTAAATTTGAAGGCAGAGTGGACTACATGAGACCAGTAACCAATAAAAAAAGCTAGAGCTAACATCATCCTTAGTATAAGTGAGAACCTTCCAGTTTTCCAACTAAAATCAAGAACAAAGCAGGGGGTGCTGGAGAAATGGCTCAGCGGTTAAGAACAGTAACCACTCTTCCATAGGACCAGGGTTCAATTCTCAGCACCCACACCACAGCTCACAACTATCTGTAGTTCCAGATCCAGAGGATCCATCATCCTGATCCCACTAGCACCAAAAATCGCAGCACAAAACACACACATGCAAGCAAAACATCATACACATGAAATGATAAAAAGAAAAGAACAAAGCAAGGAACTCTGCTTTTCAATATTATAAAATCAAAAAAAGGAAAATTAAAAGCATACTGATTGGGGGAGGAAAAAGTAAAATTTAATTGTTTGAAGGTGAAATAATGACCTACTTGGAAAATCAAAAGAAAAGGAACGAAATGCTCCTGGAACTATTAAAAATTATAACAAGGCTTCAGAATGCAAATATACCAAAGGCTAAGCAAGTATGAATAAGAAAGAAAGAAAACCACAAAACTCTGATGAAAGAAATCAAAGAATGATCATATTTTTTCCATTTCAGGGAAGTTCAATCTTGTCAAGGTTTTAATCTATTTCTCACTTGATCTACAGGTTCAATGTAATACCAATACAAATACTAGCCAGTTATTTTATGGGTATCAATAAACTGATTCCAAACACAAGATGCAGGGCTGCCAGGCTCCAAGACTTAATATAAAGCTATAATAATCAAGACAGTACAGTAATTGGCAAAAGAACAAATGGAGGAGAATAAAGTGACAAAATACAGCCACCTGAATAGTTAACAGATCGTTGTCAAAGGAACCAGAAAAACATAAAGAAACACTATTAGTCTTTCTAATAAATAATATTAGAACTGGATGTGTAAACACATGAATCCTAGGACATACTTTTCAAAAAATTTAACATGAATCATAGATACAAACAGAAAGCAGAAAAGGTTCAGAGATGGCTTAATGGGCAAAGTATTGCACGAGCAGGAAACCCTGAGTCAGGATCTCCAGTATCAACTTGATAAAATGGACACAGCCATGCACACCTGAAGCCCCAGCAATGGTTGAGGGATGGAGTGGAGGAAGAGACAGACAGAACCTAGGAGCTTTCCAGCCAGCCAGCCAGGTTCAGTGAGAGACCTCATCTCAGAAAATAAGGTGGGAAGCATTTGAAAAAGGCATCCTGACATCAACCTCTAGTGCACTCACAAAATTTCTAGCAAAGACCATATGAGAAAATCTAGATGACTCGAGTATGGCAATGACATTAAATGCAGCATCAAAAGACTAATCCGTGAAAAAAAAAAATTCATTCACTAGACTAGACTTCACTAAAATTGGAAACATCAAGCTCAGGCATTCTTCTTCTGTTCCTAGCCCACCATCAGACGAACTGCTCTACTCTGCCACACCTCCTTGCCATAACAACACAACCTTTGAAACCATGAACCAAAATACTTCCTTCCTTTAAGGTGGATCTCTCAGATACTAATTACAGTGACACCAAGAGAAACCTTCATATGAACTAGGAACTCTTGAGTGGCACTGATACCATAAATTGCAACAAATCAGCAATCTGTTGGATGCTGATACTAGAGGAAACTGCATATGTGGGCTTGGGAATGTGGAGTGACTGTGCTTTCCTTCAAATTTGCTGTCAGCATAAAATTTCTGCATAAGACTTTTTAAAAGTCTTTTTTTTCCCTCTAAATCAGAAACCAGATGGTGGAATAGATTAGGAGGAAGAAGGAAGTAAGTGTAGGCAATAAGCACAGTGATGTCATGTTCTCACTCCTAACAGCAACAGAGGAACAACTAGCTCTTACTTGATCTCCTTCACAGGTACTTTCTTCTGGAGAAGCTGCTGCACCATGCCTTGTTCTTCTGAAGGTAGTAAAATTAATAAAGCTTCGCCATCCTCTTTGTATCTAAACAAAATAAAAAATTTTAAATGCATCAATAAAATCTTCATTCTACATTTTGACAGCAAAATGAGTAGACGACATGAAATCAAGTTCACTTAATTAGTAAATGCTAGAAAAATCCGCTTTTAATTTTCTATGATATCAGAAAAGTAGGACTCTTGTTGCCTTACATCAAATTCTAATCACTTGCTATAATTCCCACTGTCCTTAAGGCTATATACCTCAAAAGTAGAGGTAGCATCTTAAAAGGAAAAAAAAAAAAAAAGCAATTAAACAGAACAGAATTCATCTTTTGAGACAGGATCTCCATATTGTAGGCCAGGATGCTTTTGCTTTTGTATGGAACCCATGCTGGTCTCAGGCAACAACAGGCCCAACTCCAAAGGGAATATTTTAAAACAGGTCCATACAAATGTATCAAAGAGAACTATTTCCACCAAAACCACAAGAGTGTTATGACAAAATTACTTATTAAACATGGCAACCAAATAAATACACTGACGAAATCAGTTTGTTGGGAATACTGACGTGTTATACTGACATACATATGCCTGTAATTTCTAAACATAGGAGGCTAAGGCAGAAGAATTGCTGCAGATTCAAGGTAAGGTTGAGCTATACAGTAAAACTCTGTCTGAAAAACCAAAAAAATAAATCAATTCATCTTCCTACAGATCTTACTGATACCTTTAAAATAAAAGTTTTCAGACCAATTTAAGACATGGGCCTATTCAGGCAAATAACTCCAGTCCTTATAACTGCTCTTCCCTCACCTCAAGCCAAGTCTTATTTTCTACCATACCTTCAGGAATCTGTGCTGACACAGGCCAAAGACTTCCTAAACTACTGAAGCTGTCTGTGCTGCCTGAATATATTTACTAACACCACAGTGTCAGTTGGTACACATGAGCAACAAAACAGAATCAAAAGGGATATTTAGGGAATTTTTCATATACACAGAAGAAAACATAATCTCAAAGCATTCTTTACACTCATGCTATAAAATCTGAGGGGCACATGTTTATAACTAACCAAATAACTACTTACTAAGAGACCATGACTCAGGAATAAACCAAACACAGAGAAGCAGGACCCTGTCTTGAAACAATGTGACACTCATCCTAAGCAGAAACCGCAAACACGTTACAAGCACAAGATTCAGGACAACAATCAAAGAATGCCAAAGAACAGCCACAGGCAACAAACGCCACCAGTCAGAAGTAGAGAAGAGCTTTTCAGAAGTGCCAGAAGAAAAAATATGACACAGCAATTGGAATTTCAGGTAGGTCGTTAAGGTAGATAGAAAGGGGTCTAAGGTGTTCTAAAAGAATGATGAGTCATGGTAAAAAGAAACCAGACAATACAAAACTGATTTAGTAAAGAGGGATCTAAAAAAAGAGAAGGTCCACAGTGGGAATACAAAAATGAACAGCAGGGAAGATGGCTTAAAAAAGGTATGTCCAAGTCTGGTTTTGTACTACCCTGAATGCCTCTGCAAGAGATTCTGTAACATTGTCTGCAAATAGTATTTTATCATTTAATGTTGAAAGAAAAAAATGGCTTTAACAAAGAGATGGTACTATATTTTTAATATGAAAACTAAAAAAAAGCTTTTTATCTTACATAATAATTTTAAAACTCAACTCCACTCTAATTAGAAAAAATATATCCTTGTATGAACAGACTGAAAATGATTAAAACATATCAAAATGTCAAGCTATCCTATTATAGATAATTTATTAATTTTTTAAATCTTATTAATATGCCAGGTGCTAAAATGGTGAGAAAAATAGACATTATGCTGGCTATTAACAAAATTGAGTACCTATATGAATTTGTATTAAAAACCATTAATAAATAAATACCAGCACTCAGGAGGCAGAGACAGGTGAATCTCTGTGAGTTCAAGGCCAGCCTGGCAAATAACGGAGTAAGTTCCAAGACTGCCAGAGCTACACAGAAAAAACCTGTCTTGGGAAAAACAAAAACAAAAAACAACAATATAGGACTTTGATTAGTAACATAAAGGAAGCTATAAGAGCATGACAGAGAATTCTACCTAATAGTCTAGATATTAAGAAAACTGTCCAGAAATAATGACATCTTAAATGAACCTTGAAGAATCAGCAGCCAGTCTAACATTAAGGGTAGAGACAAAGAAAGGACGGTCAAGTTTCACAAGTGAAAAGGTAGTATTTCAGAGATTAATGAATACTTGAATATTTTTGTCTTCATGCTTATTTAATTTTCTTATAAACTGAAATATAAATATATAAATACTCCTTTACCTAATTATATGTTAGAACTGAAAAATAAAGTTGTAAATACCTTCCTCATTGTTTAAATGCAAAATTGTAAGCTCCAAGTTATTAATCTTCATTTACTACCAAAAAAAGTATGAATTTAAAATACTCCTCTTTAGTCATTAGACTAAACCATACATGATGGCAGAAGTTATTAGCATAAAAATAAGATAGATGACAAACATCAAAACTGCTGTGTCTGCTCTCTGAGGACAGGTTAAAAGTCAGAGGACAGTCAGGTCAGGTGGTGTTACACACAGCAGGTAGATCTCTAAGTACCAGGACAGCCAGGGCTTTACAGAGAAACTCTGTCTCAAAACCAAAGGAGAAGTCAAGAAGTCAGAGGACAAGTTGAGAAGGTGGGGCTATGAGTGAACTCAGAAAAAAGCAGCACATGCTTTGCTGAATAAGCATGAGGAAGGACCTGAGTTCAGTTCCCAACATCCCAGTGAAAAGCTAGGTATAACCATGTATGCCTGGAACCATGTATGCCTGGAATTCGGGAGCTGAGAAGAAAGGGGAACAGGAGGGGGCAAGGGAGGAGGGGAGGGAGAGGGACCTGGGATTGACATGTAAAATAATTTTCTTTCTAATAAAAAAAAAAAATGATATCACAGTACCCATAAAAAAAAGAAGAATAGAGAAGGGGGAACAGGAGAATCTCTTGGTCTTGCTGGCCACCAATTTAGAAAAGAAAACCATCTAATTGCTCTAACATCTCTAAATGTAATAAAAAAAAGGATACAGAAAAGAGAAGGGTGCAAAGGAGTGGCCTAAGAAGGATAACATAAAGAGCCACACAGGTAACTGTGGGGAAAGCAACTAATATACAGAAACCATTAATATAAAAGACCCTAAGGCAACACCATGTCTAGCATATATAAACAGAAGCAAGACACAGAACAAGAAAAATAAATAAATAAACAAACAAACAAATAGGGAAGTGTATAAGCCTGTCACTGACTGAACTGGGAAAGCCCTCACAGGAGTCAAGGGAATTTGAATTACACTTTAAAAGACCACTGCCTGCTGGACTGAGTAACCATGGGAAAACATGAGTAGTGGAAGTGCTGAGAAACAGCTGACTCCTAAGAAATATCAGACCCTTCCTTGCCTCTGTGCCTCTACCAGCTGTATGTCATCCCAGCTCTTCAATGCTTCAAGTTACAAGACAAAGGATTTACTCTGCCCTTTATTAAGCCTTTAAAGCCCAGTTATCAAGAGACGTAGGCAGAAAGCCATATAAGGAAGCAATTTCCTCTTTGTGAGAAAATTCAGTAGTAGAACTTTAACTTTAAATTCCCAGCTAAGTGAATTTTTAAGAATAGGAAATTTCACTTGAAAATACTGTTCCTATCACATACCTAATAAATCACATTAGGCTTAATTTTTGTGGAAACTGTCTTTTCTCTATTATTTCAGTTTGCAAAGAGTAAGGACTCTTTAAATATTCTCATTGATTCCTTAAAATATGAGCATTTTCTGCAAACCATGAGCCCTTCCCAATTTAGGAATTTTAACTAGTTTACAGCTTCATACTTGCTGCTAAAATGTACACCAAAAATATATGAAATGCAAAAGCTTGACTCTGCTGTCCCCTAGTGGAATCACAGCTTATTATCTAAATTAACCAGAATTTTGAGAACTACAAACAAGGCAAAAATGACTGAATTGGAATACAGCTAAAATGATTTTTTTCTCTCAGCACTCTAGAATGGAAACAGCTACATATAAACACCCATCTTATATCCTAGCCTCCCTACTACCCACAAACAAAAGGCTTATCTGATGTATGCCTACTTCCTAATAACAAATCTGTTTTCAACTGCAAATTTTTATTTACAATAAAAGAAATCAGGCTTTTGAGTACCAAAAAATGCAAGCCTTACTGACAATTGCTTTTAAGTAGCAAAATGTACCACAGGACAGATCAAAACAAACTGTCTTCACTCAGTTGTCTCAAAAAGGAGATCATTTTGCTAAGTGGATTAAGGAAAATTTTTTTCTTTGTTATAGATCCAATGAATTCATTAAAGATCAAAGAATCTATTACAGCAGTAATTGCTTAGAGGCAATAAACACCTGAATCGCCCTTTATTTTTCCCTGGTAAAGTACAAATAACAAGAAAGTCATATTCTCCAACTTTAGCAATGTTTCTAACAAATTCACTTTTTTATATTTATATATTAATGCTCAATTCCAAAAACAAACACTTTCTGGCAAAATGATTTTAATTACAGCCTAACACAAGATTTTAATTAGTTTCAATTTTTAATTTAGCCTTTATTCAACTCAATTATTCAGTCTCATGGCCCACGAAGTTTTCTCATTATCTCTAAACCCATTAATGGCCATTTGAAACCACCAGAGAAAAAAGTAAGCACAATAAATGCAAACCTTTTCATTGACTATACATCTGAAATAGTCAATTCAGAATGTATTGTTTATGTGTGAAAGGTCAGACTTCTACTTTAAAAGTTAATGACTATGTTAAAAAAATATACATTAAAATATTCTTTAAAATAGTATTCTCTTCAGACTCAGCATTGCAGTATTGTCCTATGTCTTCAGCTCCATAACCATCAAGACCCAATTTAATGCTCAGCATACCATGTTCAACTATATTTCAACCAACTTCTCCAAAACTAAACACCTGGAATACTTTCCTTTTTTGAATCATTTCTTGATATACTGAACTGTTCATTAATCTCATATAGAGATTTCAAAATGCTACTACATATACTCTATAAAAGAATAAGTGTCCACTTTCCACATCACACAACTGGCACAGGTGAAAGGCCTGTAAGTCATCTTCTAGTCTAATATTTTTGAAAGATACAACCATTTCTATCCAAAGACCTACAGAACCACAAAAATGCAGATGTGTGTGGGTACATGCACCAATTTTTACAAACTACATGTTTACTAAAGGGAACTAAGTCACTGGGGGAAGGGTTTTATTACCCACCAGCTTCCAAAAGCTCTCACAATAAAAAATAATCCAAATATGAACCCATAATATTAAGGTGCACCTTTTTAAGAAACTGAAAACAGGGCTGGTGAGATAGATGGTTTAGTAGGTAAAGGCACGTACCACCAAAGCCTAGAAACCTGAGCTCAAGCCTTGGAACCCAAGTGAAAATGGAAAAGGAAAACTGACTCTACAGGTATGTCACGCGTACTCACACATATACCATGCACTTGCACACACACACATACAATAATAGTAATTAAAAACAGAACAGTTTTGCGTCCCATTTTTCTTAGCTCTCAAGAGAAAACAAATTTTAGAGGCTAGTGATATCTTCTACAGAACTCAGTCTCAACTATTACTTCTTGTTTAAAATATATTAATTCCAATCCAGGGACTTATTTTTGTACCTTCTAGCAAAGCAATCCACATTGCCTACCATTACAATATTGTCTTCCTTTTATTCTTAAAAGAAACACATTTGAATATATTTTTACTACGGTCATGTTTGATGGCGACCCATGGTGCAAATTCAGATCACCCAGAAAACACTTAAGACATTCTTAACAGTCAGTGAAAATTAGGAAACAGGAAAGGAGACACTCTACTTCTTATTAGGCTGTAGAAAAACATGAAAAAGTTTTTTTACCTCAGCTGAGAAAAACTGTCTTTATATATGAAAATATCTATTATTTTCTTCAAAGTTAGCTTAAAACTGAATGTGAAAGAAAGAGAGGAAAAGAAGGGAAAGTATGCAAAGAAAGAGGAAGGAAGTTTGCAAGAAGGAAAGATGGGAGGAAGAAAAGGGAGATCAAGAAACAGGAGAGGCTCAGAGGGAGGAAGGAAGGAGGGGAAGGAGTGGGCACAGATGAAGCAGAAAGATGAAGCCAGCCAGGGAAACAGTCTTTGTCCCTCAGGCCTAAAGAACCTATCATGCCTGGGAAAGCCTTGAAATCAGGCAGATGATAGTCCAGTTAGATCAACACCAAACTGCATGAAAGTACCAAATTACACCATTTTGATGGCAAGGAAAACAGAAAGAAAATGTAAACCAAAGAAACTGTCCAATTATAGCTAATCATAATTAACATGACTTTATTACAATTAACATTTATGTTATTTACAACTCCATTATAAATACCATTTTACAACAATTTTACTGAAATGTTATTCACCTGGTTTTTTCATTGTTCTCTATATGTTGTGTGTGCGTGTGAGTGTGTGTACATGAAGGCCAGAGACTGCTATTATTGTCTTCCCCATTTGCTCTCCATCTCATTTTTTGAGACCATCTCTCACTGAACCTGGAATTCATCAACTCACCTAGGCTAGCTCGATACCTATCTCTACCCGACAGAAGTGGAAATACAGATGCACCTCACTTCCCACATGTTTGTACATGAGTATCAGCAATTCAAACTCAGGTCCTCATATATGCATGGCAAGTACTACAGACCTCACACATGCTAGGATGAGAATTCTTCCACTAAACTGTACTGTCAGTCTTCTTTTAACTTCTTTTTAAAGCAAGGCGTAAATTGCTTAGGCATGCCTTAAACTTACTCTGAAGCCTAGGCAAGCCTTGAACTTTTAAGTTCCATCTGCCTCAGCCTTCCAATCTCAGCTGAGAGCCACCATATCCAGATTTCATCTCTCAATTTCCTTAAGATCAATTTCTGGACAAGGAAGTATTAAGGCAAAAAGAATTGCTCTAAGGTTTTTGAGAAGCATTACCAAATGTGACCCAGAAATTTGTATTCTACAAATTTCACTGTAATCCCAATAGTACTAACATATTACATAATACTTTTCATTCTTTTAGAGCCATTTGTAATTTAGCTTGACTTTGTTTTATGTTCCAGACATTTTCCCTACAGCTCTTTAGCCAGTATAAGAGGCTTCAACTTAGAATATAAAAAAACAGAGAAACAAAAAAATGAAAAAAGATCCACTGAGAGGGATCTTCACTAGTGTTTTTAATCTCACTCAGAAAAAGAAATATATGATTCCTATCAAACCTATCCCTTATTAAACCCTATACCACAGAAATTAAAAAAGACCTAGGCTAGAGAAGTCAGACTGCATGGCTCAAATCTTGGCTCTTTGTATTTTCAAACACATTGTATTGCTGCTTAAACACTTGATTTGTTCATATGAAAATAGAGAGGTCATGACGATTCAATGAGATAATGTTCAGTAAGCGGTTCTTAGAAATGTTTAGAAGGGTAAATTTAAACAAAATACTAAAACTTCATGGACTATTCTCAACTACAACAGCCTTCAGGCTATAATTTTTTTAATCTGTTTTGTTTATTGTGTATGCATGTGTGACAAAGAGAATGAGCATGCCATAGTCTTTGTATAAAGACAACTTTTTGGAGGTGGTTCTCACCTTCCACCTGCTAAGGAAGAGGCTCTCTTGCTTCTGCTAATGCAGGGTTACCCTAGGCTAGCAGGTCTCCAAGCATCTGAACAAACGAGCTAGCCATCTTACTATAGGAATACAGAGATAAGTACCCCTATAGTAGGCTTTTTAAGTAGGTTTCAAGAGTCAAAGTCAGATTGCTAGGCTTGTATGGCAAGCACTTTAATCCACCGAGCCACCTTCCTAGACCTATTAGTAAGTTACTACCTCACAACAAAACACTAGCACTCATATACCTAATTGTTCCATTCTTTGTTTACCTACAACTAGAACAGAAGCAAGCTTTATTATTAAACAGTACAAAAGCAAAGAAATGATCCAGCACACCTACCTGGCAGTTCTACCAGCTCTGTGAATATATGTGTTAGCATCCTCTGGACAATCAAACTGAAGAACCCAATTCACAGCTGGAAAATCTACACACAAGAAATATCAAGGGAAAAAAAACAATTTCAATATCTAGACTGCTGTACTACTGTTATTTAACAGTATAATATGCCAAGACTTTCTATCACATCTCCCTAAAAACACTTTATTAAAAATAATATCAGTTGCATTAACCAAGAAATTACAAATATTTCTCTATTTTAACAAAGTGAACTAAAATTAGATTGCTTCTTTCTGAAACAGAAGAGCTGGTTGCTTTGTGATGACAATGATGCACCCTGATGTCTGTTTAGTTACCTAACTAAAAGCATCACTCTTCATAAGGTCCCAGTAAACTGGTTTCTGGGTCTGAAAAGATGGCTCACTTTGGTAAAGTGCCTGTCACACAAGAATGAGGATCTTAATTTGAATCCCCAACACTCAAATAAAAATCATGTTTTAAGTCAGGCATAGAAGCACTTTCCTCTTAACTCCAGCACTGGGAAGGCAGGGATAAGAAAATATTTGGGGCTTGACAGCTATCTGTTTTAACAGATTCTGTGAACTCCAAATTCTGTAAGATACTATATATCAAAAACTAAGGTGGAAAGCTTAGAAAACCTTAGACATCACGTCTAGCCTCCACACACTTTGCACACACAGGAACATATACATGGACACACAGATACATAAAAAATAAGATTTTAAAATTTTTAAATACTTTTGAATTTATATAAAGCTTTACTTTTCTTGCTAGTCCTACCTCCAAATAAATTAATACACAATTACATACCCTTTATTTCTGAATACTACAAGCTTTATTCATTTCCAAAGAAGCCTACGCTCAATTTCTCAGAACTAATTCTAATCATTTATACAGTTTGCTGCAAGGATTTCTAATGATAATAAGTAAAATAATTTTGGGCTGACTTTTTTTTTTGTTGTTTTATTGTTTTTTTTGTTTTTTGGTTTTTTTTTTTTTTTTTTTTTTTGAGACAGTATTTCTGTGTGTAGCCTGGCTCTGTAGATCAGGCAACCTTGAACTCAGACATCAGCCTGCCTCTGCTTCCCGGAGTGCTGGGATTAATGGCATGTATCACCACAGCCTGGTAAAAATAAGTAAGTAATTTTTTAACTAAAGAAAAAGAAGAAGGGCCAAATGTCAAAGAGAATCACTTAAAAAAAAACATTTCAGCTGTAAGTGGTTATATACACCTCCAATCCCAGCAATTGGGATCTCTGTGACTTTGAGGCCAAGGTAGTCTACAAAGCTAGTTCCAGACCAGCTAGAACTACACAGTCAGATCCTACCGCAAAAGAAAGTAACTGCTAAAGTAGGGTAATATGTTTACCTACTGTTTATATATGTTTAAAATATACTATAATTAATTTCACAGTAAGTGACTGAAGAATTCAAGTTACTAGCTCTCTAACACCTCACTCTACCCCACAAAGCTACAAGATGCTTGTCACCACAGTACCTTTTTGAAAATAAAATTAAAGAATGTTAATTACAGTGATGTTAAAAATAAGAATGACTGGTCAAAAAGTGGATTTCACTAATTTTTCCTTGTTAAATAAGTTACAATTTCAGTTTTCAAAATTGTAAGAATTTTTTTTAATCTTTAAACTCTTAACCCTTTCATCTTCCTTTGATAACTATAGAGGCTCCTCAGGGTTATGATTTAATTATCATGAAACAAACCAAGCTCACAAAAGATGTAAATACTACACAAAGTTCTCTGTCATCTGTCATGCTCATCAACTTACCAATTTACTAATGTCTCTCTCACAAGATCTGAGACTCTGAGAATTCCAGAAAAACACCATATAAGTAAATACATTTGCCATGACCACAGAAATGGTACTCCAGAAGTTTACTTACCCAATCCCCTGGCGGCAATATCAGTAGCAAACAGCACTGCAGCCCTTTTTCGAAGAAATTCATTGTAGACTTCCATTCTTCTCATCTGCTGTTGCCGGCCATGGAGAGCAAGGATAGAGATGCCTGGGCGCAGCCGGCAGAAAACCCTGTACAGGTACTGAACCTGAACACAAGCAGAAGGGTAAGTTTGGCACCTCAGAATAGAGTACAAATTTCACCAACTGTCAGATTTTTTAAAAGAAATCTCATCTATAGACTTAAAGTCTTGAAACATTTTTGCTTACATATTTTCTAAAAGAATTTTTATTTCAAAAAAACTTAAAATCTCAATCACTAATGATAAAATTTCACAAAAGAAAAAATTGCTCTTACATTTTTAAATCACCTAAATTCTTTAGAGTTTTGAACAGCTGTAAGAACATAACTTCTATAAAACTGTATTTTATTTCTGAATACTACAAGCTTTATTCATTTCCAAAGAAGCCTACGCTCAATTTCTCAGAACTAATTCTAATCATTTATACAGTTTGCTGCAAGGATTTCTAATGATAATAAGTAAAATAATTTTTATCATATAAATACAGTTTTATCATATAAATACCCAGGAGATTATAAATAGCAAAGCTATGAAAAACTCTTAACACAAGAAAGCTTTGTTTCTGTCCCTCCTGCAACATCATTTCTATCTCCTGACCTCACAGCTTAGGTTTTAAGCTGAAAGTCTTTCTTTCTTTCTTTTTTTTTTTTTTTTGTTTTTGTTTTTGTTTGTTTTTTGAGACAGGGTTTCTCTATGTAGCCCTATCTATCCCAGAATTACTTCTTATAGACCAGGCTGGCCTCAAACTCACAGAGATCCGCCTGCCTCTGCCTCTGCCTCTGCTGGGATAAAGACATGCGTCACCACCATCTGGCCTGAAATTCTTTTATTACTCACGTTGTAATTTATAAACTTCTACAACAAAATGTCCTTAAGTTGTACATTTATTTCCTAAACCAATAGGCTGTGCTAACCTTCTCCTCTGAGTAAGCACTTAGCTGTTGCCCCTTCTTGAAAAATAGGACTTAATAAATAACTTAGACATAAATAAAATTGTATTATAAATGTATTTCAATGTATAGGCCTAAAGGAGTAAACTATTGTTTTAGTTTTATTTCTTTAATATGTACTTACTACTAACTAGATACTGCTACACTGATTTCTAACACATATTAAGAAAATTTGTTCACATAAATTTTTTAAAAAAAATGGATCCAAAGGAAACTTTTTGAATATGAAAATGCCAAAAATCACAATAAAAGATGACTATAATGCAAAAAAAAAAAAGCCTGAATTGCACAACTTGCTACTAGTCATAAGTGTTTCTGCTTTACCAACAGCAAAACTCTCTATAAAAACACAGACCTGGGGCTGGAGAGATGGCTTAGAGGTTAAAGAGCACCAACTGCTCTTCCAGAGGTCCTGAGTTCATTCCCAGCAACCACATGGTGGCTTACAACCATCCGTTATGAGATCTGGTGCCCTCTTCTGGTGTGCAGAAATGTTGTATACATAATAAATAAATAAATAAAATCTTTAAAAAAAAAAAAAAAAAAAGGAGAAGAACACAGGGCTGCCCCTAAACACATAAACTGCATTACTTCTGAAGGGAATTATGCGTCACCTTCCTTTTCGGACCAAGGATTGCTGTTTTATTACTTTTATGTTCTTTAATACTCTAGAGCCAGAGAAGCTATGATTCTAGTACATTATACCAATAAAATCAGGACTATTGGACTTACACCGTTTTAATGGAAAGATATAAGAAGAAGACACTACAAAAAAGGAGATGGTAAAGGAGAATCTGCAGGCCACAGATGCACTGAGGCAAGTTAGTTTTATGAAAATCACATACAGAAGTTCAGTTAAATGACTTTAAGAAAATTTTCTGCAATCTGACTCTCTTGAATCAAAAATGTGCCTCGATTCCTGTTCTTTAAGAAACCAGCTGAAGGGGGCTGGAGAGATGGCTCAGAGGTTAAGAGCACTGACTGCTCTTCCAGAGGTCCCGAGTTCAATTCCCAGCAACCACATGGTGGCTCACAACCATCCCTAATGAGATCCAGTGCCCTCTTCTGGTGTGCAGATATACATGGAAGCAGAATGTTGTATACATAATAAATAAATAAATAAATAAATAAATAAAATCTTAAAAAAAAGAAAGAAAGAAAGAAAGAAAGAAAGAAAGAAACTAGCTGAAGTAGAAGGTAAGTGTGACCTAAAACCTTATGGAATCTAAGCATGGACTTCTCTAACTCATAGAAAGAGGATTTTATGAAAATCAGTGGCACATTCTAGTGGCCATTTCCCAAAGACCACTCTGGCTAAAGTAGAAAATCTAAAAGAATAGGAAGACCGAAATGGAAGGCAAACAGAAAGTTAGCCTGTTCCAAACTGTACTGGAGCATGGGAGATGACGAGAAGGTATAAAGCTAACAAATTACCAATAGCATCACTATGGATAAAATGAATGGAATTAAGGATTACAAAAATGGAGAAAAGTTGGGGGAAGCAGATCTGGGAACAGCAACTCTTAAATTGTTCTTATTTGAGAGGCTTCTACATACAACTGGATATTCTCAGCAGTCAAAGGAGAGCTCAGGAAAGAAGTCAGGACTTGAGATGTAGATTCTGCAGTTGACAGACTGCATTAACACCATGAAAGTCAGGAAGTTACCCACAAAGCATACTAAGAAATGGGGTCAGAAGAGAAAGATCAGAAGTACTCAAAATTCCAGCAGTCAAACAGAAGGAAAACCCAGCAAAAATAGTTAAAATAGATCAGTCAGTAAGGTAGAAGAAAGATGGGTTAATGGATATGAAATCAAAATTTTAGAGAGGGGAAATGCTTCTGCAAAGGCAAGTATGACAAGAATTGATAACTGAGCACGAACTAGAAAACCGTATCCTTTAAGAGCTGACTGAATAGAGGGTTAAGAACAGAAGTTAATGAAGTTGATTCAACTAGTAGGAAAAAGTCTTTAGAAGGCATTGCTATGAAGTACAGAGAAAGGCAGGAACATTGGGTGTGCCTTTAATTCTTAGTATAGGAAATTAACAACAAAAGGTAAAGAGTAAGAATGGGCACAACAAACGGATTGCTATAGCAAAGGCACTGTGCAGAAGAAGACAGCCTAGAACACACTGGTTTGATCACTGTAATAGTGGATCTTGATTACCAAAACACACCCCGATACAGGTATCAGGTCCTTACCAGACAAGATTAGCTAAGAGGTAGGGGACTGAATGTGGGGACATCTGAAGCAAGCTTTCTCTCTCTGCTCCCTGGCCGCCATGACATGAGCTGCTCTGCTCAGTCATACACACATTGAACCAAAATAATTCTTCCCTTAAGGTAATTCTGCCCTGTGGTAAAGTCTGACTGATACACTGACAGACAAGCACAGACAACTTACTACTGTGGCAAGTAGAAAAGCAAAATTAGAATAAAAACAACTCTGAACATCATTTCTTATTCTCTAGTACCAAACCCAACCCTTCCCCAAGAGACAGAAAACTCTGAAACAGGTCCCAAGAATACCTGAAATCATTCTTTACACAGAAAAATTATAGGCTTCATAGACAACAGAAACAGACCTCTTACCTTCCCACAAGAGAAACTCACCTACAGAGTTAACATGCTAAGCTACTGTAAAGGTAAGGAATTTAGAGTTTATTATATACCTATCATCAGGAATCTTAATACAGAAAAAGTAGTATATAAATCAACCATGAGCTCTTCTCCTTAAGGAAGAACAAATATTCTTATACTTTCCTGAATCTCTTACTCCTAGTACAAGGCTGCTATTCATCAATTATTTATTAACTAAATAGGGACATAGACAATATATTGCAGAAAAGTTTTTAAAAGGACAAACTGATCCCAAAAGGATCCTAAAAAGGTTTAACAATTCAAATTTGCCTTTCAAAGCACCAACTATTTACCCAGAGGCAGGCAAAGGTATGTAGGGCAAGCATTACAAAAAAAAATGTCCATGAACAACGATTTAGGGCACAGGTTAAAAAAGAATATTCAGTTCCATGCTCTTAGAGGGAAGAACTGCTACGTTATAAAAGCCTCAACTTAGCCTAGCTAAGTTACTTATGCCAATACTTCTGATGAAGACTACTATGTTCCCAGAATCATTAACATCTAAAACAGTACTAACGAGCAAACAGCCAAGTGTCTGCCTTCAATGGGCTTGAAGTCTCATTCATGGTTTTTTTTTTTTTTTTTCCAACAAAAAACACAGGCTGGAGTGGTGTTGGCACATGCTTTTAATGCCAGAACTCAGTAGGCAGAGGCAGGTGGGTCTCTGTGAGTTCGAGACAAGCCTGATCTACAAGAGCTAGTTCCAGGACAAGCTCCAAAGCTACACAGAGAAACCCTGTCTTGAAAAAACAAAATCAAAACAAAAAAACAAAAACACAAGATTATTAATCTTTACAAATCTGTCTCCAAACATTACATAGCATACAGAGTAATGATTTATCTAACTAAAATATGGAAAGTTCAAGAATGGTTACCTAACACAAACACATTCAAAAGGAAAAATTAAGGAGTCAATACCTCTTTGCAACTGGAGAAAAACACAATACTCTTCTTCTTTAGGTGGCTTCTCAAAAAGGAAAACAGCACACTGATTTTCTGGTGCAGCTCACAAACTATATAGTTCTGTTCCAATGTAGCAGGGGTGCTTGTAGAATCAAGAAAAACAAATTCTTTTAACAATGTCATACTTCTGCTTTGAAATCAACACTTAAAAAAAAGAAATTTAGCCGGGCGTTGGTGGCGCATGCCTTTAATCCCAGCACTCGGGAGGCAGACACAGGCGGATCTCTGTGAGTTCGAGGCCAGCCTGGTCTCCAGAGTGAGTGCCAGGATAGGCTCCAAAAGCTACATAGAGAAACCCTGTCTCGAGAAAAAAAAAAAAAGAAATTTACCAGTGGACCATTCTCCAAATTTCTGTCATACAAACACTTTTTTCTCTACTGCCCCCTATAAAATAAATTTACCATGGCTAAATATATTCAAAATCCTCCAGAGGTTGTATGAGAAGATACGAACAGAGAAATACAAAACCAAGAGTCCACAACAGAAAGAAGGTGAAGACCACCATCTGTGAGAAGCAGCATAGCAAAACATTTGCTGATGGCTAATGTCTACATCTTTTATTGGGGTAGGTATTAGAGAAATATAAACATTCATCTAAGTAATTTAGACTTAATACATGCATATTTCATAGTAAATGTGACAAAGAAGAAAATATATCAATGTTGAACTCACAATAGTAATCACATATGCTGAAGCATCTATGGACATCCAACATTAAAATGGGTACATACAAAAGTATGAAGAAATGGCTAGTAAATGGATTATCACTGATAGGTAGTAAGATCATATATAGAAGGTACAAAGAATATATTATAGACATGGAAATAGGAGACATATATTAAGAAGGAAAGGTTCAATGGGGAAAGAAAGGGCATAAGAGAGTAATGGAAATGTAATGACTGTTTATTATGTGTATATACGTATGTATGCATGTGAAATTATGAATAAGCAACATTTTTAAAGAATGTATTATAAACGTCTCAATTTGTTACATATTTGTAAATTCATAATAATGCCTAAAAAGTATACATGGATTTACTATTGGAAAAGCTCTCATAACTTTATTCCAAATTAATCTGGGGTATAAAAAGAAATATGGCAAAAAAAAAGATAATATGGCATTATTTAAAATCAAAAGATCAAAAAGAAATCCACCCAAATTTCCATTACTAATGAACTTGTGGAAGGAACTATTAGACACCAACACCATAGGTGTTATACAACTATAAAAAGAATGTGAGATATATTCATGTGTCACTGAAGCAAGTAATAGAATAGGACAGTTTGGTACTATGAGACTGGTAATAAACACTACATATGCATATTGTTGCACAAACAAGTGTAGCCACATTGTTTGAAGGAAAAGGGGGAGATGATCCAAAAACTCAAAGTCAAATACTTTCAGATACCAAAAGAAATGATAAAATACAATTTACTTAAATTTAAATTTTCTAATTTATAATAAACTCTTGTGTTAAGAGAACGAAAAGAAAATCCAAAGAATATAAAAAAATATTTGCAATAAAGAACTGTTCTCCATAAAACACACACCAAAAAAACAACTTATGAAAACACAAATCCCCAATTTAGGAGAAAAAATAAAGCTCTCATCAGTTAACTGCCCAAAGGCAATGTTCAGATCACAAATGAACATAAAAGATGTGCCACACAAACATATAAGATGCCCCACACACAAGACAAGGCTATCCCCTCTCTCTATAACTATTCAACATAGTACTTGAAATTCCAGCTAGAGCAATAAGACAACAAAAGGAGATCAAGGGGATACAAATTGGAAAAGAAGAAATCAAGCTCTTGCTATCTGCTGATATGATAGTTTATCATAAGTGACCCCAAAAATTCTACCAGGGAACTCCTACAACTGATAAACACCTTCAGTAATGTGGCAAGATACAAGATTAACTCAAAAAAATCAGTAGCCCTCCTATATACAGCTGATAAATGGGC
Organism: Cricetulus griseus; assembly: GCF_003668045.3. Lineage (NCBI taxonomy): Eukaryota > Metazoa > Chordata > Mammalia > Rodentia > Cricetidae > Cricetulus > Cricetulus griseus. The sequence goes on from NC_048597.1 coordinate 164,937,816, forward strand.
TGAAAAGGAAATCAGAGAAACATCACCCTTTACAATAGCCACAAATAACATAAAATATCTTGGGGTAACTCTAACCAAACAAGTGAAAGGCCTGTATACCAAGAACTTAAGTCTTTAAAGAATGAAATTAAAGACAATATCAGAAAATGGAAAGATCTCCCATGCTTAGATGGGTAGGGTCAACACAGTAAAAATGGCAATCCTACCAACAGTAATCTACAGATTCAATGCAATCCCCATCAAAATCCCAGCACAATCTTCACAAACCTTGAAAGAACAATACTCAACTTTATATGGAAAAACAAAAACCCAGGATAGCCAAAATAACCCTGTACAATAAAGGAACTTCAGGAGGCATCACCATCCCAGATTTCAAGCTCTACTTTAGAACCAGACTCCTTAAAACTTGGTATTGGCATAAAAACAAACAGGTAGACCAATGGAATCGACTTGAAGACCCCAATATCAACCCACACACCTAGGAACACCTAATTTTTCACAAAGAAGCTAAAAATATAAAATGGAAAAAAGAAAACATATTCAACAAATAGTGCTAGTATAACTGGCTGTCAACCTGTAGAAAAATGAAAATAGATCCATATCTATCACCGGGCACAAAACTCAAGTACAAATGGATCAAAGACCTCAATATAAATCCATCCACACTGAACCTCATAGAAGAGAAAGTGGGAAATACACTTGAACGCATAGGCACAGAAGAACACTTCCTAAATAGAACACCAATAGCATAGATACTGAAAGCAACAATTAATAAATGGGACCTCCTGAAATTGAGAAGCTCCTGTAAAGCAAAGAATACGGTCAACAAAACAGCTCCCTACAGAATGGGAAAAGATCATCACCAACCCCACATCTGACAGAGGGCTGATCTCCAAAAATATACAAAAAACTCAAGAAACTAGACACCAAACTACCAAATAATCCAATTAAAAATGGGATACAGATATAAACAGAAAATTCTCAACAAAACAATCTCAAATGGTGGAAAGAGACTTAAGGAAATGTTCAACATCCTTAGTCATAGGGAAATGGCAAATCAAAACCACTATGAGATTCCATCTTACACTAATCAGAATGGCTAAAATCAAAAACATCAATGATAGCTTATGTTGGAGAGCATGTGGGGAAAGAACACTCCTCCATTGCTGGTGGGAGTAGAAACTTGTACAGGCACTGTGGAAATCAATATGGCAATTTCTCAGAAAATTAGGGATCAACCTACCTCAATAGGGTGCAGTGTAGCTGAAGTTATTAAGGGCTTGATTTTGAAGGATATATGGAAACCCTAAACTTCTCTTCCCTTTCCTTTTGCTTTCTGGCTGCCCATGAGAAAAGATTTCCTCTCATGGGATTCCATCATAGAGCTAAACGCATTGGGGAAGTTGTTAGCCTTCAACCTATAAGCCTCTGGGGAACATTCCAGAGGGCAGTCTGGGGTACATGAGACCCTATCTCAAACAAACAAAAGTATTTAAAATGAAAGCAAATGGACCATAACCACAAAGGAATGTGTTAACTGAGCAAAATAAAAAGAAATAAGCTGATATTCGACAACATAAAAATTATTTCACAGTACTTTGTTACAATGCCAAACAAACAAACAAAAAAAGAAATGCAAAGGAACCTCAGACTTTTCTAAGTAATCATAGTGTTGGTAATACCCTCAAATTATTGTAGATAATGATGACTAAGAGTAAGTACAAGACTGCAGAAATGAAGGTATTTGGTATAAAGAATATACTTCTTTTCAAAATAGAGCTGAGTAAAAAGCCCCCAACCATAAACTTGATTTCTAAGTATCAGTAAGAACCAATGTGCTTACTCTTAAAAAGCTTGTCTGCTGAAAAACAGAGCTCTACACACAAAGCCCATTCTACCAGTACTTAGATTATGTCATTTAAATTACATATCCTGCTAAAAAGATTTTTATGAGAGAAACATGTAAGATGAACCTAGAACACCATGAAGTAATGAGCTCAAGGACCAAGAGTAGACATGTCACATCGACTCAGGAAAACAGCCTGAACATCACATTCTAAGACAAGCACAGGACAACTCTAGAGAAAATAGTAAATAAAATAATTTCTGTTGTATGAAAGATGTAAAAAACATTTTAAATCTATATAATAAATATTATTAATTTATCATTCATCATCAAATCTGAGTCAGTACAAATTAAAAAAACAAAAACAAAAACAAAGACTAGTCACAGTGTCAAGTAAGCTAGCAACTCATCCTAACAGCTGATAAAGAGAATAAAGCACATACTCATTAGTCTCATTTTCCTCTCAGAACCATTCCTTGGCCTATCACAGTTTACATAACAGCTGGTGGATATAAAATACTCCAGCCAAGAAATGATACAGATAGAATAGCATAATGTTACAAATCCTAATGAAATAACAGAGCAAGGCAATAATCATCAGTTGCTAAAATTATAAAGTTTTAATCGTATTGGTTCCTGCCATAAAGTAGATGTCTGCATGAGTTTAACCTTTTGACCCATAACACTAGCTAGATTTAACACCAGACAAAACTTTTTTAAGACTGAAAGTACCTGAAAAGCAACCAAGGCAGCCAAGACTTGATCTACTAAAGGAAAAAACAAATGTGAGGCAGGCCACATATGAATTTCATTTTCCACCCAAAGCATTTGCTTCCAAGACAAGAGACCTACAAAGCCTCAACATAATAGCTCCAAGATCTCCAAAGAAGAAAAACTATTCCTAAACTTTTCAATTTACCCTAAAGGGTAAGCAAGTTCCTAATGAGTACACACAAGGAAAAATGTGTGACACTAACAAGCAAAAAGCTCCTGTAGGAAGCTACAGAAATGAGCAGAGATAATTGCAGTCTCACTTTACAGCTTGAGAGGATGTCACCAGGGCTGGCAGTGTAGCTCAGTACTATGCCACCTGCCTAGCATGCGCAAGATGGGTAGGGGTGACAAGAGTAAAAGGACAGCTAAAGATTAACTAGTAAAACACTAACGAAGAAAGCTTAGATGACCCAAATAATTAGTACTAAGGTAGATATTAAGGTCCAAATTTAGTAAAGATGAGACATTTTAAGGATTAATATTAATAAGCACACAAAACTAACTCTGTATTACACAATAGCTCAACAACATTATCTAAAATTTGAAATTTTTCCTACTTCTCCAGATAATTTAACCTATAGTCACTGAAAAGCATGACAAATTTGCTATGGCACAAAGACAGCTATTTCCCCGCAAACCATTATAAGCATCACTTAATCCATATACAGTAATAAAAAGAAAACACCAGCGTACTTTTTATAAATACATGCTGATGTTCATCTTTAAGAAAACCTAAACTTAATTCTTGGGTCCTTCACACAATTTGAGAAGATCATCTATATATAATGGCTTTTAGAGTTTAGGTCTAGGTCTGGGTTTGAGACTAAAAACTGAGTATAGAGTCTCATAGGGACAAACTCTACCACTGATTTATATATATGCTGTGCCTCTTTTAACTTTTTATTTTAAGGCAGAGATTCACTAAGTGGCTAAGGTAGGTCTTCAATTTGTGATCCTCCTGTCTCAGCCTTTGGAATAACTGGAGTTACAGAGCTGTACCAGTAGCCCAGGCAAAACAGTCTTGTTTATCTTTCAAAAACTGTTAGCAACAGTGATGCTATTAAAGGAGAAAAGTCCATAAGAACATTATACAAAAGTCCCAACAGCACCTGCTTTAGAATTTTGGATCAGAGTCCTGATCATTGTTGTAAAGGCACAGCTAAGTAACATATCTACACATCTGCCTTCTAAATTTATTTGAAAGTCACAGTTTTACAAATGACAAAACTGTTTCAAAACTCACTTGTTTTATGAAATGAAAGTATTTGCATTCAATCTTTCTAAAATCTTATGATCTCATTTATTGTGGGAGTGGTTAGTAAACGGTAAAAGACCTGTTAACATCCTATCAAAAATGTTTCTTCTCCAGACCACATAAGCTATATTAAAATATTGTCATACTTATGCAGAATTTGAGTAATTTTAATAGACATGAGTAGTATGTTCTGTGTAACTAATGACAAAAAGCATATTCCACACAAAATTTTAAAAAATTAGGTCATCAATTACTGAACTAAAAAAAAAATGGTCAGGGAAAAAAGAAACCCTACCTGTATTTTGCTTTTTCATGAACCCAAATGTACTCAGGATCTTTCAAACTCAAGCGTGCCAGGTCCTTTACAGATTTGGTCTGTGTGGCTGAGAAAAGTAAAGTCTGGCGTTTCTTGGGAAGATTTTCAATAATAGCATTCATGGTGTCAGCAAAGCCCATGTCCAAGATTCTATCTGCTTCATCAAGAACTGAAAAAAAACAAAGATGCAAGTTGCTCTATAATATTTAAAGAACAATTTAGTACACTGCTTGAGATTCTAAAGCAGAAAAAGACCTTAGCTAAGATAAAGATACAGTTCGGGGTAGTGAATTGCCTAGCAAGTACAAGGCCCAGAGTTCAAATCCCAGAATCCCAATTCAAAACAACGATAAAAATATAATGGAAAATTGATAAAATCTAAACAAAGAAACCTAATGTTAAATTTATATAGTACATTGTTAATCTTACTACTGACAAAGGTATTGATCAGTTATGTGTAAGTTTAAAACTAGGGGCAACTGGGTAAAGAGCAATACAGAAACCAAACCCTACCACTGCAACTTTTCTGTAAGTACAAAGCATTCAAAATGAAAAACTATCAAAATACCAGTAAGTAGCATCTCCATGTAAAAAAGGAGTCCATTAAAACAAATGATAATGACTTTCTAAGTTACCAAAAGTAGGTATTACTTAAAGGGGGGGGGGGAAGAGGGGGCTGGGGAGATGGCTCAGTGGACAAGCACTTGCATGTAAGCATGAGCACTAGAGTTCAGATATCCATCCACACAAAAAGCAAAGTCCCAGCACTTGAGAGAGATATGGGATCCCCAGGCAAGCTGTACTTGCTGTACTTGTCAATCTGGTGCACTCTGAATTCACCAGAAGACCCTGCCTCAGTAAATAAAGTGGAAAGCAATAGAGGAAGACACCTGACATCAACCTCTGGACTCCACATGCACCCACCCAGGTGTGAACACACATGCATGCACATGTGCCAAAAAGAAAAAATTGTCAGCACCCAGTTGAATACAGAATCCATACATTTTTCTCTTTTGATTACAAAAGGGAAAAAACCAACCTTGAACCCCCAAATATCAAAAAAAAAAAAAAACACAAGTTATTTCTCAGATTGTTTTTATCATGTTATCTAATACAACAGTTCAACTATTAAATCTCAGGAGGGCTTTTTTGGTAGTGAACTGGGTTGTTTGGAGGGGCTAGCTTGGGGGGGGGCTGGGAGTTTTTTTGGCAGAATGGTGGGTTTTTTTTGTTTTTTTACCAAAAATCATAACACTTACCTAGCATCTGAAGATTGGTGGCATGAAAACATATTGTTTCATCCATGTGTTGAAGAAGTCGACCTGGTGTGCAAACGAGTATATTTATGTTGTTGATCCTCTCAGCTTCGTGTTTCAAATCCTGCAAATGGTTGTTTCTTTGATTACACATAGATGCCTAACAGCAGCTTGTGCACAACTATAAAACCCACTTGTACATGGAATTTCATCAGAACAGTTTAGATACTTAGAAATATATACCACTTCTCCCTTCCAGTTCTGTAGTACACCCACATTTCCAAATTACATCAAAGTCCTCAGTGAAGACCTAAGAAGCTCAGAGCTTTCCTAGACCCCTTCATCATATATATTCAGGACTCTTGAGGCTAAGAAAAACTTAACAAATGACTGAGGCAAGACTTGATTTCCTAGTAAGACAGTAAAACTGTCTTAAAAATTGGAATTATTCATACTCTTTAAGTCAGGACTAGAGTCACTGAACAGGCTCTCCCATACAGCTTCCCACATCTTATGGATGAGGGCTAAGTAAGCACTACAGTTTACAATTTACAGTTTACCTTGTGACAAGAACCACCAGATGCTACTAAATGCAAAAGACAAATAACAGGTACATAAGGAACGTTTGTGATGCTGTGTCTTCCTTGCTTGTGCACATTTGCATAGAAATTCAACAATTACTTATCCTCATAGTCCAGAGGTGACCATAGCAGATACAACCATCTCAGATGTACTAAAAAGTCAAAAGAAGCTGACCAGGTTTTACTGTGATCTAAAGAAATACTCCTCAAAGCAATCTATCTTCCTTTCTTAATGGTATTGACACAGCAGGTTTTTAATTATTCAGCCTCTTAGACATCCTATTAAAAGGTACTATGTCCACATACTGTAATGTTCTCTTTCCCAAAGCACACAAACAAATAGGTTTGCTCTAGTTAACCTATACAACCATCTGAAAACCTCAACAACTCAGATACTGACAAGAGAGGACTTTCTGGACCTAGGCTCTGGATGACAGTGATCACAATGAGGCCCCACCTAGAAAGCCAATCCAGTTAGATGAGTCTCCATCTCCTTTCTCCCTGTCATCCACATAGTGTTACTGAAGGAAGGGACAGATAAGGACAAACCTTTCCACCAATGATGAGGCCAGCTGAAAAATCATGATTCTTTCCTACTTTGCGTAAAACCTCAAATGTCTGATAGGCCAGTTCTCGAGTAGGTGAAATTATCAGAACCCCCAGGCCATCAGCTGATGTCCACTGAAGGCGGTATAAGGCTTCCAACACCTTGAAGACAAGAGCAAATGTGCATTCAATAATCTCTTATAAAAGTCTGCATTGAGACTCAAATCCCATTGATGTGAGTTATTGTAGAATACTATCTTAACAGCTGTCATCTTAATCATAACAGTCGTAACTATCACCAAGAGACCCCTGAAATTGAGCTTGTTGATGTTTCTCATAGCAGAGAATGGGAAGGTCACTGAACCCTCATCTGGCATTCTGTTCACTCTCTCCTGTACCTCCCAGTCATTTTATATATCATCTTCCCTAACTGTATATGGCCTTAATGTCTCAAAAGATGCTAGAGTACACAGATGTAGTGGGCTGTCAGTCTAGATATGAGATGTCATGACCATAATCCCTCACTCATGTTCTATAAGCAAGCCCAATAAACTCACTGGTTCCCAAAGTAGGACTTCAGTGGGACCATACTTTGTTTTCTTGGTGGTGTCTGCAAGGCAGGATTAGATATTTGCTTACATCTCCCTGGAGAACAAATTCTCACAACATGAATAAATTTCAGCCTTATCCTAGACAAGTGGCAAATATAAATACCAGTGGCAGGCAACATCTTTCTCCACCAGATCTCCTGGGAATTATATCAAATGAAATAAGCCAAGCAAAAAGACAGAGCAGAACCATTCTAAACTGCCATGATGGAATATCCATCTCCTTCAGAATGTAATAGCTTATAAAAGCATACTGATTCATTCACTGGGATAAGTTACTGAGTGCCTTCCATGAGCAAGGCATTGTGGTAGGAGCTAAAGAGTACACGAGCAGGAAAAGAACAAGATAGACATGGCTCCTATCTGGCCAGGAACACCAACATTAAACAACTGTTTATATGACTATTTGTTTTTCTTGTAGGTACAGAATGTAATAAAATTATATAATATAGGTTTTATCCGAAATAAATGTACTTACTGGAATAAGAAAAGCCAAAGTCTTGCCAGATCCAGTCTTGGCAGCTCCAAGCACATCTTTCCCTTGCAAAGCCAACCCTATGGTCTGCTTCTGTATCTCTGTTACCAAGCGGTACTGAGCTTCTTGCAAACCTGGCAGTGAACAAAGGAGAAGGATACTTAAGAAAATTCCTGCTGGGTGTTGGTGGTACACGCCTTTAATTCCAGCACTTGGGAGGCAGAGGCAGGCGGATCTCTGTGAGTTCAAGGCCAGCCTGGTCTCCAGAGTGAGTGCCAGGATAGGCTCCAAAGCTACACAGAGAAACCCTGTCTCAAAAAAAAAAAAAAAAAAAAAAAAGAAAGAAAGAAAAGAAAAGAAAAGAAAATTCCTAAAGGTCGATGCTACAGGCTGGATTGTATGTCCCCATCACAAACAAATGGCTGGAAGTTCTTCTGTTCTACCCTGATGTAAATCAGGAAAATAGCCCACTTAATTTTGAAGTCCTGGAGGCTTTACAGGCTAGACTTCCAAACCTACTGTCACTAAGACCTATATCCTGAAAACTAAAAGCTTATGGCTTCAGCTTTCGATGTGGCAGGAAATAGGTCAGTGAGATGGCTCATCAGGTAAAGTGTTTGCTGTGCAAGCCTGATGACCTGAGTTCAATTCCCAGGACCAAAGTGAAAGGAGAGGACTCCCTTCACAAAGTTGTCTGACCTCCACATGGGCACTGTGGCACTCACAGTCCTCCTCCAACATACATACACCAGTAATAATAATAAATTAGTCACTTTGTTTAAGTTGCAGACTAATTGTTCCAGTGTTCAAGATAGATGCTTATTTGAGGACTTAAGACAATACATAGAATGGTGACAACATAGATGAACTTAGAATAAATTATATTAAATGAAACAAGCCAGGCACAGAAAGATAGATACTGGATGATCTCGTATTTATAGATCCTAAAAACGAAAAGAATGCTTGTTACCAGAAACTAGGGGAGTGGGGAGATAGAAAGCTATTACTCAAAGAAAACAAAGTTACACAGGTTTGAGTAAGTTCAAGAGATACATTGTGGGCTGGGGATAGTTCAGTCAGTAGAGTATTAATTAGACAGATGATGCCCAGGGTTTGATCCCTGGGTACATGCCTATAAAACCAGTAGTTAGGACATAGAGACAGGAATATCAGAAGTTCAACATCATCCTAAGCTATAGAGCATTTGTGGTAAGGGGGCCAATCTGGGATACATGAGACCTATCGCAAAAACAAAACCATATATATTACACATCACAGTATCACAGTAACTATAGTTAATTATGTGCTTTTTATGCTTGAAAATTGCTGAGAGTATATTTGTCTTTATGCAGAAAAGTACATTAATGAGCCTGATATATATATATATATATTTCAAGTCATATTGTTGCATACTATAAACACACACAATTTTTTGTCAAAAAAAGAAAAAAAAAAATCACTCCAAAAAAGAAGTCAACTGCAAGTCAAGGTGGCAATCCTATCAGAGACCCATCTCTTAAAGCCCTGAAACTATTCCTGCCAGCATCTTATCCTTGAACTTCTAGCCATCAATTCTAAGAAAATTTCTACTGCTTAAGGCTGTTATTTTGTTATGGCTACCCTAAAAAAACTAATGCAAAGGGTAATATATTTTTGTTTGTTCTCCTGTTTAACTAACAGAATCATCAAGTTTCATTCTAATTTTCCAGAGATTCCTAATCCTTTTTAACTAATCTCTTCAACCAATCCATAAACAATAAGAAACAAAAATGGTGCTGGGCATTGGTGGCCCACACCTTTAAACCCAGCAGAGGCAGGCAGATCTCTGTGAGTTTGAGGCCAGCCTGGTCTCCAGAGTGCCAGGATAGGCTCCAAAGCTACATAGAGAAACTCTGTCTCGAAAAACCAAAAAAAAAAAAAAAGAAAGAAAGAAAGAAGAAACAAAATGGTTAAAATTCAGTATTTTAGAGGTAGGGTTGATGGTACATGCCTGGCAGGAAGAGTGATGAGTTTGAGGACAGTCTGGTCTATAAAGGGAGTTCAAGGCTACAAAGGTTTCAAAAAAACAGACCTTGTGTTTATGGTATTTGATGATACCAAAAATGTCAAAAGACTTTTTTTTTTTTTTTTTTTTCAGGTTAACCTTTCCCTAAACTATCTTATCTAAGAATGCTACACATGGTAGTGTGTGCTTTTCAACCTAGACTGGGAGGTAAAAACAGAAAGACTCCTGGGGCTTGGTGGCCAGTCAATCTAGTCTAATGAGTAAGCTCCAGGTCAATGAGAAACCCTGCCTTAAAAGAGATGAACAGTTTCATGAAGATTAATACCCAAGGCTGTCATCTGGCCTCCACAAATAGGCATACACAATATGTACACTTCTTAAAAAATTGAAAGGACATAAATAAATCCAACAATCTATCCTAAAATGACCATATATACCTACCTTTCAATGTTTTTTTAGACAAAGGGAAATCTGAAAATCTTGTAATTTCATTTACATTTATCTGGAAAAAGAATGAAATAAGAAATAATGTCAGATAAGACAAGAAATATTATATGATACATTAGTTTGATAATACAACCCCTCCCCCTATCCTACATTGTTATATGAAGGATGCTGCCTAGCTCATCCTTCATATAACAGATTTAGAGGCAACCATCACTTCTAAATAAAAGCTACCTATTCAAATAACATTAAGTCCCAAGGAGAAACCAACTGGCAGATACTCTCCTAAACAGGACATAAGATGTGTTTCTCCTTCCTTATACTTGTGGTACCACTAAAGAGCTGCTTTCACAGATGTAGAATACCCAAAGGAGGAAGGAGTAATGTTTAACACTGACTGTCAACTTGAAAGAATATAGACTCACTTAGGAAACAAACATAGACATGTCTATGGAGCAGTTTCTAGACTGGCTTAATGGAGGTGGGAGGCCTAACCTAAACACAGACAGCACCAACATTCATCTGTCTGAACATGATCAGCCATCTCACACTCCTGCTGCCATCTCCTCCCTGACAAGACAGACTGAATCCTCTCAAACTAAAAGCCTTCCCTCCTTAAGATGCTTCTTATCAGGTATTTTGGCTCACAACTAATACAGAAAATGGTACCAAGAACTGTGGCTGTTCCCATGATAAGCCTGATGATGCGATCTATAAGCCTTCAGCACTTGTTTGTGAGAGGAATATAGAAGAATATGAAACTTCAAGCTAGAAGGCTTAGAGTGTGTGAGCACACCTGAATAAGATTTTCAGGCGACAGTTCAAAAGACCAGAATTCGAAAAGAAATGCAGACCGTGGAGGCCCAGTTCATGAGGTTCAGAAGGACAAAAAGACTGTCCAGAACTATACAAGAAACCATTCATGTCATACTCTGCCCAAGAATCTGACTGCATTCTGCCTGTGTCCTGGGAACCTACATGAAGATAAATTCAAAAGTAAAGAGTTAATTTGTTTTGCAAGGAAATCTCAAGACATGATAGCAGTCAGCCTATCCATGTCATAGTTACAGCTTACTGCTCTTAACCAGGTCTAAAGTGAAAACATCTAAGAAATGAAGCAGACAGATAGGGAAAATGTACCATTTCGCAAGGAAAGAAGGGAATTTAAAGTTTCGGGAAATATGGTTGCTGAGAAAGCAACTGTAAACTGTTAGGTTGGCACCACTGGGGGAAACCTGTGTCTGCTGAAAAATGTGCCTCAAGAACAGGACTCTCTACCCATTGAAGTCCCCATCTAAGGGGAAAAATGCAAATTCATCTGAAAGAGAAAGGACCTAAACAGAGAATGACACTGAAGAAACTCCCTGGTCTGAAACCAACCACCTAGATAGTGCTTTCTAGGGTCAACACACAGAGGCTGACCCAGAGTGGCCAGGCTATATCTCAAGTTGACAGCAGAACTTGCAGTCTGGCAATGCCATCCACAAGGTACTAGTTTTACAGGCACAGGCATGAAAGATGCAGGAACAAGGGATCATGGAGGTTTATGCTAAGGTTCCAAAAGCCACTACACTTGAATGTGTAGCAAGGTCAGTGTCTCTGCAAGAATGCCCTGAGAAACCATTACATGAATGAGTGATGGTGAAGTCCAAGATGCTGGACCATGGGACATCACTGATGAAAGCTCAGTCACAGAATGGAGCCAATCCAAGAGAGAGAGCATGTGTGCTGCAGGTGATAAAGCTACAGAAGTGGAGTTACCCAAACCCTTTGGAGCCCAGATGCAGACCTGGAGTTTCAGGATATGTTTGCTGTTTGCCCTGCTAGGTTTCAGTATTGTTTTTGTCAAATCATTCATCCATATGACCCCATTTCTTCCTTTTGGAATGAGAATGTTTACTCTGTGCTATTATATATTAGAACTACATAACTTGGTTTTTTGTTTGTTTTTTTATAGGAGCTCACAGGTAAGGGCTTGCCTTGGCCTCAGAAGAGACTTTGGACTTTTTAAATAATGCTGGGACTGGTGAAAACTATGGGGACTTTTAGAAATGGAACAGATGTATTTTGCGTTATGAGACAGTCTTGAGCCAATGGTGGACAAGGGGTACAAGCTCACATCTTTAAAGTGATATGTTCAGATGTCAAGTTGCAAGAGGCAGACTTGTGATAGTTGACATAATCAACTAGATGAGATCTAAAATCACAAAGGAGACAAACTTCTTGATATAACTGTCCAGAATTTCTATTTGGGCTAACTGGGATGAAAAGACCTAAACATGGGCAGCGCCATTCCATGGGCTGGAATTCCAGACTGGATAAAAGAAGAGAAACGTAAATGAATACCATATTCGATTCCCTCTGATTCCTGACTCTAAACACAGCATGACCAGTGGCCTGGTGTTCCTGCCATCAGGTCTTTCCTGCCATGGCAAACTGTATCCCCTCATTACAGTCAAAATAATCCCTTCCTTCCTTAAATTGCTTCTTGCCAGGTATTTTGGGACATAGAAAAAAGAAAACTAATACAGAAGGAAAGAGGCAGCCAGCCCACTCTGCAAGCTCCACCAGACATAGCACAGGCAAGCACTGCTTTCAAAGTTTAAGGTATAACCAGGAAGTGGCAGCACACTGATTTAATCCCGGCACTCAAGGGGCAGAGGCAGGTGGATATCTGAATTCGAGACCAGCCTGGTCTACAGAGTGAAAGATCCTCCTGCCTCTGCCTCCTGAGTGCTGGTGTGTGCCACTACCACGGTATCACAGAACACCCTGACCCAGCAGCAAAATTTTAATGGCTTCTTCTTTAATTGACTATTTCTATGGACAGGCATTGTGAATAGTGCTTTCCAAACATTATCTTACTAATTCCTCACAACTTAAAAGGTAGGTACTATTGCTAAGCCTTTTAAAGACAGGAGAGGAACTAGTATAAGAAAAGTAACCAAAGTCACACAGTTAGTGAGCAAAATCACAATCAAATCATATGAACTCAAAACCCATAAAAGCCATCAACTCTAAACAGTTTATTTCAATGTTGATGCTGTTGTTTAAGCTACAAGATAACAAGTAAAGACTTTAATTCCAAGATGATTCCACTTGTGTTAAGTCCCTACACTAGAAAGGTGGAAATCACTGAGAGGGTCGATTTCTAAAAAATACAGGTTTTATGGGGAAGGAAAGGAAGTAACATTCCTAAGGAGAAGAAGCTAGGGCAGGAAGAAATGTCAGCTTGTCAAAGCGTTAACTATGGATCTACTTATGTAGGGACATTTGCTACAAGGTGGGGATGCCAAATAACAGATCAGCACAGTCCAGTTTCTGTACACTGATTCTTGGTGAAAAACATGGAGTAAGGAAATAAGACAGAACAGAGAATTATGCTAAAGGATGCAGTCAAATATTCAACTTAAAAGGCAAAAGCTTTGGAAATAGAAACGGGTTTAGGTTCCAACTCCATACTACTAGATGTGAGAAATTAGGACTGGTTCTTATCCTGTCTAAACTCATCCATCAAATGGAATACTAAGATCCATACAGAACTAAAATAGGGGCAAAGAATGTATGTAAAACACATGGAGAGTACTTTTAAAGATGGATATTATTTCTATTATTTTAAACATTTCTCAAGAACAACAGCATTCTCTTATATCAGTCCATATTTGATTATCTTATTTATTTTACTTTTGAGACAGTTTCATGTATCCCTGGCTGACCTCGAACTTGCTATAAAGCTGTGGAAGAGTTTGTACTTCTGATGCCCCTGCCTTTACCTCCCTAGTGCTCAGACTGTGCTCCGTTTATGCGGAGCTGCAGCCTGAAGACAGGGCTTCCTGAATGCTGGGCAAGCACTCTACTGAACTACACACATCCTCGGCTCTCACTCCATCCGCTATGTTCTTTGCACAGCTGTCACTACTACTTCTGCCCTATTCTGTAATCACTGCAGCACTAAGTGGCCCTACCTGGAGTATCACTGCATTTCCATCTCTTCTCCCAGAACTGTGGCAAGCAAGGAGCCAGACCTGGGTAGTGACACCCAACAGACTACCTGTGAGGCCTCTATGGCCGGGTCCGCCCCTCTCCCGCACCACCACTCCCCGACGTCCACCCGGTACCGCCCGGCTGCGCCCACCCGCGCTCCCCAAAGCCGGGCCGAACGTGCCCAGAGCCCGCCTCACCTTCTCGTAGTTCTGCATGAGGCGGCTGATCCCCTCGCGCTCGACCTGCCATTCCGGCTTCTTCAGCTGCTTCCTCCGCTCCTTCTTTTGGTTCTGCCTGTGGCTGTGTTTTTTCTTCCAGCGATTGAAGCTCCGCACGGGGTCGGGTCGGGTTCCCTGACCCAGAGAATCAACCGTTTTGCCCATGGTGGCGGCGACCAGGACCCACGTCGCCCCTGACGCGAGACAGCTCTCGCCTCAGGTTACCTCACGCAAGATGCGAAAACAGCGTGTGGAGAGAGTGCAGGAGCGCATGCGCAAGGCCGGGAGCCCGCCCCAAGACTTTAGAGGTTGGGCACGCACTAATGACGACAGTCGATGCGCGGGCTATGATTGGCAGTTTGGCTTCCGCGGGGCGGAGCTAGCTCAAGGCACCGGGAGAAGCATGCTCGGGGAATTGAGACTGCTCTGCTGTTTCAGGAGCGTGCGGGGCTTCTTGAAACAGCGCATGTGCGCTGCTTATTGCTGCTATGGTGACGTCACACTACCCCGAATTAAAGTACTGTTATCCATTTGTTCTGGGTTCAGATGTACCCAGCACTCACGTTATAGAATGTGTTTTGTAATCATAATCCTCGTTCTGCGTATTTCAACCCAAAGAGCAGAAAGATTTGTCAAAATCTGCTAATTAATGATTTATTTCCTTCCACTACAGTGTACGTCTCTAGGATTGAAAAAGGACCTCTATATCTTTCGGCGTTTTCCACTCAGCCCTTCAGACTCTAACCATAGTAATGAGGGTAATGATACAAAATGACTGAATTTACCCTAAAATGCTATTACTAAAACAAAATGAAAGCTAAAACAAAATTAAAACTAGAGAAAATATGTTGAACAAACCAATTGGTTTTTGTTGTTGTTGTTTTCGTTTTTTTGTTTTTTGTTTTTCAGCTTTCGAGACAGGGTTTCTCTGTATAAGATCTCTGGCTGTCTTGGAATTTGCTTTAGAGACCAGGCTGGCCTCGAAATCACAGAGATCCTCTTGCCTCTGCCTCCTGATTGCTGGGATTAAAGGCGTGTGCCACCAACGCCCGGCTACTTGTTTTCCCTTTTTAAGTGAATTCGCTTTTGATGAATTGGAGTTCAGGACACGTTTACATAGCGCCTCTACAAGCACATCTTGGATTGGGGACGGAAGCGACCAGGTTGCGGCAATGGAAATTGGAGAATTAGGTTGGAAGTTTATACATAAAGTATTTAGGCCTTCAAGTTCCTCTTTTGATCCCACATATCCACACAAATACCCTAACTCTATGCCTTATTCATCAATTTGGAGCCACTTCCTCAAAATGGAGACTAAGGTCGCCAAGTGTGCTATCTTCACATTCAGTACACCAGATATAGGCTCAATAAGAAAAAGAAATGTAAAAGGGTGTGTGTGTGTGTGTGTGTGTGTGTGTGTGTGTGTGTGTGTGTGTGTGTGTGTGTGTGTATGTGTATGTAGTCGGGCGTTGGTGGCACACGCCTTTAATCCCAGCACTCGGGAGGCAGAGGCAAGAGGATCTCTGTGAGTTCGAAACCAGCCTGGTCTACAGATCGAGTTCCAGGACAGCCAGAGATCTTCTACAGAGAAACCCTGTCCTGAAAAACCAAAAAAAAAAAAAAAAAGTGTGTGTGTGTGTGTGTGTGTGTGTGTGTGTGTGTGTGTGTGTGTGTGTGTGTGTCCCCTCAAAATATGACAAAAGGATAACCATAAAACAGCAATTCTGCCTCTGAAAATAAACCCAAAAGGAATTGAAAAAAACAGAGCTTCAGATAAACTCCATGCTCAAAGCAGCCACTATTCAATTTCCATCCACAAATAAAGAGGTAAACATGGTACGTGCATAAAGGGAAATATTATTCACCCTTTAAAAACACAGTCTGGCACACTATACTAAGTAAATTGTCACAAAATGGCAACCATTGTATATTTTCACCTGTATGATGTATCAGTGTTGTTGAAATAATAAAGAAGAAAAATAGAGGACCAGTGAGCTAGCTCAGCAGGTAAAGGTACTTATCACCAAGCCTGATAACCTGGGTTCAACCCAGAACACACATGGTAAAAGGAGGGAAGTGACCCCAACAAATTGTCCTCTGATTTAAACACACACACACTAAGAAAATATAATTTTTTCGAAATTTTAGAAAAGAAAGTAGAATAGTGGTTGCCAGAAGCTAGATGAAGAGAAGGTTTTAACTGTTTTGCTATAGAGTTTCCAAAATGAAAACAGGCCTGGAGATTTGTTGTATGATGATGTGACTGTACTTAACTAAGCTGTAGACTAAAGAATGATTAAATGGTAATTTTAATAGTATATGTACTTCACCACATATAGCACGTATGTGTGCACTCAGAGTATCAAGGACCTCCGCTTGACTCACTGTTCTCCTAAAACTGAAGCACACAGGCACAAAAAACACCAGGCAAAAAACTGGAAGCCTCGTCAATCAGAAAAATGAATATTCAAGAAAAAGGGGAGAGGAAGTAGTAATCAAAATATAGTATATAAAAATTATTTCTTGGGGGCTGGAGAGATGGCTAGAGGTTAAGAGTGCCTACTGCTCTTCCAGAGGTCCTGAGTTCAATTCCCAGCAACCACATGGTGGCTCACAACCATCCGTTATGAGATCTGGTGCCCTCTTCTGGTGTGCAGATATACATGGAAGCAGTATGTTGTATACCTAATAAATAAATAAAATCTTTAAAAAATTATTTCTTTTTTAATTTTTCATTCTATTTTATTTAGTTATGTGTTTTATTTTTTAAATCTTAAGATTTTTTAGCATAATTTTTTATTGATTCTTTGGGAATTTCACATCAAACACCCCAATCCCACTCGTTTCCCAGTGCCTTCATATTCACCCTCCTCTCCCTTGTAAGGTGCCCCCCAAAAAGGAAAAC
This sequence comes from Cricetulus griseus, assembly GCF_003668045.3. NCBI lineage: Eukaryota > Metazoa > Chordata > Mammalia > Rodentia > Cricetidae > Cricetulus > Cricetulus griseus. The sequence continues at coordinate 164,955,029 of NC_048597.1, forward strand.
TTAAAAAGAAATAATAAAAATAAAAGGCACAACTAAGAATATTAATTTTAAAACAAACAAAAGAGCAAACAAACAAAAAATCATTTTGCTCTCAGGTGGTGGTGGCACACACCTTTAATCCCAGCACTCAGGAGGCAGAGGCAGGCAGATCTCTGTGAGTTTGAGGCCAGCCTGGTTTACAGAGTGAGTTCCAGGCAGACAGGGCTACACGGAGAAATCCTCAAGAAAGGTAGGAGGGAGGGATGAATAGAGGGAGGGAGGGATCTATTTTCAATTAAAAGAAAAGAAAAAGACCTCCATAAAACGACATAAGGGCAGTTTGCAAAGAAATGACAAATAACACATTTCCCTCTGGCTTCAATGAAACTTACTCATCAATATGCCACTAGCAAAATTTGGTGCTAAATCTCAGCACTCAGGAGGCCAAGACAGGAGGATCCTCACAAGTTCAAGGCCAGCCAAGACTGTATGTTTCCCCAGGAAAAGTCACACAGCACAAAGGAACCTGCAAACAAGCCTCATTTCATTATTTTCCCCTATATACACTCACCATCCAGTTTCCCACCTTTGGATCCTGCTTTCCTTTTCTTATCATTTCTCCATAAATTGACTGTTCCTTACTGAAGATGGTCCATAAGCCAGCATTCTAAAACACTGTTTAGGATGCTTCTGAGGTTTCTTGAGAGTGACAGGGACTGTGTACTGAATTAACGTGTTTTCCTCTTGCTAATCTGTTCCAGAGGTCTGGCAAATGTATAAGCATTAGGGGAAATTGGATTTCCTCCCTAACAAAATATGGGGATTTTCTATATATTTTTAATTTTATTTTATGTGTATGAGTGTTTTGCTTGCATGTATGTCTGTGCACCATGGAAGCCAGAAAAGGATATCAGATCCTTTGGAACAGGAATTACAGACAGACAGTTGTTAGCCTCCATGAGGGTGCCAGAAATCAAACAGGGGTCCTCAGGAAGGGCATCCAGTACTCTTAACCTCTGAGACATCTCTCCAGCCCCTGTGTTGTGCTTTTTAATTAAAAATGTGCTTTGGAGAGTAGAGCTAGAACTTGCTTTGTAGATCAGGCTGGCCTCAAGATTGTGATAGTCCCCTGCCTTCTGAATGCTGTGATTTCAGGTATATGCCACCATATTGGCTTAAAATGTTTTAGAACAAAATTCAATAGCAAAAAGTTACATAATAGAAAAAATACATGGGCATTTCAAAAGTTGCCTTTGACTAGCATTCTTGACGTCAATCCCCACACTGAGATGATTACTGATTTCACTTGCCTATTGCAGTGAAGAGACACCATGACCAGGGCAACTCTTGTAAAAAGAAATGGCTTAGTTGGGGCTGGTTTACAGTTTCAGAGGTTTAGTCCATTATCATCTTGGGGGGCCCTGCATGGCAGTATACAGGTAGGCAGTGAAGCAATGCCTGAGAGCTACAACCCTGATCCATAGGCAGAGAGAGACCAGCTGGCATGGGCTTTTGAAAGGCCAAAGCCTACCCCCTCCCCAGTGACAAGCCTTCTCCAACAAGGCCACACCTCCAAATCCTTCTCAAATAGTGCCACTCCATGATGACTAAGCATTGAAATATATGTGCCTATGAAGGTCATTCTTATTCAAACTACAACACTTACTAACTCTGAGTATTAGCAACAGGATGACCTTAACTGAATATTAACATTGTACATTTTATAATGATTTTTAAATTAAGTTAAAAATGTTTATTTCCATGACTATGACTTTAGCTATAGGTTAAACAAACTGTAGGTTAAACAAAGATTTTTCCATATCTTCCAACACAACATTTTTAAATGCACAAGACGGCATTGTGTACTTTCTTTGAGGACAAATGAGATAGGACACCAACAACTAAAGCTAGGAAAGGATTCTATCCAAGGGGAGCTTGGAAAACAAGGAAGTGTAGTTGGGGGTCTCTTTTAAAAAGATGAGCAACCTTGGGCACCTACGCTACTGAAGAAAACAAAAAACTGTTTCTCTCAGCTCCTCAGGAACCCTTACCCTCATAGTGAGACTAGGGTTTCTCTTTGAGGGCCTTGGAGTCCAGCCAACAGACTTAGGAGGGCTTGGTATTGATGCAAAGGGGCCAGCTGATCAACAAACACTGTAGCTCTCAACACCAGAGGCCAACACAAAGCTCTTGTCTTACACATCCTACCAATGAATCCCAGACAGAATGAAACAGCAGACAAGTGAATGCAAAGGTGAAACAAGTTAATTGAACAACCAAGAAAAGAGACAGAGCTCCTGAAAGTAGCATAAAGATGCTCAGCTCAGATCAGGATCCATTACCAGAGCTGCCCAACAGAAGAGGTCTTAAGAGTGGTTTGCCATTGTCCTGCTTTTTCTTTGTTGTTGTTTTTTTTTTTTAAATAAAGGGGCTGGGGATGGCACATGCCTTTAATCCCAGCACTCGGGAGGCAGAAACAGGTAGATCTCTGTGATTCCAGTTCAACCTAGTCTATAGAGTGAGTTCCAGGACAGCCAAGATTACCCAGAGAAACTACCTGTTTTGAAAAAATAAATAATAAAAATTCAAAATAAAAAATAAATTTAAGAGGGTAGCAGGAGGACTTTGTCTTGTTGCTACATCTACAATGCAACTCCACATCTAGGGCTCAGGGAAAATTCCAGAAGAGAAGGAAGAAAGATTGTACAAGCCACCAAATCAGGGCACAGACTTCAAGATAGTGTGTTCTAGATATGGAAGGGAAGCTGCACCTATGAGATCTCAATAATGTCATTGTCTGAACAAGACCTCTGCAATGACAACACCAAAGACATGCCACCATAAATGGGGGAGATTTCACAAGGCCCCACCACTAGACGCAGAGCTACAGGAAATCAATGGCTTATGAGAATCAGTTTTCTCTAGGAAGAAGCTCCCAATAGGTCATCCAATCCCAGTGGTCAGCCCTAAACACATATACATATGAGCAAATACTAAGTAGAATCAGTAGATCATGTATGCACACATACACCAACACACACACACAAATCAACCAGTAAAATATAATTTAATATTTAATTTAAAATAAATACTTTGTTACACCAGTGAGACAACTCAGCATGTAAAGATGCTTGACATGAAAACTTCATCTCCTTAGTTTGATCCCTGGAACCCAAATAAAGATAGAAGAAGAGAGCCTGGCAATGGTGGCACGTCTTTAATCCCAGCACTCGGGAAGCAAAGGGAGGTGAATCCCTGTGAGTTTGAGGCTGGCATGGTCTACAGAGTGAGTTCCAGGACAGGCTCCAACGCTTAAGAGAAACCCTGTCTCAAAAAAAAAAAAAAGACAAAAAGAATACTCGTTGTTGCTAAAATTATTATTACCAGGTTTGAGTTTCCCAGAGAGCTATGAGTGAGAGAGTATTTGATTTTCTCAAAGGAAGATCATTTTTCAACTTTCGATGGCATCCTCACTTCAAAACCGTAATGTGACAAACTTTCATCAGGTTACAGTCCCTTTTCAGCTGTAATTTGAATACTGCTGTAAGAAACTCTTTAGAAATTTATTTTAATTTAATTTTCAGTGTTTCTTATACTGCCATTGCAGGAAACCAACTAAACTCAGGGTAGTGGAAACATGCTTTCAAGATGTTATGAGTGCAGGAATATATTGTCACAAATCCAATGATCTTACCATTTACATGACTCCAAATACCTTCTTCCTTTTGCACTATTTCGGTTTCACTCTGTATTTACACACTGCCTATTAAATAAATGTGTGTGTCAAATAATTCTATTGTTATATCATCCTGTAGAGTTGATGCTATGCTGAAGCCTTGGCAAAAGAAGGCGTGTTCTAAAGAGAAACACTATGTCCCTTCTGTGTGCTATCCATCAATCAAAATAATGACTCTAACACAATGGACCCCAGAGAATCTCATCTTGGGACAGGAAAAGATTAAAGTACCCTGTCACCAGAGAACCAGAAGGGGAGCTGCCTCAGAGAAAAGTTGTATTGTTTGTTTTGTTTTGTTTTAAGATAGTCTAAAGTGATGGTTCAGAGCCAAAGAACACTCCCACTCTGGTGTAGGACCAGGAGATTGACCTCACAACTCACCGAGGACTATATGGCAAAAATGTCTTAACTCTAGGTCCAGAAGATCAGACACCTGCAATTACCCACATATCACACACACACACACACACACACACACACACACACACACACACACACACACACACACTAATAATAATAATAATAATAATAATAATAATAATAATAATAATAATAATTAAATAAAAATAAAACTCTAAAAAAGATTTCAGATTTCACCTCCTTCTGACACTTATCTCACAGGTGTGTATTTGTTTTATTTTCTTTCTATAGCATTGTAACATTATTACAGACTAGGTAAAGAGAACTTTGGAAACTTCCTTTCCCTGGTTTTCCTTTGCCAGCATCTGATTTCCTTATATAAAACATAGGGAAACTGGCTGGTGATGGAGCTCAGTGGGTGTAGTGCTTGCCTAGCACACACAGAGTCCTGAGTCCAGTCTCCAACACTGAACAGCACTAGACATGACAGTGCACACCTATAATCCCACCATCCAAAAGGTAAAGGCAGGGGTGTCAGGAATTCAAGACCAGCCTAGGGTACACAGCAAGTACAAGGTCAGCTACAGCTACATAGACATTGTCTCAAAACTAAAATAAAATATAGGAAAACTAAGGTAGGAGGTTTATGAACCTGAGCGCCCCCAAAAACCGACTGAGCAACATCTATGCTCACAGAAATGCAAGGGTACCCCAGCCAACATTTGATTTTCTGTGGATTGTGTAACCAATAGTCAACTATAGTCCAAAATATGAACATCTGTCTTGACTCTTCCAGAGAGTAAAACCATAAAACTTTATTTCAGCATATTGTTAGAATTGTTCTATTTGATTAATAATTACTGTTGATCTTTTTACTGTGCCTAACCTATGTGTTACACTGGATTAGAGGTATGAATATATAGGATAAGCATACTATATATGAAACAATGTTAACATGAACCATTAAACAACAGAGTTGAAAGAATTAAAATTTTCCATGGGTCTCATGTGCCAATAGATAGGCCCAGATGCCAAAAGAGGCAAAGATCTCATGCAGCTCAGCCCTGACAGCTTACCTAACAGTCAGAGAACCCTAATACAATTTTTTTGGGTTGTTATTCAATTTTTTCTGTAAAATTATAATGCTGTTATAGGAAAAGAGGGAGTAACCTGAAGTCATTTTCTTCTTGGTTTGGCCAAACTATAAAGAAATCCATTTTTTCTTTAACAGTTTCTAGATCCTGATTTTTTAAAACAAGGAAACTACAAAGGTAGATGCATGAGCCATAGCTGGTAACATATATACAGTTTAGAATTATCAGTGGCTTTAGGCATTCCTGGGTATATTACAATAGGTCCCCTCTGAAGAAGAGGACATTTCCTTATTGTGTTTGTTTGTTTGTATTGGTGTCTTAGTTAGGGTTTCTATAGCTGTGAAGAGACACCATGACCATCACAACTCTTATAAAGGAAAACATTTAATTGGAGTACTTACAGTTTCAGAGGATTAGCCCATTATCATCATGGTAGGAAACATGGCAGCATGCAGGCAGACATGGTGCTGGAGAAGGAGCTGAGAGTTCTACATCTTGATCCGAAGGCAACAGGAAGTGAACTGTCACACTGGGTGCTGCTTGAGCATACATGAAACTTCAAAGCCTGCCTCCACTCTACAATAGCACACTTCCTCTGTAAGGGGCTGTGGGCCCAAAACTATGCGGCTTAAAGCCCACCTTTGTAAGACTTTTAATGACCTGTAAGTTTGCGGCTTAAAGCCAGCTCTGTGAGCCTCCTGTAACCTGTAATTAGATACGGTTTGGCCAAGCGGAACTGCTAACTGCTTCTGTTCCGAGAAAGGGTCTGGAGCTTTTCTGTTCGCTGTTCCAAGAAAGACCACTAGATGTTCCAGCTGACAAGAAGAATGTTCCAGTCCCAGCAAATACCTGATGTTCCTTCTATTATTCCCCTCAATTCTATTGTTGCAGGGCTATTTAAGCCCACTCTAAGCCCCAGTAAATCGAGACCTTGACATTGCACAGACGGACTCTTGTCCTTTCTTGCGCCGCTTGGTCTCCATTCCTCTCTCGCCCTCATGACCCCTTTAGGTGACAACCCCCTCGAGACCCACGAATAACCTGGCCTGCTGGACGGGTCATTCCTCCAATGAAGTCACACCTACTCCAAGAAGGCCACACCTCCTAGTAGTGCCACTCCCTATATACCAACCATTCAAATACATGAGTCAGTAAGGGCCATACCTATTCAAACCACCACAGTTGGGCTTTTTTGAACAGGATCTTACTAATCCAGGCTGACTTTGAACTCTTCCTCCTCCTGCCTCTATCTGCCTTACCACACCTGGCTTGCATTGGGTTTTAGAAATCTACATGTATAACAGTACTTACCTAAGGTAATTAAGCAATACATAATGTTCAGCAAATGATATTAATATTAAAAGTTTAACAACTCTCTAAATATAATCCTTATTCTGTACTTGTGTGTGTGTGTGTGTGTTTGTGTGTGTGTGTGTGTGTGTGTGTGTGTGCTTTCAAATAAGTTTTCAACTTTGGGTATTTCCTACTTTATTGATATGCTTATGGTTACAAAAATATGTCATAAATGTCAGTCTTTTTATTTTTTGGTTGCATTTGCAGTGTTTTTTATTCTGCAGGATTTCTAATAAAGATAGGATTCAAGGATAAAATAATCAGAACAAGAAAATTCTTACCCTTTCAGTTTGTGTTTTTTTAAAAAAAGCTCTTTTTTAAAAAAAGTTTTTAAAAACTTCCACCTTACTTTGATTTCTGTTTCCTAAATCTCAGGTTTGGTGGCTTCTGTAAAGTAATTCCTAATAAAAATGACATGCATTGGGCTGGAGAGATGGCTCAGCGGTTAAGAGCACTGACTGTTCTTCCAGAGGTCCGAGTTCAATTCTCGGCAACCACATGGTGACTCAAAACCACCTTGAATGAGATCTGGGGCCCTCTGCTGGCATGCAGGCAGAAGACTGTATACAAAATAAATAAATAAAATCTTTAAAAAAAAAAACGACATGCATTTTACTTCATGTTACCTGACCATGCAGCAGAGTTGAGTGAATGCTGTGATGCCATTGGTGAGGGAATGGACACAGCTCCACACTGTCACCCCCATAACCTTTTAGGGGCTTTGACTCAGCCCCTAATGGGATTTTGAAAGCTATGACTTGGCAGAATTCCAGGCTTTACCAGTTTGATGCACAGTCATCAGAGACCTAATTGAATATGTTAATCAGAAAAGGCACTGGGAAGAATAAAGCACATTCAGGAGCATGTGTTGCAGGTTACCCTGCTCCAACATCCCTTGTGGGAGGGGATGAGAAGCCACAGCACCAGCACTCAGGCACTGAGTAGCAGAGCATGCTACAGACTCTTTATTCAGGAAGTTAGACCTGCCTTCATACCCCCCTCAAGTTTCTATTGGCTCAGGCGGCTGTCACCGCTGTGTTGTCATTTCCTCATTGGTGTCTCTGGGTCAGGTGTCTCTCCATCAGCAGTCTCTGGGCATAGAGGCAGGCTAGGCTCAGAGAGGAAGTGCCTGCCATGTATGCTCATATGGGCTGGCCTGGGCACCATGGGCAGGGCCACTGGTGGCTTTTTTTGGCTGGCCTCAGTTTCTACTACAAGCATGGGTGTGAATGTCTTGAAAGTGAGTCGAAGAAAATAAGATATAAACCCTGTGTGCTTGTACATTTCAAGGGGTTTAATTAATGTCTCATCATTAACTGTGTATAACATTTTGATGGCTCCCAAAGTACATCTAAAAACGTAGGTGAAGGGTTCAGACTTTAATGCTGATCGGCTCTACCTCTTTAAGAGACAGACCCCAACCCGACAACAGTCAGGGCACGCTCAGGAAATGTGCTACCTCAACATCATGTCACCAGTCATGCATTACCGCCTGTGTGAGGACTCTGGGCATGGGTGGAACCTCAGTGCGCATGCACAGTCTTCCCTTTAAAAGTTCCAACTTTCCTGCTTTGCTCTCTCTGTTTCTTCTTCACTCTGCTCTTCTCCCACCTATGCTCTTTCTCTGCCTCTCCATGGCGACCAGCCATGGCAGTCAGCCATTACCCCTGTTCTTCTTCTCTCTTAGTCTCCCTACTCTGCAGGGTCCTATAATAAAATGGTTAATATGTCTCATCTTGCGCCTTCCTCTTTTTCTTTATATCTAATTTAAGCAAAATTTTAACATTAGGTAAGACCTCCCCCTTTTATTATGCTACATGACATGGGGGGAGGGCAGTTCTGGAGATGCCTTGGGTGGAGTTATTATAGTCTGATAAGGTTCAACCAGGAGTCAGTAGGGTTTTTGCGCATGTCCTTTCCCTGTAATTAAGGTTTCTGGGAGGTTCTTAGAACACTGAATGTTTACAGATAGAAAGGGACAAAGGCTTCAAGCAGCTATTAATTGTGCAGGAATTCTTAATTCTCAGCTTCGATCAGACTCCAGGGGAAGGCCCCATTTCCTTCCCACACCCTTCATTCACTTTTTTGTCTTTGCTCAGGAAGAAAAATATAGATTCTATTTTTCCTTCCATTTTTGTTTGTTTGGGACAGGGTCTAACTATGTTGATCAAGCTGGCTTTGAACTCACAGAGAGCCACTTGCCTCTGCTTCCTGAGTATTAAGGTTAAAGGTGCACCAGTACTCCTCACTCCTTCCATTTTTACTTCAGGTCATCTGGATGTTAACACAGAGGTAAAGAGTTGATTCTCATTCTACTCTCAGTTCCATGTTCTATCTTCACCTTTGCGTCCCTGAACTCCCTACATTTGCTTTGAAAACATCTTCTGTTATCCCACTTTTTGTATTAATCATGATTCTCTAAAGAAACAGAAGTGGTAGAATGAACATATATATGTCTATATTTAAAGGGGATTGATTAGATTCGATTACAGATGTGGTCCAAGAAGTCCAACTGTTATGGAGTTCAAGGCCACCAAAGGAAGTCAACAAACTCTATTTATTTATAACTAAAGGATTTATTTGTTACTGTTATCAGGACATCCATCTCTGAGCCAAACTTGAGATTTCCATGTGAAGAGTGGAGCGGGGGGGCCGGGGGGAATGAGGGAAGAATTTTAAAAGGTAAAGACCTTGAGTATCTGTACAAGCAAGCCAAGAGCTGTTCTTTTCTGCCAAGTTTATGTGGTGAAGGCAACCTCAAAATAGTCCTTGAATGTCTGCATAAACAAATCACAGAAGCCAAAAGGTAGCTAGTCATATCATAACAAGTAGATGGTCACAGCTGTACATTTCTAGATGGGAGCCACTGAGTCAGGGTTATTGGGAACTTATCTTCCAGCATCCAGCATCAGAGACAAATGGCTAGTGGGTACCAAAATGGATGCCTAGCATAAAATGGAGATTTTTAGGCATCACACAGCGATGGCTATCTCACGCTGGAGATGCTGAGTGGCTGATAGTTGCTCAGCCAGAAAGACTGGATGTCTCAGCAGTCAGCCTCGGTCTTTAGTCTCCACTGGAATTCTGAAGAAATTGCAGTATCAGTGAATGACTGCCACAACAACAGGTAGATGAACTTGCCAGCAAAAGTGAGGACAAGCAGGCAAGAAGCAAACCTGCTTCCATGTTCTTTACTGGGCTGTCAACACTAGGTCCCACCCACATTCAGAGTTGGTCTTCCTGCTTCAAATATTCTGATAGAGAAAATCCCCGTGTGTGTTAGTTGCTTCCAGATGCAGACAAGTTGATAACAAAGACTGGCTATCACACTTAACATTGCTTCATTTTCTACTGTTATGGCTTCCTGTTTTCTGGTGGTGTTCATTCTAAGCTAGTGTTCTGATATCTAATGATAAATTATGTGATAACAGTATTTTACCTCAGGTTTTTGTTTGTTTGTTTATTGTTGTTGCTGCTGCTGTTGTCGTTTTACAACACAATTTCATCAGGCTGATCTGTAACTTATTATGTAGACCAGGCTGGCCTGGAACTCAGACTTCTGCCTGCTTCTGCCTCCCAACGTGTGTGCCATCATTCTCAGGTTTATCTCAGGCTGTCTGAATTTGTTGCTGTTATTTGTTTGGTTTAGGTTTTTAAGATGGGATCTCATGTAGTCCAGGCTAGCCTCATATTTTCTGTGTAACTAAGGGTAATCTTGAACTTTTGATCCTCCTACAGACATCTCGTAAGTGTTGAAATTAAGCATATGCCACCATATCTAGATTTTGTAAACATTTTTTAAAATACATATGAACAGTGATGTCAAACTCTACTGCAACTCTTCACTGTGAACTAGTCTGAAAAAATCTGTTTTAAAAAAACAATTTGAGGGGCTGGAGAGCTGGCTCAGAGGTTAAGAGCATTGGCTGTTCTTCCAGAGGTCCTGAGTTCAATTCCCAGCAACCACATGGTGGCTCACAACCATCTGTAATGAGACCTTGTGCCCTCTTCTGGTGTGCAGGGATATATGCAGGCAGAACACTGTATACATAATAAATAAATAAATCTTTAAAAAAAAAACAATTTGAATCCAGTTAAATCAACTTAGTTCTCTTACAGTTGTGTGAAATTTCATATGATACTTAGGATATCTTGTTTTGCTATGACATCTGTTTTCTTTTGTTATTTTAAATTTTTATATGAATTAAAAATTTTATTAAGAACAAATTTTTCAGATATTATCTGTTCAGTAATATCTTTATGTGAGCTCAGAAGCAGTCAGTAGCTTCCACTTATCTTCTCAGTGAAAATCAATGCATTTATTCTGTTTCCACTTCCCATTATTTAAAGTTGTGCTGCATCTCATTGTCAGATGGCATATGCCCTATTGTTCTAAGCATATCTCTTTGTTTAAAGGATTATTTGTCTAGAGAATTTGTTTAGGGATCTCTGTTCTAACAGACAGGAATTACTGAAGCCAGTTATAAACTAAGCACTTAATTCGCATTCGTTCATTTTTAATGTCACCAAGATTGAACCTTAGCAAAACCCTGGAATATTAACATATGAAAGGATATCTCCTTATGATCCATAGATCTTAATTAATACTATAGATAATGTTAATATTATTAACAAAACTATTTCCACTCACTAGTATATAAAAAATTATAGGTGTAGCATCAGCATCAGGGTGACAACAGCCCAAAACAGCTCCTAGCAGCCAATGGAGTTTCCTTCCCACTTAGGGATGCTCAGATAATGCCCGATCCTTGGCTACCCTGAAGAAGAGAATTTCAGGATGAAATTATTAGTTAGTGAGTTTATCAATTATTTAGATAGAGCCTTGTATGAAATGGACAGTATACTATCCAAAGACAAGGGTTCAGATTTCCTGAGAGACAGTTGTCCTTAGGGTCTCCAGCTCTACACTGAAGTTTCTGCTTTCTTTTTTTAAATCTTTTTTTTTAAATATTTTATGTATTTATTATGTATACAGTCTTCTTCCTGCATGCCAGCAGAGGGCACCAGATCTCATTCAAGGTGGTGTGAGCCACCATATGGTTGCCGGGAATTGAACTCAGGACCTCTGGAAGAACAGTCAGTGCTCTTAACCGCTGAGCCATCTCTCCAGCCCTGTCCTTAGGGTCTTTACAAACAATAAACTCAGTGTCTCTCTGTTTCTCTCTTACACACACACACACACACACACACACACGCTTCCCTTTGATGTTCATCAAAGGATGTGGTTTACAAGGTTCAAAGATGAAACAAAGCTTAAAATTTTAGAATGTTTAAGTAATAATATATGAGTTGGCATATTTATTATCTATTTTATTTCATGTATATGGGTGTTTTGCCTGCATGTATGTATATAAACCACATACATGCAGTGCCTGTGGAAGGCAGAAGAGGGTGTCAGATTTCCCAGAACTAGAGTTAGACAGTTGATAGTCACTATTTGGGTGCTTGGAACTAAACCTGGGTCCTCTGAAAGAGCAGCCAGTGTTCTTAACTTCTGAGCCATCTCTCCAGTCCTCATATTTATTTTTTATCTTAAAACTTTTGCTTGTGTAAGTGAAATTGTAAGGTGGTCTTTTTTTTTTTTTTTCGATGCAAAAGCAGAGAGTCTTTTATTGTTGTTTAACAAGCTAACCCCATTAGCTCAGGCCCTTCGACTGTTCACTGCAGCAGATGCTTGGAGAAGGACCCCAAGAAACCACGAGGTGAGGAGCATATTGGGTAGAGCAAGGAGACTGCCAAGGGGTCCACAACAGTCTCAGGATTGGTGTACTTCTGGGCTTGGGCAACCCACCCTGTGTTGATTGGTCAACTGGTTGTTATGGCCTATAGGCCCTCCCAGGGCGGTTGCTATGCTCTGCATGTCACTGTTGTGCACTTGTATCATAGAGCACACCCCGAGCCATAAAACACAGCCTGCCAGCTAAATTCTGATTGGTTCCTTGCCACTAGGAGGGTATCTGACCTTCTAGTGACTACGACAGGAGGGGCAAGGTCTGGCACGCACATGTTAGCCTGTCATGGCTGCTAAAACAGGGGGCTGGTCCTTTCATCCCCCCCTTCTTGAAGTACCAGTGACAGGACTCAATCCTGAGTCCTGCCTGTTAGGGGCTCAAAGGGGTGATAACAGGCCCTGCCATTAGCTGACAGATTTTTCTGAGGGAGCAACATTGCATCTGCTATATTGTCCCCTGTGTAAGGGAATTTCCTTTTGACTTAACATCTCTACCAGGAAAAAGGGGCAATGTTATCTTTCTTCTGCTACTTTCTGTTGACTCTGGGGTGTTGTTAGGGGCCCAAGCAGGCTGAGATGCTAGTCAAAAGCAAAGAAGGGAATTCAGGCAATGGGGTATCTATCAGAAGCATCTGTAAGTGTCTGGTTGGCAGACTCTGAAGAGACAGGGGGTGTCCACATCGGCTGGACTGGTTCACATCTACAGCAAGTCCAGGGCTCTCAGTCTTTAGGAGCAGGCTGTAGTCAGCAACTGATGCTCAGATGTGTCTGCCAGAAGCAGAACCTGTTTAAGAAATGTTTAAACTGGAAACAGAAGTTAAAACTTATGTATTTCATTTGAACTCTTTAGACTCTCGTAGTTTTAGTGACCAGGAAGGGCAGGAGTTCCAAGACCAGGGGAGAAAATCTCATCCTTAGGAACAGACAGGTGGGATAACATAGGCTATACTTATCTGGAATCCTTTTGACCTGTGAGAAGTGGATCCAAGCCTTATGACTTTTGATCCTCTGAAGCCTATATGAACTTTATTATACAAAAGGACATAACAGTTTTAGATATATTAGCATTATCAATCTGTACTGAAATCCGCATTATAGAAAAGGCAGATATTGGGTATCTGTAAAAGAGCAGGAAGACTCATACCTTTGACTCCTAGTAAAAACTACAGATTTGGGCTAGAAGCATGTACATTTTTCTTCTGTCTTGAGAGATCCAGGTATAGATTGGACAGAGGTGCCTTAGGCCTGATGAAAAGAGCCCTTTATTTTTATACTTAGATGACAACCAAAATAAATCTAAAAACCTTGAGCTTGTGACTGAATAGCAGGTAGTCACTGCTCTATCAGCTTATTAGAACTTAGTTAAATGTTAAGCTCTGAACTTTTATATCTTAAATTATTTTCATATTTTACATCCTTAGATCCTTATTGAGGAGCCATATTAAGGCTTGATTTTTATATATGAACTGAGTTATCAAGCTGACTATAGTGTTATGGATTTGGCTGCCTGATGCTGCCAAGCTGACAACCATTAATACTTTCAGAGATCTGAGAAGGATAAATTTTATACAGTTTCTGAATCTATTAAAAAGTGGCAGGGGCCAGTCCATATACAGTTAGTCATACCCAAGTCTCTCCAATAGCATTGGAGGCAGAAGTATCAAAGAACAGCATCAATCTTTGCCAGGCCTAGAAGGTGAGAGTTTTCTTTCTCTCTGTGGAAGAGGGACATGGAAAAGACTGACCTTACATTGTCTATGTAAAGGGGATGCAATCAATTTTCCAGTGTCCAGCAGCTTTGCCCACAGTCTGGGCCAGGTCCTGGTAGCAGGTGTTGCATTTGAGCATCTCACTCACTGGTCAGAGTCATCATAATCCAGGTGCAGGAACCAGGGTGCCTCATAGTCTTCTTTGGAGACTTTGAGTCACTGTCAGGATATGGCAGTCTGGCTTCCCTGACACTCTGCTCACCATGTGCTTGGGGCAGGGGGATCTGGCAGGGGAAGGCCAGACAGTGGCCTCCTCGCTGCAGCATGCTCTAACTGTAAGGTGGTCTTAAGAGGCTTAAACTTAGAGCAGAGAAAGGAGAGCTAATATACTAAAACTCAAAGTTGTAAACATTCTGGCCCCAACTAAGCATGGTTCATCTGTTGTATTTGATACCCCTGTTCAGGACATCTTTAGGAAAACACGTATTATCTCTGTAGGTAGCTAAGCTTTACCTGTTGTATTGGAGTTTCTTTATGCTTAGTCAGCAGGAAAAGCAAACTAGATCCCAGGGTGAGGGGTATCCTTTCTTTCTCTTGTCCTCTTACCTTCCTCTTCTTCATGTCTCCCCCCACATAATAATGCTAATATTGTAAAAGTACTTGAAAAGCCATTCTCTAATCGTATGTCTGAAGAAAACTAAACTTCTACCATTTTTTCATGAAGTGAAAAATTAGGACAGCCACGGTGTTTAGTACATTTCTGGCCAGAAGGTGGCAGCAAAAGATTAAGTACTATTTTCCCTTGGGGATTAGATTGAATTTGCCAGGCATTTTATAGCCACCAAGTAAGCAGTGAAAGACCCCAACTCAAAGCCAGCCTGATACCCACCAGCATGTATTTGAAAATCACTCTGGCTACACACACAACTCTGGGAAAAGGAACACATGAAATGGTCGGTCACGCTGACCAGTCTCTGAAAATTGTTATTATTACTAGTTTCCAAGGAATGTTATTATCTTCAACAACGTCTGGTTTTTAAAGATTGTTATGGGTTACCCTGCTCCAAAGCACCCAAGTTTTGAAAATAAGTATAAGTCACTCTGTTCCTGGAAAAACCACTAGCTCTCCCACGGCCTTGCAGGTGTAAAAACCAAAATAACATTCCAAACCCCTCATGGGCAAAATTGTAAGTTCAGTTCCCAACCAATCAGTAAATGACTCATGTATGTTATAGTCAATATGTAGTCGTACTCCTGCCTAATGACCAAAAAGACATAAAAACTGCTTGCTTTGGAAACTGAGGGTCGTTTTCCTCCCAGGTAACAACCCCAACACATTGGAATAAAATCCTTTTGCTTTTAAATCCAACTTGCCTCCTGTGAGTGACTCTGTGGAGTGCATCTCCCAAAGTTGGTCCCCATTTTGGGCCCAAGAGTAGTTGGTTTGCTGGTAAGTTGACCTGTCATTCTACATCACTAAGCCTTGAGACGTTTACAGTTGGTACTCTTCAAATTTTCTAGAATAGTTTGGATTTGCTTTTTCCCCATTTCTTTTTTCTTTTCTTTCCTTTCCTTCCTTCCTTTCTTTCTTCCTTTCTTTCTTTCTTTCTTTCTTTCTTTCTTTTTTGGTTGTTGTTTTATTTTGTTTTGTTTTGAGACAGGGTTTTACTATGTAGCCCTGGCTGTCCTGGAACTCACTCTATATAGACTAGGCTAGTCTCAGCCTCACAGAGATCCACCTGTCTCTGCCTCCCTGAGATTAGAGGCCACCACTGCCCACCCATTTATTTTTTTCTTAACAGGAATTGATTGATAACATTTATTAAGCCCTTAGGAGATACCATACATCTCTGGGTTCGTTGCATACACAATCTCTTAAGCATCACTCAACTCATTTTGCAGCTGATAAATTTGACTCTGAGCTGGAGATAGGGCTCAGTGGGCAGAGAGCTTGACTGGCTGGCATGAGGCTCTGGGTTCCATCAATAACAGCACCTAACACTGGGTGTGGTAGTGCATGTGTGTAATTACAGCATGGAAGGTAGAGGCAAGAGAATCAGAAGTTCAAGGTCATCCTCAGCTTCATAGCAAGTTTGAGACAAGCCTAGAATACTTGAGACCCTGTCTCAAAAATAAGTAATAAGCCCAAACAAACAAAAACATTTAGTCTAAGGATTAAATGATATTCAAGAGGATCAATCACACGGTAAATGAAGGCCAGCATTGCTGAGACCATAAACTGAAACTCTTAAATGTATTTTTGATAAACTGCTGGAGACTGCTGTAGGCTATGGTGAGACTCAAGGATACATTAAAGTTACTAATAGCATCAAAGGTTGGTAGAGATGGACAATGAAGGCTCCAGTCACTACTGAGATACTATGAAGTATTATAGCCATTTTAAAAGACAGATTCTATAAAAAGCAATACACACAGTCCAGCCATACTGTCCCCAGCTGATTTGAAAATTCATGTCTGCACAAACATCATTGTTCTGAGTTTAATATCAAATGCCCCTCCACCCCCCCCTCGATCACAGGCTCACATGTCCTCAGCAAGTGATGCTTTTCTCAGACGTTGTGGAAACTTTGATGCTTAGCTGGAAGAACTATGTTGTTGTGGAATATTATTTTAAGATGTGTTATATTTGTTTATGCTGTGGAACATTTATTTAATGATGCAAAGATGGGTTGTATTCTTTTATGTTGCATTTGTTTAACTCTGTGAAGTTGTGTTACTTTGCCTATCTAAAACACCTGATTGGTCTAATAAGGAACTGAACGGTTAATAATTAGACAGAGAGAGGAATAGGTGGGGCTGCCAGGCAGAGAGAATAAATAGGAAGAGAAATCTAGGCTGAAGAGGGAGGAGTGAGAAAAGGGGGATGCTAGAGGCCAACGACCCAGCCACACAGAGTAAGAAGGAGAGAAAGATATATAGAATAAAGAAAGGTAAAAGCCCAGAAGCAAAATGTGGGATAATTTAAGTTAGAAAAGCTGGCTAGAAACAAGTTACGGTTGGGTGGTGGACCCCCAAACAGTAAAAACAAAACAAAACCCAACCAATTACAGTAACTAACGCAGGGACAGGGTGGGGAAGGGGGGGCAGGGAACGGGAACTTCGGAGCCCTCTTGTCTCTTCCCCTCTTCTGCTTTAAGGTCTCTCCATGGAAGCAGCCTCTGCAGCACACTCCCACCAAGACAATCTGCCTCACTTCAGGACCAAAGTACTGGATCCAGACAACCTCGAAGTGAAACTTCTGAAACCATAAATTAAATAAATCTTTCTTTCTTTTGAACAGTTTCTTTGGGGGCATTTTAACAGTGAACACCCCTCCCCGCCAAAAAAAAAACAGGAAATTTTTTCAGATAACTTATAATAGAGATTGCATAGAGATTGAGATGGCAGACAGCTTTGTCATGATCAATGCTATGCAATCCTATCAAAATAGTGTAGTATGGTATAAGCAAACCTTTGCATACTGCCTAGAAAACCAATAAACTATACAAAATACTGTCTTCATGTAAGACTATTTTCCTTTAGAACTAGTTGGTTCAGGGCCATCCAGATAGTTCAGTGGGTGAAGGTGCCCATTGCTCCCAATCTGAGTTCAATCCTGGATATATGCTCTTAACCACTGAGCCTTCTCTCCAACCCCCAATATTCATCCACTTTCATCAGGATTTTGGGCATAGGCATTTGACAGACAAACTGACACACTTTTAACAGAGAAAGAAGTATTAATAATTTTCCTAAAGTGTAAATTAGTTTTTGTCCTGGACAAAAATGGGTCATACTATCTCTACTTAAATCTCTACAGTGGATCTGGATGTTGGGAGCACATGCCTTTAATCCCACCACTCAGGAGGCAGAGGCAGAGGCAGAGGCAGAGGAAGAGGCAGAAACAGAGGCAGGTAGATCTGAGACCAGCATGGTCTACAAGAGCTAGTTTCAGGACAGCCTCCAAAGCTACAGAGAAACCCTGTCTCAAAAAAAAAAAAAAGTAACCTATTACAGTAATTCTGGGGAGCATTGTTTCATATTACAAAAAGTTAAAAATTTGTATAGGCTGAATTTGAATGCATTAACTCCTTCCTCTACCAAAATCCCAGAGTGAAATTAAAACACAAACCACAAAGATACTTCATCTTATCACTTGAAGTAGAAAGTAGTAAAACCCTACAGCTTAAAATTAAATTCAAAATGCCAAAGACCACCTCTTCCTAGTCTAATTTGACACAGGTTGCTAAGATGAACTGAACATAGTTCTATCCTAGGACAGTCCTAAAATTAGAGCATTAAACACCATCTGTTCTAGGCCGCCTCCCCAAAGCCCAGCAATTATGCACCTTCTCTCCTCTATCTCAAATTTTCCTTTTTTAGTGGATCTTTCTTTTTGCTTTTCTTTATAGGAGAAAAATAAAATCAAAGCAAAAGTTCCCCTGAGGGACTATATTACCCTGATATTCCCCCCTTCTTTACTGGGAATATTGCCTGCACCTTAAATCTTTAATTTTTCTATCCCATCTACTCTGGAATCTACTTGCCAGTTTTTTGTTTTGTTTTGCCATCTATTTAAATTGCTCTGTTGAGATTGTTTCAATCCAGGCATCCTTCATCGATACCGGTAGCACCATTTGACACAGTTGGACTCTCTCATCTTCCCTCTTCAATTAACTCCAACCACATTTGATTCCCTCTTTCCCTGACCTTTAAATTTTGGAATCATCTGAGTCTTTAGACCTTTCTTCTGACCTAAACTTACTTCCTAGGTGAAGTCATTTAGTTGTGTGGCTTAAAATGCCATCTATGAAGTGATGATTCCACACTTGCATCATGGATACAAGCATAGATTATGAACCCCAAGTTTTCTGTGTCCAACTCTCTATTTGACATGCCCACGTGGATATTTTCTGTGTATATGTATCTGTTTGTGTAAATGTGTGCTTTCAGGTATGTACTTAAGCTTGTGAAGGACAGAGGTTGACATCAGGGATCTTCCTTCAACATTCTCCACCTTGTTTTTTGAGACAGGGTCTCTCAATGAACCTGAAGTTTGATTCATCTAGGTTGGATGGCCAATGAGTGTCAGGGATCCACCACCTGTCCACTCCCCCAACTGCCCAAGGCTGGCATTATGGATGACACACTCTTGACTTTTCCGTGTGTGCTGAAGATTTGAACTCAAACCCTTATGCTTGCCCAGCAGACAATTTACTGACAGAGCCATCTCTGCAACCTTCTCCAGCTTCTTCAGCTCAGTTCATTGAAATTCAACTCTTCTGTTTACTATGTATGCTAAAATTGATTTACTTTTGGCCCTATATTTATAGATTGGAGTAGGCATATTAAACTATTTGCATATCCACAGTGGATTAGGAGTTATGTGGTTCTGCCACCAACTGTAACTAGGTCATCCACACTGTGCAGAAGATCTTTATGAGCATGCTCAGTCTAAAGCATTTGCTATATCAGTTGAGCATTCCTAATGGGAAGCTGTGTTAGTCATCTGGTGGGAGTTTCAAGGGATCTGCACATACCCAGGGGCAATTTTGAAGAAAGAATCAGAGTAGTAGAGAGAGAAGAGCACATTCCCTTTGACTAGGTAAGAAGAAATTAGCCTCTGAAGAGTAAAATGAAGAGGAATCATTTAACAAGAATTGACCATTATTCCAGATCTCTTACTTCCTAGCTGGCAATCCCTTCTCTAAAGGGCTGAGATACAGCACAGTTAGAGTGTTGGTCTAGTATGTGGGAGGCTCTGGGTTTGACCCTTAAAGGCACCACATTAACCATGTGTTCTGCCTATAAACTCAAAGGTGAATGTAAAGGGATCAGAAAGTCACCTTCCCCTACAGAGAGAATTCAAAACCAGCCTGGGCTAGAGACCCCAAAAATTAACAATATTAACAACAAGAATAGCAGTAATATCTGTTTGAAACTCAGTCAATTTTTGCCACCTTTCCTCCCATCACCAGGTCCTGGGGCCCTTCCTCTTCTCTCTTCTCTCTTCCTCTTGCTTTTCCATAATGTTCATTTTTGTTCTCCAGCCATTAGCCATTCAGAAGGCAAAGAGTCTAAGCCTTCTGTTCACAGGTGAACAAACCCACATATGATATGCTGATAAATAAACACTCTTTGCTCTTGCATACTATTTGAGTATGGGGTCTTCCTTCAGCATTTTCTTGGATCCCTAAAAATGGGAGGGAGGCCTGTAGCAAAAGTGAGCAGCCAGGCTCCCTGAATCTAACCTCCCTTCCCTCTTTGACCCCTTCCACTCCCCTAGGCAGGGAAGTCATTGGGGAGCAGCATGTGCATGGCATCAGTGTCCTTCAAGGTTAACTCACTTCCCAGGTGAGACATCCTGCCTGCAGTGTCTCTCTCTGTAGGGTTTCTGTCAGTGTCTGTGAAGGGGAGAACAGTTGTGCAGCAGTAGCTGGGTTCTGCCATGACAGTCTTACACTTAGGACCTGTAAGGCTGAACCCACGAGCTCTGATGGTTTCCTGTTTCTGCTCTAAAGGCAGCGTGAACCTGGGAGAGTGGGACCTAAAAATGAGGCATACTAAAGTCTCATGCAATAGCCAACTTTATTCAGAGCATAAGACAGTTTGTACTCTCAGAGTTAAGAAGAGTCACCTGAGTAAAGTGTACAATCACAAGGACAAGCCATATGTGGCATAAAACATGTTTTTCCACAGAGGCACATGAATAACAGCTGTAGGAAACTCACTGCTAAATGCCACACCTGGGAGGAGTACAAAAACACATTCTGAAATAATTCTGTGCTTTGAAGAAACTGAGGTCACAAGGCTCTTACCTTGTTTTCTTGGAGTTTTCTCCAAGCACTCAGAATTCTCGAACGACTCCATTGGCAGACTGTTCTGACAGCTGCCATCTCTCTGACCTCATTTTCCAGTACTTCCCACCCAGTCTCTACCCCAGCCACACCTTCATCTGTGTCCATCCTTGAACATCCTGTGAGCATGCTTGCAGTCAGAAGTTTGCCTCTGCTGTTCCTGCTGAAGCTGGTATCTTTCAAATATTTTTTCAAAAAAAATATCTTTTCTCAAAGACTTTTGACTCCCCCTACACTGCCATCCTGATTTCAGATTCTTCAGACATATTTGTCCCTATTATGTAACACATTTAGATTTCCTCTAAGTTCCATTCCTTCCACCAGACTGTTGACTCCCTGGGAGAAGGAATCCCTTTCTGGCTTGCTCTCTGCTGCTGTACACCAGTGTCTATGGAGCAGGTCACACACACACACACACACACACACACACACACACACACACAGAGAGAGAGAGAGAGAGAGAGAGAGAGAGAGAGAGAGACAGACAGAGAGAGAGACAGACAGAGAGACAGAGACAGAGACAGAGACAGACAGAGAGAGACAGAGAGACAGAGAGACAGAGACAGAGACAGAGAGACAGAGAGAGACAGAGCTTCTTAAATACTTGTTGAGCTAATAAGCATAAGATCCAAGAAACATGTTGAGAGTTCTTAGAGCAAACAGAATGCTGAATTAATCCAATCCAAAATTTCTTAGATGCCTCACTTTTGTTCTCAGAACTCAGTGACCAATGGATCTAAACCCAAAGGCCTGCTCCTGGGCAAAAACCAGAGCATAGGCTCAGTGGTCACTGGAGGGAATGGCCTCAGGAGCTTGCTTCTGGTTTCACTAGGGAGTCAAAGCACCATGGGACATCTTTTTCATCATTTCCTTGTGCCCTGTATCAGTGTAGATGATCCAAGTGGCCCTCATAGAACAGAATATGAGATGATTCTTTCTGACAGGGGTTTGCCTCCACTGTAACTTCCACTTTGGGCTTTGTCTTCCTGTCACTTTAATGCTGAGCTAAGGGAGAACTTGTCAAGAAAGCAGACTTGAATTCTCTTACAACAGGGCACTTTTGTTATGCACTACAGCGGCTGCAGGATTTCCCAAGACTTTTTAGTAGGCTGATAAGATAAATCAAATCTCCAAGAAGCCGTATGATATGACTGTTTCTAAAATTTATTTGACCATTAATGCCATTTCTCTGAGTCTCTTTATTGCAAACAAAAATGTCTCTTGTAAAATTATGTAGCGCATAATCATACATTATATTTCAGCATTGCTGATATTACTGCAATACACTTTTTATGCATCTATTACACACATGTGAGCTCTTCTTCCTATTTAAAGCTAACTAGAATCTCAATATCTCCTTTAAGTTTTTCTTGGTCAGCCGAGAATGAAGACATCAAGATTCTGCAGCACTAACTGCAATCTTTTTTGGGTGCCTGGGTGTGTGGGGGTAACAGCTTTATTGGGATATGACTCAGTATCACACAACTAATTCATTTTAAAGTATACAATTCATGACTTCGAGTATATTCACATTTTGGTAATCACCACCACAGTCAATCTTAGAACATTTCTGTCAGCTCTAGAAGAAACCTTGAACTCTTTAGCTAGCACCTTCTCAGATCACCATATTCCTGAAGCCTTAAGCAAGCATTAGTCTTTCTATTTTTGAGTATTTGCCTATTCTTCATGTTTCACCTAAGTAGAATAATATACTACATGGCACTCTGTAGATGGTTTCTTTTGTAAAGATCTCCATTAATCCAGGTTTCACCCCCTCATTCTTTCTATGCACAAGAATAAGCTGTTGTACTGATTAACCATCTTTAATCAATCTTTTCTCAACTGATTGATGGACATTTGGGCCTTTTCTCCTCTTTGTTATTAAGAATATGAAAATCCCCATAAAAGTTTTCATGTGTATGTTATGGACAGGGTTCTCTAGAAGAACAGACCCACTAGCAAGTGTGTCAAGAGACGAAACTGCTCAGACAAAAGGCAGCAATGGCAAGCAGGCACAAGCCAATGTTCTTTTAGACTGCGTTATCTCTGGGCCACTCTTTCAGAAGATGACACCCATTTTGAGGGTGGAGTCTTCTTACTCAGTAAATCCTTTCTTGAAACACACACACACACTAGCTTGCCTCTGCAAGGCTGTTTTTCCTAGGTGATTCTAAAGTCCAATACAATGTTTTTATTTTTCTTTCATGTATACTTAGCTTCACAGTCTTTTGAAGACAAATTGGCTAAGTTCAATCTCCTGCTTAAACATCTTCCTGGTACATTTAGAACAGAGTCCAAATTGTTTACCAAAGCTTTCAGGATGTCCTTAATCTCACATTAGCTACATCTACTTATCTTATGTGTTCCCTCATTTACCATGCTCTGACAATGTCCACCAAGCTTGTTCCTGTTGACTTCTGAAATTGTCCCTTGTTCTTGCTCTTCCCCAGATGTTTGGTTGGGTAACTATCTTAGTTAGGTTTTTATTGCTGTGAAGAGACACTATGACCACAGCAACTCTTAAAAATGAAAAATTTAATTGAAGGGGCTCACTTACAGTTTAAGAGGTTTAGTCCATTATCATCATGGTGGGGAACATGGCAGCATGCAGACAGACATGGTGCTGGAGCTGAGAGTCCTACATCTTGACTCAGAGGCCACAGGAAGTCAACTGGCTCAGTGGGTGGTATCCTGAACATAAGAAACCTCAAATCCCACCACCACAGTGACATATTTCCTCCAACAAGGCCACACCCACTCCAACAAAGCCACACCTTCTAATAGTGCCAATCCCTATGAGATTATGGGGGGCCATTTACATTCAAACTACCACAATAACTTTCTTGGATCAAGTAGAACTCGTCCAAAGATGGCCATACTGGCTAGTTTTTATTTCAACTTGACATAAGCTAGTATCATTTGGGAAGTCTATAGGACAAATCCATGGGGCATTTTCTTGAGTGAAAAGGGAGGGCCAATTTGCTGGGGGCAGTGCTACTCCTAGGCATATGGTCCTGGATGGTATAAGAAAACAAGTTGTACATGCGAAGGGGAGCAGCCAGTAAGCAGTACTCCTCCATATATTTGAACCTGCTTCTCCAGTGAGGCTTCACCTCCTGAATGTTTTATAGCTTCTGCAAGTAGTACTACCAACCAAGGAGCAAGTGTGCAAAACAGTAGTCTGTGATGGGCATCTTAGATTCAACTCACAATAAGGCATATACCCAAGAGTGGGTAGTTGGACTGTACGCTCTTTCTATTTTTTAGTATCCCATTCATAATCAATATTGGCTATAATTAAATTCCCAATAAGGGCATATAAGAATCCCTTTCCACCCACATCCTCCCCAGTGTTTTTCGATTCTGATTCTTTCATGAGAGCTATTCTGTCAGGAAGAGGATACAATCTCATTGTAATTTTATGTGTTTCTTGTATCCATGTTTTCTTGGATCCAGGTAAATATTGAGAGATGAAAAGGGAATCTTCTCCTTGACCCACCTTTATTACTGATTTACTTGAGGCTCATTTACTCAAAACATAGCATACCTCAGTTTCTGTGATATATTTCAAACATGAAGGCAGTCATGCTTGGGAAGCTCACAAAATGCAATAAACAAGCTGACACAGATTGCGCAAGCAATAAATAAATGAACAAACAATAAACCAATTTTGGAGTTACTAAATTTGGCTATTAAATTTGGATCAGTGTCTCGTGGAAGATCCGTAAAAGGAGACATGACTCCACTCAAACATAATAAAGTATTGATTGTGCTGCAAGCAATTACAATCTCACCAATCTCTGTAAGGATAAAGAACACTTGGAATTGTCATAATCTAGTTTCTTTCATGTACAGTTTATACAGTGTCTGTTTTTCAGCCATATTATAGGAGAAAGTTTTGTGTGTTTGTCACTTTCAGTTTTAGATTCTATTACATTGGACATTGTCAGACATTCATTTAATTAGAACAATGAAAACTGTATTGTACTATGCACAACATAAAACATACAGCTGGTTGTGGTGGCGCACACCTTTAATCCCAGCACTCAGGAGGCAGAGGCAGTTGTACCTCTGTGAGTTCCATGCCAGTGTGGTCTACAAAGTAAGTTCCAGAATAGCCAGGTTGTTACACAGAGAAGCCCTGTCTCAAAACACAAACAAAAAAATGCACTTTGGTTGAATGCCACACTAATGAATATTCCTGTTTGTTCTCTTGTTCATACTTAGCCAGGGTAAGTAACTGCAACCAACCATATGCTGCTGTATCTGCTTCTATTGGTGGAACAAAAACGATGTGATTTGTTTACAGTGGCTACCAGGGCTGGCAACTATATTGTGGAAGCAGGTGATCATGCTGCTTAAAAAAGAATACATCCGTTATTATGGTCAAGAATCCTGGTCCAGATGGACAATGGAGAAGGAGGGAGGTGAAAACTGGCCTATCCACCACTCAAGGTGTGCCAAGCAAGTTTGCCCCGTACTTGACAATAATCTGAGCAGCAAACTTGATAGGATGCGCATGAGAATTATGAGATGGTTTGCTTTAAGAGAAATAGTCAAGAGTCACACTAGCAGCTGCCTTCTTCAGGGAAGTGTGTTCGTGGATATGAAATGTTGCTCCTCAGCATTCCATTCCCATGACTTCTGGCCTGACGGTGTAGAAACAGAATCAGAGCTGTTAACCACTTCAGACCAGAGTTGGAGAAAAGCAGGACAGGAGAAAGTTCGTACAAAGAGGCCGCCATGCACTATAACCTGATGACTTATGTAGATCAAAGTAGGCACGAACCAACTTGCTGTGGACACCTGAGCAGTTAAACAAAAGGCACAGGCTATGACCACGGTGGTTACCTGAAGAACTTCTATGAGCAGTTTCAATACTGGATTGGAAACACCCAACCAAATTGTTATCATAGTTGTGTTATGTGTGAATAAGCTTGGGGAAAGGGAAGATTTCTGGGGTGTCTGCCAATGCATGGAAAACAAGCCTCTAGAATAAAACAACACAAATGAGGGGCTTAAGAGGAGGTGGAGTGGGTAAAAGAAAAACATGTCAGAAAGCAATAGCAGATAGGAGAAAAACTGAAGTGAAAAAGGCCAGTCTGCCAATATCTTACAGTCATTAAGCTAACCAGCAATTTGATGGGCTGGGATACAAGAAATATAAACAATCAGGAGGGAAGTTATACAGTATCTATTTTTGTGATCCATATCGTGAAGTGGAAAAAGTTGGGGTGTCAAGGATCCAAGTAAATAATTAGCAAGCTATTGTTAAAATATGTGAATTTAAGCTGGGCATTGGTGGTGCTCACCTTTAATCCCAGCACTCGGGAGGCAGAGGCAGGCGGATCTCTGTGTGTTCGAGGCCAGCCTGGTCTCCAGAGTGAGTGCCAGGATAGGCTCCAAAGCTACACAGAGAAACCCTGTCTCGAAAAACCAATACATACATACATACATACATACATACATACATACATACATACATACATACATAAAATAATGTGAATTTAAGTCAAGGTTTCTGAGGTTTGGGATGGCCACATGGCATGATGTGGCTCAGGCAATCTCAATATGGCTTTTCTGCAGGCTGGAACATGAGGTGGCCTCATCAGGAGAAGAGATAGCCATCAGGCCTGGTGGCTTCCTTGCTGGCAGGTGTGGCTCTGAGAGGATAGGTTTTCCTAGTTTTCGAGACAGAAGTCAGCATGTGCAGGTACCACTGTGCATAGCTTATGCAGAAACGTCCTCATTTCCAGCTCTAGATGCTCTCCTGACTTCCCACTCTGACAAGCAAGTGTTTATATCTTTACATTTAAATCCTATTTATGATTAGTGCAGCAACCTCCTTCACAGACTTCTTGGGAAGAGAATTTGAGGGGTCACAAATGTCGTGGAGACCCCGTTTGTCTGAAATGGCCCCATTCCCACCTCACATTTTCTTCGGTTCAGGAGGCATGAAATTCTGGCTGGGAAGCCATTTTCCCTCAGGCACTTGAACATGCCACTCCACAGGCTTCTCAGTTGCTTTTGAGAGATACACCCTCTCTGCCCCCCATTCTCTGCACCTGACACAGTTGTCTGTGTCTCTCCTTATTTTCTAGTTTCCATTAGAGTGTGACCTTGCAGAATAATGTGTCTTCTCATGAATTGTTTTCGTCTATTGTGAGGATCCCTTTAGCCAGGAAATAATTGTCCTTTAGTTTTATTTTTTTGAGGTTGTTCCTTTAATAATTTCCTGTCCATTTTTATCTCTTCTTCAACTTTAGGGTTGTCATTTCTTTTCCTGGCTTATGGAAAGTTTGATCTTTCAACCTTTGTTGAATTTATCTTACACGTTATTTTCCAAAATCTCATTCATTTTACACATGTTCCTTTTGTTTGTTTTTATTTATTTATATTTATTTTTAAGAAGTCTCATGTAGCCCAGGATAAACTTTAAATTTCTATGCAGTCAAGGATGGTCTGGATCTCTTGATCTTCCTGACTCTACCTCCCAAGTACTGGAATTACAGTCATACACCAGTATACATGGTCCATTTTCAGTTTGGGGGACAGAGTCTTGCTATATTGACCAGTCTAACCTCAAACTCATGGCAATCCTCTTGCTTCAGGTTTCCCAGTATTGAGAGTACTGGCATGAGCCACTGTATCCAGCTAAATGGTCCTGTTTTGTTTGTTTGTTTTGTCTTATTTGGATTTTTTCCAGATGCACTTTAAAATATTAATATTATTTTGAGACAGAGTCCTATTGTGCAGCTCAGTCTGGCTTGAACTTGCAACCTTCCTGCCCCAGCCTCTCAAGTGCCAAAATTTTATGGTGTACCACCATGCCAGGCTACTTTCCTTGAAGTTTTAATTAGGATTTTATATGCAGGAATATGCATGTAAAACACACATAAAAACACTCATTCTCATCTCATTGCCTCTTTTAACACTGCATCTCTTTTTTTATTCTATAATTGTTCAAAATCTCTGTCTTTCTGAATAAAGAATGGACTCAAACCCAAAATCTTAGGTTATCCTAGTCATTTTTTCATCTGTAAGAATAAGGCATAAACAATGAATTAACTTCAATGAGACACAGGTACACACAGAGACATGAAAGTTGGACAGGGGACTAATTGAAAAGAAGAGGGGTTCAGCAGGAGAGGGAGATGGGTAAGAGAAAATAATGGGAGTGACCCTAAAAACAATACAGTGTTGTCGAAAGTCACACTGTCCCTCATTAAATGTATTATAGTTATGTGTCAATGAAATAAACTTGAATGAAAAGTTTTTAAAATTTAATTGAACTGACTTATTATGGGAAGGGTCCACACATATTTGTGGAGGTCAGAGACAACCCAGAAGAGTCAGTTCTCCTCTACCATGTGGGACCAGAGGATCAAACTTGGGTCTTCAGGCTTGGCAACAGGCACCCACTGAGCCATCTCTCTGCCTCCAAATAAAAAAGTATTTTAAAAGTCAAGATGGGGCTGAAGAGATGGCTCTGTAGTTAGGAGCACTTGTTGCTTTTACAGAGGACACAAGTTCCTGTCTCAGTATCCACATGGTGACTCACAACCACCTGTAATTACAGTTCCAGGGGATCAGACGCCTTCTGCTGGTCCCTACAGGCACCAGGCACACATGTAAAATACTCATACACACAGGTAAAATACTCATACTCATAACACACAAAAAATAAATCATTATTAGAAACAAACAAAACAAAAAAAAACAACCCAACTGACTCTAAGAGTTTGGACTGTGCTTGTTAGGTTAGCTCTGATGCAGAATTAGTGACAGAGATTCCAGGATACTTTGCTGTCTTTGATCTGGCAAATGTTCTATCCTGAAGGCTGTCCTTTGCATCTGGAGTGTTTAGCAGCACCCCAGCCTCTGTTCATTAGATGGTAGTTGCAAGCTCAGTCTGTGACTACAAACTGTCTCCAGACTCTGCCAGATGTGTAAGGTGTCGCTTTTCAAAACCACTGTTCCAGACTGGTCTGGGGAAGGTTTGGGTGGGCTCCAACCAAGTGCCTGTCATTTTCCTCTTTCTCACCAGTGTCAGCTTCTCTTGCAGGAAAGCATTCACTTTCCTGCCTGCAGATGATTGCCTGGATATCAGAAGTGTCTTCTTGCTTCTGTGTTGATGGAGTTTGCTACTATCACCATGCTCATCTTATTACTTGTTTGCTGATTTATTTTGTGTGTGTATGTTTACATGGGAGTATGTGTATGTGTGTGCACATGGAGGTCAAGAGTCAATTCTCCCCTTCTTCTATGTGCCTCCCAGGGATTGAACCCAGGTTGTCAGGCTGAACAGCGGTCACCATTACCCACTGAGTCATCTCATCAGCCCATTCTCACTGCAGTTGCTACCGGCACCATCCAGACCTGAGTGCATCTGGGTTCTATTTTTGGAGAACATTGCAAGAACTCCATTCTTCTGTTAGGAGATGACAACCATGCAGCTACAATTCTGCAGGATCGGAGAGCTAATCTGAAGATTCAACCCCTTCTTCCACAGGCTTGCAGGGAATATTGTTCGATGATTTAGGGCTATCTGGCATCTCCAATTCTAGGCTGTCTAAAATTTTGAGGTGTGAAGCAACTTGCTTATGGCTCCTCCTAACCTACATCTTTCTTGGTTCTGTTATGTCAGTTTGTCCTCATGCATTAGCTTTCCAATTTCCAAAGTTTTTTTTTTTCCTCTTCCATTTGTCCTTGTGGATTTTTATTCATTTGTTTTTTTGTTTGTTCAATACAGGACCTCAGTCTGTACCCTAGGCTGACCTTCAAGTTTGTAACCCAGTCTGGCCTTAACCTTCTAACAAACCTCAGCTGGCCAACTGCTGGAATTAGAGGCACACACCGCCGTCCGTGCTCAGTTGTCCTTGTGGACTTCTGTCATGTTGAATTCGAAAAAGGAATGACATTTTTTAGAAGCATAGTAAGTTTTATTAGGAAAATCAGGTTATTTGACTAAATAGGAAAAAAAAGTTCTTCAATGTTTTCCTATTACTTTGTTGGTGTTAGAACTGTTTATCAGCATGCCATTGGAGACCGCCTGTGATCGGCCCTACCAGAGACCAGGGCAGTCAGAAAGGAATACTGAGTCCTGAGTGTAACAGGAAAAATAAATGACCCAGAGACAGATATTAGGGTTCAAGCTTCAAGCTGAAGGCCAAAAAAGCAAAGCAGCCGGCCACTAGCTCTCACCTCAAGCTCAGGCTGAAAGGGCAAACCTGGCTGCATCAAACCTCAGATTAAGATCCCAGACTGCCATATTCTTCTCAATATGACTGGAGAATCCTGAGACTCAATGTCTTCCTATCCTCAATGTGGCTGGAGAATGAATGCCAGCTCTGAGACCCTGTTCTTGTCTTAAATACCTCCCTAATGCTGGGATTAAAGGTGTGTGATCCCAGGTGCTGGGAACAAAGGCATGAACTCTGTTACTCTTCACTCTTGTGTAGACCATGGTGGCTTTGAACTAACAGAGATCCACTTACCTCTTAATCCTGAGTCCTGGGATTAAAGGTGTGTGCCACCACTGCCTGATCTCTACAGCTTGAGGCTGACTTTGGTTTCTGAATCCTCAGGTAAGCTTTAATAAATCATAAATAATATATCACCACACATGAGTCTTTCTCATTACCTAGGGCAAAATGCTCTTGCTATTGTCAATGCTGCCCACTGCTGAACTTCTCTTTGTATATTAGCCTTCCCTTCTGTAAGGCAGGAAACATGATGCTGATTTCACTGAAACTGCTTTATCAGGTCAGGCTGAGAGATCTGTGCTATATTGTACAGAGTGACCTTTGAAAAATAATAGTAAAGCTTCTATAGAAAGACTGGAGTATTGTCAGTGGGGTAGCCTACCTTCAAAGACTTATCTAAATCAGCAGTGTATTTCCAGTTCTGTTAGCTGACCGCCATGTTCCATTATTCACTGTGTGTCAAGCTGAATTGCCAATTCCCCACCCACAAAATCAAAACAAAAGTGAATGAATAGGTGAGGGGAAGAATTGAAATGAAGATCGTAAAACTATGGAATGTTACATACCATCTAGGTTTCAATCCACCTCATTTTCTGCTTTAGGAAGGCAGACACCTGGCAAGCAAAGTCCTTCTCAAACTTTCCAAGTGAATCTAAAGAGCCAGTCAACAATCATTGCTCAAATCTGAAAAGGTTAATGTTGTCATTATGACACACATTGCCTTCACTACTGCTCCAGCCCTAGCATTCAAAACATGATTGAACAGGGAGGATCTGGAAACAGCTCTCCATGGACCTACATGCCATGCCAGTATAAATGCTACACCCAGGAAGCATGCTAGACAGGTATGTTAATTCTTAGGGAAGTTTACTTTTAACAACAGTGCCGAGCACACAATGGAACATCTCCAACACATAAACCCTATCTCCTGTGAAAGATATCCTTGATGAGACAATGAGCATATGTTGGCCTATTGGCTTGGGAGAGCCTATAACTATGATGACAATAGATTGGCTGCTATGAACATATTGATACAATCATGAGTGAAGAAGTCAAATGTTATTGAACAGATTCTTCAAGCATATGGCCTAGATAGAGTTCTTGGGCACAGGACTTTTGGACTTTCGTATATTTTCATTTCCATGGTAATCCATGGAATTAATATTAAGGTTGTTCTAGATATATTCTGTTGCTGGGATAAAATAGCTTGACTAAAATTACCTCTGAGGAGGAAAGGATTTGTGAGGCTTATACTTTCAGGTTACAGTCCTTCATAGAGGGAAATCAGGGCAGGAACTCAAGGCAGGAACTTGGAGCAGAAAACTTGGAGAAATGCTGCTTGCTAGCTTACTCAGGCTCAAGGTTAGTTAGCTTTTGTTTTGTTTTGTGTTTTAGTTTGGATGTGTCTGCATGAGTTTACATACATCATATATATGCAGGTGCCTGCAGAGGGCAGAGCAGGTTGGTTCCCCTGGAAATGGAGCTCTGGGCAGTTGTGACTGAGTGATGTGGATGCTGGGAACCAAACCTGGGTCCTCTGCAAGAGCAATAAACATGCTTAACCACTGAGCCATTTCTCCAGGCTCTCAAGCTAGGTTTCTTATGTATCCCAGGACCACCTGCATATAGATGATGTGGCCAACAATGGGCTGGGTTCTCCTGAATAATTTTGTCAGCCCTATTTTGCCTCATCACAATTAAATAATGATGATTTTGTTAGGAATAGAATTCTTTATTTTTCCTTTCTTTCCTTTCCTTTCTTTTCCTTTTCTTTCCCTTGTTGTTGTTGATGGAGGAACCCAGAAATTGATAGTTGCAAAGCTGTCCTGTGTGGACTGGGTTCCAGGGTTCCCCTCTGTGCTTCAAATTGCCTGTTGGCAGGAGGAAAAGCAAGGAAAGTCTTTCCCAGTCTGTTACGATAAATCTTTCTGCCAAAAGCTGCCTGAGCCTCACCGCCATGTGTGAGCTTTACACCAGCCACCAGCCCGAGTTAGGCCCAAATGAATACACAGAAACTTGTATTAGGTTCAAAGCTGCTTGGCCAATGACTAGGATTCCTCATCTGTTAGCTCAGTCTTAATTATCATAATCTATATATTTTATAAGACTTATCAGACGCCTTATTGGCATCCCTCCTTGCCGGTGGCTCATATCCTGCCACTGGAGGAGGAAGGGAAAAAAAGGGCTCTTCCTGTTTCTCCTTCGCTTAAATATGAGTCTCTTTGCTATGTCACTTCCTGCCTGGATCAGCACTTCTCTACTACATTTCCCAGAATCCTCTTTGACTCCTAGTCCTGCCTAACTTGCCGTTTCATTGGCCAAACAGTATTTTATTTAACAATCAATAAGATAAACATACACAGTACATTCCCCATCACCAGTCAGGTAACCAATGATGTAATTTTTTAAAAAGGGGGTGTGTGTGAGAGAAAGACACCATTAGACAGAGCTTGGGTGGAGGGGTTTTTTATTGGGGGAAAGGGAAAAGGAGAGAGGGGAGACCGACTCTGGGGACAGGAATGACATAACAGAAGAGAGAGGCAGAGAGAGGGGGAGGGGAAGAGACACAGGTAGAGAAAGAGAGAGAGAGAGAGAGAGAGAGAGAGAGAGAGAGAGAGAGAGAACGAAGGAGTAGAACTTTTGAAAGTTTTGAAACTTTTATTCCATGGGCTCTGAACTTGATTTTTCGTTGAGAGGACTGTTATTTTAACTAATGTGCCCTTTTAGTGTAATTTTTTTAAATCTTTGATTGTCTCTTTAAAATGTTTTAGATGTTTTATAGTTCTTTCCTCTGAAGAGAAATGTGTTTTGTGCCAAAGAAAGGTTCTTGTATTGATTACTTTTCTATTTCTGTGATAAGACATCAAGACCAAAATCTCCTTATGGGAGAAAGGATTTATTTTGGTTTACAGTTCCAGAGGAATTAGAGTCCATCGTGGTGGGAAGGCAGACAGCATGTGGCAAGCGCATTGGCAGAAGCAGGAAGCTAAAAGATCAGAGAGAGCAAACTGGAAGTAGAGCAAAGCCCTAAACTCTCAATGCTTGCCCTCAACTGTGAACTTCCTCCTGCAAGGCTCTGCCTGCTAAACCATCCCAGACAGCCCCACTCACTGTTCAGATATCCAAGCCTATGGAGGAATTTCTCATTTAAACCACCATATTTCTCAAACATTGTAAAATGTTACTTCTCTCACTCTCCATTCGTCCCTCTGGAAGTCCTTATTAGATAAACAGTGGCCATTTTACTGTGTGTATCTCTCCATTTCTGTCTTTATCTCAGACAGGATTTCAGGTAGCCCATGTTGTTCAAATTCACTGTGTAGCTAAGAATGACCTGGGATTACTTATCCCTCTGCCTCCTCCACCCAAGTTCTAGCACTCAGACATGTGTTGCCTCACTGAGTTCCTCAATATCTTATAAGCTATAAACTTTTGAAGTTCACCTTCTGTGTACACTTCCTTGGTGTGTATTGTAGGTCATGAGTACAGGAAATTCGGAGTTCAGTTTTAAAATGTCAGTTGTAGTTTTCAATTTTATTTTAGGAACTCTGAAAGTGAGCCTTGGGTAGCTGCCTATTTCCCATGATTTCTTATCTCAGGCTATTTTAAGCAGACTTGTTTTATGAGGCAATAAGCTGCAGGTCTCAGGAGGGACAGCATACATCAACCTGCTGGCTGTTGAACCTCTGATCTGTTACACCTGGTGGATTACTTCCTGCTGTGTTCTGTCACATTGAAACTTTCACTCTGAGCCTCAGTGGGGAGAAATCTCTGTGCATGGCTTTAGATTCAGAACCCTTCTAAGTGGCTCCTTTGGTAGTTGAGGTTTTGTTTTTCCTAGGCTTTTGGGCCATGAGGAAAGTACCAAATCTATCTGGACATAAAGTTGGGGGTTTCAGATTTCAGCTCTGTCCATGAGGTAAACGTAGGGTTTTTATTTCTTGGGGGCTTGAGGGCTATTTTCTTCCCAAAGCCCAAGACCTTAGTAAATTTCCTTGGTGTCTTCCCCTGTGAAAGACAGTGAGATTTCCCAGTCTTTCCTCCACACATGTGTATTCTTTCTGTGACCCTTGCACAGGGTTATGCTTCTGAATCTTATTTTTAATTTCAAAGCCTATACTTACCTCTGTTCACCAAGGCCTCTGCAGCTCAAGGTCATGAGCTTACCACATGGCACTCGGCATTCAGAACTCTTTTTCCATTATTCACATTTGGAATTTTTCATTTCTCCATATAGTCATACATAAATAAAATGCCACCTTCGTAGTTGTTTTATCTAACCTTTCAGGGCTTGCAAGAGAGGGTACTGTGTTATGCTAGCCCATGCTGTTAGAACTACATGCAATGAACTTTAACCTGAATTTGCTTTTAACATGTCCTAATAAGGAAACAACAGTTTTCTGTGTGCAAAGTAGTGCTCATGTTTAATTATTTAGTCAAACTCAAACTCCTCCTTTTATTGTGCTAATTCAAAATTAAAGGTCATTTCTTAGGGAAAAGGACGTAGTCTCATAGAAAAGACAATCATTGAGACTTGGGTTTGCTGTGTGAAAACCACAACATAGCAGCCATGAGCTACTGCCAACAAGAAGCAAATGTAACTCAGGAAGGACAGGTCCAGTCCAAGTGGAGCTTAAAGGCTACACAAGTGAAAATTTTACAAGCAGCAGGAACAGAAAAGCAAACTGACTCATCACAGAGTAAATCCTGTAAAAGGCAGGCTGTCATCAGTGAACAGGTGTGCTACATAAAGTTCATCTCTGTACATGAAAATTCCAACACTTTATGGGATAGTGGGAAATAAGTGATCAAGAAATTTCTTAAAACTGTTTTTTATTCATTTGCATTGTATTAATGGATACACCATCAATGAGATGTTTCATTAATATAATGGACTGGTGATTTATTATTATTATTATTATTATTATTATTATTATTATTATTATTATTGTGCAGCAGAAAAAATTGACATTCAAGGCCAGCCTTGGCTACAAAGTAAATTAGAGGCCAATCTGTGCTCTAGGAGACGCTATCTCAATTAAAAAAGAAAAAACTCTTGAGAGTGGGGGAAGAAGTTTAGATAAAACACTTGGTTTGCAAGTCTGTGGACTGGAGTTCAGATCTCCAGCATCCATGTAAATACTAGGTGGGTGTGGCAGCCCTCCGGTAGTCCCAGGCCTCAGGAGATAGAGAAAGGGGATCCTTGGGCCAAACCGGCTAGTTAGACTAGCTGAATCAGCAAGCTCTAGGTTCAGGTGAGAGGCCCTGCCTCCATACAGAAAGTAGAAACCAGCTGTGGAAGACCTGGCATCAGCCCTGGCCTCTACATGTATGTGTCCCCCCCACATGTGAGTACCACACACACACATGGGCAAAAAAGATGGTTTATTTTTGTTGTTTTCAGTAAAACAATATCCTCTGTTTCATTAGTTATGTGGGCAAATTGTGGAATTTTTGTTTTTCTTTAATATAATTTTCAAATTAATAAAAAAAACTTGCTCATAGTTAATACATGAATTGTAAGCTTATGCTTAATCTTCATATATATATATATATATATTATATATATATATATAGTTGCATTTAAGCAGACGTAAGTCATCATTAGAGATCCAAGTAAGAAAGAATGATTATGACTGGAGTAGGAGACAGGCAACAAGCACCCAGGCCTGTGGAGTCTGTGGGAAGAAGGCACAGAAGCACCTTAAGAATGACTTTTTAGCCTTTTCCAGCTGTGTGGATGTGGGGGGGGGGTGTGTCAACCTCTGCAGACTAAGCCACTGTAGCTTAGCAAAGGGCTTTCTTGTTATTATACAGTTCACACCTTTAGCAAGTCAATTTCTGTATACCAAAACCTCTTACCTAAGCTGCCCAAAGAGACAATGCCAATGCAAATTCCCAAATCACAGGGCATCTCAGTTTGCTGAGTGCTCCTATAATCAGTTTTTGCATTGGCTTTGAACCCTTAGGAAACTCTCAGATAAGACTTCAAACTGAAGGTACTGGACCCAAAAGGTAGCAGTCACAATAGGCAGATCAAAGCTAGGTGCTAACAAACCAGCTGCAGCTTTGCAGGAGCTCTCCAAATGTGGGTCTATATAGTTGCAAGGTTGGTCAGCCCACCAGCTTTCCCTTGTCCTCATCACCAGGGTGAGCTCTCCTGCATTATCTTGGTGAGTTCACCCTTTGCAGTAATGACCAAGATCATGCTGCAGCTTAGGTGAGGGAGAGATGCCTCCCTCCCACCCCTGGAGAGCTGGCCCTGAAGTCAGAAGATCAAACCGGAGAACTGCCTCTGCCGACCACGAGCTGCAACACTCATAGAGCAGCCCTGCACCTTGCCTGACAGCACAAGAGAGCCAATCCTGTTGGTGGAGGTGTGGGTGAGCCATCCCTGAAGTTGTGAGCGTGGGAGAGCCGTCCCCATTACAAGAACAACTTAGAAGGAAAGATTTACATTGTTCACAATTTCAGAGGGTTGCTTGTCCCATGCACCTGAGCAGAGTATCACAGTGACGGGGCATATGGCTAGAGGTAAAGAGCCATAAGGTATGTACTCTGGTGGCTAATTCAGATATTCACTTTGATTTCGAACATAGCCTCCTATTGTCTACCAAATCAAGAACATACAGATAGCTATGTAAGTGCAGTGAGAGCTTGCCCCTCCCTGACCCAAAGTTGTATGCAGATTTTGGCATAAGTGCCCACTACCCCATAAAGTGTTAGAGGCTCTTTAGGTGTATGATGGACAGAAGCAGAGAGCAAGGAGAGGGCTGGAAACCAGATATAACCTCCAAAATCACTCCTCCAGTGACCTATTTCATCCAGCTAGGCCCCAAGTTCTAAAGTTTCCACCACCTCCCCAAATAGCTAGTCCATCTGGGGACTAAGCTTCCAATACAGGCATCTGTGGTAGACACTTCATATTCAACCACAATGCTTTTTTAAAAATGTTTTAATCATGTGGAAGTGGGTAGGTATGTGGCCACAACACTCATGTTGGACAGCAGAGGACAACTTGCTAGAGTTAATTCTTTCTTTCTCCATGAGGGGTCCAGGGACCAAACTAAGGTATTCAGACTTAGCAGCAAGCACCTTTATCCACTGAACCATCTCATTGACCTTCATTTAAGAAAAGTTACTTATGGATGTTCCAAAACTAGATAATAGTCTTAAGTATGAAACTTATGTCTTTGAGCCTATCATTTCTCATTTGTGAAAGAGAGAAAAATGGTTCTGATCTATCATAGATAGTTGTACCAGGCTTTTTCTTTTGGGCTCCAACCAGCTCCCACTTTGTGACATGAAGACTTCTTATTAGTTATGAAGGCCTAGCCTAGCTTCTGCTCATTTCTGGCTAGGTCTTTTAACTTAAATTAACCTGTTTCTCTTTATCTACTTTTGCCTCAGGGCTTTTTACTTTTCTCTCTATATATCTTACTTTTCTGCTATCTCTATGTCTGACTGGCCTCTGGCCTCATTCTCTCCTCTTCCTCCTTCTCTCATTCCTCCCACTCTTCTTTTTTCCAGCCTAGATTTCACCTCCTATTTATTCCCTCTGCCTGCCAGCCCCACCTATCCTTTCCCTGCCTACCTTTCGGCCATTCAGCTCTTTATTAGAACAATTGGGTGCCTTAGGCAGGCAAGGTGAAACAGATGCAACATATCTTTGCATAATTGAACACACATCCTTACATTGTTAAACAAATAAAACATAAACAAAAGCAACACACCTTTACACAGTTAAATATTCCACAACACATAGTTGCTTATACATTAGAACTAGATTGTTTTATATATCTAATAGATTAAATATATACTCCCCCAGAGAAATACATAGTCCAGTATTTGAAAATCAGACAATTGTTCCATTCCCAAGGGATGACCAAGGTTTCCTAGTAATCCAGCCCCTACACAGGAGGAGCAGCAACTTCTTGAAAGATAAAATTATCTCCAAAGTGGAAATTCTCCACAGATCTTAAAGATGGTTCTCTCATGTTTGGGAATGTGCATACTCTTTTATTATTTTTCTTTCTTTTTAAGATGTGTTCTTACTATGTAGCCGTTCCCCCCCCCCCCCCCGATAGCCTGGAACTTACCCCAGGCCAGCTTGAACTCAGAGATCCACCTTTTCTTCTCCCAAGCGCTAGAACTAAAGGCATGAACTACCATGTCCACCCATTACTATTTTGGTTTGGCTAAGAACCTAAATTCAAGTAACTGCCTAAAATGTCACCCTAGAAAGCCAAGGTGTTATATGCCTCACAAAGTACACAAAGATTCAGTTCCAGCATCCACATGGAAGGGCCATCAGGATTAAGCCATTTATATAAAAATCCATATACAACTCTGTTTGCACTTACATAGCTATTTGTAGGATCTTGACTTGATAGACAAAAAGAAGGTTATGCTTGAAAACAAAGTGAATAATAGTTGAAGCCACCAGAGCACATAACTTAAGAATGGATTAAAGGAGTCAGAGGAGATGTCTAAGTAGTTAAGTGGGTACTGCTCTGTCAGAAGACTTCAGTTTGGTACCTCACAATTACCTGTAATTTCAGCTTCAAGCGCGCACGCGAACACACACACACACACACACACACACACACACACACACACACACACACTGCGTGTAAATAAAAATAAGGTCTCCCTGTTAGTTAACCCTGGCTGTCCTGTCCTGGAACCTACTATATAGATCAGGCTAGCCTTGAATTTACAGAGATCCATCTGCCCGAGTTCTGGGATTAAAGAAGTATGCCATCACATCTGCCCTAAAGCTTTTTTTTTTTTTTTTTTTTTTAATGGATAAAAGGTGCAGGATACAAAAATCCACAAGCACACATGTAAAATGTATAAAGTCTTTTAGTCAGCAAATGCAGACACAAAGAAAGCAGGTGGAGACACACAATGGAAGGAACAGAAAGACTGGGTGTTTTTTTGTTTGTTTGTTTTATGAATCACAGGAACTAAGATACTCCACCAGATGTGTTGACTCACACCTGTAATCCCAGTATTCCTGAGATTGAGACAGGATGATTGTCTTGAGTTCAGGGCCATCTTGGACTAAATAGTGAGTTCTAGACAAGCCTAGATTACAGAGTAATCAAAAAAGAGGGGGAAAAAAGGATTGAAGATTGCCAAACAAGGTTAGCCAGTCATATTTGGACTGGTCAGTATTCATTTTCATTAGTGTCCAAGGTGACACAAAATTCAATCTGAAGTCCCAGGTATGGGGATACTAAAAAAATTTCTCAAGAACCTGCCTCAGGCAGTCATGAGAATTAGGTAGCACCAGACTCGATTTCTCAAGGGGTTGTAGTGGCCATGAGTCACATCATATTTATTGTAAGATGACTACTGTCCTATTTTTTCTTTACATAGGACTGGGGAGAAAAAGGAAGTAGATTTCACAATGTAATTAATTTTGAATTTTGAAATCCTTTCATTGAGGCCTCTCTGCTTGGTTCTGGATAAGGGTTGAGCTGTATGGTTGAGATTATAAGCTTTCTCAGACACTCCAATGAAAGCTGGACAAAATGACTCCTCAGGCAGGCAACTGCACAATGTGTGTCTTTCTCATTTAGGATGTTTATGTTTCCGGGATCAAGAATATTCTAAAACATTCAAAGAAAATAAATGTGTTTAGCAGAAATATTTCTTAATGTGATGAGGTCCCTTTCTTCTAAAACTTGGATCATAAATTCTAAAAATGACTCTGCTGGTATACACACATACTACCTACCTCCAATCCTTAAACAAACCCCTCCCAGTTTTCATGTATTCAAGTACATCTGAAATTTGTGTGTGTAGTGTGAGAGAGACATCATCTTTTATATAGCTCTGGCTGTCCTGGAACTAACTATGTACACCAGGCTGGCCCTAAGCTCAGAGACATCTCCCTGTCTCTGCCTCCCAAGTGCTGGAACTGAAGGTGTTTGCCAACACACTCAGTATTTCTGAATTTCAAAAACATGTTGTTAATAGAGGGAGCCATTTATAGGTTTAAAGAGAAATCAGGCACTGGGGAAATGTCCAGAGATCTACAAGTTTGACCCCAACTAACAACCTAAGCAATAGTTGAGAGGCTACCTTAAATGCCCTTCCCCGATGAGAGTGATGACTACCTTATATGCCATCCTAGAGCCTTCATCCAGTAGCTGACGGAAGCAGAAGCAGATACCCACAGCTAAACACTGAGCTGAACTCCTGGAATCCAGTTGCAGAGAGGGAGGAGTGATGAGCAAAGGGGTCAAGCCCAGGCTGGAGAAACCCCCAGAAACAGCTAACCTGAACAAGGGGGAGCTCATGGACCCCAGACTGATAGATGGGAAACCAGCATAGGACCAATCCAGACCCTCTGAATGTGGCTGTCAGATAGGAGGCCTGGGCAATCTATGGGGCCTCTGGTAGTCGATCAGTATTTATTCCTAATATACAAATGGACTTTGGGAGCCCATTCCACATAGAGGGATACTCTCTCAGTCTAGACACATGGGAGAGGGCCTACGCCCTGCTCCAAATGATATGACAGAGTATGAAGATTTCCACATGGAAGGCCTCACCCTCCTTGGGGAGCAGAAAGTGGATGGGATAGGGGGTTGGTGGGAGGCAGGGGAGGAGGGGAGGAAGTGGGAACTGGGATTGACATGTAAAACAAGCTTGTTTCTAATTTAAATTAAAAAGAGGAAAACATGTTGTGTATTATTATTATTATTATTATTATTATTATTATTATTATTATTATAACTCTAACAAATATATGCTCTCAATCATGGTTGGGTAGATATCTCAGCAGTTAAGAGGACTCACTATATTTTCAGATGATCCAAGTTCAGTTCAAGCACTCACATATAGTGGCTCATAAAAGGGATCTGATACTCTCTTCTGGTCTCCAAAGGCACTCACATACACTTGGAACACACACACTTGGCACAGGCATACACACACACACTCAAAGTAAAATTGAATTCTCCTGGTAACATATAAACTTACAAAGGGATGAGGAAAGAGAGGGTGTCAAAGAGCTTATGACATACCCTAATATGCAATCATGCCCTTAAGCATCCAGCTTACTGTGGCTTCCATTCCAGGTGACTTTCAGTTTACCCAGAATTCTGGCATAAAATCATTAGCTCTTCATTAACCAGATCCAATCCCAAGACTCTCTCTAGAACTTCCCTGATATACCTCTGATGTTGAGAGAAAACACACAAAGGAAACGAATAAAGGCTTTGCCCTATCTACACCCTCACAAGGTGACTCAGAGTTTCATGCCCACATATGGCATCCACACTCTGCAATCTAACAAGACAGCATCATCAGGTAAAACTTCTACCTCTCTCTAATCCTGCAAGTAGCCCTAGTCTAGTTCCAAGTCACCTTCTTCTGTTTGTTTCCTATTGGCACATTCTCTCTCCTATACCCAGCTATGAAGACCCACCAACACACAGTATTCTTAGAGTGGAAGGGCATTGGACTAGGACATGAAATGTTCTCCTTCTTTCGTATGTAATGGTGATAATGGCATCCCTCTGTTAACCTTGCTTAGAATAGGAAAGCAAAGGATTGATTAAAGATTCGAGGGACTTAAGATGATCTGTAGAATTAAAAATCTCCAAAGTAGTTCTTAATAAACTCATGGTACCTTTTCTAATGTTAAAATGCAGAAGCCCTGGGAACTCGGTGAGGATTTTTGATCCTAAATTAGGAGCATATTTTGGTTTAGGTCAATCCCATCACTTTTAAGAAAGGTCTTGTCTTCACCAAATTACCCATGTGTTTTTTGTTCCTTCACCAACTTGTGAAGATTTAAAGGGCAAACTAGGATACTGTGTATTACATTGCTTAGATGCTCATGAAATGCTTGAGGATAGAGACACTCTTACTGTTGCTAATTCAGTGGGGTACACCACTCCTGCTCTGGAATGTGGTCACCTGGCTGGAGTGTTATGGTGAAGATGTTGACCACAGCAAAGAGGAAGCAATCATTCAGGAGAAACCAGGAGGCATCCTTCTACTTAGTCAACATACACAGAAGACTGGGAGGTGATGACTCATGCAACACCACTGAGGCAATCGGTAAGCAATAGAATTTAAAGTCAAACAGAAATTATGAGTCACCACAGTCATGCTTTAGGTTGACTATCCAGCTTGTTTTCGTTCCCAGTTAAATAATAGGTAGCATTCTTGTATACAGAAGAAAACAGAGTCATAAACCATTCAATTTTTAAACTTCAGTTCTCTTTATTTACACACAAAAAAAAATCTGTAGTTTTGTGACTATGGAGGAAATGAAGTGACTTCTTTTACATTTTCTTTATTCTCCAAATTTTTACACATCCCTAGGACATATTTCTGTACAGGGCTAGCCTCTGAGCTCAACTGCCACCATCTGTACCAGCCAGCTGTGCCATCTTGCAAAAGATCACTGCAGCTGGGCTTTTTGATTGCTGATGTTCCCTCTTAGAAGGCATGGAGGGTCGAAGAAGGATGGATGGTAAGGGCTGGGGACATCAGCAGCTCTTCCTAACAAGTTGTATGCAGTTGTGCCCTGACACATGTGGCCTCTTGGAAGGGCTCTCCTATGTAGAAGGAAAGGACTAGGAGATGGGGCTCCTTCTACACAGCCATGGGGCAGCCATCATCCATGCTGGGTGCAGACCTTCCAGTGTGGGTTCTTTAAGGTCACTCACATTCCTGCCCATAACTCATCACCTGCTTTTTGTAAGTTTAATATTGTTTCCTCAGGGGGAACTTTGATATAATCATAGCTCAGTTTGTAGCTGGGACCTTATGAGAAAGGGGCAGACATTGTTTATTTCTCTTCCCCAGGGAAAGGGTTAGCAATAATTGTATAACCACTCAACTGCACATTTCTCAAATAATATGCCCTAAGTTATTGTGAATAGCTCCTGAAAGTGAAGAAAGAGTTGAATTTTTACCATAAAAAGTCTCTTATGAACAGCATGGCAACTGCTCTTGGGATAGTATGAGTTGTTATCTCTTAAGAAATACAGTTGACTTGGGAGACAAGTGGATCTCTAGGAGTTCAAGGCCAGTCTGGTCTACAGACTGAGTTCCAGGACAGCCAGGGCTACACAGAGAAACACAATATATATACATACATATATGTATGTATGTGTGTGTGTGTGTGTGTGTGAAAAACATGATCACAATAGTTAAAGTACTGCAAAGTAACAAGAAAAAAAAAGCAACTGTGATTAATGAGCAATACTACTGTCTCCTATCACTTTTTTTGTTTATTTTTTGGGTTTTTTGTTTGATTGTTTGTTTGTATTGCTTTGGAGCCTGTCCTGGAACTCACTCTGTAGACCAGGCTGGTCTCAAACTCACAGAGATCCACCTGCCTCTGTCTACCGGTGCTGGGATTAAAGGTGTGTACCACCAATGCCCGGCTCTCCTAACACTTTTAATAAGAAACAGGCCAATCTTTCTGGCAGTTAATTTTTTCATCCTCTGTGTAGATATTAGCATAGTGAAACTTCCTCTACTAAGTCCTTAATCATTTTGGCTTTCCATCGTATCTTACACACAATGGTGTCCAACATACATTCAATTCACAAATAGGTGAAGGTATTAATGAGTTTCTCAACTTTGAAAAGCTAGACTTCTTAGAGATCCTTTGAATAGACTTTTTGAACTATGTTGACATTATTCTTTAACACTCCTGTTAGAAGCAGCTGTTTCTCATGCTACCTGACGACCTTGAAGGTTGCCAAGTAAGCAATACTCATAGGCACATCCCCACAATCATGACCTAGACTAGACTATTGCATTGCATTCTGGTCATTGCATTTTTAGGTGCCAGCTCTGTAATACTCTATATGGAGTAAGAACGAAAATTTTGCAAATTCCTTCGCTCTTCATTGATCAGTCACCATAGTGCCTAATAGATATGCTGCATAAAGAAAAACTTAAAAAGAAAAGCATGATATAACAAAATTAAGCTATACACATTCAGTTGTAAGTTAACTTTTCTAGTACAATAATAACTCATTTGGTGTGTCTGGTTGAGCGCTGACAAAGTAATGATCTGCATTACAATGTCTTAAATAGTATTTTTTTTTTTTGATTTTTCAAGACAGGGTTTCTCTGTGGCTTTGGAGGCTGTCCTGGAACTAGCTCTTGTAGACCAGGCTGGTCTCGAACTCACAGAGATCCGCCTGCCTCTGCCTCCCGAGTGCTGGGATTAAATGTGTGCGTCACCAACGCCCGACTTAAATAGTAATTTTTACATAACTAAATCCTGCGTGTGCTCATCTCAAACTTCTTATTAC
This sequence comes from Cricetulus griseus, assembly GCF_003668045.3. Lineage (NCBI taxonomy): Eukaryota > Metazoa > Chordata > Mammalia > Rodentia > Cricetidae > Cricetulus > Cricetulus griseus. The sequence continues at coordinate 164,999,654 of NC_048597.1, forward strand.
TTGTGTAACCTTCCCTTAAGTATTTCTCAATCCAGGAGTGGATGTTTTTTTAAAAAAAATTTACCCTGAGTACTTATCCAAGAAGGAACAGCCTCGTCTCTCTGAAATATGAGCTCATTAGCGGTTTCTACAACTTAGGGATTTCTTTACTGTCAACACCACTCCTTGAGCCATTAACTGAATAGTGGTCCATATTCCTGGACCACTCATGAAAAATGACAGGTAGAGTGATTCGTTGATGGGTCTGTGTTTTTCCAACAATGTCAGAGAATGACGTTCTTATAGTACCACCACTGACTCAGAATCCCAGAATGTGTTTCTTTAAGTGAGAGTTGCCTTGTCCCTCTAAGTCTCCTTGGACATCTTGAATATTTCTGCTAGTAGTACAGGGCAAAACTGGTCCAGTGGAAACATGGACATTCAAAAAGCTAATATAGGAGGGGAGGGAGAAGGGAACTGGGATTGTCATGTAATTCAATCTTGCTTGTAATTCAAATAAAAAATTTTTTAAAAAAGCTAATATAGCAACTACATGGCCTAAGTGACTAGAACTAGTAACTACAACAGTTTTGTGTCTGGTTGAGGTGGCCTGAGAAAAACTGCCTACTATTTAATACAAAATACTATGACATAAAAGAAGTTGAGAAGAAATTTTCATTACTGAATTCGTGTTGATAGATGAATATAACTTTGAGTCAATAGTATGCAATAATAATGAATAAATACCCTTCGTTGTTTTTGTATACTGGGAATAAGAATACACAGTCAAGAGAACTCTTGGGCATTTGCCCAAAGAACTTTGTCTCTACCACAGATAATTGCTCATACATGTGCATTGCTGCTGTGTTCACACAGCAAGGAAATGCAATCAACCTGGATGTCTATCGGTTGAAGACTGGGTAACAAAAATGTGGGACATATACTCAATGAAATTTTACTCAACTGTAAAGAAAGATGACATTAGGATGTTTGTAGGGAACTTGATGCAACTGGAAAGCATTATTTTGTAAGGTAACCCAGAAAGACAAATACTGCATGCGCTCTCAAACATATGAATCTGAACTTCCCACTTTTACATGCGTGTAAAAGAGCATACAGAGACCAGGAAACTAGAAAGAGGCCCGTCTATGAGAGGGGGAAAAACAAGCTTTTAAGGAAGAGGCGTGATCAGAGCACTAGGACACATTTAAAATGAAAGCCGAGGGGAAGATACTGGGAGTAGAAGTGTTTAAGTGGGGATGGGGAATCAAGGAAATGTGGGAGGAAAGTGGTTGGGAAAGGGTCAACCAAAACTAAATATGAAAATGCCACAAGGAAACTTGCTACTTTGTAAATTAATCAAAAAATAAGGAAGTTAGAGAGATGGCTAAGTGATTGAAACACTTGCCATACAAGTGTGAGGACCAAAGTTCAGATCCCCAGAAGCCATGTAAATGCTGGGTGGATATGGCAGTTAGCCTGTTATTTCAGCTCCAGGAAAGAAGGCTGACGTGGGGCAAGCTTGCTTAGCCAGTCTAGATGTGTCGCTGTGCTGTGGGTTGGATTGAGAGACCCTGTCTCAATGAATGAAGCAGACGGTGATTAAGGAAGACAACAAATGGCAGCCTCAGGCTTCCACAGAAAGTGCACACATTTGCACCTGCAAACATACACATGCACCCACATACATGCAAATATGCATACACACATGCACACAAAGTAATAAAATAATAAGAGATAGAACTCAGAGTCATAACTTTGGTACTTATCTTTGACTACCTAGAGTCTGTGAGAGTTTCTCACCTAGTAACACAAGAGTCCCTGACACACAAACACAGCTCCTGCTGTTACTGGAGCTGAGAATCGTTCATTGTTTAAAAAACAAAAAGCAGCCAGGCGGTGGTGGCGCATGCCTTTAATCCCAGCACTCGGGAAGCAGAGGCAGGCAGATCTCTGGGAGTTCGAGACCAGCCTGGTCTACAAGAGCTAGTTCCAGGATAGCCTCCAAAGCCGCTGAGAAACCCTGTCTTGAAAAACAAAAACAAAACAACAAACAAACAAAGAAAAACAACAAACAAAAAACACAAAAAACCCATTAGCTATGTTTTTTTATCACCTCTAGTAAAATAGAAATTAAGAATCAGATTTTTGCCTCTAGAGTCAAGAGTCTCAGTAAATGTATTCAGTTCATGAATCACATTGTAAAAGAACTAAGGAAGATAAAAATGTTCTAGTTCTAAGCTCATAAAATGCTAGTGAAAATGAACTCACAAACCCATGATTTTGGAAACAGCTGTAGAGGAGCAGTTCAGTGCAGTGGAAAGTAAGCATGAATTTTTAAAATGAAAAAGAATTAAGGTCACATCAAATTCATCCAAGAACGGCTTTTCTCACTTTGAGCAAAGAGCTGGATGCTTCTAAAAATTGTTTTCTCCATAGAGAGGAAAGTTATGAAATATCGTTTTATTCAGTCTACTTTTCCATATTATGTAAAGCTCATTCTTCTTTCATGTATAACTAAGAAAAAGAAACATTGCAGGGCTGGGATGAGCTCTGCTGGTGGAGTGCTTGCCTAGAATACATGAATTTCTGGGTTTGGTACCCACAACCATATAAACACCATATGCACATGGGTCAGAGTGGCACGTATCTGTAATTCCAGCACTCAGGAAGTAGAGACTGGAGGATTAGAAGTACGAGGTCATCCTTGACTCCATAGTGAGTTCAAGACCAGCTGGGGTTACATGAAACCCTGTTTTAAAAAAGAAAAGAAGCTGGGCAGTTTTGGCACATGCCTTTAATCCCAGCACTCAGGAGGCAGAGGCAGGTGGATCTCTGTGAGTTCAAGGCCAGCCTGGTCTACAAAGCTACAAAGAGAAACTCTGTCTCAAAAAACCAAAAAGAAAAAAGAAAAGACTGACAATTGCCCACACAGTGCTTTCCTATAATGTAGAATTTTTATCTCATACTTCTTTTTCTTTAAGATGGGGTTCTTATTATATTGTCCATACTGGTCTTGAATTCATGGTCCTCCTTCCTTGGTTTCCAAAATAGACAAGATTATAGGGTTGTGTCTCCTTGTTAAGCTCTGATCTCATATTAATTGAAAGAGCTATTTAACTATATTTTAAAAGTTAGAAATCTTTTAAATCTTAGAAAAATAAAATATCAATATTCCTAAAATATGGCATAGTGACTTTTGATTCTGTTACAATATCCCCAACTCTATCTGTTATCAACCTCCATGCCAGTGGTTCTCAACTGGTGGGTCATGACCCCTCCAGGAGGTTACACATCAGATACTTGCATGCTGATTCATAAAAGAAGCAAAATTATAGTTATGTAATAGCAACAAAATAATTTATTGCTTGGAGGGTCACCAAAACACAAGGAACTGTATTCAAGGGTCACAGCATTAGGAAGGTTGAGAACCACTGCTCTATGCCTTCAAAAACATTGAAGATATTCATTTCTTTTGTGTGTCCACATGTGATGTTGTAACCTTCATGCCACAAGAAGCAGCAACCAGGTAATGACAATTTGCATATGAGTTGCCTTGTGCACACAGACTATGCTATATCATCCTCTGTATGATGCATTCTGAATCCAGAGATGTTAGGTCTGAAAAAAGTGCATCTTAGCACTGTGAGATTCGGGTAACACTTGAATCTTGAAAGACCTATTATGACGATTAATAAAATACATTAGCAGACTTAAATTAGAAGATGCTAGCATACACACAAGCGAATAGTAGCCAATAGATTACGAAGAAATGGAGGGATACAACGCTCCTGCTCTGACTCCTCCGCATGTTGCTAGAACATTCTGAACTGAGTAATTACAAACTCTGAGTCTTTCACTTGTCCTACTTCAAGTTTAGCACTTTTGCACATGATGAAGTTTTAAAGTCTGAAATAACCATATCCAAATGAAATATCCTTTCCATTCTCTCAGCCCCTCCATTCAAAATAACCCAGCACAAAATCTCACGGTTCTCCCTATCATGTAAAAGCTTGGCAATACCATTGCAGTGAGACCCTCTTTTCCTTTCCTGCTTCTCAACTCACCTTCTCTGCCTACTACTCATATAACGCCACAGCCCCATGGCCCCAGGTCCACTGTAAGGAGCCTTATTTAGAGATCCAGGTCTGGCAAATCGCAGAGAGCTGTATCAATTAAAATATTAAATCTTCTTTTGAAAATAAATGTAAAACAGCCATAGAAGCTCTTGGGATTTTATTAGTTGACTTAGGTCTCCAGTGAGGAGTCTGAGGATTCAGCATGTATAGAAGGAAATGGTGAGAGATGCCCCTCTGAATTTCTCTGCCTAGAACAAGGCAATGATCCCAGGCACAGCCTGCACTGTACCCTCCAATTAGGAGACCGCATCTCTGCAAACTCCCTAACATGCTCTAACTTTTCAGACAGACCTTGTAGTAAGCTTTGAACAGGGCTTGGAGTGGAAACATTCTGAAAATACGGGCTAATTGGAGCAGGGTAGGAGGTGGGGGATGGACAAGGGTCACACACCTGGTAAATCAGGCAAAGCAATGTCCGACAGGTCAGTTTTTCCATCATCTTTCTTTCTTTCTTTTTTCGAGATAGGGTTTCTCTGTGTAGCTTTGGAGCCTATCCTGGCACTCGTTCTGGAGACTAGGCTGGCCTCCAACTCATAGAGATCCGCCTGCCTTTGCCTTCTGAGTACTGGGATTAAAGGGGTGCACCACCAACTCCCGGCCCATCATCTTTCATTATTAGCATTTTGGATGGAGAGGGCTCCCTGAACATTAAGGGAAATTCAGTATCATCACTGGCTTCTGTGAAATTAGATGCCAGCAATGACCCATGTGCATTACCCCTTCACCACCATTCTGTAGTTAGTGACCATCAAAAATGTCTCTGAATATTGCCAAAAGCTCCCATGGGGAAGGGACACAAAACTGTACCTGGTAAGAACCACTGGCATAGGATAATATCAGCAAAGTTCAGAGTTTATTGTGAGACACCAACAGCCTCCAAGAGTCCAAACGAGGAGGATCAATTCATTCAGGAATAGTTCTCTGGAGTGGTTGCTAGGATTGGTTTAGCTCTGAACCCATTCCTCCTCCCTTGCATTAATCCTCCTATTCCTTCCTCCTTCCCCTCCCTCTCCCATCTCCCTTTTTCTCATATTGAAGATGTGACTCTGGCATGCAATGAGTATCCCTTTGAAACAGAAGTTTTTACAACCTATGCTTGAGCAATTTTAAAATACCTTTATATTTTTAAGTGCATGTGTTTGCGTGTGTGTGTGTGTGTGTGTGTGTGTGTGTGTGTGTGTGTGTGTGTGTGTAGGCCAAAGATCAACCTCAGATGTTGCTCCTCAGGTGTCAGTCACCTCGTTCCTTGAGACAGGTTTCTCGATGGACCAGAGAGCCCCAGGGATCCACCTGTCTCATCCTCTCCAGCGCTGGGATTAGAAGCGTTCCCCACCACATGTGTGCCGCCATGCCTGGCTTTTTCACCAGAGTGCTGGAGGTCCAACTCAGGTCAGCATGCTTGCCTGGCAAGCACTTATCTGACTGCGCTGTCTCCCCACTCATCCCAGTCCTCTAAGCTTCTGGGGTAAAGGTGCAAGAAGCATGACAGACCCTCTTCCTTGTCTACTCACTAAATGTGCATTCACAACTGTGTAGAGAAAGAGCACTGAGGAAAAGCTAAGTTCAGATGGTGTATTTGAACCATATTGAGAATCTAGTGAGTACAAACATATTCTTTTTTATTTTGTGATATAGTATTGTGAGGCGATGAGCTACTGTTTTAGGAAGGAACTTGGAGCATGAAAACCTTGGCAGTGTTTGCAACTCTCTGTATGCATAAGCCTCATCTTGCTGCAGAATCCAGGTGCTGCTACTGCTCCTGAGTCTTGTTCGGGAAGCCCGAGGGGACCCAGTGATTTGTATCCTTAGCAAGTAACCCAGTTGATTCTGGTCTTCAGACAATCCTTTGAGATACACCAGTTCAGAGTAGAGGTTAAAATATTAGCATGTACTGAAACTAGTTAGAAATGCATGATCTGCCAGCAACTACAGAGTGCAGCTTTCTTCAATGAAGATAAAGCTTTTTAAAAATTGATTCCCAAAGAAGAACTCAGAAAACAATATGGCAGAATCCTAGGGCTATAGAAATGTCTCTAGGATTTGATTTAAGGGCAGACAAGTGGCAGGTGTCTCAGCTCTTGTTTGATGCAACTCTGGGTGGAGATATGAAAGATTAGTGAAGGGGAGGGATTCCTCACATGGATAAATCACCCTGTGAGGAAAGTGGGTAATTGCTTGGCGTTTAGGTCATTAGGCATGCAAATTAGAAGAGAATATATATATGAGCCAAATGAAACAAAAACAATTGTTAGCATACTGAGCCATCATGCCGGTCACACCATCATTGCCAGCTTCCAGGATGTAGTAAGTACCAGCAATGGCATGGGGTTCAATTGCTCGATGCTCTGACAGTCATGTATTGAAGCAACAATGTTTTCTTTGGAGGGTGTTTTGGGCATTAAATGAGGGGAAATTATCTTTTTTTTTTCTGGTTGGTTCTATATTTCTCCTTCACTAAAAACCAGAAAACATTTATTATAGAGCCAAATGAGTTTAAAAACAATTCTTATTTTCTAAATTCTCACTTTTCAGTCATGATTTTTATTTTTTCCTGTAAAATATTATTATTGAAAATTTAATATTCAGTGTCAATATTGATTATTCCCACCATGGGACTGTGGGATTGTTTCTTCTTTCACTTCTTTCAGTACTTCAAAGACAATGAATGACAGGATGATGAAGGGAGCAAAGAGAAATCTCTAAGACCCTCAGTTTTGTGTAGTTTTTCATGTTTTTCTTTTTATCTATTGTCAGACACAGCTGGTGTTCTTCTGGACATTAGCAGATTCATATTTCAGGGGATATCTGTTTTTATTTTTAGTTCTAATCTACTTCTTTTGAGCCTCAGTGTGATGACTTCTGAGTGGCCATAACTTAAGATTGCTATATTCTATGAGGATGAATGGAGACAATTTTCAAAGTTTTCTAAACTTAAAGAATCTATGAGTGGCATGAAAGCACTGAACTTGGGTCAGAGTATGTGAGTTCAACGAGAAATGATTAAGCTAGGGTCTCTTCTCAGAGTTCCATCTGTAACTCAAGGAGAGAGTGAAGCCCCGGTGCCATGAAGAGTTAGTTCAACATTGGAGGCCTGTATGGATGAGTTTTGAGGAAGGCTGTTGCCAGGCAGGAGTGAATCATACGCGGAAGGGAGGGGAAAGACACAAATGAGTCTCACCTGAGTGTGAACCGGGACAACCACCTCCAAAGGCTTAACATTAAGGACTCTTTATAATCTCTAGAGAAAGCCTGAATTTAAAAATCCCTGAAAAACTCAGCTAATCATTCGGCAGTAAGTTAAGTGACACTGGTAAAAGACACAAAACGCTATTGGAAAACTGAGGCAGGTCGGTAGGAGCAGATACAAAAGGATTCATGAGAGATGTTAAGATGAGCCGGCTCTTGTGGCGCAGGCCGAAAGGATTTGCTGAAGGAGAGATGTTAAGATGGAGCAAGCCTCAGAAGGGGATCTAGGAAGACAGCGGGCAAGACTGACGAGCATAAAACAGGCAGCGTGCAAGCAGAGACGGCTGGTCTGGCACCACGTGCAATCTGACTTTTGGTAAGAACAGTTCTCTCAACTCTGTGAACTGTTTCCCGGTCTCTGGAAACTTACTTCTCAGCTGAGACTCTACTGGGAGGACCTCACAGCAGGGTTACTGCCTTTGTGACCAATTAACCCTGGAAACCATGTCTGAAAACCATTAGCAGTGAAAGTTTCTCAGCCCAGACGTCCTTGTCAGGGTGTTTGACCATAACATCCCATTTCCACCTGGGGGATGATGGACCTAGCATCCTCTTCCGGGAAATCAGTCACTATCTTCTGAGACCTTCATTCATTGTTACCTGACTCTTGGGGAACGCCCCTCTTGTTGAGTGACCTCTTCTTTAAGTCTGTCCCATCAATAAAGCTCCCTCCAGCTCAGTCAATTATATAACTTGTTTGTGATTCCCCCAAATTTGGGTCATTATATGCACATTTTCTATACATTTAAAGACCTTTATTTGAGATTTTTCTTTCCCATGTAGTCTCAAGTTGATTTTGTCCTGATTCTGAGTTTCCTCTTTGAACACAGAAGTGATGACCTCTTGTATTATCAAATGACCCTTGATCCTGGGGTCTCAAGATCCTAGAGCCTGGCAGTCCGCAATTCTTCCCTATGCACATGCACACCGCTTTCCTAGCCATCTTGTTCCAGTACTCTGTTCTTAATGCTCAAGTTCTCTTCTCAGTCACCCCACCCTGTCATCCATAAACCAGGACTTACAGAAGTGGGTTCAGATCTCACTAGGGAAATCTCTCTGAGTTCTGATTTTCAATAATAATATACTGGAGGGCAGTATAGAAAATACAAATAGATCAGAAATGAGGCAGGATGAATTGAAAAGAATGAAATTTCCCTTAATCTTAAGAAAAATTATCATAAAGGGTCAGCCCACCTTTTTTGATGAAAAAATAATTCTCTTTCCAAAAATCTAAAACAGGTTGACTGTTATCAGAATGTCCCTTCTGATCTAATCATCAGGTAATGTATATAACCACCAGTAATGTATATTCTCTCATGAATAATGGCCTGAAGGCTTTCCAGCATCCTTTGGAAGCCCAGCCATCCTCTCCCTTTCTCTGAAATCTCTGTCTGTGACTCCTAGAAACAGCCTTTGCTTCCTCCAGGTCAGTCCATGAGGAAGTCTTGTTACTTGTGGCTATCAGAGCTTATTAGATGTGCCCTCCACCCACATGTGGAAATCCTAGCTGTTGCAGCACTCAGACTCATGAGAAAAAGGCAGGCTGTAATTGAGAACAGAACGGCTGTGTCTTGCAAGTGTGTGCCGTGCTTTTGGCTTGATACTGTCCTGATGAGGCAAGCCTCTGCTTCATGTTTTGGGAAGACTGAGTAAATAACAGTGCAATGTTTGATGTACTGAGGTTATATTGAACCATTCTATGCACAACCAGTTAGGTAAGGTTTATAATTTTTATCAACAGGGACAAAAATGATGAAAGGCAATCAAAACAATTTTATTAGGCTGTAATTCACATTCCCATATAATCATTTTTAAGTAAAATATTCAATGACATTTAACATACTCACAATGTGATATAACTATCACTTCTGCCTAGTTCCAAAAAAATTAATTACCCCCAAATGAAAACCATATACATGTAGAAATTGATTTTAAACTAACTTTGGAATTTATATATGATTTACATAATATTTGTAGTATGTGTTAGGTTTCTAATTTTTTGCATCCTACTGCTCCAGTATAATCCATTTTATGTTAAAGATATTTTCTCCAAAGAAGACTATAATGAATTACACTGGAGAAAACCTTGCTAGCCCAAGAAAACTATATTTCTAGAAAACTACTAGATAGCCTTGATCTATACAGAAGACACTCTTCAAAAAAGGAGGTGTAGATAATGAAGGCAAAATGTTGCTTTAAATGATCAAGGCAGGAGTTTGGAGGAAATTAAAGTAAAACTGGAATTAGACAGAAGAAACCAACAACAGCAAGAGAGTCCAATAGAAGCCCAGTAAGTGTCCATAGAATGAGAGAATGAACAAAAAATTGTCTGTTAGTTTAGAGAAATGAGTGAGTAAGTGGCTGCATTGAAAATGGATGCAGGAAGTGAGTGGTGTTTCAAGACAGAGATGTGATCGTTTCCCCATGAGGGAGAAGACTTTAAAGGACCCACTGGGTCATTGCAGCCCACTACCCCTTAAAAGCCAACAGAAAAGATATATAAAGAATCTACCATTCTGTGTTCAAAAACTTATACAAATGGGAAAATGATTGGTTTCCGTAACTTTTGTTATTATTGTATCTAAAATCTGGAGATAGTAGAACATAGCTTTTTAAATTGATTTTTTAAAATCAGCATACCAAGTAATAGGTGTTTTCATAATATCTTTTTCTTGTTGAGCTTCTTCCTGCTGCCCCACACTCTCTACCCTATGCCAGCTGCCCCCTTCCTCCTTCAGTTGTTCACCTCCAATTCTGTGTACCATGTCTAACACATCTCTGGAGGGAAAAGGACTGATTGGATTCCAATACTTAAGGCTGGAAGGAGAAGGGCCTCTTTTGCCGTATAAATCCTTATTTATAAGCTTGGACTGGGCCCCGTGAGGCTGTAAATTTACATGACTGTTTCTGAGTCAATCTTGGAGAGACTACTCCTAGTTTGCATCTCTTAATGTGTTAGGTGCATTTTTCTCCCCTGTGACTACTAGTGAAGATATGTTATTAATTTTCAAGTTTGTCTGGTCAACCCCTGGACCAGAAGAATGTCGGGAATGACACATATCATCCTGTAACCATTGGAAGTATAACAAAAATTAATTAAAGCACCAGCGTATTTTCCTCAACACAATAATTAGCTTAATAGGGTTTAGCAGGACCTAGAAATTAGTCTATTCCAGTTCATTTGTGCTTGAAATGAATACTCAGGGGTTGGCAAGATGACTCAATAGATAAAGGTGCTTGCTGCCAAGCCTGATGACCTGAGTTCAATATCCAGGCCCACAAGGTAGAAAGAGAGAACCAATAGCCACACGTTGTCCTCTGATCTCTACATGAGTGCTATGGTACTAGCATGCCCAAACATACAGATACATAATCACACACACAGATACATAAACACACACACACACACACGCGCGCGCGAATGCTCATACACAAATAAATAAAGAAATATAAATAAAAAAGGTCATAGAAATGGCTCAGCCCATAAAAGTATTTGTCGCGCAAGCTCAATAACCAGAGTGCAATTCCCAGATCTCACAGTGGAAAGAGAGAATAAATCCCCAAAAGTAGTTCTCCAGCTCCAAGGGATCTGGCACCTTCTTCTGGCACCCACTGCAGATGCATGCACATTAGGCACATAAACCCATTCAGGCATCTACATCTACATTTAAAAATAATAAACATTTTAAAATTAACAGAGAAGACATTCTACATCAGGGACAGCAAGTGCATTTGGCGTGTTTTTGTGTGCAGCAGGAATATTCTGCTCCATGGGTAAGCACCCCCATCCCATCCCCATCGCAGATCATTCTTGGGGCTCCACAAGCTCAGCTTTAGGGCTTACACTGTATGTGTTATCCAAATTATCAGCTGGCACCAAACCACCAACAATGCAAAACAACATTTTTAGCAAAGGAAAACAACTGATGCCATGAAACAGGTGATGTGACATTTGAGACATCTGTACAGTTCAGGAGTGTTTAAAGCTTGTCTCATGAATCAGAAGAAATGAGGAATAAAAGAAACAAGGGACCAAAAGCACAGGACTTAGAATTCTTCCAGGTTACATTATAGAGGCCTTGATCAGTACAGGTAGACCTGAGCTCAGCCCTTACGATGAACTTTGGAATAAGAAACACAATTGTTCAACCCTATTCTGTGGAAATAGGGATTTGCCTACACAATTCCACAGAACTAAAGAATTCCAATCTTGGTTCTGTTCGCATCAAATGAACAATAATTGTTAAGACCTAGACTAATAAATGAAAAAAAAGAGAATGTTCATGAACATTAATTTAGAAATCACACACAAGGGTAGGGGCATGACTCAGTTGGTAGAGGGCTTGCCAAACTGGGTTTGGTTCTTAGCACCACACAAACCTAGCCTGTCAGTACATACCTGTAATCTTAGTACTTGGGAAATGGAGACAGAGGGTTCAGGAAGTGCAAGGTTGTCTTCAGACACAATGCTCAGGGCCAATCTACATAAGACACCATATTAAAGAAAAAAGTGGACAAAGAGGACAAAGAGGACAAAGCCTTCCAGATTAGTGTTAGTCAACATTTGGTGAGATGAAAGTGGCATATTAATTAATTGCAATGATCCAGCTAATTGGAGGTTGCAAAGAAACTTTTGAGACCAGTGAGAAGTCTACAGATGTGGAAAGGAAAACATAGCATTCAATTTCACTCCTTTCTTCCTGGGTGGACCTTTCTTTGACCTGAAAGGACCTGAGTTTCATCTTCTAAATCAATACTTCCTTTCACTGCCCTACACTTCTCCTTTTCCATACATACAGTATGCAAACAGCATGGGGCAAGGTCCTCTCTTCCACTAACTGTATACATTCCAAGTTATGCAGATAGCAGCCTCATGAGAGTAAAGGCAAGCTTAATGAGTTGGCATTGTATGTGCAAACAAATAGAAGGTGTAATTGTTGAAGAAGTTAACTATTTAGAACTCTATAGTCTTGTCAAGAGCGAGCTTGGCATTCTTCCCTCCATTTCATGGGAGGGAGGCTCTTGCTTACCCTGCTCTCTTTAAATTATAGATGCCCCAACGTCAAACAAAAGATTTATTTGCAAGGTATAGCCTGATGCGCACATGAGGGTATCAGGGGCCATTGTCTTCTAATAAGACATAGAAGAAGGTTCAGTCTCCAGAAGGAAGAATACTCAAAGAAAGGATACCATAGAATGCTAGTCAGGTACTAGGCACTATGAAAAAATATCAGTAATTTAAATTCAGGTTGGGCATGATGACACATGCCTGTAATCCCAGCACTGAGGAGTCCGAGTCAGGAGGGTTGCTATAAACGCAAGACTGGTTTAGGATGTGTAGCAAAACACTGTTTTAAAAATCTGTTACTGAAGCTGGGCAGTGGTGGCACACACCTCTAATCCCAGCACTTGGGAGGCAGAGGCAGGCAGATCTCTGTGAGTTTGAGGCCAGTCTGGTTCCAGAACTGGCTCCAAAACTACACAGAGAAACCCTGTCTCAAAAAACAAACAAAAAAAGATCTGTTTCTGTAAAACACCTTAAAGCTCTCTAAAACAGTCAAGCAAGATGACTCAGCTTGTAAAGGTGTTTGCCACATGCAGGCCATGACATGTGCATACATACATATGTGTGTGTATGCATGTTCATACATTAAAGTAATTTAAAATGTTGTACTCTCTATGAAGTTTTAAAACATTTAAATACATCTAAACTGGGAACTATACAGAGGCTTGAAATAGTGATGTAAAAAAAGTTTTCTCAATGCATGCCCCCTTTGACTACTCTGTCTGCGTGTGTTTAGCTGTGATTATAGCTACAGCCATGTACAGTTTTGCTACTGTGTTAATCCCACCAAACAGATATTTTTATCTAGTTTTAAACGTTGGGTTTTTTTTTTCATCAAAATGAGAAAATATCCCAACTATACCAGCAAACTCTCTTTCAACTGCACAATGAAGAAAATAAAACTTCTGGCATAGTCTGAGCCACCATTAGATTAGGGGAAAGTGGCATGTTAGTTGCAATGATCCAGTTAATTAGAGTCTGCAAAGAGGCTGTTGATCACTGTGTATGGGGAAAGGAAAATGGAACATTCCATCTCCCACACTGCACACACACACACACACACACACACACACACACACACACACACACAGAGAGAGAGAGAGAGAGAGAGAGAGAGAGAGAGATAACACAGACACACACACACACACACACAGCACTGTAGAGAATGTCAGGATGATAGTCAAATATGGGAACAGTCTTTACACACACGCCCACATACAGCACTGTAGAGAACTTCAGGATGATATTCAAACATGGAACAGTCTTTGGTTAGGTGTGGTTATACCATCTTTTTCTTTTACAATGTCATTTCATACTACAGTTTCTATTTAAAACAATTCTCACCCCAGTGTCACAGATGATTTAGGGCAATTTCCTCTCAGAGTGAAAGAAGACATGTCGTCTAGACACGTCCTTCCTTATTCCAGAATTGGCAAGCTGTGGGAACAGTGTGAGGGAGAGTGGAACAGAATCCAGTTGGCCGTCTGACTGGGGAGAATCATTTTGTCTCCTCTCTTCTCCTCTCCCATTCCTCGCTTCTCCCCCACTCCTCCTCTTTTTCCTACTCCTCCCCTCCTCTCCCTTTTTGCCTATATCATCTGATTCATTCCACAGCCTTCTGAGGTGGGCTCCATCATTACCCTTACCTGGCAGATGAGGAGGTGAGATTGCCAGCCCAGTCACACATCTAGAGTTAGAACACAGGACTCCCAACTCCAAGCCCATGCCCTTAAGACAAGATTTTATCTCTCTGGCCGTGGTTACTCGTCTTATCAGGCTCACGTGTATGTCTCCAGTCTTCTTTGATGTTTGTTTACCAAGGTCTATAAACATTAGCCTAGAATATGCTCATCTTCCTCCTGCTGAGGTGTCTAGGTGCTTGCCTCTTCTTAAAAAGCCCTTCTCCTGGTTGTCTCAAGGGTGGATCCAGGCCTGGATCCTTCATACAGCCACTATGGGTCTACCCAGAGTCAACTCCCTGGCCACTCCATGTAAGGAGCATCCTCTCTTGCTTCCTCTCAGGACTTCCTCTGCCATTTTGCCTTGTGAGTTTTCTTCATGGCACTAATCACACTTAGGAAATATATTATCTGTCTCTTCCTCCAAGAATGCACATTCCATGAGGACAGATGTTGGGTGTTTTGTAATCCTGTGTTTCAGGAACCTGGCGTAGGGTCACAGTATCTGGGGCAGTAGATTATTTCTTGCATGAAGGTGACATAGATTGCGGAGACAGCACCTGTCTATGCCTTACTCACATTTTATTCAAACTTATGTCCCTTTGAGGATATGCACTTACTTTCCTACTTCTGCTCAAGTCGGGCTTCTTATCCTTTAGTTTCCATTCAAATGGTATCTTGTCATCATCTTCTGGCCTCTCCCCACCCCTCCCACACACTACCCCATTTATTTGGATCATAGTACTTATCACACTCTAAACTTATGTTGTTTTTTTTTTAACCTCTCCACATTAAAAAGTAAACAATGCTCTTGAGAAGACCATCTCTGCTGCAGAATTTCCAAAACATTTCTAAATAGATAGACACTCATGAATATTTTTTCACTGAGCCAACTCTGGTCACTTATATGTCTCTGTGCTAACCATTTAGTTGTCCTAACAGTTTGTTATTTGTTTCTATGTTTAAGACAGGGTATGGGCTGGAGAGATGGCTCAAAGGTTAAGAGCACTGACTGCTCTTCCAGAGGTCCTGAGTTCAATTCCCAGCAACCACATGGTGGCTCACAACCATCTGTTATGAGATTTGGTACCCTCTTCTGGTGTGCAGATACACATGGAAGCAGAATGTTGTATACATAATAAATAAAATCTTAAAAAAAAAGACAGGGTTACAGATAGCACCAAGGCTGGATTCAGACTTGCTATGTAGCTGAGTCTAGCTTTGAATTCCTGTTCCTCCTGCTTCAGCCTCCCAGTTGCTGGGATTACAGGCGTTTGCAACCACACCTAGCAGGTCTATTGTTTCAAATGATTTTTACTCGTTTGGCTTTTTGAGGGGCCCACCACCCAGCTCCCAAATAAATCACACACAGAGTCTTATTACTTATGAATGCCCAGCCTTACCTTGGCTTGTTTCTAGCCAGTTTTTCTTATCTTAAATTATCCCATCTACCTTTTGCCTCTGGGCTTTTATCTTTCTCTATTTCTGTATACTTCTTGCTCCTTGGCTGGCTGAATGGCTGGCCCTTTCCTGTTCTCTTGCTCTCCTGTTCTCTTTCTTGTTTCTCCTTCTATTTATACTCTCTACCTGTCAGCCCCACCTGTCCTTGCTCCTGCCTCACTATTGGCCATTCGGCTCTTTATTAGACCATCAGGTGTTTTAGACAAGCAAAGAATCACAGCTTCACTGAGTTAAACAAATGCAGCATAAACAAAAGTCACACACCTTAAAATAATATTCCCCAACAGATTTCTTTGTTTTTTTCCTAAGTTCCTAATTTTCATGTCTAATCAATTTTCTCTTCTGAGAGTTATAACTTACTGCTTTTCTTTTTACTGTATTAACAGAGCCACAATAGTATGAGGCAATACAGGTAATTGCATATCTCTTTGTACTTAATTAATCACTGTTAGTCATGACATTGCTAATAGCTGAAATAAACTAATCCTTATACAAAGTAACAAGTTTTGTAATCCTACTTTACTAAGGTTTTACTTTGGTTAGTTGGTTGATTGGTTGATTGGTTGGGTGATTGATTGGTAGGTTCATTGGTTGGTTGGTTGGCTGGCTGGTTGGTTGGTTCATTGATTGATTGGTTGGGTGATTGGTTGATTGGTTGCTTGGTTGGTTCATTGGTTGCTTGGTTGGTTGATTGGTTGATGGGTTTGTTAATTGGTTGATTGGTTGGTTGGTGGGTTGGGTTTGGTTTGGTTTTGCTTTGTGCTATTTTGGACAAAATATTGCTATATAGCCCAGGCTGACATTAAATTCATGATCTTCCATCCTAGTTTCCCAAATGCTGAGGCTATACCACCACACTTTGTACTAAGGGTATTAAATTTAGTGCAAGGTAGTTTTAGCTAAAAAGCTATCTTGGATTTTACAAAGAACTTCTGATCACAGACTTTTCTTCCTTAGATTTCCTGATGGAGTAAATTCTAGGATTTATTAATATTGAAATATGATTGTGGGGAAAGGGAAATGATAAGGGCTCATAAAGACCATGCTATCCTTGAACTCTAGCTTTTCTAGTACCTTTCCAGAATGTTAGAATTATAGGCATGTACCCCCATACCAGGCTGAAATAATCTTATATTTCTGGAATAAACTCTATTATCCATTTAAGTCGCTCTGCCTTCTTTTCTGACATGTTTGGATTTTCTGCTCATCCGTGGTAACTGGGGTGATGGTGACACATTTGTTGGGTTTCTGTCTGTTTATTAAGCTGATAGTTTTTCAAGTTCTGCTAATCAAGGTAACAGTGCTCTCAGAATATATGAAAATGTGATACTTATTCTCTGGGTGATA
This sequence comes from Cricetulus griseus, assembly GCF_003668045.3. Classification (NCBI taxonomy): domain Eukaryota; kingdom Metazoa; phylum Chordata; class Mammalia; order Rodentia; family Cricetidae; genus Cricetulus; species Cricetulus griseus. Next base: position 165,016,570 of record NC_048597.1, read on the forward strand.
CTTATTATCTCAGGGTCCATTGCATCCCTCCTTTGTCTTTTGAGTAGAGTAAGAACACTGAAAACCATGAACAATGATAAGTGCTGAGCATTGGACCACAGGGAGAAGCATGTGCTGCTCAGCTGGGTTTTGTTTCTAGAGTTTTGTTTTAGGGAAGGATGCCAGGTAAGATTTTTTAAAGATGTAAACAGATTATCAAACTCTGGCATGAGTGAGCGAAAGTTTCTTGTCTCCTTACTTCATCTGGTTCTTTAGGTTCCTAAATCATCTACTTATGCCATTTGTCACATCAGGCCTCAGTGACTTCTTCAAATGCCTCAGAAGTCCTTAAGAATCCCTCATGAAGTTCAAAGGTCAAGGTTATTGCAATGTCCTAGGGAAGTCTATGTAGCCATGCAAGGGACATTCTATATTATAGGACACTTCCACATAATGTCATTTCTAAATATAGAAACATCAAATAATCATGTGAATAATTAATATGTATTAAATAGCCAAAATGTTTTGTTCTATTATGCATTCTTACATTTATACAGGATGAATATTATTATGGGGAATAAACACCCCTTCATTTTTCTGAGGAGATTTTTCATGACTGGAATTTCATTGAACCTGTCTGCCTGACCTGTACTTATTCCTTTCCAGGGTAGGTAGAGGAGTAAGCTATTTGACTGGGGTGTTAAGAATATGAATTCTTTCATGGATGCTTTTAATGGGGCGATACTCCTCCATTAGACAGCTAGGAGCACTTGGTAGTCATTATCTCTGTCATACAACATCACCAATGATGTCTGTTCCCAATGCAAGCTTTGCTCTGGTGTTCTTCCCAGAGTCAGATTTGGAAGAGTTGGCAGGAAAAGCCCATCGACCTGAAGAACTTAGCCACATTCTTACATTAAGCTCCACTGGTAATAGTAAACCCAAGAGTTGCATCTCCATCTGTCATGGTTAATCTTGATTGTCATCTTGTCAGGATTTAGCACCACAGAAGAAACAAAGATGTGGGTGTGTCTGTGAGGACATTTCTAGAGGGTTTTTCTAAGAGAAGACCCACTCTAAATGCGGTCTTCTATGCCGTGGCCTGGAATCTCAGGCTGAATGAAAATGAGAAAGCAAGCTGAGTACCAGCATGTGTTTCTCAGGGCTTCCTGACTGTGGCTGCAATGTGACCAGCTACCTCAGGCTCCGTTAGCCACTGCTAGTGACACCCATCACTGCACATCTTCCCTGCTGTGACAGGCCTCATACTCTTAGCCAAAAGAAACCCTTTCTTTCTAAGTTGCTTTTCTCAGGCGTTATGTGATAGCTGCAAGAAAAGTAACTAATACATCTATAAGATTCCTGTGTTATGGTTTCCAGTTTTTCTCAGCCCAACAAATAAGTGTTGCCTTCATAGTCATGAAAATTGTGCTCTTTACATTATAGGCATCTGTGTCCAAAGAACATTATTCATAGATTCCATTTATTAAATGTAAGCGATGTGTTATCTCTGCTAGTTGCTTTATTTGTATCATCATTGAATTTTTACAGTAATCCTGTATGACTGGTTCTGTATGATCTTCATTTTATAGGTTAAAAAAAGAGCAAAGGTTTAGAATGTGTTGAGGTCTATTTTTTCATAGAATCTTGACTCCATAACTGTGGATGCAGTACTGAGCCTTGGGTGGGACTAAAGCACAAGTTTCTAACTAGATTTGTAAAGTCAGTTACCAAACAGAGCAGTGAAAACTGACGCAAACAATTACACAAACTCTCTTCTCTGAGCCTCACACATCTTCATTACTAATAAAGGCCCAGCACCAATGTCTTATTTTCAAGCTGACATGTATTTGCTTGTTAAAATGAGCATTGCCACCAAGCACACCCCATAATCTGCTGTTGAAAGAGATTGTGCAGGGAGATGAGCCAAAGTAGGTAAGAAGGATACTACTGTGAGAAAACTCTCTTTGACCCCCAGCATTGCTTCTCAGTGGCCCACCAGTGTCAAAGTGACCTTCAGTGGCAAAAATTGAAACATTCAATTAAGTGATATGATCTGCCTTTCTCTAGGCTGAGTGGTTGTCAAGAATCCTTCTGTCGGGATTTGGCTGACAACCTGGAGAAGATAGACCATGGGAGGTTCCCAAAGATTGTTTTTTCTTTTATCCAGATGTTAGTATTAAAATCCAAACTGATGAGTATCTCTTTAGCTGAGAGGCTGGGCAGGAGGTTGCCAAGAGTTACCAGATGTTAAGATTGCATACAGCTGGCTGAACTTCGAAGCCCTGTAGTCACAATCCCAGTGAAACCATTCTAAGCAACCCATGTGGTTTGCATGGAAGCCCCCCAAAAGTTCTCAGTATAAAATGGCAGGATAAAACTTTCCCAATGGTATGCCCTATGATGCAATAATGAAGGATGAAAACATGACTCGGTGCCAGTGATAGGGCTGGTCACTGAAGCTCCAGGCTCAGTCTTGCTCTCTGTGTACCCTTTTCTGTGTTCATCCTATTTGCTCTCTAGGTTTTGTCAACCATATTTAAATAAATGATCTCTCTATCCCTTCTTTGAGGTATCCAGTCTTTGCTGGGCATTGCCCTATAGATGAATTACAGGTACTTCAAACTCCATAGATACCTTTCTTCTCTCTTCTTCCTCGTCTCTGGCCATGAAAGTCATCTTCCAAAAGTTCAGTTCCAACTATGTCATCATCTCCCTCAAAACCTGAGCTGGCTCTGCACTGTTCATATAGTGAAGAGTATATTCCTTAGGACAACGCTCACAGCAGATCTCACCCTCCTTTATTCTTCTTGTGCTCTGTAGTCCAGTGCTCCTAAACCTTTTCATTACTGTTCCTCCCAAAATCCTTTTAAAACGACCAATTGTCCCTCATGAAATGCTAATATTGCTGAGCGTTGGTGGCACACGCCTTTAATCTCAGCACTAGGGAGGCAGAGGCAGGTGGATCTCTGTGAGTTCTCCAAAGTGAGTGCCAGGATAGGCTCCAAAGCTACACAGAGAAACCCTGTCTTGAAACCCCCCCCCAAAAAATGCTAATATTATAGATATTCATCTACCTGTGTGTGGTATGTATATCTTCACATTATATATAAAAAAAGAGTAAGGGTTTTTTTCTTTCTCCTATTGAAAATGTATGCTCTAGGCCGAGTGTGGTAGAACATACCAGCACTTGGAAAGTAGAGGCGGTGGCAGCAGATATTCAGGGCCATGCTTGGCTAAACACCTCAACTACCAGGATTTGAGTCCAGCCTGGGCTACATGAAACCCTGTTTCAAAAAGAAAAGAAAATACATGTTTTAGCCAAAGCAGATCAAGCACTTACTAGTCCTCCTATACAGCCCTGTACTTTTTAGCTTCACGGTCTGTGCTCATCATGGCCATTGATCAAAGGAACTGAGCGAATCTGGGAGGATCCCAGGAGTGCACTTCTGTGATCCAGCCCACGGCTGCCCTCCTTGTCTAGAACACACTCGCATGTCTTCTCCCACCTCCATCTGTTTCTTCTTCAAATCTTACTCTAGATGTCTCAACTCCACATCCTCTGCTCTGACCCACTTAGCTAAAACTAATTTCTTCTGTATACTGTGTGGCATTTTAATGCTTCCATTATTTTTAATAAATGTATAGATGTGTGTGCATGAATACAGGTGCCCAAGGAAATCAGAGGCGTCAGATCCTCCTGATGCTCGAATTACAGGTGGTTGTGAGCTGCCCAATGTGGATGCTTGGGACTTGACCCAGGTGCTCTGTAAGAACAGCAAATGCTTTCCCCCTCTATACCAGCTTTAAAGACCAAGGGATTCTTTTTATTGAGTAATTATATCGCTACTCATGTTAAGTCCATCACTGGATTATGAGAAAAGGATTTTGTTGTTTAGTGTGTACACAATGGCTTCATGTAACAGGATCCAGAATAGTTTAACTGATTTATTGTGGGTTTTGTTTTTGTTTTTGTTTTTAAAGAAAAATTCTCTCTATTTAAAAACCATTTATGCTAGTTATTTTGCCTAAACATAACATGCAACTATTTTTCCAGTTTGTCTTCCCTTCTTTACTTTGGTCTTTCAGCAAAATATTCATTTTATATCATCAAATGTATTAATAATCATTCATATTATTACTTTCCCATTACTGGAGCCTAGAAAAATCTACTCATATCTTCTTCTAATATGTATGTCCTGTCTTTTTTAAGTATAGTTTAACTGATTTAAAAAAAAAACAGGACAAAACACCACCACTACCCACATTAGAAAATCAATATGTATACATAATGAATGAATAAAAGAACATGCAAGAATAATTCAACAGTGTGTGCATGACAAATTTCCAAACCACCACCAGTAACATAGACACAATTTATGAAGGAGTTCTGTGTTGTACAATATGAATACATAGAATGGAGCCCCACTTCTTGCAGATAATAGACACCCACAAAAAGGTATCTCAAAGGGTAGCTGTCCCAACATGCCATCAGTGATAATCAAGATAAGTCAAGGGACCAGAGGCAAAACCAGCCATTTTTCACTTCATAGCTTTGATTGTTTTTCTTTTACAGGACTGAAACCCAGTATAGTTTATTTACCACACAAAAAAAAATGGTATATGTGGACATACCTAATAAATATTAGCAGCCATTACCATCACATCAGAAAGGAACAGCTTAAGAGTGTTTGGGCATGCATGTCCATTGAGCAAAATTGTTTTTATGTAGAGAAATATGTTTTCTGGAAAGGCATTTATTAAAAAAAAAAAAAGCCCATGGATGCACATCTTAGGAAATATCTGACTTTATTTCATCATGGATTAATAGTCTTTCTAGGAAAAGCAGTTTCTGTAGTTGCACAGGGTTGCAATTTGCTCTAGGCACAGGCGCTTTCTAATACCTTTTGCCTCTGGGCTGCCTTCTAAAAAATAATGTAAGTGGGGCTTTTCGTTTGCTGGCTTTTCAAAGTCTGAGAATGATTTCCTATGAGACAGTGGGAGTGTGTTTGTGAGGGCAATGGGAAGTTTGGCAAACAATGCGTTTCTAGGGATAACCTGGTGCCAATCCTTCTTTGAGTGCCTCTGAGGCAAATGGCCCTAGAGTGAATTTAGCCTTCCCTGGTCTTTCAAATAGGGCAACCCTCCTGCTAACTCTCAAACCTTTACCGGTTTTCCTACTTTTAATCAGTGAAAAACTGGATTAGTTATGAATCGTTTTCCTTCTCAGTCTTTCTACTGGCCAAGCTCAAGTTCTTCCAGCAAATAGCAACAGTCAAGCAAATACTTGGGGCTAATACTTAAGGGTAAGCCTCACTTAGAGACAGAATTATGTAGGCTTGTTTGCTTAACAAGTCACCCAGAGGATGGGAGGGGGGAGAAAGGGAGGGAGGGAGAAGCCGCGGCAAGGCCCGCCCCCCTAAATGCGATTGGCTCCTTCTCTCCATTTAGTCATTCATTTTGCATCTCGGTTGGACAGGTTGAGAGAAACATGTCATTAAGGTGTTGTCAAAAGGAGTCCTGTATGTGTGGGCCGGTCCCTAGGTTTGTGGTTTTAGCTTTTCAAAGGCGCGGAGCTATTATGGGCTATGGGATCAAGTTCGGGAAAACTAGTCTTTATCTTGAAAAATGGCTTTGTAACAGGAGGCGCCAAGGAGCTTAAGTACACCTAACTCGCACCCGGGAGAGAAAATGACGAAAGTTCCTCAGGGGTTTGATTTCAGTTTCCTAAACGATGAAGAAGCCAGGAAGATCCTCCAGGTACTGGAAAGAAATGAGGAACTCCGAAGGGCAGAGAAGGACAGGATCAGGTAGGAAGCGAACTCCTCCTCTGGGGCTGGGCCTGCATCTTGTTGGTCTCGGGAATCCAGGAAAACGCTCCGCTTCCCAGGGCACCTGCTGGGACCCTGTGCATTTGCTGCTACCCGGTGGGAAGAGGGAACCTGTGTGGTTTCTCCCTGTGGGTCTCCAGATGCCTTCCGGGTGCTCTCTCCAGGCTCTCCATCCCCATTGGGGTTGGCTGCGACTCCAGGACTCCGCAGGGTGGAGGGACCATGTAGCGAGTTCTTTGCATTTCTCTGCCAGCGGTCCCCACCTGTTCAGGACACCTGAGCAAACCTCAGCTGGGAGGGGTTCGGACGTGGCAGAGGTTCTGGTGCCTCACCAGCCACTAGGGTTAGAGTCTGACCGTTTGGGGCACGTGAATTATTGCGGAGCATTCCCGAGAGCTGGGTGGTTTCCTGGCAGCTGCTGCCTCCGAGCTGGAGGCCCAGGGCGGGAGATCAAGAAACTTGCCAGAGTCCTGTGTGGGTGCATGGGACTTAGACACGTGGTGTTGGCTGCAGTGTGGTGGTGTAAGAAGGAGTTTCTACGGGATTTAACCAATGACCTTATTAATAAATACAGTGCTATAGGTGAGGGAAGGATAGGTTACTAGCAACTTAAACTCAGAAGTGATTAGCTGGGGACTATAAATCAACTTTTTTTTTCCTGCTGGGGTAAAGACCCATAGACCTTTCCAAGTCTTCTGCAGTAACTGTGGTAGGAAATCCAAGATATCACTCAGGCTGCAATATATGGCATAAACTAGAGTTTAGAGAACCTGGCGAAGTTGTCCATGTTCCCAATGCCTCCCAGGCCTTCCCACTCCTACCCTTCTCTCCCTTACCACTAAAGAAGCCCCTCCAAGGACAATTTTCAAATTGGGGGATGCCTTTCGTTTTTGCAGAGATAGAAGACACTGGTCTTCACTCTCCCCTCCTATATGAGGGGGGAGGGGGCGGCAGAAGGGGGATGACATTTGAAGTTTGAGAATGGAGAGCTCACCACACTCTCTGCTTTTGAAAATCAGGCTCCATGCCCTCCACCCATATAAAAAGTCTGTCCTTCTGAAAACAGTGTATCCACACCCATATTGGCGACACAGGTGCCACCGCATTCAGAGATGGACATTAGACCTGCATAGGGACAGCTTGAAAGCATACACAATCCCAAGGCTCCCAAACTGTAGTTCATAATGTATTATTGGGAATGTTTCTTGTCTCTTAAGAGAAGGTGGTCATTAGGTATGAGGGGAAAGCAAGGGCACAATTAGGAAATAGTGAGAGGGAGGAGAGCTTGTATTTAGGTATCAACTTGGCCCTTTTTAATTTATAGTCTGGGGAGCTCCAGTGACAATATTTATACAAACTAGTAGTCTTAGAAATAGTGATATAATTTATTTTAAATTCCATTCAAGGAAATTTATTTTGTGTGTATTGGAGTTGTGTAAAAATATCTGAAGGAAAATAGAGGAAGGGTATGTAAGGCGTCTTTATACTAATTATTATTGTGGTGTTTATATTGTATGGGTGTGGTATATATGTGTGAGGTGTATGCACATCTGTATGTATCTGGACAGTCCTGGAAGTCAGAGGAAAGTGGCTAGTGTCTTGCTTTATCACTGTCTGTCTTATTTCTTTGGAATGGGGTCTGCCACTGAACCTTGAGCGAGGCTGGATGGTAGCCAGCGATCCTTCTGAGTCTGTCCTCCTGAGTCTGTCTCCAGGGTTACAAGCATCTGCCACATTTGACTTTTTATATCCACTGGCACTGAGATCCAAACTCAAGTCTTTGTGCTTGCACAGCAAGCGCCCTTATCCCCTGTCCATCCCTTCTGCTCCTTCAAAGTAGTTTTAGAGTTGTCTGAACCCTTGCCTTGTGCTTTCTCTACTGAAATTCATGTTTCCCACATCAGTTGGTTTTAGGGGAAATGAGTCTATGCATCGATGACAAATTCTGGAAGCTTAGGTGTCAGGAGGAAGGCTGCAACTTCTAATTTCATGATATTCACATCCTCAATGAAGCACCAACAGAAAGAGCCACAATGCAGAAAGGACCTGGGATAGCGTGGAACCCAGCTGTCTCCTCTGATCTTTATTTTGACAAGTATAATTATTATATTTTCCAAATAAAAACTCAGGATATGTGACTTATGTAATCCCAGACTGTAACTTTGAACAGCTCAAAGGGACGGTCTAAGAGATGTTAAGGTGTTTACTTCCTCAGAACCAACTTCAAGATCTCTTGGTTAGAACAGCAAGGGTCTAGATAGGGGAGTCTGGCAAGTTAGCTTTTGAGAGGCATGAAGATTCACCTGAATTTTTGATAGATTTGAGATGTCAACAGACAACTAAAAGGAATTCCTGTAGTTAGAATGTCACTGTTACACAGGGCCAGAGAGGTCCATACATGGATGTCAAAGCTATAGGAATAGTTGAGTCTCAACTATAGGAGATGGATGCCTCCCCACTCCCTAGGTGTTCTTGGCCATGCAGAGATGTCCCCTATTCTTCTTCAGTACTTGACCTCTTTGGCTCCAGTTTCTGGGAGAGGATTTGCATTTGCCATTACATTGTTTCTAATATATAGGAAGTTCATTCAAATTTTTAAGGGAGCCATCAAGATTCAAGTTGATAAATAGGCAAAAGAGGGAAGCAGACCAATCACACTTGAATATACGTAAGCAATAAATAAAAGAGAAGGGGAAATGTTGAGTTATAATCAGAAAGGAAAGTTAATTTTGAGATACCCATAGTATGTGTGTTGTTAGTGTCTTAAGTAGATTTCAAACCCTTCCCAAAATATTTGCTTTTATTATTTTTAATTGTGCATATAGTGCATATATGTGGGGGGTCTGTGCATGTCATTTCAGGTGCTTATAGAAACCCCAAGAAGGCATGGAATCCACCAAAGATGAAGATACAGGTGGTGGTAAGATGCCTGATATGGGTCCTCTGCAAAATCAGAACACATTCTTGACTGCTGATAAACCTTGCCTTTGGTCCACTTATCCATTTCTTAGATATTTCTCATCAGTAGGAGGCTTAAGTAAAAGGAGATGGCCATAGCAGCTTGTATTAAGTACTGCCTTTTATATAATAACAGTAATTATTGTCATAATAATAACAGCTAACATTTATTAGGCACACACTGTATACTGGTCACTGCACTAAACATACTGTACAAATTTAATAAATCTTCCCAATAGCCATGTTAGGCACACTTTATCTTCCATTTCACAGAGAAGGAAACTGCTTACAAAAGTTGAGTATCTTGTCTACAGTAAGTAGTAGAATCAGAATTAAAATCTAGGTCCATCTTAAAATTATTTTTCTTGTTAACATTGAATAATAGTCACAGCCATTCCCTGGGACACCTATTGTAATATTTAACAAGGTCAAGGCACTTGCTGAAGGTCCTTTAGTTCACAAAGCACAAATCTAAAATGTGATCCAAGATCTATCAGGATCTAAATTACTTTTATTTTCTCCATATTGAATGTATATGTAATTATCTAGATATATTTACATCTGTATGGACTTTTATATATTTGCTTTTATTTTCATCCTAAATCTGATCAAGCAGAAATTTTTATTTTTGTTTCTTGAAAGCTAACAGTAGGGGCTGGAGAGTTGGCTCATTAATTAAGAGCATTGGCTGCTCTTGCAGAAGATTTGGGTTCAATTTACAGCATCACATACATGATGGCTCACAAACATCTGTAACTCCAGTTTCTGGGTATCTTCTGCCTCCTTATGACATCCACGGGCACTGAGCATATACACAGTATACACACATACATGCAGCCTAACATTCATGTGCATAAAATAAAATTTAAAAAATTTTTGAAGCAAAAATAGGTAACAATAATTGTACCGAAGGCTGAAGTGCCCACTTGCTGGGTACTTGCATTTTTCCTAATTCTCACAATGTTTTAAATCTCCATTCTCACTAGAAGTTTGAGCACATGGTAGATAGCTTGAGATAACACCAGCAAGCCAGGAAGAGTGTGATTGGTGTGCATCTGTACATCATCACTGTGCATTCCTGCCTTCCGTGCTGCAAAAAGAACTGAAGTGACTCCCTTACTTTGCTCATCCACAGCTGAGGTCTTCAATATTAAAAACCCTTGCTATTTCCATTGACCGTGGAAATAGAGAACACAACCACACTAGCGAGTTACACTGGTTACTTTTCTTACCACTGTGACCAAAAAGCCTATTTTTGGCAGGATTTACTTTGGTCATGGCTGGAGAAGGTAGTGTCCATGATGACAGAGAAGATGTGACAGAGTTCATGGTTATGGGAACAGGAGTTGTAGTTCCTTATATGTCGGAGGACCGGGACATGGAGAAAGGAGAATGTTAGCACTCAGCCAGCTAGCCCTCTCTTTCCCTTTTGTTCAGTCCAGAATCCAGCTATGGAATGGTGTCTATCACAGTCAGAGCCAGCCTTCTGCCCTCACTCAGCTCTCTCTGGAAACACCCCACAGACAAACGTAAAGACACATCTCACTAATACCCCAGAGGTTTCTTTTTGGTAGATTCCCTGGGTGAGAATCTCTGTGTCTCACTTGTCAGCCCAGTCTAGCCCTTCAGGGAGTTCCAAGTTCAGTGAGAGACCTTGCCAGTAAGTAAGTAAGTAAATAAATAAATAAATAAATAAATAAATAAATAAATAAATGGGGTAGAGAAGGGATTGAGGAAAACTGTCAAGTTCAGCAGGCACACCCTTACATATAAACACTAAAAATGCATATTGTACATTTTAACATCAGTATCTTGTGTTTTGTTTATTTATTTGGAAGGGTGGCATGTGCATGCCGCAGTTCATGTGTGGGAGTCAGAGGACAATGCAAAGTTGGCTCTCTCAGTCCACCATGTAGGCTCTCAGGGATCAAACTCAGGTTGTCAGGCTTGGGGGCAGACACCTTTACCCAATGAGCTATCTCTCTGGCCCTATATGCATTTAAAGTTTTGAGATTGTGTGTGTGTGTGTGTGTGTGTGTGTGTGTGTGTGTGTGTGTGTGTACCAATTCTTATGTAAAGGCGGAGGTTGGGGGCCACCTGTAGGAGCTGGTTCTTTGCAGTGAATGGACTCTGGCTGTCAGGCTTAGAGGCAGGTGTGTTTTCCAGCTGAGCCATCTCACTGGTCCGCTACAAATACATTATTACATAAGGCTTACTCCAAACTGTTGAGACAGTTACCTCTTACATTGAAGGACTTTTATCCACTGTACCATTTCCCAGCCCCCCCCCCCATTTTTTTGAGGCAGGATCCCCTTCTATATTATATCAGATTGTCCTGTTTTGTTGTTTGTTTTCGTGTTTGTTTTCATCAAGTAATAGGCTTGCCAGGTCCTATTCTTGAATTCATATAGTATTTTCTAAGTTATTTTTCCTAAAGCTGTAACATGTTGCATTCCTATTAATAGATTATGAGAGTTCCAGGTTTTGTCTTAGTTACTCAGGCTACTATAATAAAATGAATGCCTTAGATTGGGTAATCTATAAATACAAGACGTTTATTGTCCACAGGTCTGAAACTGGGAATTCTAACATCAGGTCTAATATTGGACACCAAATGTTTTCAATGTTTTTATTTTACCCCATCTTTTAAGTTTGTGGTATTATTATAGTCTACTTTGCATTTCCTAATGACTAATGATAGCAAACATTTTCATGTAGTTATCTGCCTTTCATCTATTCTCTTTGATGTCAAACCTTTCACATATTTTTGTGTTGCTCATTTGCTTACTGCTAATTTTTTTTAAAAAAATTCTTTATATATTCTGTTCACCATCCTTTGTGGAACACAGGGCTTTGCAAGCATTTTCTTCCAAGCTGTAGTTTGTTTCATAGTATCTTTGTACTACACAAAATTTCTGTTTTGATGAAATCCAATATGCAAAGTTTTCTGTTTTGTGAATTGTGCTTTTGGTAGCATTCAAAATTCTCTGAGGACTTTTACCACACACAAAGGCACAAAAATCTTTCTTCTAGATTTCAAAGGGATTTTTTTTCTGAGTTTTATGTCTTAGATGGTTCCATTTTGAAATATTTTTATGCACAGTATGTGGTTTAGTTTGGGCTTCTTCTTATTTCCTGGCTATGGATGCCCAGTTGTCCCAACATATTTCCTAGAAAGCCCCTCCTTCTCTGACCTGCTTCTATGCCTTCATAAAAATATATATTGGATTGTGCTTCTGGACTCTGTCCAATTTTATTATCTATATGCTCTTTCCTTAATAAATTCTATATTTGTTTGATTTCCATGGCTTTATAGTTAATCTTAACATCAAAATTAGAAAAATAATATTTTGCTTATTAAGTTCCTTTACTTTCCTGTAACAGAATCTCAGAATACCTGTATGTTATTAGTGTAAATCCACACTAAGGATGTTGTGTCCCAATATTCTGCTAAACTCACACAGAGGTCGTTTTGTTTCTTCTTGTGTGGCAGCTATGTCCTTTTTCCTTATTGCCTAATATTAGTTAGAATTTCCAACACGGCACTGAGCAGGGCTGTAGAGGTACACGTCCTGACCTTGACTCGGAAACTTCAGTATTTCGGTATTAGGGATGATGTTGGTTATGCTTTTCTGATAGATAGACAGACACTTTGTGTCAGATTTTATTTCTTGCTGGTGAGAGTTTTGATCAAACACTTTGGAGATACTAGTTACTGTAGCATGCAGTTTTTGAATCTTTAGACTTGATTTGGTGTTTACAGTAACCACCTTTAACATACCAATACATTGTAGAATGTACCGTGTTTTCAAAATGCATGCTGGTCTAACCTCTAGTCCCTCGGTGTGGCTTTTGAGAGAGTTTTCACGTAGGTAAATTACTGAAAATGGGATCACTGAGGTGAATCCTGCTGTAATGATGCTGATCTCATTAAAAAAAAAAAAAAACTGGACATATGGAGCAGACATAAGAGAGAAGTCATATACAGACTGCCATTCAGTTACATACGGAGTGGATGGTCAGGAAAAGGACTGGCACCTTTGGAGGAAGCAGGGCCCTGCTCCACTTTGATCTGGACCTCCAGAACTGTAGGACCATACATCTATCTACAGCCACACTGTTTCTTTATTATGACGCTTAATGCATTACTTTCTTACCATCAGACTAGCACACGGGTACATTCTCAAGGTAAGCCCCATTGATCAATGATGCATTGCTATTAGAGTTAAAATTTGGTTTGCCAACGTTTCCTTTGGGGGTTTTGGCATCTGGATTGGTGAAAGATACTGATCTACTATCTTTTATATATTCTGTTGCTTTGTTTTATTTTTGAGACAGCCTTCTCTGTCCTCGTACTCTGTAGCCTAGGCTGGCCTCAAACTTCTGACCCTCCTGCTCATTTTCCAAGCATTGGGATTACAGGCACGAAACACGATGCCATCTGGGTTTTGTTTTGTTTTTGTTTGTTTGTTTGTTTTTCAAGTTTTTCAAGACAGGATTTCTTTGTGTAGCTCTGGAGCCTGTCTTGAAACTCACTTTCTGTAGACCAGACTGGCCTCAAATTCACAGAGATATCCACCTGTCTCTGCTTCCCAAGTGCTGGGATTAAAGGTGTGAGCCACCCCCAGCCAGCTGACTTTTGTCTGTTTTAATGTTGAGTACATCTGGCTTTGTCATGGATTCTCTTCTCTCCTACTCCTGTGAGAGGTGATACAGCTTCTTCTATAGGCATTTGGTGAAAGTCCCAGGAATGGAGTTTTGTTTTCTCAAAGGTTTTAATTACAAATTAAATTTCTTTAATGATACTGGGATTTTCCAGCTAGATTACCCTGCATGAGTTGTGTAGTTGACAGTTTCAGAGAAATGAGTTCATTTTGCCTAAATTATCACATGTATGTATATAAGGTTGTTATAGTGTGTATCTGGTAGGCTACATTAATAGTGTCATTTTTGACATACAATTTCTATCATTACATGAGTGCATTTATTTAGGTCTAGCATTTTGTTTTCTATTTGTTAACTTTTTTATTCTTCATCTTCTCCTTTCCTGCCTACATTAACATATCTTAAATATGCATTTATTAATTCTGTGTGGGAGGAGGCACACACAGTACTTAATGTGGAGGTCAGAAGACAACTTGAATGAACTGGTTCTCTTTCCCACCTTGTGGATCCCAAGGATCAAACTCAGGTCCTCAGGCTTTTTATCTGCTGAACCTTCTCACTGGCCCCCTTGCAGCATTTTTAAGTATTCTTTTCAAAATTGTTTACTGAAGTTTTTATTGTTTGTTTGTATATAATTTTTGGTGGTTGTTCTGGGAACACACACACACACACATCTTTTTACAGATAACTTATAATCACTATTTTAGTGGTATTATAAGCAAAAGTTAAAAACTGTGAGCATAGACTCAGAGCACCTTAGGTACTGGAGGCTCTGGATTTGAAACTGAAAATTGAAGGACTTGAAATTGGAAAACCTCCAGGAACAAGCTGCTCACAAACCCCCTCCTCCCAGGATGGCTTTGACTCTGTATCCTCCAAATGGCTGGTTTGCCTTGGTTCAGATTATGGGTGAAGGTCATAGCTGTCATTCCAGTCACTTACATCCCTGATCAGCTGCTCTGAGTGAGGCCAAACACTCATTCTGAAGTCCCTCCTAGCTGCAGCTTGGTGCTTAGTGTCTAAGCACAGATTGTGAATCATCAGGGTCAGCTGAAGTGACACAATGCTGTTGTGGTGGACACAGATTTGCCTGTCTAATGGGACCTGACTTCTCCTTGGTCACTCAGCTCTGTGTGTCTACCTGCATACCAAGGCAGTGACACATCTGCTGGGTATGTTTGGCATCTATAACGATATGTCTTAGGCTATGGTGATTCTTAGCTGTGGCTGGAACTATGATGATTTTAAAAACTCTCAAAAATACCAATGCCAGGCCCCATCACAATATTAACCTCCTTCTTTCCCTCCTTCTTTCCTTCCTTCCTTCCTTCTTTTTCTTTTCTTCTTCCTTTCCTCTTTTTTTTTAATATCTGAGGTTCTAGGGTTCCACTTGCCATGGATGTGAAGCTCAGTTCATGAAGAAACCACAGAGTCTTGGTATACAAATCCTTATAAGAGGGGCTGGGGGTTCAAGGAGGCTACTGGAAGCTTCAAGGACTCAGCATGCTTCATTTGCTAGCCTTTTTTTAGGAGCAACTACATGCAAAGATACTATACAATCATCAAACCATGTTTATAAGGAATAGGAGGTTTTGCTTAGTAGATCACCAGAGAGGACAAAGACAAAGGAGTGTGAATAGAAAAATACGGAAATATAAGAATCCCATATATTTCAAGAAAAGTGCATACCAGCTCCTGGGCTGGAAAGCCTGTAACACATCATTTCCTTCTCTCCTTACCGTGACAAGGCTCAGGATGTCCCTATGTGCAGAATGTAAGGCTATTGACAACATCATTTATTCTTTGACAATTTCATCCATGTAAATAATATATCTTGATCCTGTCCAGTCCTGCACCACCTTCTCCTGGACACATACCAACACAGCCTCATCCCTCATGCTCCCCCCAAAACCTACTGAGTCTAATTAGTGCTGCCATCTGGAGTGTTGGCTGAACTTGTTGGTTTGATCTTGTGCAGGTCTTATGCCGATACCCATAGCTATGGTGCACTCAGCAGTACAACAGACACACTGCGTCTACAGCTTAGCATTCACAGCACACTTTCCCATACTCTTATTACTTCCTCCTCCTTTTTGGCAACATTCTGTTAGCCTTTGGGGGATGAGGTATAGACGTCCTAGTTATGGCTATGCACTCAACATTCACTTACTCTCAGATCTTTGTTACTCTGTATTGTTGTCCACTGCAGAAAGAGATTTCTCTGGCCAAGGTTGAGGACAGTACTAATCTATGAGCATAACTATAAATATTTAGAAGGCAGTTTCTAACAAGTCCATTTAGCAAAACAGCAGCAATAGCTCTCCCTGGGGCCTCTGGCCTTACCATGGGGTTTTGGTCAGGTTTACAGTGCCAGGCATGCAGAATAGGTGTTGCTAAAGCTCCTTGGATGAGACTGATGCAGGCTAAGGGATCTGACAGGGTCCCTGGGCACTTGGATTGTGTCCTTCAACTGTCCTATCTGTCCTACAGTCCACTTCTTTGCATGAGTTGATAGACGGCTAATATTTCAGGAAATCCCGTGCTAGGGAGGAAAAAGCCTGACCAATTGAGGGGACTATGCTTGCTGCCAACATAATGAACTTTTTTTCTAGTATTTTCTGACTTATATTTGATTCTGACTGGATCAAAGTTGCCTTCTGCCCCCAGAGCTGTTTAGTCAGGCAACTAGAAGAATCACCTTTTGCTTTCACTGTTGTTATGTTATGCTCCACTGAGAGCAGTTTACTATACACACAAAGGCTGAGATGGCCACAAGCTGTTAGGTGTTGAATGATTAGGTTCAGTTCCTACTTCTTTTCTTCCTTCCTTCCTTCCTTCCTTCCTTCCTTCCTCTCTCTCTCTCTCTCTCTCTCTCTCTCTCTCTCTCTCTTCTCTCTCTCTCTCTCTCTTTCTTTCTTGTTTGTTTTTTGTTGTTGTTTGTTTTGTTTTGGTTTGGTTTTTTGAGACAGGATTTCTCTGTATTGTTTTGGAGCCTATCCTGGCACTCGCTCTGTAGACCAGGCTGGCCTCAAACTCATAGAGATCCGACTGCCTCTGCCTCCCAAGTGCTGGGATTAAAGGTGTGTGCCACCAACGCCTGGCCTCAGTTCCTATTTCTTAAATGGCTGCTGTGTATTCATGTGTGGCTCTCTTCTCCTAAATGCCATGAAGATAAGTAAAAACTGACTTTTGGGTTGTGTAAATTTGAAGGTAGCTTTAACTAGTGGGCTGGATTATAGATAACATTTGTACTTGAGCTTGCACTTATGTTGTGTGACTTTCCCTGGGGTGATGTGGACAAACATCTATTCAGCCCAGATAAAGCCCTAACAACCGACCAAAGAAACAATTCCAGAGAGATCTAACTTACTGAACTAGTGAGTTAGCAGGACTCTGGATGAGGAATTAGCTACAGAATGTGGGTGACTAATGGCAGCTGCATCATTGAGAAGCCCACACCAGGATGGGTAGGCACCCTGGGAGAGCTGCATTCCCAGAACTCCCTGAATAGCTTGCTTGACTGAGCTGGGTCAGTTGTTACTGTGAGTATAACCTTAGCAGACACCTTATGGTCTTGCATGTTTTCAGAGCTCCCTGGGCTTATGGATATCATTTACTTCCAGAGTCTTAAAGGACATCCCTCTAAGAAGGAATGTTTCCATTAGGAGGATATGGCTGCACAACAACTCAGAAGTTCCTCTGCAGGACTAGGAGCCAAGCAAGGTCTCTGCTCGCTGGAAGTCATCCCAAAGTAGCTGTTGGTGTTTTCGTCCTCACTGTATATAAAAAAAGAATATGTGTGTGGGAGGGGGTTGACAATGGCCCTATCCTCCACTGGGGAGTGTGTAAACAAGAGTACGACCACCCCTTCAATGTCATCAAGCAACCTCCCTACCCACTCACCACAGTCCATTCTTACTGTAGGTCACCATATAGCACTGGCTCCTCAGAAGGCAACTGGAGAGGCCAATAAATTAGGTCATGTCTATCCACAGTTGTTTAATTACCTGGCCCCTGACATCCAGGCATATGTCTTTAAACATTTACGAGTAACATATCCCCTCCAGGTTAGCTGTCTCTACCTTCAAAGCCACAGCAGACCCCACCTTCTCCAGATTCTGTTGAACTCTGGTTCTAGCTTCTTACCCAGCTTTCTTCTTACTTCCTCTTATGCTGACATTTGACACTTTTTCTGTGCTTCTGAGAGTCTACTGGGATAAACCAATACATAAATGTGCCGTGCACATGCGTATGGAGGTCAGAAGCCAATGTTGGAAACTTTCCTCGGTCACTTTCCACATTGTTTTTTGAAGTGAGCCTGAGCTTACCCATTCAGCTAGACTGGCTGGCCAGATTGCTTTGGGGATTCCCCTGCCTCCATCTTCCAAGCACTGGGATTTACTGGTGTGCTGCCATGCCTCCCAGCTTTTGCCTGGGTTCTGGGGATTCAAACTTGGGCCTCATGCCTGCATGGTAAATGCTTTACTGGCTGAACTATCTCCTTAGCCTGTGTAATTTATTAAAACAATTTGCACATATCTATATAACATGAAAAATAAAAGACCCAGAGACTGATATTGGGTTCGAGCTTCAAGCTGAATCTCAGAAAATCAAAACAGGGGCCACTAGCTCTTACTTCTACTTCAGGCTGTAAGGGCTGATCCTGTCTCCATGAGCTCTCCTCCAAGCCTCAGACTGCTGCCTCTCCTCAGTATGGCTAGAGACCACTCTCAGAATGCAGCCTGAGACACTAGGCTCCTGTCTTTTGTATACCTCTCTGGGCTGGGATTAAAAGTGTGAGCTCTAATTCTCTTTTAGAATGATTCAATCTTGGGTAGATCTGGGTGACCTTGGATTCACAAAGAGATCCATCTACCTCTGTCACCTGAGTCCTGGGATTAAAGATGTGTGCCACCACTGCCTAGCTTCTATGGCTATCAAATATGGCTGGTGGGATTAAAGGTGTGTATCACCATTGTCTGACCTCTATAGCTTGTGGTTGGCTTTGCATCCTGAACCCTCAAGCAAGCTTTATTAAATCATAAATAATATAACACCACATATCTAAAAACCAATTTTCAAATAAAGTAAATACTTTAATCTCCAAGCAATGACCCCTCAAAATAATGGAGATGGTTTTAATTTGTGTTCAGGTGTGTGTGTGTGTGTGTGTGTGTGTGTGTGTGTGTGTGTGTGTGTGTTACACTCATTGGAGGTCAGAGATTAACATCAGGTATTGTTTCTCAGGAGCCATTCACTGGCTTTTGAGATGGTCTCTTGCTGGCTGGGATCTGATAGGCTAAGCTCCAGGGACCCATCTGTCTCTGCCTCCCCAGGACTGAGATTTACAAGTGTATGCCACTGTGCCTGGTTCTGGGGAATCAAATTTGGTTCCTCATGGATGTAAGGCAAGCACTCTACTGACTGAGCAATCTTCTGAAGCCCAGGTTGGTTTTATGATGCAGGTGGTACCAATGTCACTTTGGCTGCATGTACTGTAGGTAGCCATTGGCAGCAGCCTCCTAGAGTTGAAGACTGTATGCATCTCTATGAGTACCGTCATGTCAGGAGGAAACCCAGAGCCTGGCTACTTAGAATTTTTCTTTCTGGGAGGCAGGAGTTTAGGAGTGTAAATCCAGCAAACATCTGCATTACAACTTCACCTCCTTCTTTCAGAGCTGACAAGGGTGGCTAGCACCTCTGTTTGATCGTTATGGCAATTATCTTCGGAACCTGTCACACAGATGCAGCGTTCAGGTTCCTCCTCTTAGTGCTTCACAGCACCAGAAGACAACAGAGGTTAGGGAACTCTGTCCTCCCATTAATGACAGCATTATTGGATAGATTTTTTTTTTGCATCAGAATTCAGTAACATCAGCAACAAGCACTCATTCTGTCAGCAGGTGTATCTGAGCTCTTACTATGTTCCTAGTTGCAGAGATACAAAACTCCTCTCTAAATCTTTCAGCATAGTTAGGATACAGGATTTAAGTACCAGCACGCCCCATCAGATGCCAAAGTCCACAGATGCTGAAGTCCCTTATTTAAAATGATGCAGTATTTACATACAACCTGTGGGCCACCCTACTTTAAGCCACATTTGACTACTTATAATACTTCACCCAATTTAAATGCTATGAAAAATTTTAGACTAAAGAGTATGTGTTTCATACAGATTTAATGTAATTTTCAAATATTGTTAATTCATGGGTTTTTTTTTTATCTATGGGTGTAGAACCCAGGAATAGGGAGAGCCAACTATATATTCACTACTATGTGGTAAATGATCAGACAGTTTTGTATAGGAGCCAAAGGCATTAAATACCATGTTGGAAGGGATGATGTCTGAACTGAGTCTGGAGAGAGATGAAGGGTGGGTAGAGGTGGACAGGGTCCTGGACATACAATGAGTAATGTTGGCAAGACTCAGCTATGTGGAAAACCACAGAGAGGAGCAGCCAGAATGCAGAGGGAAAGCCACCAGGATACAAAGTAAGAGGCAAGTGTGTGAGTTAGGAGGCAGAGATGTGTCATGAAAGGTCCCTGTGCCATGCCAAGGACCCTAGGCTTGATAAAGCAGAAGACAAGGTAGAACCTGAACATATTTAGAGCAACAGAATAATGAAGTCAAAGCTTCTTTGTGAGTAGATAGCACTGGTCCAGTCTGGATTAAGGAGTTCCGTCAAAAGTTTAGTGTCCTCATGTGTCAGGAACTTATTCACCAATTCTGTAATGCTGGGAGGTGGAACCCTATAGAAGTAACTGGGTCATAAGGGCTATGTCCATATGAATAGACTGTCATTATTTCAGGAGAGGGACTTAGTATAAAAGCGAGTTTGGGGAATGGAAATATACCTCAGCTGGTAGAGTGCTTGCCTAGCATGCATGAAACCCTGGGTTCCATCACAGCACTGCATAAACCCAGGTATATGCCCTCACATCTATAATGCCAACACTCAGAAGACAGATGTGGGAAGACCATTAATTCAAGGTCATTCTTGGTTACACAGCAAGTTGATATCAGCCTGGGATAAACAGTCTCTCTCTCTCTCTCTCTTTCTCTCTCTCTCTCTCTCTCTCTTTCACACACACACACACACACACACACATAGAGAGAGAGAGAGAGAGAGAGAGAGAGAGAGAGAGAGGAGAGAGAGACCTTAAGGTCGGGCTCTCTTCTTGCTTTTTGGCCCTCTGTCATCAGACGACAGCACTAAGGTGCCTGCTACATGCTGATGCCCTCCCTGCACTTGGACTTCCCAGCCACTAAAACTATGAGAAATAAATTATCCTCCTGCAGCACCCTCTTATAGCAACACTAGGAACTAAATGAAAGGAAGGGACTCAAGAAATATTGGAAAGTTAAATTGCAGGACTTGGTGGCTCCTTTTCTGAAGGAGGACTAGGAAAGGGAATTATGGATAAACAAAGGTTTGGGGCTTTGGTGAGGTTTTGGGGTCCAGCTCACTGTTTACATTGAATCTAGTGGGTCCAAACAGTCTGCATACTTTGAGTCCAAAGATGGCTAACAAAGTTGCATTCCAATGGTCATCTCTCTGAAATATTCTGACATTACTTCATGGCAGTTGAGCTCAGGACTTAGATCTGTGACTGGTACTGGAGGTGAGGGGAGAACTGGACCCATTACCAGGCAGTGTTCTGGCAAGGAAGTCTGGAACTTTTCCCCAGCTCCAGATGGCCTGTGAGGGACTACTGGGAGAGAAGCTGAAAGTAGTCAACCAACAGTAGAGGAGGGGACGGAAGCCATCACAAGTCCAAGCCACGATGAACAGCCTGTCAAACAGCAGGTGACCGGCCAGCCAGAGGAACACGCAGGTCCTTTCATTACCTCCCCTTTGGCTTTGGACTTCAGTAAGATTTATTTCCTTTTTTTTCTAAGCAAAAATAATTATGACCAACTAATTGAGACAGCCCCTTCCAAATAAAACAAGACCAAAACCCAGGGCTCTTCATTTTAGCCATTTGTCCTCCCTAATAAGCGTCAAGCTTCCCTTCCAGCAGTTCTGTCCCTTTCCAGACAGAATGGACAGAAACGCAATTCACCTCCAGGGAGTGGGAAATCCCCCACCTCAATACATCCCACTCCCCAGCACAGAGCAATGAAGATCTCACTTCTGAAGTTCATGCAGAGTCACTGAGGAGAGGGGCAAGGTGGTCAGTCTGTGTGAGCCCCAGAACCAGCCAGGTAGGTGGTCATTCGCCTGTATGAAACCCCAAGAGCACCTAAGCCAGTGACTCCAGACTTAGCTTAAATATATTGAATGCACACCTTGTGGGTCAAAGCAGCAAGGCTAAGAATGAGATCCGGTAGACATGGTGATGAGAAGATGTCTACTTCAAGTTCATGAGCTGAGCTTGGGCACTTTCTTAATTTAGCCCCCGGGTTTTATGGAATCAGGATGAGCAGCATTTTTACTCATTAATATATGAGATCCTTGACAAATATTTTGAGACCTATTGTTTATATATGTAACTTAATATTGTTAATGAAAAATCCAGGGCCCAAGAAATGTATAATGGATTTGGATGGACAGGACATATGAATTTAAATAATTTCTCGCTTTCTTTCCTTCTGTCTTCCTTTCTCTCTTGCTTTCTTCCTATCTTTCTTTCTTCCTCATTTTCATCTCACTCTATAACTCAGGCTGTTCTTGAATTGATTGTATACCCCAGGCTACCTATAAAAGTCTGATGATGCTCTGTTTTATATATTATTGGTCTGCTCGTGACTGGTGAGTCAGACTGTGGTAAAGTAGGGCTTAAGAGACAGAGAAACATGGATGAGAACTAAGATTTTTGGGAAAGAGGCTGCAAAGGGGCTGGCCATGCGGACTCAGCTATGGTGTGGATATGTAGAGCGTGGTTGTAGAAAACGAGTTCTAATTTTGGCCTGTTGCTCTTCCACTGAATGGAATATCACACTTATCAAAGTTTAATTCATAGTTGGAATATGTAACCTTCACTTCAGAAAAAGTATTAATGTTCCTATTGGAAACTGAAGCCCTAAACAAAAGACTTGGCGCTTGCTCTGTGGTAGCTGCTGTCTCCTCTAGTCTAGATTATCTGTCCTACCTTACCTCCTCCCACTTCCCAGAATTCCTACTTACCTTCAGTAACTATTGTCAAGTGTTCACTATTTTTAACAACCCAGCACATATGGAGAATGAGATTTGAGTAGACTGTTTCATTTTACTTTTTAACTCTGTAAATTTTAAATAGAAAAGAAATGCCATAACCTCTGAAAGACTAAATATGCATTTAGAGGTTTGGTAGCATTTTTCTCTAATTTCTGGCTTTCTGTTGAATCAGCTGTATCAGAAAGCAATTCCTCAGAATGCCAGTGCTTCCCTATGAATGAATGCCTCACAGAACACAAAAGGAAAACTCGTCCCACCACCCCAGCAAGCTTACATGGTTGGATTAGAAGTCTCCAGAAGACTTCTATGATCTTACTGCGTTAAAGTCATGATTAAGTAGCTGAGAGAATTTGAGTTTGGAGAAATCTTACCTATAGCCTATCAACAAGACAACTGTGAAAATAGTAATAGATAATGATTTGACTTACACAGATAAATTTGGACAGCTTTCAGAAGCAAGGCTACCAAATAAAAACTGTAGACCACTCAATCTCAAACAAAGCAAAGCAAAACCCCATACAAGCCCCCAATTCTTTTCTTCCATTCAGAGACTGCTCTCTGCGGGAATGGCAGTCTCATCCACAACCACTAAAATACCTTCCAGTCACTCACTGTGAATGAATACCATGGCTGAAGACCACCAACAGCTTCAGTCGCTGTTCTAAGGGAGTTTAAACCCCAGTAAGACTGGCTCCGTCTTTAAAGGTCCATCTTCATATTAGCTAGAATGAATGCTACCCTCCTCTGTGATCCTATATCAAGAGTCTTGGCTTTCTGTTATACAAGATCTGTCATGTTCTAGGTTACAGCCATCTTTATCTACCAACAGATCCTGAATTTCCCCCCAGTGTCTTATCTCATAACTAATGTTAAAGCTTAAGGTTGAAATGGACATTTTAAAAAACTTTAGCTAGGTGGCAGCACTGAGTCAAGTCATGGGACAAAGACTGTGTAAAGGGGGGCATAGAAAGCAAAAGAGAAACTTGGAAAGTAGCCCAGAAGGCATGATGAAGACTTTAGAATGATTGCATTCAGGATTTAAATGAGAGAGTAAGGCCAAACAAGTCCAGATAAGTAAGCAGGGCTGGGGACAAAGACTGGAGTCTCAAAGGTGAGGAGGAAAACCAGACAGAAGTTACTTGATCAGTCCGAGAAACAAAGGGATTAGAGCCCGGCCCATGAGCGTCCCAGCCACCCAGAGGCAGCATCCTCCCATCAACTCACACAGTGTTAAACTCCCACGCCAGTCTGGCACAACTACCTGGGAGGAGATGGCGATCTTGATTGATGGGCTGTCCCGACAGTATTGTCTGTAGAGCTGGGCCACACGAAGCCTCTCTTTGTACTTGGCATCGTAGCCTGAACAGGAAGAGAAGCAAAGAAGCATAAAAATTAAGTGAACCCAATGTGACATTCGGCACAGGTCTGTGACATGCTCCAGTGGCCAGGCCACAGATACTTAGACCCACCCATGAACTACTCAGCAAATACCAAGTGTTGCCAACCTTACTGTTTGTTCTGGTGCTTTATCTCAAACATCAAAGGACCAATATTATCAATGACGCCTGGGTTAAAATAGCAAGCAAAGGTCCTGAACAGAGAAGCCATAAGATTACTCATATCCAAGAACACGCAAAATAATGTTCAATTCTTGCTGGGCACTGGTGGCGTATGCCTTTAATCCCAGCACTCAGGAGGCAGAGGCAGGCAGATCTTTGCTGAGTTCGAGGCCAGCCTGGTCTATAGAGTGAGTTCCAGGACAGCCTTAAATCAATACAGAGAAACCTTGTCTCGAAAAACAAAACAAAACTAATAATAATAATAATAATAATAATAATAATAATATTCAATTCTCTAATAAGGCAATATCGAAGGACAGACAAACTCAGTGTGTGGGTTTATCTGCTAAGCAAAAGATTAAAAGAATGTAATAACTGGTGGGCTAGAGAGATATATATAAGGGTTTAAGAGCATTTGATGCTCTTGCAGAGGACCAAGTTCAGTTCCCAGAACCCATGTGAACTACAGCCATCTGTAGTTCAGCCTCCAGTTCAGAGGACCTAATTTCCTCCTCTGGTCTCTGTGTGTACTGAGCATACAAGTGCACACAGACATATACATACAAGCAAAATACCCACACAACAAGTTAAAGTAATTTAAAAAAAAAAAAGAGAGAGAAAAGCAAACTGAGTATGGTGGCGCATGCCTTTAATCCCAGCACTTGGGAGGCAGAGGCAGGCAGATCTCTGAGATTGAGGCCAGTCTGGTCTACAAAGTGAGTTCCAGGATAGCTAGGGATACAGAGAAACCCTATCTCGACCCACCCCCCTCCAAAGAATAGTAATAAATATTATGAGGGAAAGGCCCTTGCACAGAGACAGATAGGTCCTAAGTAATTTGGCGACATGTTTTATAAACAACTAAAATAAGTTCCTTCTTTGGCTTGGCTGATTCTACTTCAAAGAAATCGAGTCTGTGGAATTAATGAGAGATGCGCACAATACCAATTTTCAACTATGTTCACAGCAACATCGTAACCATGAAAATTCAAAAATAACTCATGTTTCTGACTATAGTAACAGAGATACAATGATGGAATATTGATAGAGTTCAACTGTGTTCTTAACTATAATGCTAAATGCAAGCATACATATATTTCAGCATATATGGTGTGAGAACATTTTTTTAAATACAAAACTAGCACACGGTGAGTGGGCAAACAGAATGTAATCAGAAAGCATCTTTTGTGTTACCCCCTGCAATCCCTGTAAGTGTTACCGAATTAAAATCAAGAGTATTGCCATGACCTCTCTCTTTACTCTTTCACAATAAAAAGTTCTTTGACCACCTTAAAGCACACAGCACAGTTACATTTCCGTAAGATAGTTAGAACATCCAGTTCAGCCTAAGTCCAGCTGGATTCAGTGGAAAAGCTGCTTCCTCTCAGCAGCCACCACCTGCTGCAGGACACAGAGGCTCCTACTACAGTGAGGAGCTGCTCCCTTCTGTAAGCCACCTCCTCTCTTTCCTGGCCTTGCTTGGCCCCTTTCTGGTCCTTTGCAGTCTGAAGAGGATGGTGGTAGATGGGACGGAAGGATTGAGTGAAGCTGAGAGGTGTCTGCTGGAAAGCTCCCTTGGCTGGAATAGCTGCAGTGTGGCCCCATACAGTGTGGAGCAGGTGAGTCAGGCATCCAAACTGTGGGCAAAGCTCTTCCAGTTGTCCCTCCCTGGAGAGCATGCCTGTCACCAGCCTCCCCTGTGTTTCCTCTGTCCTGACCCAGAGTGAGTAAAGGATGTGTTGCTCCAGGAAAGCTTTTTGCAAATCCCACCAAGCAGACTACCCTCCCTAGGCTTCTTGCAGCTCTCCTAGATTTTGGAAATTTCCTGGTTTTATTCCTCTGCTGAAACCAACACAGACAGGGGCTCGGTATTGTGCCTTTTTAAAAACTCTTAAGTGAACACATACTACCACCACCACCACCACCTCTGTTTCTGGGGATTGTGTGTGTTTGTTTGTTTGTTTGTTTTTCTTCAAGATTTTTTGGTAATTTCCAGGTTTTCTGTGTTGAGCTGAATTATATTTTCATAAAGTCAACTTAGAAAAACTTCAGAAGAGGAGTTAATTTTGTCAACATTTGAAGGATCCTTTTCCTCATGCTAAGAATTCCCTTAAGAACAAATTCCTACGTGTCGCTTACAGCTGGATGTTTTACTTATAAGTTTTAGGTGACAAGGAACTTATACTGGCTTCCCATAAGTGGTAGGTGACACATTTTGTACAGTTAAAATGGGAGGTCAGGAAACAGCCTGGGCCCCATGCAGCCAGTCCTCGGAAGCTGCAGGGTGGCTCCACTCTGCTCCCAATCACCAGGTCTGGGGCTCTTCTCTGCTTTTCCTTCTTCACATTCATTTCCGTGGCTGATTCCCTTCCTGCACCATCCAATTCTGTCCCTGGTTTCTGCCTGTCCCTTGCTGTTGCATTATGGCCTCTAAGTGGTTCTGCTCAATGCCTCTCACTATGTTGCTCTCAGATTCCTGTCACTTTAGTTTGTTCTAATTGTCATGATTTGGGACATGGTAAGGCATGATTAAATTGTTATCAGTCTCCAGACTAGAGCATGTCAGCTGGTGACATTCTTGCTCAAGTTTAGCATGAGTCAACCACAAGTTGCTGGTATGGTTGGTTAAGGCCAGGAATGCCAAACATCTGGGATCCCATGACCCAAAGCACAGCAGTCACTCCAGACCACTTTGGTACTCATGTTTCCCAGCATAACTTGGGCTGCCTGTGAGAGTCCATTGTGTCAGGCAGATCTCTCATGCTTGAATTAACTCTGTAGCTAGCTGGTGTTTATAAAGAGAACAGATGTAACAGAATGATTTCTTAAATATTTATTTATCAAATGTTATTTTGTTTTTTGGTTTTGACATATGTACCATGACCCATGTGTAAAAGTCAGAGGACAACTTTCAGGAGTCAGTTCTTTCCTCTAACCATGTAGTTTTCAGGAATTGAGCTCAAGTCCTGCAGCTTGATGGCAAGTGCTTATCTTAGCTGGCAAGTGCCTATCTCAGCAGACTCTGAATGATTTTAAACAAACCAAAACAAAAGGTAGGGGCTATCAGGCTACTCAGATTTCTTCTTCTGGGCTAGATGTTACTTTATTCTATCCTAAGACAAAACAAGACTTAAGTAATTCACAGCTAAAGAGATGTTGACTTTTAAGGTTGTTGCTGAAAGATCAGTCACAACCATTTGTAGATGCCAAGCAAATAGCTGTTTCCATTGCTGCTTCTCCTCTCTAAAATGCACCTGGCATTGACTTTTCTTTTCATTCTTGAGAAGTGAGTTGGTTGGTTACACACCAAGAATGATTTTTCTGTACCTGTTCACATCAAAGACATATTAGCTTACAGTGCACTGTATCCTATCAGAGTTACACTGTCATCTGTAATGTTCAACAATGTTCATTCAAGGCCTTTCTCCAAAGACCACTGAGACTTTATGACTAAGTATTTAATACACTGTAAAGAATGAGCCCAAACTTTGTTTCTGAAATCTGAAAGAATTTAGTACTAGCTTCCAGTCAAGTGTGGTGGTACATGCCTTTAGTCCCAGCACCCTACTATTTGAAATACCAATGTAGGTGCTAGAGACAGGCTCAGCGGTTAAGACATCTTAACTGCCAGGTGATGGTGCATGCTTTTAATCCAAGCACTCAGGTGGCAGAGGCAGGTGAATCTCAAGTTCGAGGCCAACCTGGTCTACAAAGCAGTTCCAGGACAACCAAAGCTACATAAAGAAACCCTGGCTTGAAGAAAACCAAACCAAAACAGCAACAACAGCTCAAAGTGAGGAACATATTCAAAGTCTCGCCCTGTGGTTTTGTGGTTTCAGAGGATGCTGAATGCCAGGTCCTGCAGTTTGTCAGTGGGTGAAGAACAGCAGAGCATCCACAACACTGGTCTCCGTAACACTGATTCAAGAGAGCACTTAGAAAGGGCAACAACCATTTAAGTAAAGCTTCCTTCAGAGCCCACGCCTTCTTGAAAACACCCTGCACGTTTTAACGAAACCCATGGACTTTAACGTCCCCCACAAAGCTCTCTGCAAGTGATTCCTGCCATGGACTGTGCCTCAGGTCACAGATTTCCCTGATTCCCACTGTCCCTGTGGGAACACAGAAAACTCAGGCCGATTACTCCACATTCCTGGAGGAGAGGCCCCAGGGTGATGTTTCCTTCCTCCAGGCTTGCATGCTTGATCCATGTATGAGGACTGATTGGGAAAAGGAGAAATCATACATGCAATATGACATATGTTAAGAATGCAGCTAATGCCAGGAAGATTTAAGATGATGTCCTAACACCTTTAAGAACTTCACAATACAGAGTGTAAAGTGGGTTGAATATGATAACTGTGTTTTAATTGCAGGATGAGAAGTGAACTTTCTGACTAGATCCAGGATGAGTCTAGGAAGAGGGTGGTTTTTGTTCTGTTTTGTTCTGTTCTGTTCTGTTTTGCTAGCCTGTGAAATTGCCTCTTTCTGCCTTCCTTTTTCCAGTAGGATGTATTCTAAGAATAAGCATTATATTGGAGGTGGTGGGTGAGGGGACATGGTTTCCACCCTTGTTACCGTAAAAGAAGGGAGGATGCTGTGGATATACATAAGTGGTTATTGCCTGTTACCTAACTCCATAAGTAGAGAGGATGTGGTCAGAATTTAGCATGTAGTTGTCTTTGGAGAACAGCCACGAATAACAAAATAAACAAATCCCAGGTGTTGAGATCATGCATTTTGTCTGAGAGTCCTTTCCACATGGTTCTGCACCCCTAGAGTCCTAACACTCAGGTGTCTGAGCAACTGTATGAAGTAGAGTAAGAGGCGAGCAGCAGCTAACAGCCCTAGTTTTTAATTTGCTTTGTTCCTTTGTTGATCATTCAACAATACTTATTCACAGCGGGCAGTCTGTGCAGAAGTGGCTCAGGGAATTGACAGTCTAGTGAGAGGAGTCAGTCAACATGAAAAAGGTTTAGGAACTCTACATAGAAGTTTAATTCTAGGCAAGTGTTGAATAGCTCAGGCTCCAGGGTTTACATAATAAACTGGACCTAATATAAGGGGTTCAAAGTTAAGCAGATGGTTCCTTATTCCATTTATCTCTCGGATGAGTTTTATCTTTCCCTAGTTTCCTTTCCCTCTGTATAAGGGTCTGTGGGTATCCACAGGGGGTTGGCGCCAGGATACCCCACTAATTATATACCAAAATCAGACACCGAAGTCCCTTATATAAAATTCCATGCCATTTGCATATAACTTTCAAAAACCTTCCAGGTGTTTTAAATCATCTTTAGATTACTTAGAATAACGAATACAACGCAAATGATATGTAAATAGCTGGTATGCTGCCTTGTTCAGGGACTAATGGCCAGGTGACATCTGCACTGGTGAAGCCCAGAAACACTTATCAAATCCTTATCTCCAGTTCATTGAAGCCAAGGATAATGGAACCCGTGGCTATGAAAGGCTGCCTGTGTGGTAACACCTCCCTCAGTGGGCTCTCATGGTGATGAGATGTGGACCCAGCACTGTGGTCATCACATAGCGTATGTTTAACATTTAGTTCCAGGCTCCTTCTCTTCTTTGGGAGGGAGGGGTCCAAGGTGAGGTTACTGTGCATATGTTCTCAGCATATTCATGTACATTATGAAGGTAGTTGCATTATGAAGCTATCAAAAATAACATAAAATAGTGCCTTCACCTTCCATCAGGCCCTTGTTGGTAGGAATCAGTACTAGCTTCTGGTTTCATTTTAATTGTGTGTTAGATCCAGAGAGAAACTCCAAAGAGAAAGGGCAAGAAAATAAAAGGACAGTGGACACCAGGGAACGGTGTGAAAGAGTTGGCCAAAATACAGAGGTCCAAGAACACAGGGTTGACTGGGTGGTGATGTCGCAGGCCTTTAATCCTAGCACTCGGGAGGCAGAGGCAGGCAGATCTCTGAGTTCAAGACCAGCCTGGTCTACAGAGCTACACAGAGAAACCCTGTCTCAACAAACAAACAAACACAGGGTTGAGATGAATGCAATCTCAGATAGAGCTACACTGGATTAGCTACGCACATTCTTTCATGGTGGGTGCCCTTCCAAGCATCAAGGCACATGTGTGTAGAGTCACAGCTAGGGAACAGGCCATGCAGTCTCCAGTTCAGCATTTCACAGGTGAGGAATCAGCCTCAGAGAAAAGAGCTGTCCCCAAATTCATGTGCACTCCTTTGTTCTCTAGGCACCAAGACCTTACGACATCTCTGCCAGTGTCTGGTGTCATCCAGAAAACAAAGCAAAGACTCACTGTCATGAGCTGTATTTTGTAAGGGCAGAAGAAATGAAGCAAATAAATGAAGGTTTATGCAGTTAAGAGGAAAAAAAAAAAACACCAAGAAACTTGAGAGACAGAGACTGCAGGTGGGGTCATTAGCTTTGAAAAGCTAAGGACGGGCTCAGCAAGGATGTGACATTTTAGCTAAGACATAAATGAGACAAAGAATGTCCATGTGACAAAATGGGGGTGGGGTGGGGACAGCAAATGCAGTGTCCAGAATGGAGATAGCTTAGCTCCTTTGAGGAAAGAAAGAGGTCAAGTTCGGAGAAGAGAGTAAGACAGTATGATTGACAGTGGTCTTGTCGCCCTGACAAAGTACCTGCCAAAAGCAGGTACTCACAGTCTGAGGATGCCATCTGTTAATACATCATCCTTTGTCTCAAAGCCTCAAGGACTATCACCACTCTCATCCCCACTTTATAGATGGAAAACTGAGGCACAGAGATTAAAATTACATTTGATAAAGGTTGGGCCAGTGTTTAACACAATTAGTATGAATGTGCTCTAGATTCTCAGTATTTTATTTTTCTCATGTGAATAAATAGAATTATGAACCTTCATAAGAGTGCTTGAAAAGGTTAGCTACGATGTGTAGGTATGCCTACAAGCACTGAGTTGCCTATGATTAGCTTTATCACTTACAGAAAATTTAAAATATATACATATGTACATGCATATATGAGTTTAATGATCTGGAGAGATCACTGCTCCTCCAGAGAACCTGGGTACAGTTTCCAGAACCCACACGAGGCAGCTCACAACTCCCTACAATTACAGCTTCAGGGGTTCTTGTGCCTTTTTCTAGACTCTCCCTGCATACATGTGTGCAAACATGCACACACACACACACACACACACACACACACACACACACATTAAAGGCGTGCACCACCACTGCCTGGCTAAAATAAATCTTTTAAAATTAAAACTTTTAAGGAAGTTTAAGAGCTGGACATAGCCAGAAATGGTGGTACATACCCCATGCCTTTAATCCCAGCACTTGAGAGGAAGAGGCAGGTGGATCTCTGAGAGTTTGAGGACAGCTAAAGGGTGGCACTATTAGGAGGTGTGGCCTTGTTGTATAGACGTGGTCTTGTTGGAGGAAGCGTGTCACTGTGGATGTGGGCTTTGAGGTCTCATATATGTTCAATTCACTTCCTGTTGCCCAGAGTCCCAGATGTAGGACTCTGAGCTCCTTCTCCAGCACCATGTCTGCCCACACCATGTTGCACCATGATGATAATATACCAAACTTCTGAAAATTTAAGCCACCCCAATTAAATGTTTTTCCCTTATAAGAGTTCTGGTGGTCATGGTGTCTCTTCACAGCAATAAAAATCCTAAGACATCATTCTTAAGAACTGACAGCCTGGTGACATACCCAGGCAGCTCCATGCCAAGTAATTCAATATAATGTGACAAGCATGGCGGTATTCCAGGATGCCATCTAAAGTGGTTTGAATAAATAACATAAATTTAAAAAAAAAATTACGTACGACTCAGAAGACAGAAGGCCCATACAGCTTTGAGAGGAATTTACATAAACTCTGAGTGGACAGCCAGCTACCAAGGGTGAGCCAGACTTTCCTATAACACCTTCTTTAGAGTAATTTCCGGTGAGGGGTCACTAGATGAGAACCAAATCGGGATAGCAAGTACACAGTGCTCTTTTTACTTAGGTCCCTCGCATTTTCTTTCCATTGTAACTTTGTGCCATATTAAAACAAACAAATAATTTCAGGGAGGTTATATAATAATCAGTTTTAAAAATATAGAAACAAAGCTTTTATCTGAGAATGGGCAGCCTAGATCACAGCCATTCCAGAATTTTCAATGGGCTATTATGTCTCACTTGGCTGAATGCCGGTGCCATTGTGTTACTGCCCTTTGAGGTCTAAAGATTTGCTATAGTTGCTGCTTGCTATTTAGTTTACCTTTCTTTATCTGAACTTCTTCCCAGACTTCCTCAAAGGTTTAATTTTGCCATTATCAAAAGAACATTTTTTTTTCAGTACACCTGCTTGCTTTTTCTAGTTTCTGCCCCTCCCTGTATCAGGCTCTGGCATCAGAGGCAAAGGATCTCACATAACCTTTTCAAAAGATCAACAGGGAGAGGAGAGACCAGACCCCCAGACTGTAAAGCCATGAGTGTTGCTAATGAATCCTGGGACTGTCAGCCTCAACTTGGCCTCCTCCTGGCTGATGGTGGGAAACTCTCCCTTGGGTGAGCTCATAAGAAGCCTCCCTCTAGAAGCTTTGTCTTTGTAGAGCAGGGAGGCAAAGAGTGACTGACTCTTCACTGAGATGCTGTATCTGTCTGAGGGACTCAGGATTTGGGAAAGTTCTTGCTTGGGTGAACTGACCCATTCTCCATCATGACATTTATCTTGCATCTTGTCTCCATCTCAGGATGTAGTTCCTGCTCTATCCTGTACATGTGTGCCTCCTGTGTGTTGTAGATAGCAGACAGTATGAAACGAGAAGAACCAATTAGAACTCCTGTGTGGGAGGGAACCCTTTAGGACTGTTTTGATCACCCATGAATGGGCAAACAAATATAGTGTAGTTGGGAAATTCATTCTGGGGCTCAGTGATAACTGAGCCTGTAAGGCAGGGATGGGGTGGGGCACTTTCGGAGTCCCTGGAAAGAAGTACTTGAGGTCTAGAACAGAAGGTTGGTAGGATAGGGATGACTGTCTGTGAGGAAGACAGCCGAAGCTGTAATATCACCATCAGTGTGGGCAGGTCAGCCGTGAAAGAGACGGGTATGTGGCAGAAGCCAAAGACCTCAGAAACTTGGAGGGAAAGGCATCTGTAAGGAGGTAAATAAAAGATAAGAATAGCAAAAGAGAAGAGTAAGGGGAGTGGTTTTGATAAACGTTGAGATCGTGCTGATCGCAAAGCTATATAATCTCTATATTCCTCTCAGAGGGCTTGTTTGATTTTAATTTTTTTATAACTGCCCTCTCTTCAAGAACATCAGTGGGAAATGTCACTGTAAGCTTGTAGCAGCTGCACTGTTTATCAGTGGAGTTAATGATATTTAGGTAATGAGTTCATAGCAGGGAAACATGGGCTTTAGAATCAGAGACCTGAGCTCACACCCCAGTTCAAGTTCTCTGGCCTTCCAGGTCCACCAGGCTGCAGTATCCCCCCCCCAGGTGAGGCCCTGAATTGCTCCCATGGTGATTAGTAACAATGATAATAAAACCTGGAGATAGGAGGGTCTCAATGCATATCTGCTGTTGTTGCTATTATTATCATCACCATCATCATTATTAATTACCTGCAGACAAGAAGATTAAATATATTATGACTTCAGATCTTTGTCAGCTTTATAAGATTACCCATTTAAATGTTACATGGCAATGTTGAATCTTTTTGGACCATGGACTTTAAACCAGAGATATGGTATCGCCAAGAATATGTCATCTGTATCTATTTTTTAGTTTTATTATTTATTCTTTATCTTAAAGATTTCATTTTAGGTTTATTTTCTCGTGTGTGTGTGTGTGTGTGTGTGTGTGTGTGTGTGTGTGTGTGTGTGTGTGTATACAACACGTATGTGAGCATGCCCAGAGATGCCAGAAGAGGGTGTTAGATTCCCTGGAGCAATGTGGGTAATGGGAACTGAACTCAGGTTCTCTGGAAGAGCAGCAAGTGCCCTTAACTACTGTGCAATCTTTCCAGCTCTTGTATCCATTTTTAAAAACTGTAAAGAACAAGCCACCTCCAAACTTAAAGGCTTAAAACTGTTTTGATTTTCTAGCTTATGGTACTAGGGGCATCCATTTGAGCTGACTTAACCAGGCACTCCACCTAGGCTCCTTCCTTTGACTCTAGTGACTCAGCGGAATCTAAATGGCCTATGATGGCTTTACCCATGTGGACGGCAGTTGGCGATGGCTCTCAGCTGGATCTCTCTGAATGTGAGCTCCCTCTCAAAGACAGCAGCTCAGGTTTTGTCACACTGAGGTTCCCATGCTGCTAGAGGGAGAAGACAGATTTCTCTCTCTTGAACGCTTAAGGCCTGGCCTTAGAAGTCTCCTGTTTCACATCTACCATGTTCTGTTGGTCTTAACAAGCACTAGGCTTGCCCAGGTTCCAGAGGGCTGAGGAAGAACCCCTGCCTCTTTGTAGAAAAAGTGGAAAAGTCACAGTAAGAAGTGTATATTTATTCAGGCACGAGAGGAATTATGGCAGCAAACAGTCTTACAAATGGAAAAATAAAATAAAAAGAAAGAAAGTAAAATATTTGACCCTGGTCATCCATATAGAAACTGACCCTGGCCCTGTGGTCCTTCTACTATCTAATGAGCCCAGCCAGGTGTGGTGGCACACACCTTTAATACCAGCACTTGGAGGCAGAGACAGGCAGATCTCTGAGTTCAAGCCAGGCTGGTCTATTCAGTGAATCCCAGGGCAGGCCAGAGCTATGTAGAGAGACTCTGACATGAAAGAAAGAAAGAAAGAAAGAAAGAAAGAAAGAAAGAAAGAAAGAAAGAAAGAAAGAAAGAAGGGAGGGAGGAGGGAGGAGGGAGGGAGGGAGGAGGGAGGGAGGAGGGAGGAGGGAGGAGAGGGAAGAACGAACCAGAATTTGATTAGCAGTGAGGAAAGAGAGAAGAGGCCAAAACACTTTCTCAGGAAAAACAAACAAACAAAGGTGAGCAGGGAGGGTCATCAAGAGTCCAAGCGTGGAAGACCAGTAAGAAGTGATGGACATGATAGTCATAGCTTAAGGATTCGAACTACAGGAAAACTAACATTCACTCAGGAAGAGAACCTTGCAGTATGTGGCATGGTGAGGAGGTACCAGGGTGGATTCTTAAGCAGCTCAGGGCAGAATGAAAGAAGGGCACTTGGGCACTTGGAACTAAGGGCTGGACCAGCAAGAAACGACCTGATCTAATGTAGTCTAGTTGATCAGCCCGAGGGTAAAACAAATTAGAAGTGTAGACAGCAGTCCCCTGTGATATGTTGAGTCAGGCAGGGCTAATTAAGCAGACAAGCTGTGTCCTAGTAATTTACCCCATGTATGTCATTTCTAACCCTGGGGTTCTTCTCATTGGCTTAAGTGGACAGTACACCCTGATTGGCTGCCCAGTACATAACAAAGCAAAGAGGAGAATGAGTCTGGCGTAGACTGCTTAGGAGCTCCACTGAATTCTCTTCACAAAGTCTCCATGAAAACAAGGCCAGCCGAGATAGAAATGTCTGTTCTGTTTCACGTGTCACTGTGCCCTTGCTTTTAAGTTCAGGGTCTTTTCTTACTTGTCCATGGTGAGCTTACTCGATATCTTATGTTTGGGGTAAATGCATGACTCAAGACTATGTTGATTGAACGAATGTTGTGTTCTTTTCAGTCAGCTGCCGTAGGTGTGCAAATTACACTGCACAGTCCACAAACTCTCACCTACTCAAGGTCGGGAGGGCTAGCTCCAGGTCCTTAGAGAGTTTAGACTTCCATGTCATGCTTAGTTCCTTCACCTTCATTGCCCATGCTTCAAATGCCAGAACTAATTCTGGTTTCCTTTTGTAACAGAGAACACAGTGCCTTCTTTGACAACCTGAACCTTGAACTTGCTGGCTCCTGACTAGGCCTGTTCAGCCAACTGTCCAGTCTGCCAGTCCCCAGTCACCCCTGGCATACTTGTACTTTATTTAAAGGTTTATAAAATTGTTCTGAATCATATTCTTATGGTATATGTAGGTATCTCTGTTTCCTGAATTTCATTTCTTATTGCCCTCAGGAAGCAAATAGAATTTTATCACAAATTTAACTGTAGATTATACCTACTTCAGCCTGTCTAGAATCATGTATTTAAGGCCCAACATTCAAAGTTTAATCAAAATAAAAGTCAAAAACCTGGGTTAAATACTTAGAACAGATAAGAAAAATGGGGACTTTTTAAAATGTCTGATTCCAAAGGAAAAGTCTTGGTTCATAAATTTTAAAAAGCATGTAATTGCCAAAACTCAAAATATAACCACAAAATACTCCAATTTCATTTCTTAGAAATGTAGCATATTTTACTGAACAGAAGATGAAAATTCTGCGCAAAAAATAATTACTGACAATCATAAATATAATACCTTTAAAACATTACATAAGGAAATAAGAATAGTTGAAATAATTATACCTAGCTTTCAAAGAATGACTATGGTAGGTTGATACCTTGTAGCCTGATTAATACCTTTTGGAAGGCATTTTGGTTTTATGTATAAAGAATCACAAAAATGTACTAACTCTTTAACCCCATCATTATATTTCTGTCTGAGACACCAGGATGGTAAAAATTCATGGTATATTAATTACAGAAATATTTACAAGAGGAAATTTCAATGACTTGTTCCTGGGGGATGGATGGAAAATTTATTACCTTGAATATTTAGTGATTGCTCTGAAAATAAGCAATGTTACAAGTGAGGTGTGTGTGTGTGTTTGTGTGTACGTGTACATGTGTACACGCGCATATGTGTGTCCAAACATCAAGGCACATGTGTGGAAGACAGAGGACAACTGGTGAGGGTGATTCTCACCTTCTACCTTGTGAGTCACAGGTACTAAACTCAGGTCATGAGGTATGGTGACAAGGGTCTTTACCTGCTGAGCCATCTCATTAGCCCTAAAGGTGTTTTTGATAAATGTCATTTTAATGTTATATATGCTAGATCTCTACAAATTGCATCTTCTATGTGTTATAGCAATAAGAAATCTAGGGGTCTTCTTTGGCTTGTACCCTTAACCCCCCCCAAATCATTCCATGTCTGTAAAAACTCTCTATTTTTCTTCAGCTCCACCATCATCAATCTGATTGAAATAAATTGTTGTTCCTACTGGACTCTATAGGTACTCTGACTGGTTTTCTGTCCCATGCTGGAATCTGTTCTTTGCCTGTAGCTAAATGTAAACCCAATGTGACTCACACACTACACCATTGCTTCAAATGCCCAACCTTATCTGATACCAAATGCTACAGAAAACCATGGCTGCCTCTCTAGACTTTCTTCTCCATTGCCACACTCTACCTAGGCAGCTCTCTATAGCTGATACACTCCTGCCTAGGATGCTGTCTATAGTTGGTACTCTCCTGCCTAGGATGCTGTCTACAGTTGATACCTCCTGTCTAGGAATCTCTCTGCAAGAACTTTTCCTCTTCCTTTGCCTTCCACCTTGTCATCTCAGGGAATCTTCATTGCTGTACTAGAGCAGAGCCCCTTGTCACACTTTCTTGCAACCTCTTTACTTTTTCCTTACTGACAGATCACACACACAGAGTAAGTACCCCATCCCAGTAGAATTTAAATTCTGTGAGAAAAGGGACTTGACTAGTTCACTGTTCTTTTCCCAGAGTTCTAATGTGTATTTAATTCCCAAGTTACATGCAACTGCCACTTAGCTAAACTGTGTCATTGTGAGATTCTTATGGCTTTCTCCTGTTTGTCTTCAGTCTCCTGAGGGAGGAGTCATTCCTGTTCTGCCTAGAGAGGTAACCCAGTATCTGCACAGTAGGAGGCCTTCCTCAGATGTATACTGGATACATTTGCCAGAACCATGTAAAAACACAGGGAAAAGCCACAACCATGGTTGTGTTGTTAAATTATAGAAATATACCTATTCTCGAATTGATAATATAATAAAAATTCACAATTAAGCAGAAAGAAATAGCTCTTCTAATACATTGTAATTACAGAATACATATAACAAAAGGCTAGCCACAGACACAGTACCTACAATTATTCTACTGTAAGAGGTTAGATATTTCTATTTTCCCCTAGTGTATACAAGTGATTTGTAATTTTTGCATAGCTATAATCATAGATTCAATTCCATGTGTTGTTTCTTTTTTTAGTTTTATGCTGCATCCATTTTGCTAGGATTCTACATTGCCTATGTAATTATAGTTAGCAACTACATGGTATTCATTTAAATTTGTGTACTTGAGAGTGGTTCTTACTTTAAGATATATTTCCTGGAGAGGAATTCAAAGTGTATGAGTATGCAGGGAAATATAGATTACTAGCTTCACTGGCCACAAGATGGAAAAGACACAGTGATGGTCATGTGTGCAAGCATAGATTAGTGCTTGCCATGGGACTGACTGTGATTACTTTTACAAGAGAATTCAAGTTGCATCAAGCCTCATTGGGGGAGGGGGTCCCTCTATATAGGTTCATACAGAGCATACAGGTAGCTTCTGAAATACAATGGATATGTCAGGAGTGGATGGGGTGTTCAGGCTTCTGGGAAACCAACGATGAGAGAGGGCTCTAAGAAAAATGGAATTCATAGGGAAATGCCAATATTAGTTAGAAACAGATACTGGGGGCCTCTTTGTTTTGTTAATACAGGAGGTGACAATAGAGACAGCAGTGACTGGCCAGGTGACAGGAGGTGGCAATAACACAAAGAGAGGCACTAATGCAAATCTGTAGGCTGTAGGCTGAACATAATGATGTGACTGCCTTGTGCTTTTCAAAATGCAAGTCTGGGCAGGATGACCCCTGGTTTCTCAAATGCTTTTTTATAAAACGGCAGTATCATAGCCTCAAGCAGAGGTGAGTTACAGCCTTCTTGGTTCATTGGCTTTAACTCCAAAGTGGCCACTTGACTGTTTTCTTGCTTGCTATCTTCTTAGCAATACAAAAATGCAATACTGAAGCCAGGCACAGTGACTCAAACCTGTAATCCTTGTACTTGAGAAACTGAAGTAGGGATTGCCGTGAGTTCAAAGCCAGTCTGGGCTACATAGCAAGACCTCATTCTCAAAGCACACACACACACACACACACACACACACACACACACACACGCACGCACGCACGCACGCACGCACGCACGCACGCACGCACGCACACACACACACACAGAGTCATAACACTTGTGGTTTCCAGAAGACCTTGGATAAAGTATTATAGCCACAGGAACTTGAAATAATTCCCTAACTGCTAGAAGTTCCCAAATTTGGAAATCAACAATATTAGAGTTTTCAGCAGTGCTAAACTATCTGCTTTTAAGGTTGGTATCATGGTCTTCATCCAGGCCTAGCTCCCTCTGGATTAAGCATCTATCATTTCCAAATACTTCTGGAGTCCTCCTGAGAAATGATTTGCCCTGGAGAAGAATTAATTAAGGACATAGAGCAACTTTTCTTTGGAAAGACAGCTAAATAAGGAAAAGCATGGAAAAAAAATAGTTGTGTTAGTATTTCAAGCCTAGTATCCCAAAGGTATAGCCAGGTGCACATGTTTGCTCTCTGGATGGTATTTTTGTCCACTGTCTTTTTCAGCCTGAGCACTAACACTGTTCATAATCATGGCCTTTGTGTCTTTGTATTGAACAAATTTTGTTATCCAAGGCCTTCAATTACATTAACAATCTACCTGTTAGCTTTAGTTGCTGACCACTAAACAGATGAGCAAGGGTCCTATCTGTTACATTCCCCACAACCTACATGGGACCTCAATAAACATTTAGTTGGCTAATGTTGCTCAATAAACATTTAATGTATTAATGAATAAGTGAATGAGTAATCAGAACCAGAATGTTCTGGTTTCTACATGTCATTAGGACATCTATCATTTAGTTGCTTTATTAGATCAGGTCTTAACGCATTGCTCAACCAGGTTTCTTGTCATTGACTCTGTGATTATTTTAACAACCATCAAAAACTTTTAGGTTGTCATCGTATACAGAAGAATGCACCATCTACAGAAGAATGTGTGTCAATATGTACACCATGATCAAAGGGGAGTTCTAAGTAGGGCAATTTTTCCTCGGGTTATTAGCCTGTGCTGATTCTCTAATATGCAAAGTTTAGCTCATTACACAAGTTACTCTAATTAGGAATGGATTTGAACAGTGCATTGATATTTTTTTGCTTTATTTCAGCAAACTTCAAAAGACAAAGAGGGATATCCGATGGCTTCAAGGAGCAACAGGCGAATGGTTTGAAGAAATTCAAAGAAAGAAGTTTTGCAATGAAACAGATGTTAGCCAGATGTTAAAACCACCACTTACATACAGGCTATGGAAGGGGATGGCAAAAAATGGTGAGGAAAAAAATTAATTTTGCTTTAAATTATCTTTTCCCTGTCTTCTGGTATAGTATTGTAGACAATGAATCCATGCATCTGCAATTAAACCAATTTATGGCTCAGGGCCATTATAAGGGACTTTAACATTTTGTACTATATGATATGCTAGACAGTTTAGGGGGATAACAAAATGTCCAATGCAACTCACTGGGAATGTGTCAGATTATTTGTTCTTGATAAACTTCAATATGTTTTTCATTTTTAAATGGGTATAATGTTTACTCATAGGATAAAATAAGATTATATGTGTCAAGAATTGGCCTAAGGGCCAAGGATACAGTTCCACAAGTAAAATACTTATCTCACAAGTGTGAAGACCTGAATTCAAGTCCCCAGAACCTACATAAATCTGGGCACGGTAAACAAGCTACAGCCTCTCTCTCCTGTGAAAGACAGGGGACAGAGATAGGAGAATTCTCAGAGGCTTCTAGACTGGCTGCCCTGCCACACTGCATTGTAACAAAGTATCAAGAGAAGGTAGAAGAGTGAAGACTGACAAATTAAGGTTTCCCCAGCCTCCACATCCATGCTTAGGCACAAGCATGCTGTGCACAAACACTCACACCTAAACTCACACGTATCAACACACTAAAAACTTAAAAGTAAAAAGAATTAACCTTGGCTGATTGTGATGGCTTGTGCCTTAATCCCAGCACTCAAGAAGCTGAGGCAGGAGGATTGTCACGAGTTCCAGGCCAGTCTGAGCTACAGAATGAAGCCTTGTCCCTCCCCCTCCCAAAAAAAATGAAAAAGAAAGAAAGGCAGAGAATTAGCCAGGAGCATAGTAAGCACTTACCTAAATGGAACCATGATGAAGAAGAAGAAGGCAGAGAGAAGACTGGGGGTTTCACAGCAGAAAGGGGAAAGCTGGTAGAAGAGCTGTCATCTCTCTGGAGTCTCAGTAGTCTCCATAGTGAGTGGCAGTAAGCGCCTGCTGTGGACACTTGGTTGTGACTGCCAGCTGTCACTTAGCTTTACCCAATTTTCTTAAGCTATTAATGAGGGTAGTGAAACCTGTTTCCACAGGACACCCATGAGCATGGCAAACTATCAGAAACAGTAAACTATAAACTAACCATGCTACTGAACCAGTCTCGTGGACTGCTTTTACGTATGTCGTCAACATGAGTAACACTTTGAAACAGGTGATAGTATTTCTGAATGTACAAAAGGTTAAAATCTCCAACTCTCATAACAAAACAATCAATCCAAAAGAACAATACAAATTTTCGTTTGTGTGTGCGGTAAGTGTGGCAGTGGTGCCCATGGTGCTGGGGGTCAAACCCAGGGCTTCATGCATGCTGAGCAAGAGTTCCGCCACTTACCTACGTCCCCAGCCCCAAACTCAGATTCTTAGATTGAGCCCATGTGCATGCCATGGTGCCTTACCTTGAACTCCAATATAAAGTCAGTGTGCACAAAAAGAATTATGGTGTTATGGTCTTTGTATATGTTGATGAGCCTTAAATTTAAAATTGAAGGCTCATATATAAAGCTATATGTTATTATACATATTATTACATGCATACACATAAACCAAATATATGTACATAAACACACACACACACACACACACACACACCACATACCACACCAGAATAGATTTTGGAAGAAAAAAAAAAAAACACTCTAAATGGTTTCATTTCCCTTTTATTTACTTTCTTTGGCATCAAAGAGTTACATGAAAACTCTATGCACCATTTTAAAGAACTGATATTTTCTAAAAGAAACTTGGATCAGCAAGACATGGAATGAATGGGTCCCCTGACTTGCTAGCTTGGATGTTGGACATCCAAGTAGAAAATATAATGAGAAAGACCCACAGAGCCGGCATCAGGCAAGGAACCCTGTTCAAAACTGTGGCCTGTGACACATACTGAGAACACCTTGCTTGAGTGTGAAGTTTTTCTCCACCCAGCGAACCACTGGAGCTCGGGAGCCTGAGAAACAGCTCTGAAACCACTTGGGTCCTGAGGTCATGTAGGGATGCTAGCTGCTTCTAGACTGTAGAAGGAGAGGGAAACAAAAGCCACACCTTCCTTCTTTTGCATAGATTTATCTGATTGCCAGGCATAGCAGCAGATGCCTATAACCACAGGAGACCAGAGGATTGCCAGTTTGAGATCAACCTGGCCTCCCTGGCCAGACAGAGCTATATAATCATCTCAAATTAAAATTGTCTCAAATTAAAAATAACCAAAAAGCATATTGATCTGAAATTTTGAAAGAAAATGGTATCATGCAGTGCAATCTGGCCTAAAATTTTATGTGTACCTTGAACTTTTAGCCACCAACCTCCCAAGAGCAGGGTTTATAAGTAGGTTCCACTTACCAGTGATGGGTATAGATGCCAGGGCACTCCACAACCAAGCCACCAGCCCTGCCTGCAGGTATTTTATCAGTGTAAAATCTTTGCTTCCCCCCCCCCCAGATCCGATGGAATTACAAACATCAAGATCTAAAAACCTAATCAACCAAAAACCGTCTGTTTCTCCCCGAATGAGCTTCCGGTCATCCTTTGCTTC
This sequence comes from Cricetulus griseus, assembly GCF_003668045.3. NCBI lineage: Eukaryota > Metazoa > Chordata > Mammalia > Rodentia > Cricetidae > Cricetulus > Cricetulus griseus. The sequence continues at coordinate 165,059,667 of NC_048597.1, forward strand.
ACTGTTCTCCTTCAGAAGATCTGGGAAGGAGACACTTAAGCCTCAGAGAGCAAAAGGGTGAGTTTTAACTCAGATCGTGTGACAGCTTTCTTGGTTAGCTGGTATTGAGGCCCATAGCCTGTTTGGTGGCCAGAGTGTTGAACGTCTGTTCTTAGAGCTAAAGTCCGGGTAGTAACGAAGGAGTAAACAGTGTCTAGCTCACATTAGCATACTTGTACGGGACAGTGATACTCATCTGAAAGCTACTTTTTAAGCAACTGCTGACATCCTGGTGGTGAAGCTGGGGAAGCATGGGTTAAATGCTGGGAAAGAGTTATTAATCTGCTGAGCCTAGAACAGGTTCTGTGCCTTGGCTGGAAAGATCAGTTTAAATCACTGCTTTTCGGTGACCAGGTGTTTCTGTCCGGAAGTAGAGCTGACAGGTAAAGACCCAAAGAAAATAAGTATCAGGTGGGGGGTAAAAAAAAAAAAAAACGTAGAGAAAAATCAACTCGGAAACAGAAAGGACAATTAATTTCGCTTCCAGAAATGCTGATGTCACTGTTCTTGTGTGGAACAGTGGCCGGAATTTCAGTCTAAAGCGAGGGAGGGAGGGGCCACTTTTGGAGCTGTGCAGGCAGGAGCGCAGACAGTTCCCGGTTGGACGCTGCATAAATCAGTCCCCCTCCACTCGAGTGTCAGTCTTCATGTTGTTTCATGACAAACAAGAAGGGCTCTGCTGCGTAGCTGAGCTGACTGCAGAGTATTTTCCGCACGTCTTCCTGGTTGCAATGCTTCCCACCCTCTTAAGGTGTTGGCTTGGCACGTGATGTGTTCCCTGCGCTGGCGAACCATTAAGATTGAGTTGCAGCGCTAAATCAAAGGTGTTGGAGGTCACTGTCCCTGAAGAACAAGCCGCAGCAGGCAGCTGCTGGGGCGTGTGGGGAAGCTCTGGGACCTCGCGGAGCACCGGGATTTTTTACTTTCGGCTTTTCCCTGATAAAATAATGAAGAGCTGAGAAAAATGTAGATCTGTGGGACTGAACCTACCTGAGACACATGCCAAGAATACTCTTCATCGGTGAGTTGCTTAAAAGAAAAAAAAAAAAAAAAAAAAAAAACTGGAGACAACTGTTGTTGGTGAGATTTAAAACTGAAAAATATTGCGTGGCTTGTTGAAACCATTTCCTTCAAGGAGAAAAAAGTTGATTGCCAGCATGTGGAGGGTGTGGGGGGGGGGTCCGAGGTTTTCGAGGTTTTAACTGTGATTTGTATCTTAGTCAACTGGATTTTTTAAGGGAGAGTTTTATAAAGCCGAACGGCATGGCTTAGGAAACCAGAGAAAGTGGAGGAAATGCGTGTACTCTATGGGCAGGTTTGTTGGTTTAGGTTTTGGGTTTTGTTTTTTTGTTTTTTTTTCAAGCTCATGTTACAGATTGCAGCAAAAGTGGATCAAGGGAGATAAAAGATCTAAAGATCTAGGACCTTCATTCTTGGTATGTGTTTTGGCCAGAGGGCAAAGAGAAAAGAGAAAACTTGTAGGCTCTGTTCAGCAGATGTCCTTGTCAGATACCAAAATGACTCCTAGCCAGGCTGCCTGGGACTGCAAATGCAGCCTGGAGACAGGCAACAAATGTCATTACTTCAGTGCTTCTCAGACATGTCATCTGTAAATACATCTTTCTTCCTTTAATAAAAATTCATTTTTCATTATTAATGTGTGTATGAGAAAGAGAGAAGGACAGAGAGGAGGTATGTATGTACTATAGCATGCATGTGGGAGAGGTCAGCGGACAACTTCTGGAGTTGGTTCTGTCCTACTGTGTGGGTTGGGGATCAACCTCTGAAATCAGCCTTGGTAGCAAGCACCTTTACCCATCAAGACATCTCACCAACTTTAATGATGGAATATTCAATGCTTATCTTAACATTATATCATTAATAGTGATATGTCTTTTATTTATTTGTTGCTTTTTCTTTCTTTTGAGATAAGGATATATATTGTAGCCTAGGCTGTCCTGGAACTCACATAGCCCAGGCTAGCCTCAAGCTCACACTGTTATTCCTGTCTCTACCTTGACTGATATTTATTCTGCCAGGATAGAATACAATGAAGGATAACCACTAGTATTTATTTCTACAAGGTCTCACAGGATCGTGCAGAAGATACACTCTTTTTATTTTAAAATTTGAACTTGACTTCAGTGTTTGGATAGAAATCCTAAACTCGAGGGAACAAATGTCTTTATGGTGGGAGTGGGGGAGTACCATGAGGCAGCTAATATAAATTCATGGTTTCTGTAATGCCAGGGAGCATTTAACTTTAACAGAAACAACCTTCAAAATACTTTTTGACCCAGGAGCTGTTTCTTGCCTGAGCTCTGGGGAGGGGCTGGTGGGATCTGGGAAGCCCACTTACCCAGGACCTTCACACTTCTAATTTCTGAAGCCATCAAGGGCTTGACTGCTTGATGCCCTGGAGAGCAAGTCAGTAAAACTATTTAGAGGATATTTTTCACATTAATAAATTATTTCAGTTCCTTTTAAGGTGTATAATTTATACTTACTTTTCAGTTTATTTTTGTCTTTTTCTTTTATCAAATCATATTTATTTGAATATGATTGTCAGGTACAATTGAATGTCAGGTACAAGAGCCAATGTCAAAGTTATTAATATAGCTATAAGATATGAATGAATGATGCAGAGGCATTTTTTGAATGAATGATGTAGAGGCATTTTCATCTCTGGCAGATAATCCAGAGTTAGAGGACCTTGGTTTGACTTTCCAGAGTGGTGTTCAGAGGGAAAGTAACCAAGAAAAAAAAAAAAAAGCAAAACACCAAACTTTATATAAAACTCTTGATAATCAGATGAATAATTCCTCCTCCTTTTTTTCCTCTTCTTCCTCTTCCTTTTCTTCCTCCTCCTCCTCCTCATCTTCTACATTTGTTTTTTGAAACATGATTTCTCTCTATAGTCCAGGAAATCATTGTGTAAACCAGACTGGCCTCAAACACACAGACATCCACCTGCCTCTCAAGTACTGAGATTAAAGACAATGCACCACCACACAAGGATTATTTTCTTCTTTTAACCTTTGGCTATTTGTTTTGTTTTGTTCTGTTTCTGAGTCAAAGTTTGTTGTGGAGCTCGGCTAGTCTCAAATTTACAATGTAGCCAAAGCTGGCCTTGAACTCACAACCCTTCAGTATCAGCCTCCTGGATTCTACAGTTATAAACGTGTGCCTCCATGCTCAGCTCAATGCTTTGGTGTCCATTGAGAAATGACCCTGCAAAGTAGACAACCTTTCTCACAAAAAAAATGGGAAGGGGGCTTCACAATTCATGAAGGTGTCCTTGTACACTTTAAGGCTCAACCAATAAAAGCAGGGTAGTTCCCCCTCCCTAGCCAGTTAATTCTCAACTCTGATCCAAAACAATATGATGAGAAGCCTTGAGAGAGAAAATCTAGATTCATGTAACTTTTATTATAGCATATTTTAGTTGTCCCAGTTTGTTATTCATTGGTGACATCTAGCTCCTCCTGTGCCTAGCACATGAACATGAACTAAGCTTTTTTTTTTTTTTTTTTTTTTTTTTTTTTGCAAAAGCAAGAGGGTTTATTGAACGAATGTGCATTTGGGTGCCAGCAATATCGGGAAAGCTGCACACCCCACCATGGGGTACAAGCTCCTTATATAGGAAAAAAAATGCAGATCAGCATACAGGCAAGGGGCACAAAGTGATTGATTACAAAGTATGATCTCATTGAACTAAGCTTTAACATAGGTATTTACATACAAGAAAAACAAGGTCAGTAAAGGACTTTGTACTATCTGTGGTTTCTAATAGAATATATCTCTTACACAGGATAAGAGAAACGACAGTATGAGGGGATTTGTGAGTGGTTGTGGTGGTGTATATGTGTGTGTTGTCTTTCCTTGTTTTGCTTTGTTGAGACAGAGCTGCACAAGGTAGTCCAGGCTGGCCTTGAACTCTGTGTGGGCCAGCCTGACCTGGAATCCATGGTGATCTTTCTACCTGAGCCTCCTGAATGTTGAAATTCCAGACAGGAGCAACCAGGTCTTGCAGTATGTGGAATCTTGAAATTTTGGTTTATTACTTTCAATGGACAAAAAAATAAAATAAAAAATAAAAAAAGAGAGAGAGAGAAAGAAAAAAATGGGAACACAATGATTCCATAAATTATAAAAAGCCAAAGTGATTTCTGCTTCAGACATATCCTCTCCTTCCAAAACTCATACTGCCCAGCTTCCATTATGACTTAAATGCTACTTGCAAATTATTGAACTGCCCCAAACCCCAGGAAGCAAAAAAAAAAAAAAATTGTGTTTATCTTTTATTTATGCTATCCAGTATATTCAAGACAGTCTAATGTAGTACATGCTGCTCTCCCAATGTCTTCCCATAGGGTGTTTCTTGGGTGATGTGATGAGGTAGTTGGTGTACATGACCTGTGGTGCTCTCTGTTGTCCCACAGGTTCCCTCCATAGAGTTTTAGTAAGTGTCTGTGGTGTACAGCCTGGGCAGTCCAGCCTTCAGAGTAGCATCCTCATCTATTCCTTTCTTGATCCAGATTCCCAGTTACAGAAATGACTCCCTTCTTGCCATGATGAGGCAATGTGTTCCAGCATGCTCCACCAGGAAGTCACTCCCCCAGGGAGCCACCAAACCTCCGTCCACCCACCATCTGAAAGCCACAGCCATATGTTCTTCTTGGTTATGGCAATTTTAGGAATATAGATGATTTTTTTTCCATTGCTCTTTCCCTTGTGGTAGTCCCAAAATAAAAACACAAAGGAACTAGTTTGCAAAGACCATGAATAATGTATACATTAAAGCCTCATTTCCCTTGAGGATTATCATAGCGCACGATACACCCGGTGACTATACCCAAGATGGTTACAAATGGACTGATAACTGTGACTTTGGGGTGAGAATGCATGCCCACTCTCCTATTCCTTAGGGATGCTTTTATTCCCTTCAGATGCAAGGAGCCTTGGTGGATCCGCCTAGCCACTTCTCAGACATGCCCAAATTTGCCTGATCCATAGGGCGTACACAGCTTGGGCCTTTCGGCTGCAAACTCCCTTACGTAAGCAGAAAGGTCATATACTATTTTGGAAGGTTTAAAGGCACATCACATTTTCCCTAAATTTATATTCTCTCTTTGCCTCCCACTCCCCCTTTCTTCTTTCCCCTCCCCAGTTTCTAGCTGGAAAGTCTGAGCTGAAATATCCTCGAAGACCCTTAGCAAAAGGACTCAGGGTGAGAGAGATCCTTCTCAGGCTGTGTTCCCTCTGTGGTCCCTGGTGTGGTGCAGACCGATGAGCAGCAGGGAGAAGCAAGATACGAGGATAGTCTGGGTTTCTTTAATCCTGGGAAGCCAGTGCCTTCCTATTGATCTGGTTACCTTTATTAAGTCTAAGTCACATATACAGTTTTCCATAGAGATGACTGGGTCCTAGCATTGGAATCTGATTTAGGAGGCACAACGTGGGGGGACAGGGAACTTTATTTTCATTTCTCCAGGGTAATCTGGAGCCCTGCAGCATAGCTCATTCAGACTAAGGTAATGGCTGTAACAATTCCTGGCTCAGGTGATAACAGCCAGGGTGATAGCTTTATTTTCCTGTAGTGTCAGGCTTTTAGCAAAGTCCTACCCAGGATCAGACTGCCCATTTAGTTGGAGGTAAAGTGTGAACGCAAAGCCAAGTTCCTTCCCAGAGAACTCTGTAATCTAGTGAGGACCCCTGATTGTCACCTCAGTTCTGTTTTGTTCTTTCTTTTTGTTTTTGTTTGCTTGTTGTTTGCTTATTTTTCAAAACAGGGTTTCTCTGTGTAGTCCTGACTGTCCTGGAACTTGCTCTGTAGACCAGGCTGGTATTGAACTCAAAAGATCCACCTGCCTTTGCCTCGAGTGCTGGGATTAAAGGAGGGCACCACCAAATCTGTTCTTATTTTGGCAATTCCAGTAAATGACAAGTCAAGGGTCTTGAGGAAGTTGTGTCCTTTGGAATTCACACAGGGATCCCATGTGTCCCAGCTATAACCTGGGTAACAACAGCAGATATATTGATGACAGCAGTATTATGAGTCGAGGATCTGGTGACTGACAATCTTCCTGCTGGAATATCTTAACTATACTAGAGGATCCAGAAGGCTTCCTGGAGTAAGAGGACCAAGCTAGGTGACTAAGAGATGAGAGGTTGTACCAAACAAAGATGTAGTAACCATAGAAAGCAGAAATCCATCTAGGTGACAGAGACTCACTCAGTCAGTTCAAGTCAGCATCATCTGTTTTTATGTTAGAAAGATCACTTCAGCTCAATGGTTCTTCAGCATTATATGCCCTGTTGGACATTCGACAATGCTGTAAGATGTTTCCAGTTTTCACAGCTGAAGTGAGGGTGGAGGTGGGGGGTGCTGAGGAACATTGAGGTGATCAAGACAGGCATCCTCAGGAAAAGGAACTTCAATAGTGCTGAGGAGGAAGAATCTTTGCTCCAATTTACAGCTCAAAGAATAGATTTGAGGGAGGAAAATTAGGGTCAGAGTAGCAGGAATGTTGGCATGATGGAGCAAAGCTGTAATCTCCTTCATTCCAGCCTCAGCTACATAGTGAGTGTGAGGCCAGCCTGGGCTACATAAGACCTTGTCTCAAAAAAGCAAAACAAAATTAAAATTAGAGTGTGAGTAAGAGCTGGTGGGGCAGGGGTGGGGGTGGGAGGGGATTTATGATAGTTAATCTTAGCTACCAACTTGACTGCGTTTAGAGTCATCACCAAGACATACCCCGGGTGCATCTAATCGCGAGCCTAATAAACCCTTCGCCCCTTACTTCCATCCTTGCTGGGTATTGCTCACAACAATAAGAAACCACTCACTACATTACTGGGATAGCAAATGTAAAAAAAAAAAAAAATGAACAGATTTGTGCATGATTTCAAGTGGTGTCAGGACACTGTCGTAATTGCATGTGGTGGATGAGGAAGAAGTAGAAGGGGAGGTGAAATTCCTTCTATTCAGCCTTGGGGAACTAGGTGGATGGTGATGGATGAAAGAGGAAGAGCAAATGGGAGAAGCAGAGTGCCCACATTCATTCGTTCACTCAGTCAGACTGCACACAAATTCCACAGGACCATCATAGATAGTACTCCCCTTCAACCGAGTGTGTTCTTGTGAGGACAAGACAGAATGAGAGGTCTAGGAGAAAGGCTACATATGGTGCGGGGTCACATCAGAGGGACAGGACTTAAATGTAAGTCTGGTTCAGTCTTCTGGAGAGAGTGACATTCTATATCATCCTTCAAGTGTAAGATAATTGTGTAAGCAAAGAACAGTGTGTCTGTTAAACCCCCTCTGACTGAGGGGACATGGGAGTGGACATAGGGGACAGGAGGCTAGGAATCATGTAGAGACTAGGTTGAGTAGGGTTTCATGGATGTAGAAAATAACCTCACCTTTCACTGGGGAGCAAATAAAAGTTTGCAGGAAGAGGCACAGTTCAATTTGTCCTGATCACTGTGACTCACAAGTACAGAGAATGGATTGGGACAAGCTTGGAGACGTCAAGACCAGTGAAGGGCCAAAGTCAAGAGCTGATGGATGCTGGAACCATCCATGTAGTGGCAGGTAGATGCTGAGACAAGGATGGATTTGAGAGAGGATCCTGAGTTTGAGTGGGTAGGATTTGTTAACCAGATAGGAAGGAATGAGGATGGAAAGACAGGAAGCCCATGTCTAACCATGGGGTCTAAACTGTCTGTGACCCTATAAGTGATCAAAGTGTTAGAAAAAAATATTCCTGAGTCCCACCCTGCCCTGTTATGTGAGGATTTCTGAATGGCGTCTGCAAAGTGTAGAAAGGAGAGAATAATTGAGGTGGAATTAAGTTGACAGGCCCAGAGATGTCTAGGAGGGAGAGCTGGGAGATAAGGCTGGGTGGGTGAGGGCTTGCTTAAGAGGTTCACCAGATAAAAGAAAAGCCCTGGGCTAGTGAGATGCTTCAATAGGTAAAGACACTTGCCACCAAACCTGATGACCCAAGTGTGATCCCCAGGGCACACAGGGTGGAAAGAGAGAACCAACTCCTGCAAATTGACCTCTACACGAGTTTGTGTACATGTGCTTAGACACACTAAATAAATAAACAAATATAAGAACAAGAACAATTTTTAAAAGTAAAGCCTTGTGTTGTGTTAAGATTTTGAACAATTCCCTTCAGGAGTTTCAGTGGGGATTGAAAAGATGGAGTCTGAATTTTACAAAGCCCTCTCTGTTACTGGCATGAAGGATGGAGGGGATCCCAGAAGAGAAACAAGGTTAATATCAGGCAGCATGTTTTGGAATGGAAGGAGCGGGGGCATTTGTGAGAGATTTCTGAGATGTGACGTCATTAGGGACTTGGGGGTAAATGCAGATGGTGAGCTATTTTCACCAAGTCCAGAGGGCTTTTTCCAGACTGCCTTTCATGACACCAGAGATGCTATGGAAGGCCTGGGGGGCCTGCAGTAGATGCAGAGATGCGGGCCTCCTGGGCAGCTGGAAGTTCCCCTCTTACAAAGTGTGTGGGAGCGCACACAGCAGGCACACTTCAGGAGCACGCACAGCCTTCCACCCGGCGCACCTGCACCCAATGCCACTCTGTCCTGTCTATGACACAGACATTCCCTGTCCCTTTAGCCCCATTTCCCGTCCATTTGGCGCTCTCAGCAGCCTGCCCCTGTTGCACTGACTCCAAATCAGATAAGGGACCTAGCAAGATAGGGAGAGGCTGGCTGTGAGGCTGCAATGAGGGCTGCAGTCACTGGGATTATTAAAAGAACTGGCACAGTCTGGGTTGTACTCTTGGCTTGCAGCTAACTGAATTGCTTGCCAGTTCCCACCCAAACTGGTCACATTCCTATCTCCAAGCCTTTTGTTTGGGAGATGGGGTATTTATCTATTTATTTATTTTAATTTTATTTATTTATTTTTAAATTCTATTTATTTTATGTCTGTGGGTGTTCTGTCTGCATACATATCTATGTACCAGGTGCATGTCTGGTACCTATGGAGGCCAGAAGACAACATCAGATCTCCTGACAGATGGTTGTGAGCCACCATGTCAGTGCTGAGAATCAAACCTGGGTCCTCTGGAAGAGCAAGTACCTGGCTATCCTGGAACTTGCTGAGTAGCTCAGGCTGGCCTGGAGTATGTGTGATCCTCCTCTGCCTCCTGGGTGCTGGAAGTGCAGGCCTGCACTACCGCATCAGGCTTCCAGCTTTTGCCCATCCTGCCCTTTGACCTCCATGGCAGTTCTCGGCCACCTTCTCCCTACTGCCTCCCCTGTGTGTCCTCTGGAAGTGTGTGTTTCCACTCTACAGTGTCCATGCAGTCACTCACCTCTCTCTAGTTTCCTTATCAAGGTTAAAATGGTATTACAGCTCTTTATGCTTCCTTGGTAAAAAGCATCCTGAAAACAGAGTGCCTGTCTCCACCATATTTGTTTCCTTCAAAGATTTCAAAACAAGACTGGTTTGTGTGCTCAGCTTTAAGGAGGAATGTAGCTTCAACGGGTGTGGACCTGGGAAGAATAAAAGCAGATGAGGCAACACTCTCCTGAAATCTCGGGAGGCCGATGCAGGATTGTGGCAGGTTCAAGGCCTACCTGATTTACACAGTGAGATCAGGCCACCAAGAGAAGCATAGCAAGACTTTGACTCACAAGGCAAGTGAATAAAGGAACAATGCATGCACCCCAATCCAAAAACCTCAAATTTGAAATTTTTAATATTACTTACATTTATTTATTTGTTATTTAGTAAGTGTGTATATGGGCCTGTGTGTGCTGTAGCGTGTGTATGGTCAGAGGGGCAACTTGCCTTCATCGGTTCTCTCCTTCCACTGTGGGTTCTGGGGATTAAACTCAGGCCACCAGGCTTGACGGTTCCTTCTTTTACTGGTTGAACCTTCTCACTGCCCACCCCCCAAAATTTGAATCTGTTGATGATCCTACAAATAGAAAATTCCACATCCAACCTCATGACCTCATGTAATAGGCTGCAGTCAGACTACGCCATCTTCAGGCACTGTGTGTGAGATGTTTCTGAAATGTGAATGAATTTTGTGTTTATACTTGGGTCCAGACCCCAATCCATCTCATTAATTAGTCACAAATAGTCAAATTTGAAAAGTAAACAGAGCTGGACTTAGTGGTACAGGCCTGTAATTCCAGCTACTTAAAACCTGAGGCAGGTAGAGTCCAGGTTCAAGACTAGCCTCAACTTAGTGATAGGTGTTGTTTCAAAAACAAAACAAGAGACAGGGAGGGAGGGAGGAGGGAGGAGGGAGGGAGGAGGGAGGGAGGGAGGGAGGGAGGGAGGGAGGAAAGAAAGCAAAGTTGGAGATAGAGCTCTGTCGTCAAGCACTTGTTTGGCATGTGTGAGACCTTACAGTGGATCCCAGTTCCTAAAAAATAATGAAAGAAAGAAAGAAAAGAAGGGAGGAAGAGAAAGACAGAGGCGGGAAGGAAAGGAAAAATGGGAACATTTCTGGTCCCAAGCACACTGGGTAAGGAATCTTGACCTGTTTTTTAACATGCAGATATTATCAGCGGAGTATTTCAGGATAGTATGAAAAACATCCACCACAATAATTCAATTTCTATTCAAAATCTGAGATCAACTATAAAGCAGATGTGGATATCTTTAAAATATAAAACCGTTGGTCTCCAGGCTTTGATGGTCAACTTTCACTAACCATGAAGGGGGGTAGTAGATGGTGGACAGCTGGTGCCAGTCACTTTTGACTGTTCTGATTCACAGTCCCCACTTGTGTAACTCTTGATCCCTTGCTGCTGCCTTGGTGGAGGAGGTGGCCTACTTTCCCAGAGAGCTGTGAGTCAGGACAGTCTACTAAGCCTGAATCAGGAAGAACACGCCTTGGCACAGGATTAGAGACTGACTGACGAGCTCAACGTCTCTCTCTTCTCATTTGTATATTTACTGATTTTGTGTGTCCATACCACATGTGTATGGACGTCAGAGTACAATTTGTGGGAGCTGGTTCTCCTTATACCCTATGGGTTCTGGGGATCTGGCTCTAGTAGGCAGGTTCGGTGGCAAGTGCCTTTGCCTGCTCAGCCACACTACCAACCCACACCTCCATTTTGGATTCAGGAATTATAAGATTTCTCTTTATTGTTGGATTGAGAGAAGCAGTAAAAGTATACTTGCTTACCTCCAAAATAATGTCATGTTAAGTTGGGCGTCCTTATGGACAAAATCACCCGGAAGCAATTTTTGTAAGGTTTGTTTTTTAAATGGAGTTATGAATTAACTCCAACCCTGATATAATTGCTCCTTAAAATATAAATGCCCAGAAACAGAAATGTTTCTGTTTGCAAGAAAAGTCAGTGTACTCTGCTGGCTGAGGACACTATAAATTTAGAGAGCCTGTACCCAGTTCCCACCCTGGACACTAACTCCTTCTTGAGCTGTGTCTCCCACCTTCCCTGCTCTTTATTTTATCATCAGTGAAACGGACACAGCTGTAACCTCTGCCTTGAAGGTGTGGCGTGTCTGAGTGAAATTGGTGTCGGACACATAATAAACATTAGCAGATGTAGACGGTCTGGTACGTGTTTTCATGCTGGGCTCAAATGCAAATCTACTTGGGTGGCAACCGCAGGAGAGCTTTTCTGAAATTTTGCTCAACGACACACTAACCAAGAGGTGCCCTTCTATAGAACATTAGAAACGCACCTTTTTGTTGTTTTCCTCAGTTATTTTACTACAGTGATTTTTTAAAAATGTATTTTATATTTGTTTAAACAATCTTTTTTTAGTTTACATGCCAATCTCAGTTCCCCTCCCTCCCCTCCTCCACTCTCCCCTCCTTTCCTAGAGATACATCTTATCCTGTCTTGATATTGACAAGAAGTGGTAAATGTGCTATTGGTGGTTTTCTTCCTGGTGAAAGTCAACCTCTTCAACGACATGATTTCAAATTCTTTCAGCAGGTGCGATGACCCCGTGGGACCTCCAGTGTCTGTGAAGGAGACAACTGCAGTAAGTATCCGGGGAACCAAAGGTAAATCCTGGAGTCAAATTAGAAAAGCCGTGTTGGAACCATCATTGCCGGAAGTCCGCTGTGCCTGCAGCTGGCCCACCCTGACATGCTCTTTGCCAGTGAACTGCTCCCCGAGGCGGACATTTCATCCTAACTCGTCTGTGGACTGGGGTGGCATATACTTTACCTCTACTTCTGATTTCTAAGAAGACAAGGCATTGGTCCTAGATGCTTCTGTGTTCTCAGTTTTCCTGGAGGAATGTTTGCGCATTCTCCAATGTTTGCGTCTAGGGATTTGAAGGAGATGCAGAGTTTAAAAAAAGCAATGTGGGTGCCTGTGTTAAATGGAGTGGCAGAGTTAGGGGGGCATTCTTGGGATTTGAAACTCCAATCTGGAGGATCAGCAGATATTTTCCTTTGAGACTCCTGGCTGCCACTTTCAATGAACTGTGTCAATGAGCCCTTAGCATGTAAGGGACTTGCCAGTGAGTGAGTGAGAGTGATTGAAGTTACCACCAGCAACAAAAAGGAAAAGAATGGAAGTTCTGCCTGAAGCTAGAACTGTATGTAGCATCCTGGAAGTTGACTGTTGATGCCACAGGAATTCTTGCCAAGATCTGAGGTGATGAATTTCCCACCACTTGATTGGCAGCCTGGCAGGAATGGTACAGGGGCATGTTAGTGTTTTGTGTGAGGTTTACTATGTAATTGCATGACCTTCCTGTCAAAAGAGACAGCAGTCGCTATTTAAACATTGTTAAAGGAAACAAAGCATTTCAGAAACACTGGGTTTTTGGCAGTAGATGGAAACCTAGAGATCACCTAGCCCAATGTTCCTCTCAGACTCATCACCATGGGTATCTTCAGCTGAACCGTGCTCTGTGAGGGCACTGTCTAGTGTACTGTGGGACAGGTAACTGCAGGACACAAAGAGCTATCAAAGTAACATATTTACATATTTATACCATACATTTAGATAGGATATTCTACAGCTCTACTATGACAGTAAACTCTAAGCAATAAAGCCTGTTTGAACATACCAGCATTCAATAGAGGAATTTGTTTTTACAGAGGTGTGAATCTCCGGGTTTTTTTTATTTTTTTATTTTTTATTTTTTTGCTTTCCGAGAGGTTTCCTTGGCGATTTCCCTACTCTGTTAGGGAGTTCAAGACTAGCCTAGGACTGGGCTATGTGAGATTGTATCTCAAAACACACACATACACACACACACAAACACACACACACACACACACACACACACACACAAGCACACTTGTATGTGCATGCATCAGACAAACCTACTGTGTGGTGATGCATGCCTGTAATTCCAACACTTGGGAGGTGGAGGCAGGAGGGTCAGAAGTTCACAGCAGCCTTTGCTACATAGCAAGTTAAAGGCTAGCTCAAGCTATATTTTTTTAAAAGAAAAATGTGACCTGGCCAGCTAATTGTTCTTAGTTTTTCTGAACACATTCTAGCTTAGCTTTCTACCACCAGCGTTGTATTTGAAGGGACTCCAAGGCACCATTTACTAAGTAGACAGCATCTCACTTCTCTGTATGTATCCCTATGTGGGATAGCATTTGTGTCCAGGATCTGAAAGCAGAAATGAATACGTGATTTTTAAGCCACAGAACCCAGAACAGGTTGCTGAATATGATCTCTGCTGGAAAGCAGGCATAGAACAAATCCAGGAGCACCTAGAAATTTTAATTTGTTGACTTTACCAAGGTGTTTGATAATACCAGGCAGCGTGGGTTCCTGCTCCCACAGCAGCTCTGCAGGTTTGGCCGCCCTAGGAAGTTCTCAAATGTTTGAAGGTTAGGCTCTGACAGGAGCTTTGTTTGTTTAGTTATGTCAACATTGCAGACATATCAGCAGAGGGCATTGGAGTGGTGTAAAGGGCTTGTTTATCTCAGCGGCTTTTATGTTCCCTGTTTCCTGAAAGCCAGCCTCTTCCTGTAGGGAACCTGCCTGGTTTATGAGTTCAACACATTCTCAGAAGTTTTCCAGAAAATTCTCCATGACCCAGGAATGGTAGCAGTAGGTGTGGAGGACTCGCCTAAGGCCTGGCTGCATTCTCAGTGGCTCCCAGCTGTTAAATCAGTCCGTCATCTTAGCAGAGGGAGTATTGCTTTGCTGTTGCCTTTAGTTTCATTTTACCAACAAAGTCACTAAGGCACAAGAAGGTTAAATAATTTGCCTAGAGCCATGTAGATCAGTGAATCTCAATTTTCCCAATACTATGACCCTTTAATATAGTTCCTCATGTGGTGGTGACCCCTAACCTTAAAATTATTTCATTGCTACTTCATAACTGTAATTTTGCTACTTATGAATTTGTAATGTAAATATATGCAGGATACCTGATACGCACCCTCTGTGAAAGGGTCATTTGACACCCAAAGGGGTCGAGACCCACAGGTTGAGAACCACTGATGTAGACATTTCTGGGCAGGGACAGTCCCTCATCCAGCATGCTTTTCTGGGTCCTAATAGAGAACCACACACACAGAGTTTCTCTGTGGTAGCCCTGGCTGTCCTGAAATTCACTCTGTAAACCAGCTGGCCTCGAACTCAGAGACAAGCCTGCCTCTGCCTCCTGAGTGGAAAACTTTTTCAATAGCTCACTAATGTAATTTTTGTGAGCTTCTGTGGTTTTCTGTCTTGGCGTGTCATAACTACGTGCAAAGTGTCACTCCTCGAGGGAGGCCAGGGAGTGTTTAAGGCCAGGTTCCTCCTTTCAGATGGATTGTCATGTAGATATGAGCATTAGCAAAGCTACAGATCAGGGTTTGGGATCAGGTCAGATGAGTGTGAACAGCCACCACTCCTGTACACCATTCATGTGATGTCAGTAAGACACTTAGCTGAAATTTGGTTGTTTTATCCCCCAAATGGGGGGATGGTCCTTAACTAGATCGCAGTTTGTTATAAGGGCCCAAGGAGAAAAGATATGAGAAGTATGGTATTAAAAAGGAACTGAGGACTGGCAACATGGCTCAGAGGGCAAAGAAAGGCACTTGCCACCAAGCCTGACAACCTCCATCTCTGGGACCCCCATGGTAGAATGGGAGATCTGATTCCTGCAAGTTGTCCTCTGACCTCTACTACCATGCCTTGGTACTCACACCCTCAAATAAACAAATGATTTTAAAGTTTTATTTATTTTTACATTATGTATGAGTGTTTTGCCTGCATGTGTATCTGTACACCACATGAATGCAGTGCCCACAGAGGTCAGAAGAAAACATTGGATCCCTGGGAACCAGAGTTCCAGACAGTTAATAGCAACCATATGGAATTGAACCCAGGTCCTCTGGAAGAATAGCCAGGGCTCTTAACCACTGAGTCATCTCTCTACCCCTGTAATTATTTTTTTTTTTTTAGTGAATGAGTAATTGTGTTAAAAAATAAGAATGTTGGTAACAGATGAAGATAAAAAGGGATATATTAGAGGGGCTAGGGAGATGGCTCTGTGGAGAACACTTGCTGTGTAAGTCTGAGGACCTGAGTTCGAATCCTCAGCTCCCACATAAGAGCCAGGTTACATGCCTGTGACCCCAGCATCGGAGGTGGAAACAAGTGGATTATAGGAGGTCACTAGCCAGACAGTCTAGCCAAAATGGTGGGCTTCAGGTCCAGCAAAGAGATCCTATCCGGAGAATAATGTGGAATGTGATAGAGAAAGACACGATAGCCTCCTGACTTTGGCAGGTGCACACATGGGTACATGCACCTGCACACATACGTACATATATATGTACACACCACATTTCCACTTCCACACACAAATTTCTAAAAATGTTTTAGAGAAATCCAGAAGGAGAGACTATTCCCGGGGCCGGGCGCCATCGTGAATTTGGCAGTAATCATCCCTTGCAAACTGCGTGCTATGTTGGTGTTCATGGTACAGATGAGAATACGGCTGCTTTATTGCTCCCTTGGGAGGTTGGCCACCTCCAGGACCCGACTTATCTGACTTTGAGTCCTTGGTTAGGAGAGTGAGATTTTTGGTAGGGAGGAAGGAAAGAAAGCTAGTGCCACAGTGAAAATGAAAAGAAACCAAGCTTTGAACATGATGCTACAATGTGAAATACCAGAAGGGCGTAAGAATTGTGGTGGGAATAAATTCTGCTTGGGAGAGTTAAAAACGGGCTCCTGTGGAGAGTGTAATCCCTGTGATTTGGAAGATGAGTAGCCATTTCTAAGAGAAAAGGTTGAGAAAGAGCAAAACTTGAGGATACAGGACAAAGGTCTAGAAGTCTGTGACATTTGGGACACTGCGTGTGTCAGAGCTTGGAGCACAGGGAATCTGGACAGAGGGAAAGAAAGGCTTACATCAAAAGTCAGGAAAGTGAGTGCAAGCCTTTAATCCCAGCACTCAGGAGGCAGAGGCAGGCAGATCTCTGTGAGTTCCAGGCCAGCCTGGTTTCCAGAGAGAGTGCCAGGAAAGGCTCCAAAGCTACACAGAGAAACCCTGTCTCGAAAAACCAAAAAATAAAAAATAAAAAGTCAGGAAAGTGCCCTTGACATGATTTCACACTTCATCCTCCTAGCCCAGAAGGGAAAATAAACTTCCCATTTTAAGTTGACCCTGCAGTAAGGAGGGCAAGACTGATCCCCGACTGAGGATCAATGTCTGAACTGGGTCACAAGGGACTGCCACTGCTCCCAAGGTACTGTGGGACATGTGTAGTTGATGAAATTTCCTATTACCTGGATATTGCATTCTGATAGACCAAGAACTGTAAAATTCTACTAGGAGCAGTGAAATTCAGTAGAGTTCTAAAAAGCCAACAGCCTGGGAATAAACCCTCTCCCTCCCACCTCCAGCGGGACCCAAGCAAATGACATGGCCTCTTGAAACTTCAGTTTCCTGAAGGTGGAGACAATAGTAGTACCAGCTTCATGGGACTGTTAAAATATTGAAAAGCATCTTACTCAAAGTCCTTAAATAATGGCTTTGATAGTCAGCATTCACTCACTTCTGGTAAGAAAGCCACTACAGATAATATCTCACGTATCGCTTAAATAAAAAGGATCTGTAGAGCAAAGATGACACTTGGTCCTCTTTGTGCCTGGTACCAGCCATTGATAAGCTTCAGAGTTGAAGCTGCATGTTAGTAAAATCTTAATCTTTTTCTTAGTCATCCAGTTCACATCTCTCTACCAGAAGTAGCAGGGATATGTTGGGTGTATAGGGTTGGTCTTAATGAAAAGAACCTGGTCCCCAGATAGAAGGACCTTCCAGCCTACAGAGGCTCAACTCTCAGTTGAGCCCCCAGGACACATAGTTTCCATTTCACTATAAATGTTTGCTCTGCAAAATCGTGATCGGAGAGGCCACAGGCATGTACTCTAGTCTGCATAGAGGAAATCTAAAGTTTGCTTGGATGTTAAATAGTTATGAGATAATGATGCCTGGTGACTTTTATCCAGTAACCCCATCCTATACCAAGTATCAAAACTACAGATTTGAGAACAATTATTATTAAATGGAGAATAGAGCCAGGGTTGTGGTGTATACCTCTAATCATTTGAGAGATGGGGCATAAAAATTGCTCTGAAATTGAGGCCAGCCTGATGGGCTACCTAATGAGTTCCAAGTCAGCCTGGGCCACAAAGTGAGACCTTGTCTCAAAAAAAAAAAAAAAAGTAGAAAACTGAAGAACCATGGAAGAGTACTAATGAGAAGCCTCTTCATACTCTAGGGATTAAAGAACTAACTTCAACCAACCAATTTCTTTCAAGTGATTAACTTTCAATTCTCTTGTCTCCAATGACTATCTATAGTCAAAGTTTTGTTGTATCTGTTTACTTTAGATTTTTTTTTATATTTGTTGTGATAGGTTATATCCAATAATGAATAAATTATCGTAGGAGTGTTGTTTCTTGTTAAGAAGCCCCCTTTGTGAGTATTCACTTATGCCCACAGAGCTACAAACAGAAATCAATGAGATCTGGGCAGACTACTGGGAGAAACAAAGGGAGGTGTGAGGGCCTAAGAGGACCAGAAAAAGCCTATGGTGAAGGAATTTAAAAGTCAGGGCCTTGACAAGGTTAGGCCTTTGGCCTTCAGCTTTATAGATGAGATGAGACGTAAATAGAAAGGGGACACCAGAGAGCTGATCAAGGACTGGGTACCAGAGTGAACTGCCAGGCCTCTCAGGTCCCACCAGGTAGGAGGAGCTGAAGCAGAGGACTGGACTGACTGAGCCAGTTGGACAAAGGAAATGCACGTGGAGTTCTTGAACAGGGCAGTGAGGGTGTGGTGAGGATAACTGTCCCAATGTTACAAAGACAAACCAAGCTTGCAAGTAGGACAGGGATTGAATTTGATATCAGCGTGAACACTTGCTAGTTTTTTTTTATTTTTTTGTTCATTTGTTTTAAGAAATATAACTTCAGCTTTGCATATGTCTCCTAAATCTTTTAAAAGTAGCACTAGATCTTACCTTTCAATGTCCTTATTCCAGAACTACTATATCTGCTCAGCACAGGGGGAGGGTTCTCCATTCTTTTTTTTTTTTCTTCTTCCTCTTAAAATATAATTGGATTTGTTTTTAAAAATTAACCTGAATGTGATGAGTTCCAGTCCAGCATTTTCACACTTTGTCTTGAGCTTGTCCCCTGCTCACTCACTTCCTCCTTCCCCTGCCCTCTTCCCTCTGGTCCCTTTCCTCCTTCCTGTCACACACACTTTGTTCCCTCACTGTTCTGTCATTTGGAATAACCTCTGGGCAGAAACACTGTCTTCTCCAAAGTCCCTTGAGTTCACAAAACTCAAGGTCCACCTAGACAGCAGCTAAAATGCTCTAACAGAAAATGCAGACTTAGGAAATTCACAGTCCCAGCCATTATCGCCACAAAGACAATCCTCCCAACTTGAGAAAGGTTATTTTTCTGATTGCGAGGAATCACCCTCCTCCCATAAGGCCTGCTTAATTCTGTAAGAGTCTGCTAAAACATTGTTATTAAAAGAATTAGCATCCATTGAATTGTGTTTAGGAGATTGCTCGTATGAATGTTTGTCCATGGAGTGTATATATGAATGTGTGTGTAGGATAGTGTATATGTGAATGTATATATAGGGGAGTGTACATATGAGTGTGTGTAGGGAATATGCATATAGGGGTATGTATAGAGGATCATGCATATGAGGGCATATATATGTAGGGGAGTGTGTATGTGAGGATGTGTGGGGGGCATGCCTAGGAAGTTATGTATAGAGGGATGTGCATATGAGGATATACATATATATATATATATAAGTGTATATAAGGTAGTGTACATATTAGTGCATATATAGGATAATGTACGTGTGGAGATATATATATATACATATATATATATGTATATATATATATATGAGGGTATGTGTAGGGAGTTCCCAATTCATTATAAATGGCAAAAACAAGGAAACATTAAATTGATACATAAATATTCAGAAAATTGATCAGTAGTTCTTAGACAAGAACCTCTGACATTTTTAGGGAATCATATAAGTATTTTAGCTAGAGGAGATGTGAAGTCTTACATTTTTTACTTTAAAATTGGCAGGCAAAAATATACAATTCACCGGTTGGGAATCAGCCAGTTGCCAGTGTGTTTGTCCCTAAGCCAGCCACCATGCGGGAGGAGAGTGGCATGCCTCCGCCCTGGGATTCTTCTCTGCTGGAGAGTGAGTTTTTCCAAGGTAAGTTCATGCATCAGATCTCCCTGGAAATACCAGGACCCACAGAGGCAAATACTAATAATAGTTCGTACTAAAATGCTCTAAACAAATTGAGGCCTGAACTTGGTTTCTGAAGTCCCTTACTTCCTGCATCTGAAAAGGATACCATTCTGTCCTATGAACCCAAATCTTGAAGAAACTTATGGTTAAATATAACCCAAGCAAATATTCAGAGATCAAAGACTGGCAGATATACAGGCTGATAATAATGTTTAATGTTTTACCTCAGGTCAAAAAGAAATGCATCTATAAAGCTTGACCTTAAGAGTCTTTTATTGTTCCTGATTAGGGCACTGTGATAAAATGCAGTAGTCGCTAAACAGTTCACCTGAACTGACCTGGATTCCAGAAGTGCACAGTACACATGATTCTTACTTATTTCTGTGTCCGATATGGTTTTTATTAATGACTATTTCATCAATAAATGGATAATCTATTGTATTCATCATAAAATATATATGATAATAATGTCTATTATAATGCAAATCTTAGAAAAATCTAAAAAACTTAAGGAGAGTGCAGTTATATTAAAATTCTGAGCCAGGCATTGGTGGCGCAAACCTTTAGTCCCAGCACTGGTGAGGCAGAGGCAGGCAGATCTCTATGAGTTCGAGGCCACCCTGGTCTACAGAGCGAGTGCCAGGATAGGCTCCAAAGCCACACAGAGAAACCCTGTCTCAATAATAATAATAATAATAATAATAATAATAATAATAATTCTGACAGTTTAATGAATTCTAACAGTTTAATTAATTATGATTAAATATAATGCCAAGCGATGCCAACAGTATTATGCCAACTAGATGATGCATGGTAGTTTGTCTAAAGTTGCAGACTAAGGTACTTCAGTCATGGACCCTGGTCTGGGTTTGGCCTCTGTCCTTCATTATAAGGAGGTCACTGGGACCTGGTTTGGACACCACCCTCTATGGGACCTTGTCCTGAGATAAAAGTCAGCATTGTTTGACATCAGCAGCTTTGCCTCCTTGTGAAGCTCCTTTGCATGGCTCAAGCCTTTGTGAATTAAGACCCAGGAGACAGAGTCTGGGTCCAGATTGCTGCACTAAGTGACCTGGGCATTTACATAATATCTCTCTGCTTCAGCATTCTTACTTATAAAACAAAAATAGTAAAAATAGGTTTTTTTTTTTAACCCTGTAAGTTTCTATAAATATTCATTAATTGATGTTATGTGTCTGACACATGGGAAATGCTACAACAGTTTCTGGGAAAAGGAGTCTACAATTAACATATAATTTAATAATATTGTGTATAACTTTAAATTCCACACATTATCCAAATTTATCTAAGTGTTTGTACATTATGTGGTAATGAACTTTTACCTGTAATGCTGTTTTTTTAACAGGACAGCTAAGAAATCACACTGTTTACCGGCTTATTTTTATTATAGTCTCATGGAATGACTAAAGGCTGAACTATTACAGCAACCTAGTGATGTAAAAGAAAGAGGGAAACATGATTAATAATCCCCAGCTTGCCTAATAATCCAGTGGCAAGCCCATATTGCAACCTACATCATTCTCTGCTGTTACTAACTCATGTAGCACAAAAGGTAAACACACTTCAGATACACAGAGAGAAACTGGTTAAAATTCATTAGGACAAATATAATTTTGTGTTATATACAGGCATGCGTATGAAGATTTGTGTGTATACAAGTGTGTGTGTGCTTGTGTGCGTGTGTTCATTTGCACGTGGAGGCCAGAGGTCGACTTTGTGTGTGGTTCCTCAGGCGCTGTCCACCTTGTTTTGTGTGTATGTGTTCATGTATGTGTGGGTGGACACACACTATCAACACTGTCTTCCTAAGCTGCTTTCTACCTTTTTAATTTGCATATGAATGTATGAGTGGTGTGTGTACATATTTGCATTGTGTGAGCGCAGCATGAGAGCTGGCGCATTTGTGTGCTCATGTATGGAGAGGCCCAGCGTGGCCTTGGACATCTCCCTTGATCATTCTCCACTTTATTGATTAAGGTAGTATATTTCACTGAACCTGGAACTCACTGATTCCTGCTAGTCTAGCCAACCAGGTCAGCCCTGTCTCTGCCTCCCAAGTGATGGATTGCAGGCGAGCTGTGCCCGGCTTTTGACAGCCATCTAGGGATACAAACTCAGGTCTCCTTACTTACTAGGTAAGCACTTTATCCACTGAGCCACCTGTCCAACTCTCTACCTTTCAATTACCTTATGTATATAGTGTGGATATGTGTGCATGAGTTCAGAGGCAAGTGTGCCAGTGTGCACATGAAGAGATCAAAGGGCAACTTTAAGGAGACATTTCTCTCCTTCCACCTTTTTAAAGTAGGGTCTCTTGTTGACAGAAGTTTCTGTCCCGCCCAGTCCTGCAGCTGTTTGGTCCCAAATAAATACATAGAGGCTTATATTAATTATATAACTGTTTGGCCAATAGCTCAGGCTTCTTATTGGCTAGCTATTTCTTTTTTTTAAGATTTATTTATTTATCTTATGATATTGTCTCCACATATGACTTATGTCAGAAGAGGGCATTAGATTCCACTAGAGATGGTTGTGAGCCACCATGTGGTTGTTAGGAATTGAACTCAGGACCTCTGGAAGAGCAGCCAGTTCTCTTAAATGCTGAGCTATCTCTCCAGCCCCTTGGAGAGCTATCTCTTAATTATTAACCCATTTCTATTAATCTATGTATCTCTATGTGGTCTTGCTCACTGGAGAATGTCTGGGTGTCCTACCTTCAAGGTAGCTACATGGTGTCCCCTCACTCTGCCTCCTACCTTTCCCTGTTTGAATTTCCTGCCTGGCTAAATCCTGCCTGTCCATTGGCTGGAACAGTTTTATTCATCAACCAATAAAAGAAACATATATTCAAAGCATATAGAAGGATATCCCCCATCAGTCTCTTTTGCTGTTTCTGACACTGTATAGCATATTCCATGGTAGCTGGTCTACAAGGGTTTTAGCCTATTTTTCCTCTCCACTTCCCATCTTGCTATAGGATTGCTGGCCACACCTATAGATGTATGTCACCATACCCAGCTTTTTAAATATAGGTTCTAGAGTCTGAGGTCATTAGGCTTGTGTGACTGCTGGGCCATTTACCATAGTTTCCACCTTATTTTTTGCGACAGGGTCTCTCACTGAACCTGGAGCTCACTGATTTGGCTAGACTGATTGTCTAATGAGCTTCAGGAACCCCCATCTCTGCCTCCCTAGCAATGGGATTACAGATACAGGTCACCATGCCTGGCTTTTACATGGGCATTCAGGTTCTAAACTCAACCTTCATGGCTTGTGTAACAGCCACTCTACTGACTGAGCCATCACTCCAATCTTTATCTCGTTTGAGATAAGGTCTTCTTGGGACCTGGAGTTTGCTGAGTAGGCCTGGCTGGCTGGCCAGCAAGCTTCAAGGCCCTACCTGTCTCTGCCTCCATCTCCCTACTACTGGGATTACAAATCCATGCCACTATTCTGTCTTCTTTACATGGGTTCTGGGGACTGAATCCAGGTCCTCAGGTTTGTACAGCAAGCATTTTACTGACTGAGTTGTCTATCCCCTCAGGCTCAAAATTTAACCGTATATCCTTAAAGGTATATGAAAAGAAAAAGAAAGAAAATGCATTGCACTCTTATAAAAGTCAGATTATCATTAATATCATAATCAAGATTAATGTTATGTTAGCCAGGTGGTGGTGGCAGTACATACCTTTAATCCCAGAGGCAGAGGCAGGCAGATCTGAGTTTAAAGCCAGTCTGATCTATAGAGTGAGTTCTAGGACATCCAGGGCTATACAGAAAAACTCTGTTGTGAAAAACCAAAAAGAAAAAAGAAAACCAGATTAATGTTGTATTTATAATAACAAAATATGATTCTCAGAAGGGGTGCTTCAATGACTTTAATTGTTACAAACTATAAAGTCATATACAACAATTAATTTGTGTTCTCCTTTAGTTTTAGATGATTTGGATAGCAAGCTGGCTCAGGAACAATCTGCAGGCTCAGTGAATACCAGAGTGCCGTTCAACTACGGGTCAAGAACACAGTTCAAACATTCTCCCTCAAGTAGGAACGAGCATGGCCACACCACAGGAAGGCACCAGAACTATCACAGTGAAACTTCCAACATGTCCATCTATGACATCCTGAGACCAGGAACTCCTAGAGAAGGTTTCAAAACCTTTTCTCCTAGGACAAAGACAATTTATGATATGTATAGGACCAAGGCGCCCAGAGTCTTAAAAGAGGACTTTATGCAAAAGAATACGTTTGGCAGTACATCGTTGTGCTTCGACAGCCGGCAACGATCAGCCTCGCCAGCCACGGGGCGTTTTACTGCAAGGAGCTTACACTTTCCAGCCGATACTCTAAACAAGAATAGTTTTACACCAGCAAGGCACCAGCAAAGCCCCAAAAGAACTCCTTTATCGTCCATCATATGGAATAGAGCAGATTCTTCTAGACATAGGCAGAATTGGGAAGAGTCTCCGGGGGCACCATCACCAATGGACATGGACCCTGCTGATCAGTATGTGGTTCCTAAGTGTTTTCAGGAGAGTAGGATGTATGAGTGGCATCATTCACAGAGTGCTTACCAAGGCATCCCTCTAAATGCCCCCATGGATATTGCCATGAGTCCTGACACTTTAGAGAACTCAGAGAATATGCCATTCTACCATCAGAACAATCCATTTGCAAGGTCTTTCTTCAGCAGTACCTTCAGACAGAGTGGAGAACAGAGATTTGGACAGAATTCCTTTTGGAGCCAACAGGAAGAACATTCTTTCTTGTCAGACTTACACCAGAGCAGGAAGCCATTCCCTTCTGACAGGGACTTTGAAATGATTTCTGTTGAAACAACCAGAACACCATCTACTTATAGCCACGGTGTCCCTTCTCGACACTGGAGGCCACATTCTCCTGGTTATGGAACATATGTTTTCAGAGGTCAAGAGGATCCACATTGCTGGCGAGCTGATCTTCAAACATCCCCACTGGAGAGCATGGACACATCACATGTCAATGAGAACCAATTTCTACCCCATTTTGTCACACCAGATGGTTTTTCCATGACTGGCTCAAGCTGCCACATCCAGTCTTCTGGGCTGGACTATCGGCAGGGCCGCCATCCTGTAGACATAGCTGTAGATGAGAAGCCTTGTTTGTTTGGCAAGGCTCAGACTCTAGTGTCCTCCTTCAGAGCTTCCTTGCCCCTGATTCCTGGTGACAGGAGAGATTCTCAGAGTCCCAGCTTCCAGAATTCCACCGTTGCTCCTGAGAAAATAATCCCTGATAAGCCAGACTCTCTTCCAATAAGAAACTGTACAGAAGTCACTGTGACTGGTATCCATTCGACTGGATTGCTGTCTCTTACTGAAACCCAACCCAACATCCCCGGCACGAAAATGAACAGTGAGAAAGATGTGAATGAATCTGTTTCAGAGGATGAATGGCTAAACAAGACAGGCCAGAAAAACAAGGCAAGTGGGTTGCCCCAACCTATTTCACAGACAGAGATCTCTAATGATTTACCCGATTTACAAAATGCCCACTCCCAAGACTCAACCCAAAACTCCAGGTTTGGCTTTAATGATTCTGCCATGGTCAGTTCCAGAAGGTCACCCAGAGTCTTTTCCAGGAAAGGCACATACCAAATGCAAACAGCACCAAGAGATAAAGCCAATGAACTGAGCAAAGATAAAGACTTTCCTGGGAGCAGGAAACTTGACTCAGCAGCTTCCCTGACTCTCATCCAAGAACGTGGGACACAGCCATCTCTTTCCAGCCCAGATCAAGGTTGTCACCAGAAAACAGGAAGTAATGGAGACAGCTCAAGCATCATTAAAAACAACCACTGGTGCTTTGAATCCACTGCTACCCAAAAAGAAGAGTCCCCAGAGGAACTTGCTAGTTTGGATCTTGAGCAACAACGATGTCCTTCCATTCATTCTACCAATGGCAGCAAGCTGGTCTCCAAGCACAGTGACTCACAAGATTCTTTAGTTGTGCCATCAGGTGTACCCCAAGATTCCTTACCATTGAGTGATTCTTTCCCTGATGTTCTTCTGATACCTTCTGCAATGTTCCCCAGGAGGCTTTTAGACCAAGATCCATCCCAAGAAGAAAGAGAAGAAAAAGAGAAGGCTACAAAGATCCAAAATAATCAGTTGACTGTGAATTCTACAGATAACCAAGAGAGTCATGACAGTCCTGCCCATCTGCACGATGCTGTCCACTGTCATCCTTACTCTCCCTTCAGAAATGGGAGGGGGAAAGGAAGAGTAAGACGCCATGTGTCCTGTATTGAGAAGCTAACCAAGACAGAGAATAGAGCAGCACCCACAAGCAAAGGCAGTAGCCTCACTGAGGACCAAAGTAGTGTCAAAGCCCCTGAGCTCAGCACAGTCTATTGCACCTTGCCAAGAAAACCAGCTGGCTTTCTCATACACAGCAGACAGCAGGAAAGTAAGATAATGCCCGCTTCAATTAGGAATGGGCCACTTCCATTCCAAATAAAAAATAAAGCGGATGTTCCAACTAGGAAGAGCATATCTGACAAACCCAGTTCTCCTAAATCAATGAGTGATACTTCAAATTCGATCATGGGGGTGCCCGAAGCCACCAAAAAAATGACAGATATGAAAGCCATTAGATCGGCTTCTGTTAGGAAAGGGCCACTCCCTTTCCTCATTAAGAGGGCGGTATCATGTCCTTCAGGGGAGCCAGGTACCTTGGCTGAAAGTGGTGAAAGAGAAAAGTCACCAGTCCTGGACGTGGACGCTTCTGCTGTCATGCCTAGGCCTTGGGGAAGAATCTTCAGTTCTCTGGAAGGTGACTCGTCATTTAGAGAGAGTACTTTCTCTGAAAGACACAACCAAAAGGAACTTGTTCAAGGAAACACCAGGAAGGATGATGAGGCACCTGCCCCGGGAACGAGCTCATTCACCCTTTCAAACAAAACCCCCAATGCCGACACTTCAGAAAAAGAGAGTGGGAAAGCCTTACACAAGTTTAAGACAACCAGCATGTTCTCTGTTTCTGGTGATGAAGAGAATGTGAAATGTCTTGAGGTGGTTTCAATATATTATACTCTACCAAGGAAACCCAGCAAAAAATTCTGCAGCCTCCTTCAGCAGTATGCCCAAGGTACAGATTCACTTCGAGACGCTTTTCAGGGAGAGACTGAAGCATTCCCTAATGCTTTGGAAAGTGATGAGCTGAATGGTCCTGCAGGAGTGCAGTTGGGAATACCTCCACCACCAGACCTAAAGATGCAGGTTGACTCTGCTCCATGCTGTCTTTCTCTCGGCACTGAGAATAATAGGGAGGCTTCCCCATCTACCTTGGAGGAAATGGCTTCTGTGAGGTCAGATGTTTCTCTTCAAAAAGGAGAACCTCAGACCAAAGAAATTTCCCCAGGTAGCTTAGCTAAAACAGCTGTAGATGATTCACTAGGTAGGAAAAAGAGAGGGGGTAAGTTTCCAAGACAAATCCTACAGAGCCTGTTACTGCCTCAAGAAAAAAGTGCTGGAGGAGAAAACACTAAAGGTCATCACCAGCCTTCTAAAGGGGGAGATGGTGGGGCCCCTGTCCTCCCAGCCCACTCAGAAGATAATGCTGAAAATTCCCAAACCAGACAAAATTCTGGAGCCTGTGCAGATGTCACAGCTACTGTATCTCCAGGAAGGTGTCCTTGGCAAGATCACATGGCTATAGTTATAGACAATGAGAGTTCTAGTGGGTCACAGCCTAGGGAAGCCAATGGGACAACTGGATCAGACTGCCAAAACCTGACTGATAAAATGCTCTCTGACTCAGAAAGGCAAGCCTTTGCTCTAACCCCAGCATTGCATAAGCTGCAGCTTGCTGAAGAGGCCCAGTCAGGGGGAGCAGATCTGCAGCCAGAATCCAGACAGGCAGGAAGTCAGGAGACAAATACAACAGAGACCAGGAAGGTTAAAGATGAAGCACAAAAGTTGGCATGGGATCAGACTTTACTTCCTGGAGGAAATAATGAAAATAAAACCAACATGGGCGACCTAGAAACAAAAGAAAACAGATACTCAGTTAAACACAGACTGACAGCCATGTCTAAAGCAAGCAGAAAAATCCCAGCTAAGGATTTAGGTCCCAGAAGACACGTAGCCACTGTCTTCTCCCAAAGTGAAAGCCAGTCTGGCTTTAGGAGGTTATCTCTTTGCAGATCAGAGGACAGCCCACTGTCCCCTGAACCTGTTGTAAAATCCACAGAGTCCGCAGATGAAAGCAGCCTGGTGAATGTGGACAAATCTGAGACCCCTCTCCAAGCTACAGCAATATCCAACTCAGAACCTCCTTGTCAGTCCTGCAATCAGAGGTCTGCTAACATTTCACAACCACTTCAGAATGAGCCTAACAGTGTCTTAGAACCACTCGCGAAGAGTGGGGATTCTAGAGCCCAGATTCCGGGAGAGTTGGGAGCCCCAGCTCAGCTCACACTGACGAGCCCCATAGAAAAAAGCGCTAACCACCAACAGAGGTTGAGTCTGCCTTTGCCCCTGGAATCTGCGCAGAAATCTACAATAAACCTATCCCATTATCAGCTGCGCCACAGGAGTGCCCCATCTCCAGAGTCAGAACCTGAGCCTCTCCTCTATAGGTCAAAGAGTTTAAAAAACTTCAATGTGCAGGGTGACCGGCTGTGCAAAAGCCATCCTCTCAAAGCCAGGGGGCGCCATTTTTCTGAGAACACTTCCATCAACACTGCTCTCAGTCAACTGTCCCTTGATGATGACGCCTCCCACAACAGTGCTTATTGTCGAAGATTCAAATCTTTTTCTGAGCTTCCTGCCGCTGATGAAAGTGAAAGTTGGGCGTTGTATAACAACAGGACTAGATTGGGTCCCAAATCCACCTCATCCATTTCCAGGCCTATTGACTATGGGATTTTTGGGAAAGAGCAGCAGTTGGCTTTCTTGGAGAATGTCAAGCGGTCACTCACACAAGGAAGATTGTGGAAGCCAAGTTTCCTCAAGAACCCTGGCTTCCTCAAGGATGATGTACTCAATGGTTCCAACCTGTCCAAGTCAGAGCTGTTGAATTCTGGTGGTCGATCATCAGAAGATGGCTTAGTTCCAAGTGAACCGCTTAATATCTATGAGGATGACCCAGTGGACTCAGACCGGGACACAGACACAACCACCGATGACGAATACTACCTGGATGAAAATGATAAAGAGTCAGAACTGTGAGACTGTAAGAAACTGCATAATATAATACTCTACGTTTTGCTTTTTAACCAAAAACTTATTGTAGAAATGACTCTAAATTTATAGACAGGTAAAAGAAGATCTGGCTTGGAGTGTCTACACCAAAATACCCATTCCTTTTCCATATATATGTATTTTTTCTTCCATAGTATCTGAATTCTAAGAACGATTGCTGTTTTTGAGGGGTTTTGTTTGCTTTTCCTGGTATTTTTTCCTGATGTGTTGGAATTTGACCTTCTTTTCTCCCAACCCTATCTCTAAGCCACTTTCCAATGTTGGCTCTATTTTCCTCATCACTTTTTTTACATCTCTTAACACAACACTTAATAGTTTGGGCACCTGTTAAAACTTGTTAATGCCGGGCGTTGGTGGCGCACGCCTTTAATCCCAGCACTCGGGAGGCAGAGGCAAGCGGATCTCTGGGAGTTCGAGGCCAGCCTGGTCTCCAGAGCAAGTGCCAGGATAGGCTCTAAAGCTACACAGAGAAACCCTGTCTTGAAAACAAACAAACAAACAAACAAACAAAAACTTGTTAATTACCCAGCACAGTTGCAAAACTATATTTGCCTCCTTCTGTCCACAGCCTGAATTCAAGACATTAAATATAAGGTAGGGAAAACAATAGTCATTATATGTGCACTGTGTTCATGCAGTGCCCCCAGAGGCACTTGAGGACATTGGAGCCCCTGGAATGGGAGTAACAGATGATTGTTAGGGGTCATGCAGGTGCTAGGAACCAGACCTGGGCCCTCTGCAAGAGCTGCAAATGCTCTTAACCACCGAGCTCTCTCTCTCTAGCCACAAGATAAAGGTATTATTATGAGAACATCCTTGCACTTCAAAAGTGGAGTCTTGACATGTGTTTAGAGTAAATGTTGAGGTTAAAAATGAAGGGTTAGTCCCATTAGTGCCTACAGGAATTTCTCTGAAACTGTTTGTGGTGATTGGCTGAATTTTTGAGGACTAAGTTTTCATCAGTGCCGAATGTGCAGGCACCATGGTTTGGTCACAGACACATAGCTAACAGATGCAGCCACTGTGGCTTGGCCATAGATACATAGCTAACGGGTGAAAGCGAGCTGACAGTGTCTTATTGGACCAGTTTTTTTGCTGCTCTTTCCACAGCTGATTTTTTTTCATCTCCAAACCTGTCCATTTCTCATTTCCTTATTTATAGCCCAGACTGGGGCTTATTAAACATTTTCTCACTTAATTTATAGCTTTGGGAATTTTTAAATGCCATCAAGTATATACATATGTAAAATAGGTGTACAAATCAAACATTCACTTATAACTCAAATGTATTTTAAAAGTTTTCTGGCTTACATGCAAATTTATCATTTGTTTAAGATAAAAACAAACATATACTACCAAGATAGGTATCTCTACTCATCTAGCACAGTACAATCCAAGAACATTCTAATGTTACCCACAAGCTGGAGAACAAAGTAGTAACAAGTCTTTGTTGTCTGTAATTGCACTTCTTTATGAGCAGAAATCTTTGCATGTGTGGTAAAAGCAGTGTAGTTCATATAGAATAACATCAGATTCCCCGCCCCCTTCTCTTCCTCTACTCTCTGCCTGCACTCTTTTCTCTTCCTCCACCCAGGACAGGTGTGCATGCTGAGTGTTTGGACCAAGGCTGCAGTGAAGTCACACTAACACCACGGGTGAGCACTGCCAGGATTCATTTATGTTTAATTTTGAATTAATTCTTGTTCAGTGCACATTCAGAAACCTTTACTGCTGCCTTTTTTTTTTTAACCCCGAATTTAGTTGTACAACTCCATATAGAGTGAGAACCTATGGTTAACTAAGCTTTGGGCTAGGACACTTCTGAAGGAGCATTTAGTGGGAA
Organism: Cricetulus griseus; assembly: GCF_003668045.3. Classification (NCBI taxonomy): domain Eukaryota; kingdom Metazoa; phylum Chordata; class Mammalia; order Rodentia; family Cricetidae; genus Cricetulus; species Cricetulus griseus. Next base: position 165,090,569 of record NC_048597.1, read on the forward strand.
CCTTGAAGAAGTCCTTAAAATGCTAGGTCAGATGTGATGTCTAGGGACCGCTTGGCTTCTCTGCTGAACCATCTATCAAACCCTCAGGAACATCTAACTCAGAACTCCTAATTTATTGTAAATATCTCGTGATACCCATTGCTAATTTGGCTTCCTACCTCTTTAGTTGACACATAGGCATTTGGAGCTTTATCTCCTTGTAATTCAAGGCAAAGGCTGAGGATGATGTAGACCAGCAGGCAGCATGGGATCCTGGATCTCAATACAGAGAGGATTTTGTCTTGTTTTTATAGCTATTTCATGACATACTTTTATTTTCCACTGTTCATTCAGATAAACTGAAGCTAAGGTTGGGTGTTAGCAAAGCATATAGAGATCTGGCACTGACACCAAATGCAAGGAAGATCTGTATTATGACAGTCCCATAAAACTCGAAACTAGTGAAGGTGAGGTCACTAATATGAAAGCCTTTCCTTAAACCTGTCCACTCAAACTTCAAACTCTAGGCAATTTGGAGTTCAAAGAGACGCCTAATAGAACTCTAAATCACTTGTTCTGCACCAATTCAAACTTGAATGGCACAGAGTAACATTCAGTTACTTATTTAAGGGTGTATATGCCTTTCCTCTTTTGCTATTTATCTGATTATTTAAGTAAAACTCTCATATATTATGACTTTTTGTGTAATTTTAAGGTATTCTGAGATATTTTAACATTATGTCGTTGGTTGTTTTTTTAATGATCGCCATGAGATGCTGTTTCAATAAGTATTTTGAGTCTACATGTTTGCTACAAAAGGTGACACAAAGTTAGCTTGTTTTCCACAGAGGTGAGGCTCTGAGTGAGGCAGGGATACCAGGGTAAGAATTGACAATAGCTTTGGGACTTACTCTCCTCCGTGTAATCTACTTCCCACATTGAATCTGATGGCCATTGCTTCTCTGCACTATGTGTGAAGATACCTGCTTGTCAGGCTGAGGAATCAGGGAAACAGTAATTTCCCCAACATAAGACAGAACCTTTACTGTTTTATAGTTTTATGTAGAGCTTCGTTGAAGAAGCATAGCAGATTTCTTTGTGTTGTAATATATAAACTGCTGGAATTAATGCTCATTTTGGAATAGCTGTGGTAACTTTAATAATAGTCATTTTATATTGTTTTTTTCTAAAATATATAATCATTATTAAGCTTTCTTGTAAATGGAGTAAAATACTAATGAATCGATACTAATAAGTGCCTAATAAATAATCAGCTTGCTTAAATGTGAGGCTAACACAGCTATAAATATTAAGTTAATTTGTTTAAAATGGATTTTAATAATATTGTTTTGCTTTTTAGATGCTACCTTCTGAGTAGTTTATTGTAACATCATAAATACCGTGATCTTAATAAAACTCTAATTGCTACTCACAGGAGTTTGGTTAAAGATAAACTTGAAAAGAGAAAATTATTTTGTATATGAAATAAAGATGAGTCACAAGGGTGCTAAAAGAAGCCTACTTAGGGCGTAGAAAAGATGAGAATCAAATGGAAATCGCCAAGGAAACCTTCTCTCAGAAAGAAAAAAAAATGGAAATTCACACCTCTGTAAAAACAAGTTCCTCTATTGAATGCTGGTATGTTCAAACAGGCCTTATTGCTTAGAGTTTACTGTCCATAGTAGAGCTGTAGAATATCCTATCTAAATGTACAGTATAAATATGTAAATATGTTACTTTGATGGCTCTTTGTGACTGATAGTCTATTCTGAAACAATAAGCCACCATAAGCACTTTTGTCAAAACTGTCAAATAATCCTCTTATGTTTCTCCTCAGATCTGTTCCCAAAGTATGGACTATGTTATAAGGTGAAATTTTACAATAATGCTTGTGTTGAAATAAACAACCTGAACAGACACATTATGCTTGTTTTTTGTTTTGTTTTGCATTTGTACTTCTGGAGATGGAACCTAGACCACTAGGCAAGCACTCCACCACTAAGCCACAGACTCTACCACAAATTTACTGTTAGTCTTGGTTTTGCCTCCTACCCTCAGATAATTTTTTAATTTTTAAATGTGTATGAGTGTTTTGCCTGCCTATAACCACTGGTGGTGGATGCCAGGCTAGCCCAAGTTCTGGGCACTGTGGAGTACACACAGGCATCCTCGGCTTTCTCCACACTAGCCTCTCTGCCCTAACCTGTGGTAATTGGGTCAGTGACCTGGGCCCAAGCTCAGTATGTTCAGACGCCCAACCAAAGCCTGGGAAAGGCCGAGGGCCGTTCAGGTCCTGGTTCTGACACGCTCTGGGTTGAGATCTACCTGAAGGCGTCAAAAGCCTGTGTCCATTCTGTAGGATGAGTTCCTCCAGATTTCTCAGTCTGGGGACAATATTTCCTTGGAGTTTAATGCAAATGAGGAAAAATAATTGGCTAAAATGAGCAAGCCGGGAGTGGAAGGGGGAGAATGTCCTCTCTAGCCCTTGAGAGTGGGGACCACTCAAGCTATCCATCCTACTTTTCCAAAGTGGGCAGGGAGAGAAAGTACCTGGCTCTGAGAAGTAGCTTGCCCACACAGCTCAAGGCAAGGCCCAGACCCTGCCTTTTGTTGCCCAAGTGCCTTGTTCTCCAACATGAATGGATACTCAGAAAACACTGTTTGAAAGAGGGAACCACACTCCGGGGCCTCCATTGAGGGAGACAGCCAAACACAAAATATATGAAACAGGCCAGCCTCTGTGTGAACCAAAACCAATGAACTTCTTCACAGGGAAGACGTTCCTCTTTGTTCCATCTGTGGCACCAGGAACCAACCCTGGACCTTGTACATGCCAGGCACTTACTGTACAACTAAGCCACATCCCAACCCTGAGTCTGTAACATTTAAAACCGTTTTTTGTTGTTGTTTTATATTTTTCAGACTGGGCGTGGTAGTGCCCACCTTTAACCCCCACACTTGGGAGTCAGAGGCAGGTGAATAGCAGTGACTAAAAGGCCAGGCGATCTATGTAGAGTTCCAGGCCAGCAGGAGCTACATAGTGAGACCCTGCCTCAACCAATTAATTAATTAAAAGCCTGTTTCTCCACAAGGCAAGGTGGCTTACACACCTTACTGGAGAAGGCCGGGGAGGAAGGATTGCCATCGGTTCAAAACTAGCCTGGGCTACAGAGGGAGGCTTCCTTCTCAAAAGGAAAAACAGAGCAAAATATAAAATCAGTGAAAACGGAAACAACAACAAAACGGCCTCTCTCGAAACTCCTGACAAACTCAAGCAACTAGTGTTGGTCTGGCAAGCCAGGGGCCTGGGCATGGTGCAAGCCAACACCCTGTCGGTGCCGGGGTGCGCGCAAGGCCCGCGCGGGGCGGCTCTAGGCAGAGGCACGCCCCCGAGTGTCCCCTCGAGCCTGGCGCTCCAGCCCCTCCCCGGCCAGCGGAGCTGAGAGCCGGCGACCATGCACCGTGTCCCACGGGCCCCGCTGCTGCGGCTGCTGCTCGCCCTGCTGGTGGCCGCGGGGGCCGGGGCGCGAGTGAGCGCACCGCGGAGTCTGGCGTGGGGCCCCGGCCTGCAGGCCACCGCGGTCCTGCCGGTGCGCTACTTCTTCCTGCAGGCGGTGGACTCGGACGGCCGGAACCTCACTAGCTCGCCGCCAGGTCAGTGCCGGTCGCCGTCCAGTCCCCTTGCGTCCCTGTCCCCACACACTGCCATATCCCCCACTGTGGGTGTCTGCCTCTCTCCCCTCCCAGGGGCTCCCTCCCCTCCTCCCTGAAACCCACTAGGGCGGGAGACGCCACCTAGGTCCGTTGGGGTGACTGTCTAACTCCAAGGGCCGGGCCACATGCCCCACTCAATGACTGATGTTGGGGTAAATTGAGTAAATGGCGTCCGTGGTGTCCTATGGGGAGCGGTGGTGCAATCACGTGGTGCAGATGGTCCTTCCTGGCCTGCAGGGAGTGCCTTCCTCCCTGACTTGTGGGCTCCTAGGCCTGCAGTGCAGGGCCTTCTTGCACGCAGGCTTTCCTTTTCTTTTTGCTTTTGATTTATTAAATGCAGACTACAGGAATCAGTGAAACTAAATAGAAACGGGGCTAGGAGGGTCTTGCCCTGAGTCTCTGCAGTGTCCTCCTCCCACATCTGGCGGTTTCAAGTTGTTGCCAGTCGGGATTTGCTAATTTGTGTCTAAATTTAAGGTTGCTCCTAACAGGCACCTGTTTTGCCAGCAGAGATCAAATGGTCCAGGGCCTACCTCCTCCACAGTGCAAATGGGTTCTTAATGTTCTTGGAGGTCACTGTGTGTTTGGTAATCCTGGAGTAAAAAGAAGATGGTAATGTCTGTCTATCAGAAAACTTAGACTCTACTGAGAAAATAGATAAGCAACTGACCTATCAGGGCACATCAGTTACTACAATGAGATATGTGCAGCGTGGTGTAAATATTGAAGAACCGCAGGTAGGCCCAGGGAAGTCTGGGAAGCCTTCGAGAGTAGGGGTTTGGAGGCTGAGGGTTTTCTGGGCAGGCTTGCAGATGTGCAAGAGCACAGAAAGTGCTCATTACAGGAGCTTGTGGGACATGTTTTGGATTCGAACCGTGAGGTAGTATCACTCCGAGTTTGTAATAAATAAATGAACCCAAACATGCACTTCCATGGTTACATCAAGAGAGTACGGACTTAACCCCCTAATTCCTTTTTTGCATTATTTTTCCCAATTATATTTATAGGTGTGTGTGTGTGTGTGTGTGTGTGTGTGTGTGTGTGTGTGTGTGTATGTGTGTGTGTGTTTGTATATGCCACTTGCGTGCAGGTGTACGTGTGTGTGTGTGTGTGTGTGTGTGTGTGTGTGTGTGTGTGTGTGTGTGTGTTTGCATATGTCACTTGCGTGCAGGTGTATGTAGAGACCAGAAGAGGGCACTGGATCTCCTGTAGCTGGAGTTTGAGGCACTTGTGAGCTGCCTAATAGAGTTGCTGGGAACTGAATATGTGTCCTCTGGAAGAGTAGGAAGCACTCTTAACCACTGAGCCATCTCTCTAGCCCCAATAGATTATAATGTTTTTATAGTGAGAAAAAAAAAAAACCCTCTTAATATGATTGCAGTGCATGAGTGGATCCTGGAAGGAAGTCAGACATATTTGGAGGATTATGTAGTCCTAGGGTGTAACACTTTGGTCTTCTGGGACACTCTAGTTGCTAATGTAAGATCAGTGCTTTCCCTTTAACTACAAGGAGCTTTAATAAACTTCCTAAGCAGTCCTGGTAGGCGAGGTCCCCATTGCTAATAAACTTCCTGAAGCACTTAAAGTACGTGTTTCAAATAGTTTTATACTTTTCTTTTTCACATTTATTTATTTATTTATTTGATTTAGAGTCCACTATGTAGACCAGACTGGCCTTCAACTAACAGACAGCCACCTGCCTCTTCCTCCAGAGTGTTGGGTTAAAGCTTTTCAGTCTGCTGTATCACATATTATCTTTCTTCTTTCTTTTTAAAAAGGTTTTTATTTTATGTGTATGGGTATTTTGCCTGAATGTGTATGTGTCTGCTAGTCTTGGAGGCCAGAAGAGAGTGTCACAGCCCCTGGAACTGGAGTTACAGTCAGTTGTGAGCCACCACATGGGTGCTGGGACTCGAACCTGGGCACTCTGGAATAGAAGCTAGTGTTTTTAACTGCTGAGCCGTCTCTCCTGCCCCTCGAGTTGCCTTTCTGATGGCAGGCTAGAAGAAACACAAAGCATTTACAAATTCAATTTCAATTTAAAAAGAGAGATTTTCAGACTCTCTTGAGCTCAGGGAACTTTGTAGACGAGGAAGTGGGAAGTATGTAAGAGCCAGAAGATAAAGTGATTTGAAATGCCATCCTCTAGCCAAGTGGTTCTCATCCTTCCTAATGCTGTGACCCTTTAATACAGTTCTTCATGCTGTGGTGATTTCCCCCACCACCATAAAGTTATTTTCATTGCTCCTTCATAAGTGTAATTTTGCTGTTGATGTGAATCATAATATAATATCTGATATGCAGATGGCCTCAGGTGACCCCTGTGAAAGATGACCCCAAAGGGGTCACGACCCATAGGTTGAAAACCGCTGCTCTAGACTCAGCCTTTGCAACCATGAACTCAAAACTGTGGTTACTGCACTAGGCCCACATGAGACTGGTCCTATCAACCATCAGTCACAGAATGGGGGGGCGGGGTTTATGGGGCCCTGTCCCTCACTTCCAAACTACTATTAGGTTTTGAGAGAGGGAGAGTCATTTTCAGTTGTTCACCTGCTGCATACCCTATGCTGAGCCCACCAGGCTCCAATGGACAACTCCATAGTCACATAGACAGCCCTGGTTAGACTCAGTGGGTCACAAAACAAAATGAATAGCTATGAATATCAGAAAGAAATTTGTAGAAAGGGGCAGGGGTAAACAAGGGTGTGAGTGGTCAGTATGCATTATTGTACCATGTGAAATTGTCAAAGAACAAATATAATAAAAACAGGACACTTTCTCAGAAATGAGGGTTGCTAGACACTTAAATGGCATTAAATAACGTGTGTACGTTACAGGGTGAAAGCTGAATTGCCACAGGGCCATCAACTTTAGAGTGTGGACATTAACTGCCTAAACTTGAATGGTGTTCAGAGAAGAAAAGACCAAGTAGGCAGAATGTTACTTTCTTCAATGAATTGATTTTTTCATCCACTGTCGTTAATGAAAAACTAATGACTTCCATGTTAAGTCAGATCCTTGGCTTAAGGATGCGTCAGACGTAGTTGTGGCCTCAAGGACCTTCCAGGCTGAACTGAACATGGTTTACCCTGAACAGTGAAGGGCAAAGGAGTTTCTGTACTAAGATCCCTGTCTAACCTTTGAGATATGGTAATCAGGAAATGGTCATGTTATTTGTATTTCTTTTGCTTCCAGGCCAAACACAATTCAAAGTAGTGGTAAAATCCCTTTCACCTAAAGAGTCAGTCCGAATTTATGTTCCTAAACCTTTGGACAGGAATGATGGAACATTTTTGGTGAGATACAGGATGCACGAGACTGCCCACGCAGGCCTCAAGGTAGAGGTCCTCTATGGTGGTGAGCACGTGGCTCAGTCTCCCTATATTTTGAAAGGTAAGTGTTATTCATCACCTGAACCTAGACTTACGTGGATGCATGCTTTTCAGAATGGCTTGTGATGACCCTGCAGTCAGGTTCAACATTGTATATGTACTTCTTGAAGCTCAAATTTTTTATCATTTTTGGCATTTTGAAAAATTGTTAGTTTCTGGGTTTGGAGAGCACTAGTTGCTTTTGCAGAGGACCCAGCCCCACACAGTAGCTCACAGTCATATGTAACTCCACTTCCAGGGAACCCAACATCCTCTTCTGACCTCTGTAGGTACCAGCCATGCATGTAATGCCCATACATACATATAGACAAAACACTTACACACCTAAAATAAATCTTTTAAAAAATATTTTTCTGTTTCATTTTGTATTGTTCCTATTGCTGAATCTTTACATTTTTTGTTCATCTTTTTTCCTGAAATGCCAAGTTGCCACTAATTCCCAACAGTGTATTTTTTTTTTTAATCTCTTGATGCCATTTTTAATTTCCCTAAGATTTATCCCTGGGATGTGGCAGTTAGCTGGACTTAATCCTTTAAGTTTTTACGGTTTGTTAGATGGAATTGCGCCACGTTTAATCTAAGGCTAGTTACTCTCAAGGACTAGGACATGCACTCCCCAAGTCCCAAGAATGAAGAGGCTTTGCAGCCTGGCTGGTACAGGCACTTTCCCCACCCCTGTGGAGTGGGGTACACTGCCCCGCCCACAGTGTTCTGGATGGCTCTTTCTGTGTTGGATGGTTTCATCTCACAGATGCCCGGATCATAGGTGGGCATGTTTACTCATGAGCAAAGTCCTGCACGTTTCCTTGCTTTTCCATGTTTAGTTCTCACCCTTCATATGCTCTGTCTTCCCAGGCTCATTTTCCCTCTTTTCTCTGCACTGTCCACTTTTCTCAGCTCAGTGAGGCTGCTCAGCTCAGCCATGCCCTCTTCCCTCTTTCTGTGCTACAGTTAAGCAGCAAGTTGTGTGATCTTGCTGGTGTCCACCTCCTAGACTTCCTCATTGCTTCGTGACTGTAGTCTGAAAACTATGAGTGCATAAATTATGCCAAGTTTTGTTCACCTGCTTCAGGTGAAAAAAATAAGTCAGTGCCTCTTATTGGTCTTGGCCTGAAGTAGAAATAATTTTTGTTTGGTTGTGTTTTTTTTTGTTTTTCGAGACAGTGTTTCTCTGTAGGTTTGAAGACTGTCCTGGAACTCTCTTTGAAGACCAGGCTGGACTTGAACTCACAGATCCGCCTGCCTCTGCCCCCCCAAGTGCTGGGATTTAAAGGCATGCGCCACCACTGCCTGCCCTGAAGTAGAAATCTTAAAAAAAAATCAGACTTAATGATATAATCCCAGCACTAGGAAGGTAGAGGCAGGAGGATCAGGAGTTAAGGCCAACCCGGGCTACATGAGACTGTTTCTAAAGATCATAAATAAATCCTCAAGAAAATTTAATTTTATATTAAATGCGAATATGTCCTGAAATTATATGTTAGGTTTGCATACATTGTTTTCTAAATGCGTCTTTCTCTGAGACGAACTGATTGAGGTAGCATTAGAGACTTTGAGAGAAAGGTTCTCCATTTTCTCAAACACTCACTGTTTCTACATTGGAATGTCTGAAAATCAGGAAGCTCTCCTTTTGCATGCTAAAATGAAGTAGTTGTATATTAATTACTTATACCTCACTAGAAGCGAATGTGTTGTCCAAGAGACTGGAGTGTGTTCCTTTGGGAGGAAGCACACTGCACGGTGTGTCTAAGGTAACTCTATAGGGGACAGAAGTGGGACTCTGATATAAGTACTACACCATCCATTTGTCTAAGATAGTTTTGCCTGCCAGTAGTTTTCAGATTTGCCAAGCTGTCGTCCAGTGCTTGCATCTCCTTGTTAACTCAGAGTGGCTTATTGTGTGTGTGTCTGTGTGTCTGTGTGTCTGTGTGTCTGTGTGTCTGTGTGTGTCACCTCCCCAGGACCCGTGTACCACGAGTACTGTGACTGCCCAGAAGAGGATCCTCAGGCCTGGCAGAAAACTCTGTCCTGTCCAGCCACGGAACCACAGATCGAGCAAGATTTTACTTCCTTCCCCAGCATCGATCTCCAACAGATGCTGAAGGAAGTCCCCAAAAGATTTGGGGATGAGCGGGGTGCTGTTGTTCACTACACAATTGTCAATAACCACATCCACCGGAGATCTTTGGGGAAATACACAGACTTCAAGATGTTCTCTGATGAAATTTTGCTGTCACTGGCAAGAAAGGTATGAAAATGAATGAACAGATTCCAAAAATAGTATCATTTAATTTTTTTTCGTTGCTACAGTTACATACTTAGAACTATAAAGACCAGTGAGAGTGGATTTCAGGACTCAGAAATGTGTCATGGAATGTACATACATCTTTGTAGATGGCTCTTTCTTGTAAGATTTAAGTTAAAATGGGCTTGGTGACTCTTGCCTGTAATCCTAGCACTCAGGCCTATGAGACTTTAGTATAAACTAGAGTAAGAGAGTGAGGCTCTGAATGCCGGGCCAGAACATAGCTCTTGTTCCATAGTCTAAAGGTTCTGGTAAGGTTAGTAGTGGTGACATTCATGTGGGGTGTAGAGATTTGGGCAGTTGTATAGACAGTAGGTTCAAGTTGAGGGAGGTGAGAGTCAGAATGCCCTGGAAGGAAACTGACACAGCTTTCCAAGCAAGAGGACCTCAATGGAGGATCAGTTGTGGACATGGAAACAGGGTGGAAGATTCTGGAGGGAAAGGGGAAAGAGGGCATGGTGAGGGTGGGAAAAGGCTTAGGTCTGACTGCACACCCGTTGCATAGGCAGCTGGTGAGTGGTCACAAAGCCACACATTCACACTTCTCTATATGCCCACCTCTGTGACATTACATTTTAATGCCACCTCTGGAGAAAGGTGGCCGACTCCCGGTTAAGTGAGTTTGCTCTGTACTATCCTCAGCCTGAGACTTTCTTCTCCCTTATCCCACTGTTTTTAGTAGTCTTCTCTGTCAGTACTGAGTGTGCAGTTGGGGACGTTAAGACCTGAGTCTAATCGTCAGAACCCATGTGACCAGTGTGGTAAGAACATGGGCTTGTAATCCCAATGCTGAGGAAGCAGAGGTGAATCCCCAAGGCTCAGAGGCCAGCCAGCTTAACCACCATGGAAAGGTCCAGGCCAGTGAGAAATCATGTCTCAAAATAAAACCCACAAAACCCAAAAACAAACAAACAAGGTAGATGGCTCTTGAGGAAAAACACCAAAGATTGACCCCTGTCCTCCACACATCTACATCCATAGCCAAGAGACTGGAATGTTTGATACCTCCCAGCACTAATCTTTGTGCTTTTGTTTTTGTAGGTCACCCTCCCAGATTTAGAATTTTATATAAACCTGGGAGATTGGCCCTTGGAGCATCGAAAAGTCAATGACACTCCTGGCCCTATACCTATCATTTCCTGGTGCGGCTCCTTGGATTCAAGAGACATTATCCTTCCAACATATGATGTCACCCATTCCACACTTGAAGCAATGAGGGGTGTCACAAATGATCTCCTCTCTGTTCAGGGAAATACAGGTAAGCTAAGGCTAATTCTCTAGGGAAAAACATTAAGGGTAAAAGGTGAAGGGAATGTTTAATCAGAAAGAATAGATGTATATGCTTAACCCTTCTCACTTTCTAACCATGTGCAAGGACTCAAGCTCCATTCCCAGCATAGCAAAGTGTGTGTGTGTGGGGGGGGGGTCACCCTAAGGCCAAAAGAGAATGTTTAGGATTCTATTTTGAAAATTAAAAGCACATAGTTTGGTAAAATAATACCCAAGCCTATATTCACAGACTCTTCTTTGAGTTTGGGTCATTTGTAAATGTTTTTTCAAGTCTGCATTTGATTTTACTTATATGAAAAGTTAAGATAAACATTAAAGGTATTTAAATAATATGTATATTTGGTAAACTTGTCACTTAATTCTGACTCCATTGCTTTTTATTACTGGATGAAATGAGAACAAATTCTGAAAACTACAAGAGGGTCATGGTCATGGTATAATTGGGGCATTATGCACCCATCCTCTAGGACTTCGTCAGAAATTCTCTCATTTCATTTTTATGCACAACATGGGTTTTTCAAATTGGAACCCTTTCTCTCTTTTTTGTGATTCCTTCCATTTATGATACAATACCCCTTTTTGGAAACTCATTGGGCTGCAAAAAATTTGGCTTTGTCCTTTCTAGTCTCTGCTTCACTTTAATGTTATTTGGAGGATAAGATCAGAGATTTGTGCAAAGTATTTAATGATATCATGAAGAGAAAAGATAAATGAAAATAAGATAAAGACCATATGAAATTAAAGATAGTCTATTTTCAATTTGATAATAGTGACTTTCTGAGTTTGCTGAGAAGGTTGAACCCCTCTGATTTCTGTGTCTTATGATGTCCCTGAGGCAGTGATGGGCATTTAGCCAACATCTTTCTTTAGAATATAAGAGGTCTTCTCAGAGATTGAAATTAATTCCTCTAAAATATTTCCCTTCTTAAAAAGAGAAGATATAAATAGAGAGCTGGGCATGGTGGCTCATGCCTGTAATCCTAGCACTTGGAAGCCTGAGACAGTAAGAGTGTCATTAGTTAGAGATCTGTCTGGGTTATATAGCAAGTAGCAGACCAGCCAGGGATATATAGCAAAATCCTATCTCAAACTCCCTTTATACATATGGGAATGTAGTGAGCTATATAACTACACTTAATAGTTATAATGGAGAGATGGCTAAGTGGGTAAGAGCACCCACTGCTCTTCCAGGGGACCCAGGATCAATTCCTTGCACCTACTTGGTGCACAACAATCTGTAACTCCAGTCCCAGGAGATCTGGCTCCCTCCTCTGGCCTCTGTGAGCACTTCATGCACACAGTGCACAGAGGTACATGAAATACATATACACATAAAATAAAAGTAAAGGGAGAACTATGAATTAAAAATCCGTTGGGGTTGCTTAGTTATACAGTTTTCTGCTGACCTCATATAAAAACAAAAGCCTAACTCATGTGTGATTATGAAACATGAAAGATTGCCTGTGGCCTTGGGAGTGAGAAAAATCATCACAGAACCTCTTTTTGCTTTGAGCTTGGTCTGATAATGTGAGGGCTACTTCCTAGTGTTGAACACAGTGGTCAGTAGTGTCCAGGTGAGCTGTTGTTGGTAGGTAAATGGGAGGGACTGGAGCAAACAGAAAGACAGACAGCCTCTGAAAGCACCTCTGGCCGACTAAGACTCAGTCCCAGGTATTTTGGAAATAGCATCTATGTTACAAAATGAGTTTGTGACGAGTATCAACATTTTAAATGACAATGGTAGGTTAAAGGGCATTGTACTGTCTTATGATTTCAGATTCTTAATCATAATTTTTTATGGCCTCAAACTTCTAGGGCCTTCCTGGATCAATAAAACAGAGAAAGCTTTCTTCCGAGGTAGAGATAGCCGGGAGGAGAGGCTGCAGTTGGTACAGCTGTCCCAAGAAAATCCACAGCTGCTAGATGCAGGAATTACAGGATATTTCTTTTTCCAAGAGAAAGAAAGAGAGCTTGGAAAAGCCAAGTTGATGGGTTTCTTTGATTTCTTTAAGGTATGAGTCTTCCTATGGCTATGAAGTGATAAACTGTGTCCAAAGACTACAAACAGGTGGTTCAAGCAGGTTGCCTCAGTTTGTAGCTAACGTCACTTTCACACTTTTCCTGTTGGACCAAGGGAATCACTGAACTCTGACAGTTTTGTCTCTGTTAACTTTGTTTAGCAAGTAACCTAGAATATATTTAATGCTTCATGAAGTTTTATTATGTATTTATTGTGGCTTTTCCCTTTGACTTAATAAGCTGCAAAGATAAGTGTTTTTTACATGAAGTGATTTCAAGTATCTCTGATAAAAGAGTATTCATTTTTATATATGCAAAACAGGAGGTGGAGCTAGAGTTCGGGTCCTGCCTGTGGTCCCTCATCTCTTAGCGGCCCTGGTGACCTGTGATGCCTGCCATGTTCCTTTATTTGATTTTGATTTTTGTATGTGTGTGTGAATTTGTATATATGCATGTATACGTGCGTGGTGTGTGTGTGTGTGTGTGTGTGTGTGTGTGTGTGGTATGCATGCACATACATGTGTGTGCCCCTCCTTTAGAGTGTTATCATGAAACCCACGCCTAACTGGCTAGGAAACACATGGTACTTACTATTTAATAAATTATGTTTTACAGAAATTATTAAGAGGTTAGGGTCTAGCCCAGTGCAGAAGCTTCTATTACATGTGAGAGGCATAGGTTTGGTCTCTAGCACTGGAAAAGAGAGGGAGAATGAAAGTGAGGAAGAAAGGGAGTCACCATAGCTGGGAATGGATCATCATCATCTCGGGGTTCCGTGATGAAGAGAACAGTGAATTTGCATTCAGGATGTAGGTTTATAAATTTTTATGTATACCAGTTTTCTCACTTGTCAAAAACAAAACCCAAAAACCTTGCTTTATATTATAACTAAATTGGATTTCATGCCTTTGGCAAATGCTTTTGAAATGGAAATCAGAACTTATTAACCCAATATATGCCAATGAAGTAACAGCTTCTCCAGGTTCTGTCAATTAGTTTTTATTACACTTATTTATCAGTGTGTGTGTGTGTGTGTGTGTGTGTGTGTGTGTGTGTGTGTGTGTAGGTCAGAAGACAGCTTACCAAAGTTAGTTCTCTTCCTCTACCGTTTGGGGTCCTGGATATTGAACTTGAATCATCTGATTTGGCAGCAAGCTCCTCTACCCACTGAGCCATCTTACCACAGTTCACAGGCTGGTAAGATGTACACTCTATTTTACATAAACTCTAGTTTATCAGCCTGTAAACTGTAAAATAGAGACAATGCCTTTTTGTTTGGTGGGTTTAGTATAAGGAATAAATGAAATTATATATGCATGAAAATTGATAATTAATGTTACTTTACAGAATATTAAAATTTAGAACTTTGACAATAGTTTTAGGACCTGCCTTGATTACAGAAGTCTAGACTCTCTGCTTCACAGATGTAATTGAAACAGGCATTTGTTCCTAGTTCTAAAATTTCCTACAAGGCTGTTTATCATTTTTATACAAAGAGAAAATGGAAGACAAGTGAAATGCAAACACAGATGTGGGAAAGTGGAAACCATCCCTCTGTTTAATTATAAAATACTAATGAGAAACAGAAGCAAAGCTGATGGCTTTATGAGTTTTTTTTTTTGCTTTTAATCTTCTAGTACAAGTACCAGGTAAATGTGGATGGAACCGTGGCTGCGTACAGGTATCCCTATCTCATGCTGGGGGACAGCCTGGTTCTGAAGCAGGATTCCCCGTATTATGAACATTTCTATGTGGCACTAAGGCCTTGGAAGCACTACGTTCCCATTAAAAGAAACCTCAGTGATCTTCTAGAGAAAGTCAAGTGGGCCAAGGTATGTTCCATGCAATTTTTCTTTTATTGGGCAATATCCAAGTTATTGATATGGGAGACCTGTGTTCTATCAGGACTTAATGTATCATAGTGAAATAAAAATCAAAGGAAGTATGATTTTCTAGAAAAAAAAAAAAAAAAAAACCAGAAACATTGTTTCCTTTAAATAGCTAAAGAACAGACATCAGAGGTTGGAGAGACTGCGTGGTTAAGAGCACTTGCTGCTCTTCCAAAGGACCTTGTTTCCCAGCACCCACATTGGACAGCACATGGTGGTCTGTAACTCCAGCTCCAGGGAATCAGATGGCTTCTTCTGGCTTCTGTGGTCACTGCACTCATTCACACAAACCCATGTGTAGATACACACATGTACACATAGAAAAGAGAAAGAAAGGACAGCAGAATCATTTTGTATACCCTCTGTCAACATTGTTGAAGGTTAGATTTGAAGTCTGGTGTTATATGTAATAAAGATTTTTCTAAATGATTCACTATTTGCATTTGTATATGCAAAACAAAAACATACAGAATGTAAATTACAGATTGAAAAGGCCAGGGTTGAAAGACTATATATTAAGAGAATATTCCAGGCAAATCTGGTATTCCTCTTTCCCGAATATAGGGAAAAAACCCACAAGTCCTTACCCAACACATGCTACACAGCATCCCAAGAGCTAGTTCCCCATAAAACAGGGGTTCCTATTTTTAAGGAATAATATTAAAAACTATTGTGGTTTATTATGAAACTAAAAATTTATACTTCTATTATAAAATTTTTCCCATTTTTTAAGTTTGAGAAATAATATTTCATTGTGGGAATGATGGATCAGAATCATTGCTCTGGCTTTTCCTAAGATCCACGATTGTCAGCAAATAGCTTTTTCTATGAGCAGTTTGCAGAAAATCAAGTGTTCCCCATGACTATAATGAGCCCGTGAGTACTAGTGAGTGAGTAACTCTTTCATTACAACAGTGTTATAGTCTTTTGTGGCTACTTCTTTGTAACAGAACATTGTCTCTGCATATTTGAGTGAAGCTTTATGAAAAACACGTTTTTTTATTATTTTTAATTTTAATGTGTTAGTTGTAGAGAGGTCTGTGCACTTGAGTGAAGGTGCCCTCAAAGGCCAGAGGCCTCAAATCTCCTGGAGCTAGAGTTGAGAACCACCAAGGTGGGTCCTGGGAACAGAACTCAGATCCTCTGAAAGAGCAGTATGCACACGTAACTGCTGAGCCATCTCCCCAGGGCGGAAGCTTTTAAAAGACATTTTAACATGGTAATTGGTCCATTCTGTTCCCAGACAGAGGGCATGGCTGGGGAGGCAGATGATGGACCCAGGCCCTCTCCCTGGATAGTTAGGAAAGCACCAGAAGAGGCCAGTGGGGCCCGTAGAGTCCAGTCCACACACCTATGATCTTTTTCCTTTGACAGATATTAGTGAACTATCCCATGGCCTCCTTTGTAAGTTATAGCCCATTGCAGTCTACTTCTCCGTGCTGCTGAGGTTTGCCTCGCCTATCTCTCTCGAGCTCGCACTTAGCTTTCTCTGTGGGCCAGAGCAACAATTTTCATTCTTTCCTTCTAGGAAAATGATGAAGAAGCAAAGAAGATCGCCAAAGAAGGACAGTTAACTGCTAGGGACCTGCTTCAGCCACCCAGACTTTTCTGTTACTATTACAAAGTACTACAGGTCAGTTCAGTGTTCAACCTGATGGGTAGGGGTCCTTAGACCATGTGCGTGACTTGGACACTTTGTACCATGCTTCTTGAGGGGACCAGAGGCAGCTGTGGAAAGAATGTGGGTTCAGCTGAGACTCCAGTCTGAGGGAAAAAAGAACCAGTGCTGACTTTGGAGTCTCCACACTTTCAATCTCTATTCTTGGAGCCCATGGAAATAGATTAATTACAGGCACCTTCCATCTGGTCAGTGTGTGCTCCCTGGTGGTTGATTTGTAGAGACATTCCTTCCTTTGTGGTGGAATAAAGGCAAGTCATATCCCACCCATCACCCACCCCTACCCCCACCCCCTCCACACATGTGCCGATCTTGCCATCCTTACATGCATTCCATCCTGTGTACTAATCTAGTTTTAATATTTTTTATTTTAATTACATTTTATTTATTTATTTTGTGAGCTTGGAGAGGCAGGGGTGGGTGGAGCATAGTACCCATGGAGGTCAGAGGACAGTTTACCAGAGTTGGTTCTCTCCTTCCACCATGTAGGTCCCAGGGATTGAAATAGGGTTTTAAGGGTGGGCAGCAGGCAGCTTTACCCACTAAGCCGTCTTACCTGCCCTAGCTTTAATTTTAATGGCGGGAGCTTCTACCTCTTAACTTGTTAGTTAGACTCCCTTAGTTATATTTCTATTTTGTTGGCATTAGCCCAATACTAGGAATACATAGCCAAGTGGACACTTGAAGGGAGTGAAAGACTCTCATAGGGATGTTTTTCCAGGGCCTCTTGGTGTGGTTATAACTCCAGCCCTCTAGGGTGGATGGAAGTGGCCATCTATGCACTCTATCTGGAGATGCTGGTCATCTCGGCTTACTGTCATGAAAATACAACAAGATAATTATGGTTCATTAAAATGAAGGGTAAGTGCTAGCTCCATTTGTTTCACGCAGGGGCATTTGGCTTGGCATCTCTTTTCTAGAGGCGTCTCATTTACAGAGAAGTGTAGATTAGGGTTCCATGCCAGACCATGAGATGTTTCACCAGCATTTATAGTAAATAAAGTTAAAAAGTAACTGTGAGATTCGAAGAGACCAGACCTTTGGGTTTGGGTCTGAAACATCACGATTGAAGTAGAGATGTGTGGGAGGTGGGACTAGAATGAAACGTGAACTAAACCTTCCATTGCTTCCAAACATATTTCAGAAATACGCTGCGCGCCAGGCCAGCAAGCCCATGATACGTGATGGAATGGAGCTTGTTCCCCAGCCAGATGATGGCACATCCGTTTGCCAGTGCCACAGGAAGAGGCCGGAGAAGGAAGACCTTTAAGGAGGCCCAGTTTCACACTCCTCTGTATGCTGGCTACATCTTTAAGACTTGTGAAGATGCCAAGCTGTGAAGAAACAGAGGAGCCAGGCCTGGTGGGTCAAGCTCACACCTCTAATCCCAGCACTCTAGAGGCGAAGCAAGAGGATTTCTTTAGTACAAAGCCTGCCTGAGATACATGGTGATTTCCTGGTCAGCCCAGACTACCCAGTTGGACCTTATCAAGAAGCCAAAACAGCCAGGCAGTGGTGGCGTACACCTTTAGTCCCAGCACTCGGGAAGCAGAGGCAGGTAGATCTCTGTGAGTTTGAGGCCAGCCTGGTCAACAGAGTTAGTTCTGGAACAGCCAGAGCTACACAGAGAAACCCTATCTGAAAAAAACAAAACAAACACACAAAAAGCCAAAGCAAAAAAGAAATGCACAGAGATGCCAAGCATGTAACCCCACACACATAAGGCTGAGACAGAAAAATCATGAGTTTCAGTATTACCAAATACCTTTGGATATTCATTTTATTTGGGGTGAAAACTGCTCATTTGAGCATCATAGGAGGTAAAAAGACGTATAGATCATCTGGGGATTTGTGGATATCACATTTACTGATTTGTTTCTATCTTTTGTTCACTTACTTTTACATTCAATTATGAAGGGAAAAGTGTTTGGGGGAGGTTTTATTTTCTCCTCCCTGTGTGGTTTCTCCTCTTGCAAGCTGTTCCTGATGCTCAGTGATGGCAGCCTCCTGTTGGAGGATCCGATGATGTTAACTAAGGAGCAGGCTGCTGCTATTAAAGCTAGCATAGAGATAGTGGAGGAACAAACTGCATCATTTAAATCTTTTCAGTTAAGTTTTGCCAGGGCTTAAGACAGAATTAGGGGAAATTGTACCTTACACTGGTGAGTCACAACCTGTGTGGGTTGTGTGCTATTAAAGACAGCATAGCTATTAATGTAGATGGTGGTATCCTGTGGGTGTCTTCATCTATATACTAGGAATATAAGAAATTTAACAGTTGTCAATGTGAGATCTTTAATTATTTTTGTCCTTCCAAAAAAAGTCTTCAAAAACTGCTACACCAGCTCAGGAAGCCTCAGCATCCTGGGATTCACTAGTAAGCCCAGGACAGAGGCAGGTTCTCATTCCTGGATCCAAAGACCGTCCTCTCAGTGGGTTGCACCATTAAAATAAAGGCTTTGGCACTTGTCTCTGCCTTATAGGGCAGGGTGGAGATCTAAGTCTCATACCATGAATTCATGTCTAATTCCTCAGAGCACTATCAATTCAAGATGCAGTTCATGACCGAATGCTCTCTAAAACAAGAACCCCCAGAGTCAAAGTGCTCCCAAACCGGGGCAATCATTTGGTCATATCTGTTCTCCTGAGGACCAATAACAACACAGGAGTTTGTATTTTTAACCAGACCATAGAAATGTATCATCAAGCCAAATATCCCATCACCTATTTAAAACCTACCTGTGTAGTGTGAACTATAGGACAGGCTGTCCTGAGGCCACACCCTGGTGTCCCTGAGTCTGCATCTGTTGTGCATAGAGAGGAGGGCTTCATGGAAATAGATTATGGAAAGAAAGGCTGCCTCCCTCGTTTCTTTCTCTGTAACCCCAGGCCCAGAAAGCAAAGGGTTGTTTGTTATAGACACATTAAGTCTTTTAGGTTCATGTCGTCTGGTGATGAACATCCTAACAGTTAAAAGAAGTTGAGACAAATTAGCCATTTCTATTGACTTGTCTGGGCCCCCACGATCCTCATTTTGGAGCATTCCACCTGAGACAGTCTTCGACATGAACCTGCAGGGAACATTTCCCATCCAAACTGTCACAAGTCTATCAAGAAATCAAGATAGTTCCCCCATTTCCCCAGTTTGAACACAGCCTTTGAAATGAGTTTTACATGGCTTTTTGTGTTATTGGCTTGAATATATCTTCAGAGGCCATGAATTGAGAGAGAGTGTAGAGACCACCTAGGAGGGGCTGGAGGGAGGGACAGGAACAATGATATAAAGAGATTTTTAACTTCAACAAAAATATTTTTAATCTGACTTTTGTTGAAAGGAGAGGGATATAAGGCTGTAAAGATATAGCTGTGTGGGGCTGGAGAGATGGCTCAGTGGTTAAGAGCACTAGCTGCTCTCCCAGAAGACGCAGGTTCAGTTCCCAGCAACCACATGGTGACTCACAACTGTCTGTAACTGCAGTTCCAGGGGATCTGACACCTTCACACCAATGCACACAAAATAAATAAGTTAAATAAAAATTTTAAAAAGATATAGCTGTGCTCATTTGAATAAGCTGTCACCAATGCTTGTGGCTTCAGTCACTCTAAGTGGCCATCACCCATCAATAGTGAATGCATTGCCTAAAGAGACACTGACAAGTTGGGCAAGCAAGTACACCGCCAACGAGAGGGAAGCAGTTTTAGCCATGCTGTAATGAGAGCTTTCTACAGTGTGTTCAGTAAAGACCAAAGGTACAGGACCTAGAATGTGAAAACAATTTGCCAAAGATAGAAATGATTGAGTTTGAAGGACAAGCTGCCAGTGTTGGGGATGGTATGGGGAGAAGGGAATTTTTTGCTTTATACCTTTTTATAATATTTAAATTGTTTTTAAACTATGGATATAAATCAAGTTGTAAACTAAAAATGTCAACATGGCCAAAGATTAAATGCACAGAGGACATAAGAAGGAAAAGAAAATGATACTCCTGTTTTCCATGATACCATCTTAAAAACCTATGTCTGGGATTTTATCATGGGGTTTTATTATATACTCTTTAAATAAAGAAAATTTTCTTAATAAAAATTGGAAACCATGTATTTGTTTTAATAAAGATTATCACTTCCTGTTCCCTGGTATGTCTGTGACAGTTAATCTAACCTGCTTTTTTTTAATGATTTTTTTAATTCTTTATTTATTTATTTTAAATCTTTAATTCTTTATTTCTGTGTATGAGTTTTTGCTTGCTGTATGTTAGTACCCCACATGCATGCCTGGTGTCCACATAGGTCAGAAAAGAGAGTATGATTCCCCCAGTACTGGGGTTACAGATGCTTATGAGCTGCTATGTGGGTGCAGGGAATAGAACCTAGGTCCTCTTCAAGAGCAGCCAGTGCTCCTAACCCCTCAGCCATCTCTGCTCTAACCTTCATCTCTGTTGTGTCCTCATGAATAACTGAACTAAAACTGCTGTCGCGGCCATTCTGTCTGAATTCTAGTCTGCAGACATAGAAAGAAAAGAAAAAAAAAACCTAATTCTTAAAGCTAACATACAAAGTAACTGGTTTCATCATGGTATGGACACATTATACTGTGTTCTAACCTTAACCCTGCCCCTTCTGCTTCCTCCTGTGTGCTTTCCTGGCCTTTCCCACACCAATCGTTAGTCAAGAAAATATCCCACAGACTTGCCCACAGGCCAATCTGATGGAGGTATTTTCCCAGTTGAGATCCCCCTTCCCAGCTGACCCTAGCTTATTGACAAAGAGCTAAGCAACATGGTCCCACACAGGCTGCTGTGTCTGAACGCTTGGTCCTAGTTGATGGTTCTGGAGGTTATGGTTCCTTCAGGACACTGGTTCTCAGTCTTCCTAACTCTATGACCCTTTGATACAGTTCGTTATGTTGTGGTGACCTCTCAACCATAAAATTACTTGTGTTGCTACTTCATAACTAACTTTGCTTCTTTTTAAATTGAATTGCAAATATCTGGTGTGCAGGATGGTCTTAAGCGACAGCTGTGAAGGGGTCACTCCAACCCCCAAAGGGGTCGAGACCCACAGGTTGAGAGCCACTGATTTAGGAGAGATAGCCTTGATAGAGGGTAAAATCACTGGGAACAGGCTTTAAGGGGTTATATAGCCTGCCCTGCTTCCTGCTACAGAGGCACTGTCTGGGTGGACAGTTAAACATTGCACTCAGGGAGCCTCGTGGCCCCTGCCACCATGCCGTCCCTTTCTTTCCACAATGGCTTCTGGAACCATAGGCCAGAACTAACGCTTTTTCCTAGAGTTGCTTGTTGTTCTGGCATCTTACCACACAACAGAGAAGTACACACGGTTTCCAAGGATTCACCTTTAGTGTAAATATAGGTGGCAAGAAGGACCAAGCTTCGGAGGAAACGAACTCCCTAGAGAAACATGAAAGCTGTTTCCCCACCAACCTCACGTCATCAACCCCCTGCCACTGCTTGGATTACTGCCTACAATCAGGTGACCCTGCAGTGGAAACTAAAAAACCTTCCATGGACAATTGTTGTCCACTGTGCCAGGACCTTAGCACTTGGGGGCAACTCACCAAGGAGTCCACTGTTTGAACTAGTTTGGAGTGGCATGGAGTCAAAAGGAGTAGTATTATAAATATTCTGTGTTTACTGGCACCTTGGAATTTGTTACTAATGGGAGCCTATGGATTTGGATGCCTGTCCTGGATCCAGCCAGCCATCTGAGCATAGAGATTGGTGGAGGTTAGTGCCTGACTTTGTGCAAAGCTCCCTGCAGCCAATTAGCAGGCAAAGGAGCTGTAACAACTGACTGGCTTACCAGGCTGTAGATAATTAAATTATTTTCACCTCCCTGTTTCTGTTTCTTATAAATGCTAATGGGCAGAGCACTGGTTGAAGTTCCCAGAACACACTTCAGCCCTGGACGATTCCTGGGCAATTTTGTTGGGTTTTTCTGCTTGGATTGAGTAAAGCCTGCTGACTTTATTGTTCTAGGAAAGTTAAGCGATTTTGGCCTAGTCACGAGGGTCTGAAGAGGCCATACACTGGCCTGTAGCGGCTTTACGTAAGTTCCCCTCCACTGTTCCCTAACTGAGTCTGGGGATGGTGAAAAACTTCAGATTCTAGTTTCTTAGATTTGTGTTTTGAGTATCTGAGTTTGACTGGTTTTTTGTTTGTTTGTTTGTTTGTTTGTTTGGGTTTTTATTTCAGTGGGAGAGCTTGGGGGTTCATGGCTTTCTAAACAAATGTCCTACAACTGAAGTATGATAATCCCAGACTTTGAGTCATGTTTTTTTAAAAATCTGAACTGTGAGTGACCTAAGGGAAGTCCCAGCCACAGCCACCCAAAACTCACTGCCTAAAAACACCCCAGCGTGCAGGGTGGCAAGGGCTCGTGGGTCTCCACTGACTCATTTCCCCTCGAAGAACCCTCCTTGAGCTGTGTCTCCACCCAGGCCTCCAAGCATCTTTAAAAAAACCATGTTCCAGGCTGGCTGCCAAGCCACCCAGGCCATCCTGGACGGGAAGCTTACCCTAGCAGAGGCCCCAGCAAGTGCAGTTCTCTAAGTCCTTTAGCTGGGGGGCTCAGGTAAAGGAGACCTGTGCAGCCTGTTAGAAGACCATGTACCCTGAGGTGTGGCTGGTGGCAGACAAGCTCATTTTCCATCACTCTTGCTTCACCCAGCCTAGGCAGTTATGATGCACTGCACGGTGAATTTTACATCTCTCTCTCTCTCTCTCTCTCCTTCTCCTCCTTTTCTTCTTTCTTTTATTTCTCTCCTTTCTTTTCTTTCTTTTCCTTCCTTCCTCCCTTCCTCCCTCCCTCCCTTCCTTTTTCAAGATAGGGTTTCTCTCTGTAACAGTCCTTGCTTGTCTGGAACTACCTCTGTAGACCAGGCTGGCCTCATGCTCACAGAGATCCTCCTGCCTCTGCCTCCCAAGTTCTGGGATTAAAGTTGCATGCCACCACCGCCAGCATCTGTTTGAGAACAAAGGCAACTACAATGAGGGTTTTGGTCATAAATCTCACAAGGAGCTCTGTGTCACTAGGAGGGGGACTTGGGCACCAAGATAGCCTGAGGTTCCTCTAAAGTCAATTCCCTCCTGGCATAGGGCCTAGAGCTGGCCAGTGGGAGGGAGATTGATCTGGACTTGTGGGGGAGCAGGGTGGAAGGAATGAGACTCCCTCAGACAGGATTCCTTACTTTTCCTGCAGGAGGTGGAGATATGGGAACCAGAATTGGAATTTTCACTGGACTGCTTCCTTTAGCCCATCTCATCTCTCCCCATGGGTGGGTGAGAAGAAAGGCACAAACTTAGGTTCCCTATTTAGAGGTGCCTTTCTCCTGCAAGGAGTTAGTATGCCCTTCCCAGGGTCCCAAGCTCCCTCACAACCAACTGTCCCTCCATCCCCACCCCAGTCTCCCCATCTACCTCTGCCCTTAGTCTGTTCCTGAGCCAGACTGGAAGAAGAAGAGTGCATATGTCGGATCTCATAGATGCCACTGAACTGGTGGGAGGGTGCAGGGAGAGGCAAGACAGACTTTGGCCTTGGGGTCTAGGGGATCCTGGCACCACAGCTCTTGCTAGGCTACAACTTCAACCGACAGGGTTGGCAATAGCTGTGCTTACCTCCTCTCCATTGTTGTGCTGTTCCGACTGGTTTGTGATCAACCCCCTTTTAAACATGTTTAAACAGAGGGGGAAAACGAGACTGTGTTTGCTGATAGAAATAAGGCTGGGTCCTGTAGGGGGTAGCAGGGAGTGACCTGGCCAGACAGAGCTGAACTGAGTCAGGCAAAAGGAGACTAGAGCTCTCAGAAAGACTTTACTCAGTACAGGGACTATGTGGCTAAGGGATGGGTTTTGAGAAAGAATAGATGGCTAGGAACAAAGCTTGTGTGGATGAGTCAATCTTGAGAGGATGACAGCAGCTGAGCATTTTTGGAAGCTCTCAGAGTAAATGGGGCCATTTGGCTGTTTTTCAAGCACCTTCAACTTGATATGCAGAAACCATGTATTCTGGAGTGGAGTTTCCAGAATTTCTCCCCATCCCGTGGGGAGCTGTTTACCAAGCAGACCAAGCATAGCTGCTAAGAAACAGCAAGCTGGGAAAGAAGCTCCCTAAGAACAGAGTTCAGGATCAGAGATGTCCAGAACACTCGATGCCGGGTCTCCAGCAGGCTTTCTGAGACATCACGTTGCTTCATTGAAACTGCCCATGGTGGGAGTATTTTCAACAAATGCGTTTAGTATATAAGGAAAATATTTCCCTAGAAGTTCATCTTCCTCACAAATTATGTCCCACGAAAGAGCACTGAAGAAACATAGAAGAACTGGTCATGTCGAAATACTCCTCAGTTTACATTGCTACACTCCGACACTGAGGTAATGCCCACATGTGGGATATTCAGCATTCAAGCAAATAAAGCTCACATTTAATATGCAGTATGATTTCCAGGTTCTGGGAAGTCCTCTATTTTTATTTAAAACCCATGTCATGCTAAGGAACTTAAATTTGGAAACAGCATCCGTCTGCGGCCTTATGTCACATATAGGCGATCCCTCTGAATTCCCTTCCCCTATGGCACGGAGAATGGAAGAGTGAGTGAGTGCTTCCATCAGAACAAACCGGAAGGTTGGGGGCGGGGCCTAAAGAGAAGTTTGAAGGAGCTATTAAGTCATTTCCCACTGCGTGGTTTCCAAGGAAACAAACTGAGATCGAGGCCACGGAGATTGGTAAGTCAAGTGATGTGTCCCCTCCCCAGCTCCTTTCAGCTCTGGTGTCTGGTCTGAGCCCTTAGGTTGCTCCCGTCCATCACGGTATAGATGCTCTGACCGTATAGATGCTCTTTCCACCATTGCCCTGGTCTTGATGGAAAAGCTTCCTTTTAGCTCACCAATCCCTTCTCCAGGCCCTCCGTTATCCCGGGGCTGCAGCCTTGAGGATGTTGCTAGCCCACTCCTCATCTCTGAATTCCTCTTCAAACTGTTAAATGTAATATGTGGAATTTTAGGAAGGTTGGGGCATTTAGGAAGGTTTAGGTTTTCTTCCTAAAATATTTAGAGATGGAGGGAGCATCCCAAGTAGTACGTGAATAGGGCTTCTGTTGGCTCTGTCTTATGTTCAATATAAAGGTCTATAGGTAAAGAGAAAAAGCAAAATCATGACACATTTCTTGAGAAAATAAAATCGAGTTAAGAGGATAGGAATACGGGTTCCGCGTCGAAACTACAGACAGCAAGGCTACTTATGGCAGGGCTTTGCAGGCCTACCTCTGAATTACTTAACAAGGATATTGACTTGGGACTGGCTTGTTGTCCTTACCTGGGAATCAGCAGTGCGCACCTGAGTATAGTTAAGTCCTAACTTGAGCAATTGTTTCCATGTACTCCTTGTGTCTTAGAAACGGTATTTTCACATGGTTAGTTTGAAGCCTTTGTCCCCTTACTCAAGGAATTTTACGTTTCCTTTACCCTCTCTTGTGCCTTTAATGTCTCCTTCTCTAGCAATATTTTCACATTTTAGTGCCTCATATTTAAGAAAGAAAAGCCCTATTGAATCCAGATCCATCTTCCAGCCACTGTGTCCCTGCTTCTACATAGCACTCCAGAGCCTTTACCTAGTTTTCCCATTCCTCAAACCACCCCTCTCTTTCTCCTCTGCTACCCCACTGCCTGTAAACTCAGCATTCAGGAGACTGAGGCTGTGAGTTTAGGGGCATCTTGGGTTACATGGTGAAATTCTGGCTGGATTTCTCTCTCTCTCTCTCTCTCTCTCTCTCTCTCTCTCTCTCTCTCTCTCTCTGTGTGTGTGTGTGTGTGTGTGTGTCTCTCCCCTACCCCCCAAAAGTGACTACTGATGATACTCAAGCTCATTTACCTGACCACCATTTTTGTTTTGTTTTGTTTTCCTGTCTTGAAGTGCCATTGGGATTGTTTCTGCATCTTTGTGCTATTAATAATGCATTATTAACATATCACCATATATTGTTCTTAAATCTTTTTTTGTTTTTGTTTTTCGAGACAGAGTTTCTCTGTGGAGCTTTAGAGCCTATCCTGGCACTCACTTTGGAGACCAGACTGGCCTCAAACTCACAGAGATCCATCTGCCTCTGCCTCTGCCTCCCGAGTGCTGGGATTAAAGGCATGCACCACCAACGCCCAGCTTGTTCTTAAATCTTAAATCAACCAGAAAAAAAAAGTACTGATTTCAAGTGTTTGGCAACTTCCATGATGTAAATACTCCAATGGTTAATCTCACAGTCTCAGGAATTGAGAGAAGTTAGGCAATGTTATACCACTACTATCTCCTTTATGAGTATTGTTATTATTATTGTTGTTGTTATTGTTATTATTTTGGAAATGCCAGGAATTGAACTGTGGGTGCCAGCCAAGCACTCTGCCACTGTCCTGCAGCCCCAGCCCTTCCTCTTCCCACCATGAAGTTTCAATAGATCATAGCTCTTCAAGGGCAGCAATTGCTGGAGACATTTTTTTTTAACTTTACATTTGTTGGGTATATGTGTAGGCACACACGTGCCATGGCACCAGTGTAGAGGTCAGAGAACAACTCTCCTTACACCTTTATGGGCATCAAACTTTCTGGGGATCAAACTTGGGTCATCAGCTTTGGTGGCAAAGTGCCTTTACCCACTGAACCATCTCACCAGCCCTTTGGAGACAGCATTGGTTGTCACAATGTGCTATTGTATGTGGTGGGCAGAGAAGAGGGACTCTACTAAGCATTGTATTGTGCCCTCCCTGCCCCCACTCACAGGAAAATCATGGAGCCTGAAGACTCAGAATCAAGTGTGTCACTGTCAAGAAATTCAGAAATAGATCACCTCAAAAATACTGTAAGTAGTGGGGAGCTTTAATAACGTAACTGAGTGTTAGGTTCTGAGTACTGATTTATAAATCCCATTCGTTATGACTGTCTTATGTACAGCTAAGCAACAATGATAGCTTAGGGCTTTTTATGTTTCTTTTGTACCCTTTCAGAGCAATACTTTAAACACATAATTCAGATCATGTTTAATAGTCATTAAAATTGTTAGGAAAGGGAGAATTGTGTACACACACACACACACACACACACACACACACTTACAAGCCCATTGATTATATGTTTCCATGCTACAGCAATGTAAAATAACTATAAAAGTCTCTCCTCTCTCTGTCTCTGTCTCTGTCTCTGTGTGTGTGTGTGTGTGTGTGTGTGTGTGTGTGTGTGTGTATGTGCGCGTGCATGTGCGTGTGCGTGTGTGCGTGTATTTGTGGACATAATACAGGTGCCCACAGAGGCATCAGATTTGCCGACTCTGGAGCTACAGGCAGTTGTGAACCATCTGATGTAGGTGGTGGAAACTGACCTTGGGTACTGTCAAAGAGCAGCAGATGCTCCTCACCACTGAGCTGTCTTTTGGGTCCCTACTTACATATCTGCTGAGATAGCCATGGTGAGCCTGGAGCTCACCATTTTGTCTATACCAGCTTACCCTTGAGCCCTTTGGGATCCTCCAGTTTCTGCTGCACTCTGCTCCTAAGGGCTGGGGCTACAGATGGCCAGAGCTTCCTGCTTTGTATATGGATGTTAGGCATCTAAACTTGGATACTCATGCTTGCAGAGAAAGAAGTTACCCACTGAACCCTCTACCCACTCCTTCAAGTTTTTACATCTCATTTGCTAACACAGGAATTGAGTCTGGCATGAGTCCACAGGATACCCTCAGAGCAACACAACTTGCCATCCATGTACCTCCCTCCGCGGTTTTCGGGAGCTTTGGAAGGACTAGGGAGCTAGAATGTCTGTCTGACTTCCCTCTTACTCTTGCCAGTCCCAGTTAAAATTGTGAAGTACAAGTAGTGATTTTGTCTTGCTCCTTTAATAGTTTAAACTTCATTTTCTTAGAGATGTGATAAATGATACATCTAGTAGGTAGTATGGTTAAGCAAGTCTACAATCAATCCGCAGTTCTAGGTTAGGGACTTGGACAACCTCATGGCTACAGCCATTTCTCTATGTACGTTGGTTAGGTTCAAGTCCTACAACAAAGTATGTAAAGGTCACAGGCTTTAAAGACACAGACTGAGCTCAACTCTGGCTACTTTTTTACTATTTGACCTTAAATCTTGAAGTTTAGTCCAGCACAGACATACTAAAAACCTCTGTAGGGAATGGAGAGATGGCTTAGTGGCTAAGAGTGTTTACTGCTTTATCAGAGGACCAGAGTTCAGATCCCAGCACCAACACTGGGTGCCAAGAGCTATGATGTCCCTTTCAGGCCCCTGTGGACCCCCCCCCCCACCACACACACACAAATGTAGATCTTTTTAAAAAGCTCTTATGCAAGGTACTTGTTAGAAAACAAAGTGTAATATATTAAGAATATAATTTAAATACTTCATTGTTTCCTTGAGACAACTTTATTTAATTTCCATTGGGTGCCAGAGACAGCTTCATAGTGGAGCATTTACAGTTATGTCAAGGTTGCCGTTTTGCTTATTTTTCTTTTCGAACTTCCAGATGCTTGGGGAATCGATCCAAGAATTTTCAGAGGAGGAGAGAGCTGCAAAGGTCATTCAGAGAGCCTGGAAAAATTTTCTTGTGAGTTTTTTTAGCTGATCCCTTGAGAGATTACATGTAAGTGTGTGCAGTTCAGTAGTTCTTTTGTGTATTTATACAGGTTTGTATTACCCTTCAACTTAGAAGTTTACTTCAGTTTCAAAAGTTACAACTTTCTGGGTGGTGGTGGCACATGCCTTTAATCCCAGAACCTGGGAGGCAGAGACAGGTGGACTCTGAGTTCAAGGCCAGCCTAGTCTACAAAGTCCCAGAACCGTTACACAGAAACATAGTCTTGCAAAACAAAAATTTTAAAAATTAATTAAAATTATTTTATTAGGTTTACAAACATTGACATTCTTGTTAGTTTAAACAATTTTTGTGTGCATGTATATAGATATGTGTGGACATATCTGTGTGTGCATGCATGTGGAAGCCACAAATCAACCTCAGACGTTGTTCCTCAGGAGCTGTCTAGTTTTTGAGATAGGAACCCTCACTAGCCTGTAGTTTGCCAAGTGGACTACAATGGTTATCCAGCAAGCCTCAGTTACCCACCCGGCTCTGTCTTTCTCGTGCCAGGGTTATGAGTGCCTCACTACATCCAGCATTTTAACATGGGTACTGGAGATCAAACCCAGGTCCTCATGTTTACACAGCAAGCACTTTATTATGGAGCCATCCCTCTGGCTCCCATTAAGTTTCTGAATGGGGTCGGCCTCTTTGATAATAGCTAATACCCATAAATGTATCACTGAAAGGGTTCATTTGACTTTGACACATGTCATGCTTGGGAGGAAATGGTGAGGGTATATTTACTCCTCTAATATTTATTGAGTACTGTGGAGGATCTTATGGCTTAGTGACCTATTTTATCTGAGCTAATGTATTGCTCACTTATTGTGCCCTTAACATGGATAGAATGGCCTCAGAAGTAATTTTCCATGTTTGCTTACCTGGTTGGGTGACAGCCAAGAGGCAAGATGACTTCACTCCTTTCTATAATCCTAGTAATTCTGTCTCTGAAGGGCTCTAGCAGCCCTGAGCATGGCAAATGTGGCTCAGGCAGGTTTGGCCCTTTCCCCTTTTCTCTCTCTCTCTCACTCTTTCTCTCTCTCTAAACCATTAGATTACATTCCTAAAGCTAGCCTACAAAGGTCTATTCCCTTATTTGGCCACTTTGTTATGCCCGACTCATTCCTAAGACTGATCACCAAGGTCCCACTATCAAAACATCAAGGTCCAACAATCAAAATTTGACTGTCCTAATTAAAATACCCACTCAAGACTTGCCAACAGGTCCTAGCTCATTCTCACTCAGACCTTCCCCTTCTCCCTTTTAAAATTAACACTTGCAAAGCCATTTGCTGCTGTTTCTGCCCAATTCAGACTTAGCCACCTTGTCTCTTTGCCTTGCTTAATACAGGATCTCTTTGTTTTTGGTTTATGCTTGGGTGTGGTCCTGCCTAATCCAGGGTCCAGAGGGGAGCACCCCGAAGTCCTTGGGTCCCTTTAGTCACGGTGCCTGGTGTTTTGTGTCAAGTTAGAAGCTGCTTCCTGTCCACAAGACCGCCATCAGACTAATCAAATTTTGCAAATAAAACCTGTGCTAGCCCATAACTATTGATTCTCAGCATTTACTTTAAATATCACATCTACTCTTTTCCCTGCCCTTTCCCCAATCCCTTTGTGTCTTGACGGAAGTTCTTACAAGTTACAGGCAGAATACTGTTTGATCTTGTATTTTCATTCTGTTTACTTATACTGTTATTAATGATATGTAAAGACTCCTGCTTTTTTTCTTGTAATTGTCTTGAATATTCTTTGTAATTTTATTTTGTTGATGGTTTACTGTTACTTGATGAAGATTACTTATTCTTCATTTTCCTTTTGTTTGCTGGCTCTAGTCACGTTTATGCTTCCATGTGCTCTCATGATACTAGTTGTCTTTGAGGACTCTCAAACAGATTTTCACTTAGCTATCAGTCTGTCGCCTCATGGCTCTCACTGTTTCCCCACGAACATTATTTTATGCTTGTCAACTATTTTACATACTGGCCCTGTGGGTCTCTGGAGCCCATGGGTTGCTGTCTCTTTTGCAGGACATCTTTTGTGCTCCCACACTGAGATTTGCACCCCTGGTAGGCCAAGTGT
Source organism: Cricetulus griseus (assembly GCF_003668045.3). NCBI lineage: Eukaryota > Metazoa > Chordata > Mammalia > Rodentia > Cricetidae > Cricetulus > Cricetulus griseus. The sequence continues at coordinate 165,121,562 of NC_048597.1, forward strand.
CCCCATTCGTTTATGGGGCAGCCTTCTTATCAAGTGGTCTGCTCGACATTGGCTTTGTTTCCACTGAGCACCATGGCATCCTCCTCATAGTTTCTTTAACTATACAGGATGACTTTGAGCACAGTGCATACCAGGAAGAGCCTGCTAGACACTGCTAGAGAGATTAATGTTCTCTGGGGGCCAACAGGAACGGGGACTGTAGTGGTTCAGGGAGCTGTGACACAGGAATGGGTGCTCAGGGTGTGGCTACACCACAGTGGGAACAGCAGCCTCTTATCGGCTGGTTTATCTCCACACTCTGCTTCTGCAAAAGCCGACTTGCAGTGGGAGTTCCAGTCATGCTGAGGAGCCTGAAGCACCGTGACTGGCCCTCCACTTCCTCAGTGCAGTGCACACAGGGATAGGATAGCTGGAGCCAAGGTATTTCTCTTTGCCATCCCAGTGGTAACATAGACCCAGAGACACAGCAGGGGCTGGAGCCCCTTTAGCAAGCACATGTGAGTGGGCCAGGAGCAGGGACCACAGTATTTCCTTAAAGTTCCAGTGAACTTCGAGGGTCTCTGCTTTAGTTTAGACACTAGTGCAAGTCCACAAGCAGCTGCCACTCTGGACCTCAGAATTCGAGTGCTGCAACTGCTGAGGTCTACTGGTTCTTAAGATCTGTACCCCGTGTTTCTGTTCATGTCAAAAGTCCATCCTTTCTGATGCAGAGCATCCAACTAGCACAGGTCACAGTGACTTTACAAGGTCAGGTTAGGTTTGCAATGTAGCTACCCTCCAAACCAGTGTCGTGGGTGTCTACGGAACCCTGGAGGGGAGGGGTGTGCAGGGATTTCTGACTCCTAGAACCCTCCAAATTTACACAGCAGAACATGTCTTGAGATGCCAATAGCTATAGCAGCCTGTATGCCCACCTGGAGACACTGAAATCCTTGTCCAAAGGATAGCCACAGAGTTATGGTTGCTTACCTGAGCAAACAGCCAACCTGGGAGAGCTATGAAGCTTTTTGCTAGCAAAGACTGTGGACATCCAAGCTGACAGGAGTCTACAGGGACTTTCCTGTTCACACTCTCCTGCAGCTGGGGGTGGGGTGGGGCTTCCTTCTAGAGGTGTGGAGCTGGGGTGGAAACTGTGGAAACGTTTTTCTATCTGTGCTGTACCTCATAATACAGATATGTCTGTTAACTTGGTTCTTTTTGGAGTAAGAAGTGGGTGCTGGTCTATATCTAGCAGCCCCTCCATCCCTGTCTTCTCCCACCCTCTCTTTTATAATGTCCTCAAGAAGGCTTGCTGTCAGCCTCATAAAAAGAGCTGGGAAGAGCCACTTAGGTGAGGAGCTTTTGCTCTCCCTGAATGGGCTTCAGTTTGAAGCCTCATTTCTCTGCTTCTGCAGGACTATTCAGATCTATGTTTCTGTACAGGTATATGAACAGGTAATAAGAAATAGAAAATTCAGGGCTAGTGAGATAGCCCAGTAGGTAAAGGCAAGTGCTACCTGGCCTAATGATGTAAGTTCTATCCCTGGGATGCACCTGGTGGAAAGGAGGAACCAGTTCCCAGAAGTTGTCCTCTGATCTCCAAATGTGAACTGTAGTACCCCATCCCAAATAAATAAATATAAAAAAATTAAAACTCTTTAAAAAAGTAGAGAACCAGCAAGGCAGTGGCAGCACATGCCTTTAATCCCAGTACTCAGGAGCCAGAGGCAGGCGGATCTATGTGAGTTCAAGGCCAGCCTGGTCTCCAGAGCAAGTGCCAGGATAGCCTTCCAAAGCTACACAGAGAAACCCTCTCGGAAAAAAAAAAAGTAGAGAACCTAGTTTAACCATAAAATTATGTGTTCCAATCTTTAGAATGTTGCTGTATTCCAACACTTTAAAAGTCTGATTGATTTAAGAAGACAAGGGGAGCCACGTCAGATAGTGAAGTTCATTAATCCTAAAGAGGTAAGGCTGTTCTTCCTGACACCACATTGTCTTATCAGTTCAATGCTCTCATGTTTGCTTTCTTAAAAACTTTTTATTGGAGCTGGGTGTTGGTGGCGCACGTTTTGTATAAAATTCAAAAGCTGACAACATTAATCCTTAAAGATAAAAAAGATTTTTGAGGATATCCAGCTGGGAGAGGTCATAGGACCACAATGCTGAATGAAAGTGTTTATGATTTTTATATGACTTAGAGATGCCATGGAATATACAAATGTGTAAAAAATCCATACACCATTTAAAATTTGTTCAAATTCTAGTGAATATGTATGTATGTATGTATGTATGTATGTATGTATGTATGATGTCATCATCCAAACATGAAAATTTTTATGCAGAATTTTGTACTTTGTATTTAATTTACAAAGGTTTTCAGCCAGGAGAAAATTATTGTGGAAAAATTAATAGATTTTCCAACTAAAATACATATTTTCCCATATAATCTAATATAATCAAGGAGATAGATGTGAACTGTCTTCAGATAAGGGATCAAGTCGTGTTGTCTCCTCCCTTCCTGCCCCCTCCCTGTTTCTTTTTGATGCAGGGCACTATTTGTTGTTGTTGTTGTTTGAGACAGTGTTTCTCTGTGCAGCTTTGTAGACCAGGCTGGCCTTCAATTCTCAGAGATCCACCTGCCTCTGCATCCTAAGTTCTGGGATTAAAGGCATGCGCCACCAACACCCAGCTTAAGGTACTACATTTACAAGATTTATTACACATAAAATTTGAATCTTTTTTGAGTTAACAAAAGCTAGTTAGGGAAGGTACAACTAGTGTTGAGCTTGAGCGGACCAGTTTTTGTTTTGTTTTGTTTTTTTTAGTTTATTTACAAGGTGTAATATTTTATACATAAGTCATATGTTTGAGGACTTACAATTTCTGTTTTACAAATAATAAGTCATCTAGGATTTCTTTTTGAGACAGGATCTCTCCATCTATATAGTCCTGGCTGTCCTGGAACTCACTATGTAGACCAGGCTGGCCTCGAACTCACTGAGATCCACCTGCCTCTGCCTCCCAAGTGCTGGGATTAAAGGTGTGCACCATCAACTCATTTGAAGATTTGTATTTATATTGCATAGGAAGGAAATTTTGACAGTATTTTTCCAGTTATCCTAAGAGATGTCCATAAGTCCTTACCTCTCAAAGTATTTTATGAATTTCGGGGCTGGAGAAATAGCTCAGCAGTTAAAGCTCACACTGCTCTGCCCGAGGACCCAGAGAGGCTCACAACCACCTGTAACTCCAGCTTCGGTGGGATTCAATGCCTCTGGCTTCCACAGGCACCTGCTCTTATGTGTAGCCCCCCCCCACACACATAATCATAATTAAAGATAAAATATTTTATGACTTAAATCTAATTATTTGAAGCCTGTTGGCCTGACCTATTTTATAAATAGTAAATATCAACGACTACTTTTAATGGACAGAATGAGAAGTAGCAAGGTGCTGTTCACAAATGTTGAAGGGACATCTGCTTTCTTATAGGCGGAGCTCCTCGATGCTGCTGCTGGCATTCAAGTCCGATTCAGGCTGGGTGGGGTGAGTATGCAGGAGTCCTTATTTGGTGGGTTGGTTTTCCCCTTTTACTGAAAATGGATTTTTTTTCTCACATAATATATCCTGATTGCAGTTTCCCCTCCCTCTACTCTTCCCAGTTCCTTCTCACCTCCCCTCTCATCCAGATCCACCCCCACTTTGTGTCTCATTAGAAAACAAACAGACTTCTAAGGGATGATATGATAAGATAAAAGATATGATAAAACAAAAACTAACACACCAGAACACTAGAATTGGACAAACAAACAAGAAAAAAAACAAAAGGAAAAGAGCCCAAGAGAAAGCACAAGAGTCACAGACCCACTTATTAACACACCCAGTAACCCATAAAAACACTGAACTGAAAGCCATAATATATATGCAGAGGACCTGGTACAGACCCATTCAGGCCCTGCACATGCCGTCTCAGTCTTTGTGAGTCCATGTGAGCTTTGCTCATGTTGATTTAAAGGGCTTTGTTTTCTTGGTGCCTTCCTTCTTCTCTGGCTCTTAAACTCCACTTCCCCTTCCACAGAGTTCCCTGAGCCATAAGGGGAGAGATTTGATGGAGACATCTCATTTAGGGCCGAGTGCATAATGCCTGGCTGTGGGTCTCTGTATTTGTTCACATTTGCTGCAAGGAGGAAGCTTCTCTAATGATGGTAGAACGAAACACTGATTTATGAGTTAGTAGAATGACATTAGAAGTCATTTCATTGTGGGGGGGTGAGGGGCAGTATTTGGCTTTACCATTGGTTCCTGGATTATCTAGTCTCGAGTTCTTTGTTACCCAAGCAGTGTCAGGTATGGGTTCCATCTCATGGAGTGGACCCTAAGTAAAATAAGATATTGGTTGGTTACTCCTACAATTGGTGCAGAATGTTTTCCTGTACCATAGATGCTAAACTTGGGGGTGAAGGCTCTATGTAGGTACCAGCTTGACTTCTTCGTAGCCAATCAGTTGTGTGGATACTGTTTTTGGCAATGGGGCCATTCTGTCAACTTGTGGAAAGCAACCTATAGTCTTGGCAACATCTTAGGTTGTTTGGGGACTCCACAGGACCCTTTTGGCCAATGACTCAATGTGCCTGCACTATATTGTTTCCATACTACCCTTCAATTTTAGTTGTCTCTCCCCATATTCCTTCCCTCATCCCCCTTTTTTATCTCCCTCCCCACTCGATCCTCCCATTCAGCCTACCCCACCCATATCTATCTATTCTATTTCTTTTTCCTAACAAGATCTGTCATCCCTTGTCCCTTACTCTATACCTAACATCTATCGTTCTAAGATTGTAGCTTGGTTGTTGTTGACTTAACAGCTAATATCAACATATAAGTAAATATAAACCATATTTCTGGGTTTGGGATACCTTACTCAGGGTGATTTTTTTTTTCCCGGTTCCATCCGTTTACCTGTGAGTTTCATGATTTTACTATCTTTTTAATGGCTGAATAATAATCCATGGTATAAATATACCACATTTTCTTTATCCATTCCTCTGTTGAGGGGCATCAAAGTTATTTCCAGCTTCTAGCTACTATGAATAGAGCATCATCGGTCATAGTTGAGTAAGTGAAGCAGGATGAAGCATCCCTGGGTATATGACCACGAATGGTATAGCTGGATATTGGGATGGATCACTTTCCACTTTCTGAGGAACCACCACACTGATTTCTATAGTGGCTGTACAAGTTTGCAGTCCCACTAGCAATGGATAAGTGTTTCCCGTGCTCTACATCCTTAACAACATGAGCTGTCCCTTGTCTTAATAATCTTAGCCTTTCTAACAGATGTAAGGTGAAATCTCAAAGTAGTTTTCACTTGCATTTCCCTGGTAGCTAAGGATGTTGAACATTTAAGTGTTTCTCAACCATTGCGTTTCTTCTTTTGAGAATTCTCTGTTTATGTCTATACCCATTTTTTTTAAATTGGTTTATGTGTTTTGTTGATATCTAGTTTTTTTTGAGTTCTTTATTTATTTTGGATGTTAGACCTCTATCAGGTGTGTAATTGGCAAAAATCTTTTACTGTTCTGTAGGCTGCTGCTTTCTCTCCTATTGATGGTGTCCTTGCTTTTTAGTTTCATGAAGTGCTATTTATTAATTGTTGATCTTAGTGCCTGAGCTATTGGTGCTATCTATGTTCAGAAAGTATTTTATTTTCATCTGGTGCCAATGATATATAAATTTTTATTATTTTTTATTTGAATTAGAAATAAGATTGAATTACATGAAAATCCCAGTTCCCTTCTCCCTCCCTTCCTCTCCTACCACCCCCCACCTAAAACCCTACCTATCATATCCTTTCTTCTAATCTACACCTGACTCAACCTTTCTGCTTCCTCATGATCACTGCATCCTTCCTTTTCTTCCCTTCTCATTCTCATAGCTGATATATAAATTTTGTATTTATTTTTATTTTATGTGCAGTGATATTTTGCCTGCATGTATGTTTGGAATTATAGACACTTGGGAGCTGCCATGTGAGTGCTGGGAATTGATCTTGGGTCCTCTGGAAGAGCAGTCAGTGTTCTTAACTGCTTAGCCATCTCTCCAGCCCTTGTCAAGTAGTTTAAGGATACTCCCCACTTTCTCCTCTACCAGGTTCAGTGTATCTGGTTTTATGTTGAGGTCTCTGATCCATTTGGGTTGCATTTTGTGCAGGGTGATAAGAATGGATCAATTTGCATTTTTCTACATGCTGACATCCAGTTTGACCAGTACTGTTTGTTGAAGATGCTGTCTTTCTAGCTTGTTTAAAAAAAGGTCAGGGGACTGGAGAAATGGCTCAGTGGTTAAGAGCACTGGCTGTTCTTCCAGAGGTTCTGAGTTCAATTCCCAGCAACCACGTGGTGGCTCACAACCATCTGTAGTGAGATCAGATGCCCTCTTCTGGTGTGCAGGTGTACATGCAAATAGAGCACTGGTATACATAAAATAAATAAATCTTTAAAAAATCAAGTGTTCATAGGCATGTGGATGTATGTCTGAGTCTTCAATTTGATTCCATTGATCAACATGTCTGTTTGTGTGCCAATACTATGCTGTTTTAATTACTTTAGCTCAGTAGTACAATTGAAATCAAGTATAGTGATACCTCCTGCAGTTCGTCAATATGAAGCTGAAAATTGTTCTTTCAATATTTGTGGAGAACTGTATTGGAATTTTGAATCTATAGATTGCTTTTGGTAGGATGGTCATTTTTATTATATTAATCCTACTGACCCATGAGCATGGGAGATCTTTCCATCTTCTGATAACTTCCTCAATTTCTTTCTTTAATGTCTTTTTCATACATGGTTATAAATTGCTTAGAATTGCCCCAAGACATTTTGCATTATTTGAGGCTACTGTGAAAAGTGCCTCCCTGATTTGTTTGTTATCTGTATATAGGTGGGCTCCTGATTTTTGTTAGTTAATGCTGTATCTAGCTACTTTACTGAAAGTGTTTCCCAGTGGAATTTTTGGGTCAATTATGTATACTATCATATCATCTGCAAATAAAGAACTTCTTCCTTTCTAATTTGTAGCCCCTTGATCTCCTTCAGTTGTCATATTGCTCTAGCTAAGACTTCAGGTACTATATTGAATAGGTATGGAGAGAATGGACAAGCTTGTCTTGTTCCTGATTGTAATGGAATTGCTTTGAATTTCTCTCCATTTAATTTGATGTTGGCTATAGGCTTACTATAAATTGCCTTTATTGTGTTTAGGTATACCCCGGTATCCCTAATTTCTCTAGGCCTTTCATCAATGAAGGGATGTTGTATTTTGTAAAAGGCCTTTTCTGCATCTAATGAGATGATTATGTGTTTTGCTCTCTCTCTCTCTCTCTCTCTCTCTCTCTCTCTCTCTCTCTCTCTCTCTCTCTCTCTCTCTCTCTCTCTCTCTCTGAGACAGGGTTTCTCTGTGCAGCTTTTGGAGCCTGGTCCTAGACCAGGTTGGCCTCTAACTCAGAGATCCATCTGCCTCTGCCTCCCGAGTGCTGAGATTAAAGGCATGCACCACTACTACCTGGGCATGTGTTTAGGTCTTTAAGTTTGTTTATATGATGGATTACATTTATCAATTTACATGTTGAAGCATCCATGCATCTTTGGGATGATGGTGGATGATCTTTTTTATGTGTTCTTGGATTTGGTTTCCAGGTATTTTATTGAGAATTTTTGCATCTATGTTCATAAAGAAAATTGGTCTGTGATTTTATTTCTTTGTTGGTCTTTATGTAGTTTGGGTATAACTGTGGCCTTGCAAAATTAATTGGACAATATTCATTCTGTTTCTGTTTTGTGGAATAATTTGAGGAGGATTGGTATTAACTATTCTTCAAAAGTCTGATAGAATTCTGAACTAAAACCATCTTTGTTTGGGAGACTTCATTGTTGCTTCTTTTTCACTAGGCGTCATAGGTCTGTTTAAATTGCTTATCTGATCTTGATTTAACTTTAGTAAGTGGTATATACCAAGAAAATTATCCATTTCTTTTTGATTTTCCAATTTAGTGGAGTACATGTTTTTAAAGTATGTCCTTATGGTCATCTGGACCCCCTAGGGGTCTGTTATGCCTTCCTTTTCATTTCTAATTTTGTTAATTTGGATATTCTCTCTCTACCTTTCAATTAATTTGAATACGAGTTTGTCAATCTTAATGACTTTCACAAAGAACCAACTCTTTGTCTCATTGATTTTTTTTGTATCTTTCTTTCATTTTTATTGATTTTATCCCCAAGTTTCATTATTTCATACTGTCTTCTCTTGGATGTGATTTCCTTTCTTTTATTTTAGAGTTTTCAGGTGTGCTGTTAAGTTACTAGAATGAGATCCCTCCATTTTTTTTTTTTTTTAATGTAAGCACTTAGTGCTATGAACTTGCTTCTTAGAACTTTTTTATTATGTCCCATAAGTTTGGGTATGTTGTGTGTTCATTTTCATTTAATTCTAGAAAGTCTTTAATATTTCTTAATTTTTGCCTTGATCCTTTTTCATTTAATAGTGAGTTGTTTGGTTTCTGTGAGTTTGCATGCTTTCTGTTAATCCTGATACTCAGCTTTAATCTGTGGTGATCAGTTAGGATGCAGGGAGTTATATCAATTTTTTTTATATCTACTGAGACTTGCTTTGTGTACAACTATATTTATATAGTCAATCTTGGAAAAAGTTCTATGAGGTGCTAAGAAGGTATATTCTTCTGTGTTTGGATGAAATGAATAGGTTAGGTCCATTTGGTTTATAATGCCAGTTAGCTCCAGCTTTCTTTGTTTAGTTTTTGTCTGGATGACCTATTGGCAAATGGGTGTTGAAGTCTTCCACCATCAGTGTGTGTGTTTCAATATGCAATTTAAGCTATAATGATGTTTCTTTTATGAACTTGGGTACCCTTGTGTTTGGTGTATAGATATTAAGAATTAGTGTCTTCTTGATGGATTTTTCCTTTGACTATGTAGTATCCTTTCCTATCTCTAATTAGTTTTAGTTTGAAGTCTATTTTGTCAGATATTAAAATGGTTACACCAGCTTGCTTCTTAGGCCCATTTAAATGGAATATCTTTTTCTAACCCTTTAGCTTGAGTGATGTTTATTCTTGATGTTCAGGTGCATTTCTTGGATACAGCAGAAAGATGGTTCTGTTTTTGCAACTATTCTGTTAGTTTATGTCTTTTTATTTAGGAATTGAGACCATTGGTGTTGAGAGATATCAATAAGCAGTGTTTGCTGATTCCTGTTACTTGGTTGTTGTTGTGTATGTGTGTATGGTATGTGTGTGTGTGTGTGTGTGTGTATGGTGTGTGTGTGTGTTCGTGGTTTGATTTACTGGTCTGGGGTTATTCCCTTTGCTTCCTTGGGTGTGCTTAACACTTTTAGTTTGGAATTTTCCTCCCAGTACTGTCTGTAGGGTTAGATTGGTAGATAGATGCTGCTTCAAGTTGGTTTTATCATGAAATACCTTATTTTTTTCCATCTATTATGATGGGAATGTTGTCTGAGCTGGCATTTGTGGTCTCTTTGAGTCTATAAAACATCTGTCCAGGCCATTCTGGTTTTTAGAATCTCCATTGAGAAGTCTGGGGTTATTCTAAATAGGTCTGCCTTTGTATGTTGCTTAATCTTTTCCCTTTCAGTGTTTAATATTCTTTGCTCTGTATGTTTAGTATTTTGATCATTATGTGCTGGGGGGTTGGGGAGTAGCTTTCTTTCCTAGTCCAGTCTATTTGGTGTTCTATATGCTTCTTATACTTTGGTGTGGGCATCTCCTTCTTTAGGTTTCAGAAATTTTCTTCTATGGGGTTGTTGAAAGTATTTCCTGGGCCCTTGACCACACTGTGTCTCTTTTCCTTTCTCTATTCCTATTATTCTTAGATTTGGACTTTTCATAGCGTTTTAGAATTCCTGGATGTTTTGTGCCATGCTTTTTTTTTTTTTTTTTTTTTTTTAGATTCAACATTTTCTTTGATTGACTTATCCATTTCTCCTATTGTTAGACCCCTGGAAAACTCAGGTATCCGGGGTCCCAGGCCACGACTGTGGTCATCCTAATCACCAGGCGGATTCGAGAGCTTGCTGCAAACTGCACGAGGCTTTATTGTAATTTAACGAACTAACCCCATGCTAGCTCGGGTCTTTCACCCACCTGCCATGGCGAATGACTAGCAAAAGACAGCTCCTAGGGCCTTCCGAGAGATCTTATAGGACAGCATAAGGGGAGTGTCTAGGGGTACGCACAGGCTCACGATTGGTGTGCCTCCAGGCTTGGAGGGCTTGCCCTGTGTTGATTGGTCAACTGGTTGTTATGGCCCATAGGCCCTCCCAGGGTGGTGGCTATGCTCTCTAGGTCATTGCTGTGCACTTGTCCGTAAAGCACACCCAGAGTCATAAAGCATAGCGCCACCAGCTAACTTCTGATTGGTTCCTTGTCACAAGGCAGGCATCTGACTGTCTAGTGACTAACTTCTGATGGGTTCCTTGTCACGAGACAGGCATCTGACCTCTAAGTGACCAAGGCAAGTTTATGGCAAGCACGTGTTCGGCTGTTACGGCTGCCGAAAGGGGAGCAGGTCCCTTCACTATCATGTCCTCAGGTGCCTCTCTTCCGTCTCTGTATTCTCTTAGTGAGGCTTACCTCTTAGGTTTCTGTTCGAGTTTCTAGATTTTTCATTTCCAGATTTCTCTCCATTTGGATTTTCTTTATTGATTCTATTTCTACTGTCAAGTCTTGAACTATTTTATTCATTTCTTTCCACTGTTTGTGTTTTCATAGATTAAGAGATTTATTCATTTCTCCTTTAAAGACCTCTGTTATATTCTTAATGGCTATTTTAAGATCCTTTTCTTGTGTTTCAGCTATGTTGCATTTCTCGGGGCCTGCTCTGGGGGAGAGGCTGCTGGGCTACAGTGGAGACATATTGTTCTAGCTGTTACCATGTTTTTATGCTGGTATCTCGGCATCTGGGACTGGGAAGATTGTAATTCTAGATGCTGATATCCGGTCTTGTCTTTGTTGTGTGGGTGTTTTGTTTCTTGGTTTCTGTTGTGGCTGTGTGCATATGGTGGCTGCAAAGACTAACGCAGAAGGGGAGGAGCCAGAAACCTGAGGAAGGCACACGTGGCCCAGCTTGTCTCTTTCCCAAGCCACAGAATCCACGGGGTAGAGGGGTAGAAACTGCGGTTGGGCAGAACGATGGCGAGTGCTGAGCAGGTTCTTAGGCCCGGCCGGAATGGACTCGGAGGTGTGAGGCAGAGACCATGCTTGGGGTGGGAGACTGATCTGAGGAATGAAACCCCCAGGCGGCTGTGGTGGAGGCAGGCTCCTCTCAAGTAGGCGTGGTCAGCATTTCCCCAAAAGCTGTGTGTTGCCTAATAGGAATTTTTTTTTTTTTTTCTGGGATCCTAATAAGTATGGCCACTGAGAGTTTTAGATAAAATGCATTTCTAGGTACTGGGAGCTGACATGCAGTGGAGATGGGCTATGAGGGAGGTTTTGAGGGGGTCCACAAGAGGGAGGGAAGCAGGATGTTCCACAGGATCTGCTTAGTCCCTTAGAATGGGGGCGGAGAGTGAGGAGAGGCCACAGCAGAAGGCCTGATACAGTTGGGGATGAGAATGGGTCGTTGGACTTGGAGGAACAGTGGGGGAGGGGAAGATCTGCAGTTGTCTGTGTGTTCCCAGGGAGTGCCTGCTGGAGTTAGCGGCTGGGGTAAAGCAATGAGTTGGGGGAGGGAAGCTAGGAAGAGATAGATGTGTTCCATGCGTGATCCACTGGAGATGGGGCAGTAGAAGGTGGAGGGGGAAGGAGGCCCCGGCAGGTGGTCAGCTACAAAGCTAGGGGTGCGTTTGGGGGGTTGGATTTGGAAGAGCAGAGGGAGAAGTGAAGAGCTGCGGTTGGCCTGCCGGATTCCCTGGCCGGAGTCCTTCTTTGGTAGTTTTAAAGCCCACTTACATGAAGTTTAAAAGAAGCTTTAAAATGTAACCCATTTCTGCTACTGCATTACAATGATGCTTTGAACTTTCCCTTCTACAGGTTAAATTTCCACCAGAGATATACTATAAGATTTTTACTCACAGGCATATTGAAGATCTGTGTGCTAACAGCCCTAGAGATTATACAAGGCTTCCAGCAAAGTACACATCTCATAATAAAGATGATCCACCTCAGGTAGAGGACCACAGTGGCTGGTACCGCCGTGTAGAAAACAATGGCTGGAGGCCTGTTTCCCATAGAGTAAGAAAATGGAAATAGTAGTAATTTTTATTTTATATATTTATTAATGAGTCATTTTTGAAAATTAATCTTGAATTTTAAAAATAGTAATCGTAATTTAATTGAAAAAATTTGCTTAACTTAGGTATTCTGGGGCTGTTAAATATGATTAAGTTGTTATCCTTAGAATTATTTGAATTATTATTGTGTGTGTGTACAAGTGATGTGTGTACAAGCATGGATGATTATGTGCTCCAGGCATGTAGACAACTTGTAGAGTTGGTTCTCTCCCTCTCTCCTTCATACCCAGTTCATCAGGTTTGACTGTTGTTTTTGTACAGAGCCATCTTGTTGGCTCTCTTACATTTATTTTTTCCAACATAATAATTTTTTTATTGTTTTTCTGGGAATTTCACATCATGTACCCTAATCCCACTCATTTCCCAGTGCTTCTGTATCTGCCCCCCATCCTTATAAACCTCCCAAAGAAAACAAAAAAGTAAAATTAAAAAACAAAACCAACGTTTTGCTGACACCTCTTGGCAACAACCTGCCTCTATCAACAACAGCCTCCTCTCACACCCACCACAGCTGTCTCATCTCCAGTTCTACCTTGTACATGCACTGCACTCCTCTATCTTCCTGTCTATCATATATTCACCCGTTGTAGTGGCACTGGGAGCTGCAGTGTGTCACGTAGTATACCCTTTTGCCTAAACAGCTTTACTTGCCAGTGTTCCCTATAATGAGTTGTTGGTCTGGTTCAAGGCTCTGGCTTCTGCTATACCATCAATACTGGACCCTCACCAAGACTCCTCTTGGATATCCTGCTGTTGCCCCAGTCATGGAGATCCTGTGGCTGTAGTTCCACAGGACTAGCCCCTTCACACATTCCAGCAGCTCAGAGATGGGGTAGATGTTGGGGTGGGCCAACTCAAAGCCCTGGGTCTGAGCCTGGGTAGTAGCAGAGTTGGTCAGCCTGGGCCTCTGCAGGGCCAGCTCTCCATCAACATGGTTTTAGGTGGCAGCCCCAACTACAGATATCTGCATGGCCTTTGGCAGTTCCCATGGGACATCAACACAGATCCTATCCACATCAGGACAGTGGGTGCAAATATGGCCCTTGGCAGCAGCATGGGGTAGACGACATCTTGGAGCCAGATGGCAGCTGGCCACTCACATCAACTGGTACTGCTGTCATGTCTCCAGTTCCACCTCTCTCCACAGAATATGAACTGTTCTACTTCTCTCTCCCCACTATCCATTACATACATGTTCACAATGAGGCGGTGGGCAGACTTCTCTTACATTTATTTTTAGTAGTCAGGTTTGAAACTAGGCCACTTTTTATTTTCTCCCTGCTAACTACATACTCAATACACAGATTATAGGATGTGGTATACTTATATATCAAATGTTTAAATGTTTGAGGTATTCAAAATGACCCAGGTGTGAATGCATTCATTCAATATGTTATTACATGCCTGTCATATATGCTAGGCATAGTTCCAGATTCTAAGGACACAGTGGTAAGAAGTACAGCTCCTTCTCTCACAGAAGATGCCTGTGCCTAGAGATCAGTCAAGTAGGCAGGATGCTTTAGTTCGACATGGTAAGTGGTTAACAGGGCAAACTATTGGGAGACACAGTAAACATTTTCTAGAGTTGTACTGTGGGAAGAGAAGATAAATTGGAATTGGGAAAACAAACACCCAGCTAGGAGGACATGTCATTCAAAGACACCATAGTTTGGGACATAGTAGAAACACTTCCTTTTTGAGTGGATATAGTCTTCAAGGATTAGTCATGAAAAGCCAGCAGTACTAGAAGGGGCTAGGTATGTTTGGGTGAGATGAGACAGACATGATTAGGCTTACTGTTCATTCATTTCACCAGGTACTGAAGGAATGCTTCAGTACACAAGTAGTTTGTCAATGTTGCTGTAACAGGTGCTTCTGAAACTGTGTTGCCCATAACTTAATGAGAACTACATTGAAAAGGCCTGTCTTCTCTTCCTATCCTCTCTTGTACATTCCCACCAACACAAAGTTCTTGTCTACAGAGTTCTTCGATCAGTATTTTAATTCTGTATATATTCATTTTCACTCTGCCATAGTTTTGGATACCAACTGAAAATGAAGTGTTGGAAAGCACAAAGGAAAGTGAATTTCATTTCTCTAAACTGCAGAGAAAGCAAGATATGGAAAAGAAAAGAAAAATTAAAAAGATAGAATGGATGAGGCAAATGTAAGTTGATGACTTGGTCTTATAAAAGAAATAGGTGGTATTATTGAAAAAAGTTACAAGGCGTTGGTGGCACATACCTTTAATCCCAGCACTCGGGAAGCAGAGGCTGGCAGATTTCTATGAGTTTGAGGCCAGCCCGGTCTACAGAGCTAGTTCCAGGATAGCCTCCAAAGCCACAGAAAAACCCTGTCTCCAAAAAAACCAACCCCCCCCAAAAAAGTTGGAGAACTTGTCCTATTTAATTTTTAATTACAAAGCAACTGCAATCAAAACATTGTGCCCAGCATGAAGGCACACAGAGATGATTGGGACAGACCATAGGACTGAGAAACAGACCCCCACACACACGCAGCTGGTTTTTTAAAAGCGAAGAACATGGTTTATTCTCTGCTGTTGTTGTAAGATGATCTGGCCACAGCAACTTAAGGGAGGGAAGGCTTTATTTCAGCTTGCAAGTTACAGTCTATCACTGAGGGAAGTCAGGGCAGGAGGTCATCCACCACTTGAAGCAGAAACCATGGAATAATGCTGCGTGCTAGCTAATCCTTGCTTTCTTATACTGTCCAGCACCACATGCCCAGGGAATGGAGCTGACCAGGCAAGCTGGGTCTTCCTCCATCAACTAACAATCAAGACAACACCCCAAAGACATCCATAGGCCAATCACTTATTGCAAAGGATGTGTGTCACTTTTATCCTTTATTTATTTAGGTACTACCTAGGAAACCTGGAGGCCAAGTCCACACATCATGAAACTCTAAGCCTAATTCACAAAGCAACAAAAGGGCTAATAAGGTGTATTGAAGATGGAGGGGTAGATTCTGTGATGGAATGGGAAGTAGATGAAGTGCTGAACTGGACAAATACACTCAACTTTGATGAGTAAGTACAGAGGCATTCACAGGGTGACAAATTTCCCGTTCCCAGGTTGAGCTTTGGGGTTATGAACTTAACCTTCAAAAATAGTATTATTTGTCTAAACAGAAAAGACAAAATTGGTTTTGAGAAAATTACAGTAAGGCAGAAGAATACATTACAGCAGCTTTGTCTAACTCTGTTTTACTGTGGGATTCAGAAACAAGGCTAAGACCACGATTAATTATGCAAAGAATTAACTTTATTTTATTTATATATTCTTATATGTTGTGATAGGGCACGAGATTGGACCTTGGCAGGTGAATCCAAACCATGGCAGGTGAGGGACAAGCACCTATGACGACAAAACTTGGAAGTTTTACTGGGGGAAGGGAGGAGAGTAAGTGAAGAGAGAAAGAGAGAGGAGAAGTGAAGGGAGAAAGAGAGAGACAGAAAGAACGGGGTCGGGGGAAGAGGAGGGGGACTGCAAAGACTTGTCTGCCTCTTGAGAGGAACAGCAAGAGAGTGGGAGTAGATGGAGTTTGTCTCTTAAAGGGACCTTTTGCGCCTACATACAGAGCCAGGGTACTTGCCATGTGCCCCAAGGGGCAGGGCCAAGGTGTTCCTGGATGCTAACAATATTAAAACAATTTATGTTAATTATGTAAAGAAATAGGTTCAACCTATACGGTCTACTCCTTTTTAGATATTAGGAAACTGCATCAGTAACATAAATGGCTATTCAAAGGTATTTTAAAAATTTTGTGTGGCGTACTTCAAATGACCAGCATGGCTAGTAACAAGTGATAGCAAGAGTGCTGAGAATGGATCCTTTATACATGGTTGGAAGGAATGTGCAGTAGTTCCGCCACTCTGGGAAATGGCTGGTAATTTCTCAAGTGTTGCTATATAATCCAGCAATTCCACCCCAAAGTTGTAAAAAGAAAGATGAAAATATATGTCCATATGAAAACTAGCCCAAATGTTCACTGAAACATTTTACAATGAGGAAAAAATTAGAAGTAACCTCAATGTCCATCAGCTGATGATTAGGAAGTAAAACTAAGTATGTCCACACAATGTAGTATTACTCAGCAACAGAACAGAGAAATTCTGGTATGTGCCATGATGTCAATGAAATTGTCAAGTGATGGCAGCTTAATTACAAATGATTCCTATATATGATATATACAGAATAAATAAATTTTGAGACAACATGTATTAGTAGAGGTCACCTGAGACTGTGGAGCTGAGATTACAGAGAGATCATAGCTAAGGGATGTTGAGTGTCTCCGGGTGTAATGATAATGTTTGAAAATTGATTGTGGTGAAGAATGCACAAGTCTGAATATACTAACCACCTCCAAACTATACACTTTACATGAGTGGATCATAGACCCAATGAATTACACCTCTCAGCAAAGCTGTTAAAATGTTCAGTATACATTCAGCTATAAGAAATGTGGATATTGCACGGGCAGAGAAAAATTATAAGGGTGATAAAGAAATGGAAGACATTAGAAAGAGGGAGATAAAGGGGACAGAAGAATCAAGGTGTCAGTTATTGGCGGAACATGAGAAAAGAGAACAGGGGAAGCAAAAGGTGACATCAGGGAAACTTCAGAGATAGCTTTGTCGTCACATCTGTGGGATGAACATACGTTGTTTTGAAATGGTGAAAGTAACAGAAAACCCACATTTTTTGCTTAAATGTTTCCAAACAATGTACTTCTTTCAGTTCACTCCAGTTAAATATATTAAAAGCAAAGTGTTTTCACTGAACCCTGACAAACACTTAAGGCAAGGTGAGTGGCTACTAGGAGTACACTAGTAGTGCTTCTACCACAGACACAATTATCTATAGCTACAGAATCAGGCTTTGCAGCAGCTAGGTCCTAGGCAGGGATAAGCAGCTACTTCCCCTGGCTTTTATGGTGTCCAGTCTCCATTACTGTTATCTTCGTTTACAACTGGTTTAATGACACATTCTGTGAGAAAAATTTAGAATGTGGCATTTCTCCCTACACGAAAATTTGCAAGTCAGTAATTTCTTGGAAAGACCTCTAAAAATCTGGATAATTACACTTACAGATGTATTTGTTTTTAAAAGGCCCCATTATTTTATTTTGAGACAAGGTCTTATTATGTCACCCTGGCTGTCCTGGAACTCGGAGATCTGCCTACCTGTCTCCAGAGTGCTAGAATTAAGGATATGCGCCACTATGGCCAGCAGGTTCCATTTTAGCCTCTTGTAACTCCTTGTCCTGGAGATTGCCTTACAAGTATGTGTGACCCGATAGGAGGTGATAAAGTCATGAAAATCAGCCATTGAGACTAGTGAAGATGTCACCATTAAGCATATGTTAATTAACTAACTTATTATTTAGTAATAAGTCAATTTAATGACCATATGGTATGTTGCAGGTATATTGCTAACTGGAAAGAAACTGCTACAAGCAACTCTTCAGATAATTTAAAAGGTAGGTGATTGTGTGTGTGTGTGCTTTGCTTCCATGTAAGTGTATCACATGCCTGAAGTGCCCATGGAGGCTAGAAGAGGACATCATATCCCCTGGAACTGAGTTATAGACAGTTCTGAGCTAACATATGGGCACTGGGAACTGAACATGGGCCCTCTGGAAGAACAGCCAGTACTCTTAAACACTAAGCCATCTCTCCAGTCCAATGTAGGTGGCTTCTAGCAATACTTTATGGAAAATCTGTATGGGTCTAAATGATGTTCTTCACTTCTGTACCAACCTTTCATGATCCTGAAGAATGTGTGTGTGTGCGCACATGGATATAAAGGACGCTCTCAGGTCATTTCTATCTTTATACGTAGGGCTGTCATTTGAAAATAGGTTTTCTGTTTTATTTAAGGCTGGATAAAACATTTTTAAAGCTGTATAGATCATGTTTTTTTTTTTTTTTTTTTTTTTTTTCAGTAATGATCTCCAGTGATCAAACCTGATTGGCAAAATATGTCCAAATGTTGGAAATATTTTTTTAAGTTCTATGCCACTATTGTCTTTCCAGTAATAGCACACTGAAGACTATCACTATACCACAGAAATACCAATGTGTCTAACATCTTAGGGTTTCTATGCTGTGATAAAACACCAGGACCACAAACAACTTGTGGAGGAAAGGATTATTTCTACTCCACCTAAACTCCCGCATTACAGTCAATCATTCAAGAAGTCAGGGCAGGAACTGATGAAGAGGTGCTACTACTTACTAGCTTGCTCTCCATGGCTTCTCAGCTTGCTTTCTTATACCACCCAGGGCCACCTGCCCAGGGGTGGCAATGCCCACAAGAGGTGAGCCCTCCATCATCCCATCACTGGTCAAAGCAATAGCTCAGGCTTGCTTAGAGGCCAGTCTCACAGAGGCATTTCTCATAAACTGGTGCTCACGCTCTGGATCACTTCTTGCCAAGGCTGGCCTGAAGGGACAGGTGTACCAGCCATCCACTGCTTTGACTTGGGGCCCCTACAGCCTGCACATGAAGCCCTAGCCTCCTCTCAAGACTATTCCTGGCCCCATCCCACTACTTACCAAAGAGACTATAACCCAGGATCTGGCTCCCAACAAGGCAGAACAAGACAGGACAGCAGGGAACCGGCTCCATCTGGCCCTGTGATGTTAAAGACAAGGAAGCTGAGGCTTAGGGTTGTAGGTGGCTTGCTGTCATAGTGGTGGGCTGCACTGTGAATAAACCAAGCTGAGCTCCCTGTTGGAGCTCTCCAGAGCATCAAAAAGGACAGTAGTAGCCTATTCTCTGTAGTGAGAGATCTAACCTGTGGCGCTGACCTGACCGTAAGTGTCTTTCTGCCCGTGTTTATATTTATGTCAAGTTGACAAAACCAACCAGCACAATAGCCAAAGACTGTGATCACCTGTGATTAGAGTGTAATTCTGCTACCTTATATGAGAAGCAGTCAGGCAGAGGTTAGAGTGTAGAGCCTGGGTTTTTGTTGTGGTTCTGCTGTTTACTGACTATGTGAGCTTGGGCAAGTTAAATAGTGCAGTTCCTTCATTTGTAAAACAGGAATAACAATAGAACCTAGCTCATGGATTGTTGTGACACATACAGAAAGCTTGGAGTAGTGCTTGACACTTAACAGAGCTTAGGATGCTGCCCAACACATATTACCCCATAATTAATATGAGCTATCATTTTCATTAGCTGCTCACCTACTTCCAGCTCACTGCCACCACTCAAATCCAACATGTGATTTCAAATCCTACATGTGATTTCGATGCTGATATTTCCCCAAGTCCATTACACACACAACAGATAATATGAACTCTTACCAACTAGAATGAATAATGAACAACTTGATTTTTCAAACAAATATGAAACAGGTTCCATTATCTGCATTTTCTGAGGAGAGACACTATGAATTGCTCAGTCAGTCTGTGTTAGGATTTGAACTGAAGCAGGTTAAGAATTCACAGCGGAAACCCTATCATATAGTCTGTTCCTCGGATACACAGCTTTCCACATATAAACTCAGTTGGCTATGGCCTCTGGCTGTACTTACATGAACATGTTCTGGTTGTCACTCATAGTCTTCAGTTTTTGGATTCCATGCCTGTTCCTCAAACACATCAAGCAGTTTTGCATTGGGAATTAATGGAGCTAATGCTGATCTATTAGATTGGATTATATGGTGTGATCTGAATAGGCCAACAATGGCTACCTCAGAACATCATGAGAATCCTGTGGCTGCTCATTCTGTGGGGGCATCATCAGCACTGAAAGCTGGGAGGGTCCCTGGAGAGCCTGGAGAGTTGCTGGTCTTCAGGACATGTCAGAAACCTGAAGAAGCTGATTTTGCTATCAGTGAAAGAACATAGCAACAGCACAATTGAGCTTGCCATTAAAGTGAAAGCAAGCAGGCAACACAAGCCTTTCTTTTCCACCTTTTATTTTAGCTGCCACTGAAAGGGGCCACCTAGCTCACTGACTCCAGACAGCTGGGGAACCTCCAAAAGACCGAACTAGGCCCTCTGAATGTGGGTGACAGTTGGGTGGCTTGGGCAGTTTGTGGGGTCACTAACAGTGGAGCCAGTATTTATCCTTAGTATATGAATTGACTTTTTTGAGTCCATTCCATATGGAGGGATACCTTGCTCAGCCTAGATATAGGGGGAGGGCCTTGTTCCTGCCTCAAGTGACAGACTTTGTTAATTCCCCATGGGAGGCCTCACCCTCTCTGAGGAGTGGATGGGGGGTGGGGTGAGAAGAAGGTTGGGGGGGAGCAGAAGGAAGGGAGGGGGAACTGGGATTAGTATGTAAAATAAGATTGTTTTTTCTTTTTTTAAAAAAGAACATAAATGGCAGATGCAAAAAAGGAAACTATAAATTACTAAATTCTGTAAGGTTATGGTAAAAAGATATGTTCCTTCCAACTATCACATATAATAAGGGTAAATGAAAACTATCTTAAATACTGAAGAAAGATGTTGGCACTGGGAGAATGTGTGCTACCCTTCAAGAAGCTAGAAAAGCCAGGCACTTAAGGGAGGCAGGCATATCTTGGCGTTCAAGGCCAGACTGATCAATAAATTAAGTTCCCAGGACAGCTGGGGTTACATAATAGAAAGACCCTGTCTCAAAAAAACAAACACAAAGAGACAGGGTGTGCATGTGTGCGAAAGCAGTTTGGGTGGGATGGGCTAGGTATCCAGAGAAGATCCATAGAGGGGGAAAAAGATAGTTCATTTGGGAATAAAGAAATGGCTACAGTTAATTACAAAGCACCCAATTCCAAACATTATGGACCATTTCATTTAATTCTCATAAATCCAGGCAGGGCCTGGGGAATGGCTTAGTGGGTAAGACCACTTAATGTGCACCCTTAAAGACCATAGCAAAAGAAAGGCCAGACACAGCCTGTGGGTGTCTGTAACATCAGCATTAGGGAGGGAGAGGACACATGTTCTACTCCATATCCAGTGAGAAGTGCTCCATGTTCAGTGAGAGATCCTGACTCAAGAATAAGGTAGTGTGATAGAGAAGGTCACCTCACAACATACTCTGGCCTTCATGAGGTTATACACACATGATGAGGCAGGTGCTACCACAATCTTAAATTTTACAGATTAAGACTTGGGCTTAACAGAACATTAATGACTGCTCTAAACTACACAGGTAGTTTTTAGTAGGTCACACCTAGAACCTGGGCCATACAGAGATCTATGTAGAGATGAACAGTGGTTAAAATAGAACAAATACAGAGACTGGAGCATTGAGAGCTTCTGTTAAACAGCAATAAGGACATGTCCTCAAAGTGTGAAGGGAAGAACTACAGAGCAGGGTACTGTTCTAACCACCTGTAATTTCTCTTTAGATGCCAGGCTTAAACAAATACAGCGAAGCCTATATGTCAACTATGGAGATGTGTCATTGCCTCCAATGGAAGGACCAAGTGATGATAATGAAAATATGAAATTTGAAAATACTTATGTAAGACATCACTTCACTCCCTTAACACCGAGTTCCATGTATGGAATGAAACCCTAAAGGACTTCCTTTTCTAAGCAATGGCCGTTCAAGCCAATTTTTCAGTTAAAGCCAAGAGACTGTGTATTCTGACTACAATGACTTGTATATATATTATTTAGTCCTAATTAAGGAAGATTATAGAAATACTACACTGGACAGTGTATAGTTTTTCCTAGTATTCTGATAAACTGTAGTTGTCTGACAAACACACTTAAAGTATATTTAGTTATTAAAAAACTCCAAATACAATTTGCTTTTCGTACAGTTACTCAGGGCAGAGCTCATTCACAGTATACTCCATGTCCAAATGGCTCTCGCTTATTTTTTTTTCCTGAACTGTCCACTGAAGTACTTTTTAAATTATGCACAGGTAACAATTTACACATTTCTGAGGAAGCAACATGTATACAATGTGTAACATCTAAATCAGGGTAGCTATGTTTCCATCTCCTTTAGTTTGGGGCCTCTGGATGACTGGTGCTTCAGTGAATGTAGGAGTAAATGGATTTCTTTTGTACACTAGTTTCCTTTAGATATACACCAGAAGTAACATTACTGGATCACATAGTAGTTTTGCTTTGAATTTTTTGGAGTGACCTCAACTCCTCTCCAAATGGCTAGCTGAATTTACTTTCCCTCCACCAGTATATAAGGGGTTCCTTTCCCCGTATTATTGACATTAATCTTTTGTTTGGTTTTTGATAAGAGTATGATGTCATCTTGTGGTTTTGACAACTCAACATTTGTAAAAGTTTCTTATGTATTTATTATTATTATTTTGAGACAGGATTTCTCTGTCTCCAGGCTGGTCTCGAACTCAGAGATCCACCTGCCTCTGGCTCCTTATAGTGCTGGGATTAAAGGTGTCCACCACTGCCTGGCTCTTGATATTAACGATTTACAGATGAATAGTTGACAAGTATTTTTATCCCAAATCTGTAAGCTGTCTCTTTATTCTTACAATTTTGTTGCTCCACATGAACACTTTAGTTGGTGTGTTCCCCATCTGACAATTTTTGTTTTCGTTGCATTAAGGATGCTATCAAGAAAATCATTACTTGAATTACCTAATCTTATGTTTCCCATTTTCCTGTAATAGTTCTATATCTTACATTTAGGTCTTGACAAATTTCTGAGTTGACTTTGGTGGAGGGTGTGACACAGAGTCAAATTTCAATCTTCTACATTAAAATACAGTTTACTAGCACCAATGGAAATCAGGAGACTGTCCTTAGGACAATGTATATTTTTGAAACTTCTGGTGGGGTGTGTGTCTTTATTTCTGGGGTTATTAAGTTTTCGTTATTGTTACCCAGTGTCCTGCAATCCTTCCAATTTTTTTTGCTGTTGTTGGCTATTTACAGTTTTGTAGTACTATATGGATTTTTTTTATTTTCTAGTTCTCTATAGAATCCTCCTGGTATTTTCAAAATGATTGGACTGACTCTACCAAAAAAAAAATAAAAATAAAATAAAATAAAAAATCAGGTTTTACAGGGTTTCTCCTGAACCATCCTGTAACTCACTCTGTAGACCAAACTGGCCTTGAACTCAGAGATCAGCCTGCCTCTGACTTCTGAGTGCTGAGATTAAAGGCATGTACCACCACCTCCTGGCTTCTACTAATTTCTTTATGTGATATGGACATTTAATAATATTAGTTCTTCCAACCATAAACATGGGAAGTCTTTCCATCTTGGGACTTCTCCAGTGACTTTCATCAATATTTAATAACTTACATAGTAGATAGAAGTCTGTCATCAGAGCCTCAGTTGAATTTATTCCAAGATATTTATTTTATAACTACTGTGAATGGATTTGCCTTCAGTTTCCTTTACAGAAGGTTTGTTAGTAGCAGGGTGGAACTAGGCCTGCATGTAGTGATTTTTTTGCTTGACTTACCTGGACCTAAGAGAGAAAATGACACCCCTGATTCCAATGCAAACTAGTGGACCTCAAAACGAGAAGCCTAAGAACAAGGCATTCCTATCCTTTCTATCCTCAGCAAGGTAAACTATTACTTAACATAAACGGACAAACGTCCAAATATAGTTAGTTAATTGTGACTTAAATACCTCTCATCAACAGATCATCCTCTTCTGGAAAAAGAAATGTGGTTTATATATACAGCTGAGTACTATTTAAGTCATAAAAAGAATAAAATCATGTCACCTATCATTTGTGGCAAAACAGATCTGGAGAGCATCATGTTAAGCAAAATAAAAGCCAGACATAGCAAAACCAATAGTGCATTCTTCTGTCAGAAACAAAAGACCTGAAAGTAGAAAAACAACTGTGTTAGCTGGGAAAAAAAAAAAAAAAGTGTGTGTGTGTGGGGGGGGATTTGCAGGGAGGAGGAAACCTCCCCGAGAGAATGAAGAACAGACATGATCAGTAAATACATGTGTGCATTTCCAAAAGCCTCGGAGATAGGTCTGTGAAGACTTTTATCATAGTGGGGCTGGAGAAATGGCTTCATGGTTGAAAGCACTGACTGCTTTCCCAGAAGACCAAGGCTTGATTCCCAGCACTGAAATGGTGGCTCACAACTATGTAACTTCAGTTGTAGGGAATCTACTGCCATATTCTGGCATGCAAGTGGTACACATAAATGCAGGCAAAACACCCACATAAAAACAACAAAGACCCTCTTGAGGAGAGACACTTAACCTGATTTGAACATTACACCACATGCACGGATCCATACATCCCATTAATATGCGTACATTTTTAGGCTTTCAGACAATAACAAACAAACAAAAAAAAACCTCACAAAGCTTACAAGAACTCATTTCATGCGCTTAAATTACATCATTTATTTTTTGCTTTACTGGGATTGATAGCATATATTGTCAATCTCAAGAAATCATACATTGTGGGAATTAAAAGGTAAGAAAAAAAAAAGCCCCAAAACAAAAGGACCACACTATCTAGCAACTCCATTTCTGGTTTTATACCTAGAAGAACTAAGGACAGAGTCCTGAAAAGATGTCTATATACCCATGGGCATTAATGATAGCATCCTATTGTTGGGGCGAAATTCCTAAGGTAAACAACATTTATAGGACTCCTTCATTTTAGGCTCTGTGGTGAGACAGTATCACGCCAGGGAGCAAATTGTCTTGCAAAGCTGATCATATCAAAGACAGGAAACAACAACATAAAGAGGCACCAGGATTCCATTTTGAGTTCAAAGATCATAACCCACTCCTTCCTTAAATCCTTGCACTCACTGGCTTACCTCCTAAAGGTTCCACCACCTCTCAAGTGTTGAAAGTGTAAGGATGACTTTATCTTAGAAAACCTAACAGTGTGAGTACCACAGTAACATACTCAGAAAAACGGTCATTTTCAGTAAGTGCAGTAACTGTTAACTCACCTCAAAACTTCACATCAGCCCAGGGATGAAAAGGAATTTCTTTAACAAGAAAAGTGACACAGATGTCTCATTAAAAACCCTGGAGGAAACAGAAAATGGGAAAACACATTTGAGCATTAGCCATGAGCCAGAGGACTGTTCAAATATGACTGCTTCTGTCTTCCTTTATTACTGCACCAAGCAGAAGCTGTAGCTAAAAAAGTAAAGGAAGATAAAGCAACAAAACAGTATTAGATTTGGGAGTAAAAAATAATTATTCATAGCAGATATTAGCACCTGAAACAGTGGTTCTCAACCTGTGGGTTGCAACCCCTTTGGTGGGGATTGAATGACCCTCTAACAAGGGTCACCTAACACCACCAGAAAATACAGATTTACATTACAATCCATAACTAGCAAAATTAAAATTGTGAAGTAGCAATGAAAATAATTTTATGGTTGGGGACCACAACTACACAAGAACTATATTAGGAAGGTTGAGAACCACTGGCCTAAAAGAACCAACATATGTTTCTAGAAAGAATAAAACTTTTTACCTTAGTCACTGGATAAAATTTCAGGGGAGAGTAAATAACTTAAATTCCAATAATAATAAGAGACTGAAGAATTGAGTAATATTTATGAAGGTCTAGCAATGAAAGTCCTTCTAGGAAAGATTTAACCATCAGTGAAACCAGTGATGACAATGAATGATAAGTGAAGAGGGGAAAGAGGCAAAGATGTCATGCAGCCAAGACACGAGCAGGGTTATGCCTGCTATGCTGTGGCTATTCTTCAGCAGAGAGGAAACCACACCAAATATGAAAAGCTTTGTGTCCCCAGCTGTTACAAATGCAGACAATGTCATTTTGTACCTAACAGGACAAGCTACTTTTTAGTTTGAAAATAGAAGGCAAAAGCTCCTTGGTTTAGAACTTCTGCTTTTGAACAATATACTACTCTTACTCCTGCTGTATATAAAACCACGAATCCTGTTAGAGCAAACTATGGGGCTTTTATTCCAAGGAATAATTCTATTGTATGAGATCTTTACCAATTCTGGACCCAATCTTCCTGGACACTTTGACTATACTCTATACAAAATTCATTTTGCCAGAAGCTGCACAGAGGAACATGAAACTCTCAAGCGTATGAATTTATTTTAAAACAATATGATTAAAATGAAATATTACATTTAGTATATTAGGATCTTTATTTGTCATATCCTGGTGCAACTTAATTTTTTAGATTTGAGAATGTCAACTAGATCATTTTCTAAGCCAAAGCCAAGAACACTGGTAACTTGCCTTCCTGTAGAGACACAGACTGAACCCCTCTTGCCTGGACTGAGTGCTGATTTTCCTGCTGTTATCTCCCTAGGAACTAGTCCTGTGCCCGGCACATATAACAAACACTCAAGTATTTCATAAAATGGACATACACTTGTATAGTTAATATAAACTTGTACAGTTTATTTAAAAAATTATAACATTCAAGTAACAATGTAACAGAATTACATTTAAAAGTGCTAAACAAATCTATATAAAATATGTAATTCCTTTAAGGTGCAACTAAAACACTTGAAATGGCACTTTTCTCTCTTTTATACTGGCCTTCTTAAAAAGATGGTTATTATAAACCTTAAGGTGTGCAAGGTTCTGTCTTTTTGCTTTTGTTCCTTTTACACCATATTTAAATTTGTGACAGATTTCTAGGCGCACATTTTTTCCCATTTTAAGTGAACACTATGATGACCTTAGATTTGGGGCCCGATTTGGAAGCACTTTGAGGGGGTACAAGAACACAAGGTTGGGAGAGGGGCTGTTGCCTCCCTCCCTCTAGACACATTAGCTGTCCAACTTCCTTTTCTAGCAGCTTCTCTATTTCTTTGTGTAACAAGAGAACTAGCTGGCTATTCTGGAACTTAACTTTGTAGAACAAGCTGGCGAATTCACAGAGATCCATCCACCTTCCTCTCCCTCCCAAGTGCTGGGATTAAAGGTGTGCATCACCACTGCCTGGCATCAGGTTTTGTTGTAAGAATCAGAAGTGTTGCTTATCATAGACATATCAGGTACTTGGCATAAAGGAAATACCTGTAAAGCTAACCTCATTGGCTCCTGGTAACTGCCCATTTTAATCAAGCCTGTCAAAAATATTTTCTAACTTAATCTTTTCACATTTCAATTAGCTGCTTCTAGGTTTCCCTGAAAAACCTGATACAGACTTTTCAAAGCCATTGATAAAATCTGAATAGCATATGTTTGTGGCATATAATTCAAAGGTGAAGAATGGGTCAATTATATAATTCTAACCTCTTCAGTGATTTAACTACAGAAACATTACAAATTCATTTAGCTAGCCCTTATCAGTTAATATCATCCTCTATCTACAAAGAGGTCAACACTTTCTTAAAGACATTCTAAGTGTAATACATTCTCTTGATTTACTACATCAGTAGATACCAAATATCCATAAGCAACTCTGACAAAAGACACTAAGAAGGAAAGTTAAAATACAAAATAATTTTCTTAACAATTTGCAGAAACTAAGAGTTTGGCTTTGTGTATGGGTGTATATATATAAATACCCATATGTGTAACCATGCATATATGTGTAACCATGTATATATGTGTGAGAGTATATGTGTATATACATATATACATATACATATACATACATACATACATACATACATACATCCATACACACACATATATATATGGACTAAAGAATCTTAGGCTTGCAAACAGCAAGTGAGAGGCATTAAGTGCACCTCCCTTCACCCTGCCACCATGGTGAGACACATGCAGGCTTAGTCTTCACGAAAATGGTACCAGTAAAACACTCTATTATCACAGAGAGGACAGAAATCAGGTAACCATGGCCTAGGAGACTCTTCTGCTCTCAGAAATCTACACTACTCCTGAGATCTAAAGCCCTGGAGCCAGAAATGTCTGTGATGTCCCTGGGGATGAGATATTAGCAAGCTATTTTAAAGAATCACTCTTTACCGAGGCTACCCAGGATTCTCACACACACATTGTGTGTGTGTGTGTGTGTGTGTGTGTGTGTGTGTGTGTGTGTGTGTGCACGCGCACGCGCACGCGCACGCACACGCACGAGCACGCATGCATGTGTGTGAAGGGGGCTAAAAATGAGTTCACCTTTCAAAATGACAAATTAGCCCACTAAACCCCAAAATCAACAATACAAACACCCAGCCCTTAGCTTAATAAAACTATCAGAGGGATCACAGAATGAGATGTTTAAGATGGTGACGGGAAAGGACTTGAAAAGTTAATTAAGCTGAATGTGGTGGTGTACACCTTTAATCCCAACACTTCGGAGTCAGAAACAGGTGGATCTGTTAGTTCCACGGCACACAGCTGCAAATGAAATCTAAAAAGTTTAAACTTAATTGTTGTGAGTATGTGTATGTGGACATGTACGTGCCATGGCAAGCATGTGGAGTCAGGGGACAGCTCTGCTGATTCTGCCCTTCCACCTTTACATGGGTTCTGGGGATGGAACTCAGGTCATCAGCCTTGCATAGCAAGCACTTTTACCCACTGAGCCATTTTGTCAACCCTGAAAACTAATTTTTGAAAGAATCCAATGAACGGGTTAACAGGAGAACAGATGTAGTTAACAGGAGAATTTGTGAACTAGAAGAAACGTAAGAAGAGAAAAATACAGCAATGGTGACTACCAAAGGGCTTGAAAGAGAAAAAGCACAGAACTCACTTAAACACCACTAGCTACACCAGCCATGCTCTTCCTCTATAGACCTCATCACTTGGGAATGCTGAGTGACCCTGCAACTGAAATCAGACCATTTCTTCTGCTTTGGTTTTAGAGACACGATTTCTCTGTGTAGCCTTGACTATCCTAGAACCTCTGTAGACCAGGGTGGCCTCTACTTCAGAGATCTGACTGCTTCTGCCTCCTGAGTGCTAGTATAAAAGGGGTGTGCCACCAGGACTGGCTTGAAATTAGTCAGTGTCCCCTCCTAAAAATACTGAGGACCAGAGCTGCTTCTGGTTTTGGACATTTTCAGATTGTGGAGTATTTGTGCAGACTACAAGCTAAGACTAGCTATCCACCTAATCTGAACCTCTGAAATGTACCCAATATGTCAGAAACACCACATGTTTTGGGCTTGGGAATTAAGGATGTTCAACCTATACTACTTTGCTTTCAACATGCTTCCCCCACTTGAATCTGCAATTCTAGTCTTGAAATTGGGGCGTCAGACAGGTTGGGTACATTTTCTACACTGAGCTAGACTCCAACTCAACATTTATATTAATGTGAGTTCCCCATGACATATTGACAATTACAATTTTACAGTCTACGCTTTTCACAATATCATTAAGTACTTTGTTGTGTGCATGTGTGTGTATGCACACACAATGACTGTCTGGGAACTCTCTTTTTTCTTTTTTTTTTTTCTGAGTCAGGTCTTCTCTGTATTGCTTTGCACTGTGTAGACCAGGCTGGCCTTGAACTCACAGAGATCCTCCTGCCTCTGCCTCCCGAGTGCTGGGGCTAAAGGTGTACACCACCAGTGCCCAGCTCTTGGGAACATATTTTAACTGAAAACTTCTTAGAGTAGAAGTTATGAACTTGTCCTAATGCACACCAAAAGTAAAGCTCACTTTGCTGCTCCCGCTGTTTACAGTTCATTGTGTACCTTGGTGATCCTACTGAAAACAGTACAAGCATGACCTTAAGGGTCAACATTTACCCTAGGAGAAGATCTTGAGTAACTATTACTTCTAACATATGAGAGCAGAAATGCCAATTTTTGGGTGGTGATGAATCAAGTAGAAAACTGGTTCAAATGCAGTCATTAACTTAAATAATTCCTATCCAAATATGGTGGCTGAGATGTAATTTTTGAAGTCTGAATTTAAGGGTAATTCCTGTGCTGAAGGTCACACCCAAGCTTTCCATCCTGGGAAAAGTCGGCTGAGATTTTTGGGATCCATGGCCTGCTGGATAAGCAAGTTCACCTGTCCACCCACACTGAGCACAGTGCCTTCTTCCACGCCTTTCAATTTCTCTTGCAACCGCATCAAGACACGTTCAGCTACTTTGTTGAAACTCTGATCAATATCACTAAGGACAAAAAACATGAAGATTACAATGAGGTACAACAGCTAAGGGCTTGGGAATAACAAAATCTAAGTAACTAACAATAGGTCCCTCCTAAAATCTCCCACCTAAGACTTCGTTTGCATTCCTGATCTTCCGCATTGGGGGTAGAATGGAGATCTGTCTCATCTTCTGGCCTCTGCTGCAAATACAAAGCTTTTAAAGGATTCATAGTCCAGTCAAAGAGTGGATCATACAAAAGGACCTAGAAAGAAAAAAAAAAAACAACGATGTGCTCTTTGATTATGTAGTTAAAAACAATAGCCACCACATCATAAAATAATACTAATCACAAGTAGCTGGTGGAGGGAGTCAAGTTATATACATGTGCAGAGGAAAGCTATTTTAAGGATAAGCTCCAAGGTTCTCAACCCACCCCAAGTTCACTCTTCCCCCAGGGTTGGGTGTCAGGCTGGATGACACTGACTTAGTTGGAGGAGGTTGTCACCGTGGCTTTTACTCCCTTCTCTCCCAAGGTCTATTTCACGTGACTCTTAAGTCATGTTCCGTAATGGAGTTTTAGCATCATCAAAACTAACATTTTGACTACCAACCTACTACCCACTACAGTGGCTCTTTTTCTATTAATTAGCTCCCAAGCTGGGTGGCTTTAACAAAAGGATGTAATTTATTTAACAGTCAACTTCCCTGCGTGCATTTCTTGTTTTTATTTTTGTTTTTTAATTAGGCCTAGATAGTCTTAGTAGTAAGTGGAATAGTTGGTTATAGAGGCAAATGATTCAGCAGGCCAGGCAACGCCCGGCCAGCATCACAGGACTAGAATCCTTTCTGATTGTCACCTTTACTGGGTTTCTGCAGCATCTACATGCTGCGACGGTAAAATGTCTTTAGCATATTTTAACTGTAGGACATGTACTAGATCAGCAGTATAAAAAGCTTTTCATTTTGTAATGTGGCTTTGAGGTCCTCCAGGGCCACTGATAAACCACTGAGGGACTGACTTTGAAAGGAGTGACCTCAGAATTGGGAAGTCCAAAGACACTATTGGGAAGCACTGCCCTAGAGCAGGAGATAGCAATGGAGAATGGGAAACTATTCTTCAGTATTAGGAAAACTACAGCAAATGACTCTCAGAAATTTGGACTGATTTACCAGGGGCAACACAGAACTTCATGTGTCTTTGCAGGATAGGTATGTTCCAAAATGATAAGGTATTATAAGTGAAGATAGAATCATTTCTCAGATGCAATACTGTCACTTAGACCACGATGGCAAACTGTTAACTGAATCTTCTAAAGGACATAGTTCTACCCTTATTATCACAGTCTTAAGAGTACCAGTGAAATACAAATGACTCTCAACCCTACCTGAACAGGAGGAGTGATTTACAAAATATACATGCTCCTATGCTATGTATTTACATGGGTTCTGGGGTTCCAAACGCAGGCCCTCATGTTGGGAGAGACCCTGGATACCTGTACCCTCAGAGTCTTTTTCCCTACACCCTCATGCTTGTGTGGCAAGCACTTTACCAACTGAGTTATCTCCTCAGGCTGAAGAGGGATGTCTAAGATGTCAAAGTGCTCATTTATTTATTAAAAACTGTAGATTACTGAACAATGCTATAATATTCCAAGAAACATGAGGGGCCTAGAACCATTTCTAACCCCAAATTCTGTGATGTAAGAAAATGCCCACTGTGCCCCTTTCTGTTGCCCCAGCACCACTCTACATAAAAAGCAGCAATGTTCCTCAAATGAGTGCTTCCTAACAAGGCAGGCTGACTGGCAAAGGAATCCAGATGTCCTTATGCATACTTTACCTCTACAATGGTTAGCAGAGTTTCCTGAGAACTGCGCATAACTTCCATGGTTTTCTCACAGCATCTGCAAAGTGAAATACATTACAAACATGGATTTTGTAGCACACCAATATTTCAATCCATCTTTGCCTACATGCACTCATGCATACATACTTACATGATTCTTGAAATAAAATTTTGGTAATTGATAGCAAAGAGCAGACCAGTTGGCAAAGACAGCATTTAAGAGATGTTCCAGAAATTAATATAAATGTATACAAACATATGTGTATATATTTCACAAGCCCAGCACTTACTAAAAAAGACACTACTGTTATGAAATACTTTGTCTTGATTGATTACTGAGGAAAGTATGAATTTACTTTTATAAGCTGAGATTATGGACCTTTATTGGGAAATCTACAAGAAACAGCAAAATCTTTGGCTTGGAGTTATACTGGAACATGGTTCTTTCTGATAGAATTATCATCTCTTGATCCTATCAGGTCCCTACCCTTGGAGTTCAGGGAACCTCATTGAAGAACAAGAGGAATAATTGTAGGAGCCAGAGCGATAGAGGACACCGGGAGAACATGGACCACAGAATCAACTACATGGGTTTCATAGGGGCTCACAGAGATTGAAGTGGCAATCAAGGAGCCTGCATGGGTCCATGACAGGTCTTCTACATACATGTTAGCTTGGTGTTTTTGTGGGACACTTGACATTGGTTGTGGGATGTCTCTCTTTTGTCTGCTCTTGGGAGCCTTTTCCTCCTACTGGGTTGCTTCGTTCAGCCCTGATATGAGGGTTTGTACCCATTCTTACTGCATCTTGTTATG
This sequence comes from Cricetulus griseus, assembly GCF_003668045.3. Classification (NCBI taxonomy): domain Eukaryota; kingdom Metazoa; phylum Chordata; class Mammalia; order Rodentia; family Cricetidae; genus Cricetulus; species Cricetulus griseus. The sequence continues at coordinate 165,154,523 of NC_048597.1, forward strand.
CCATGTTTGGCTGATATCCCTGGGAGGTTTGCTCTTTTCTGAAGGGAGAGTGGATCTAGGGGAGGGGGGGAGAGAAGGTAAGGGGTGCCTGGGAGAAGTAGAGGGAGGGGAACTGAAGTCAGCATGTATTGTATGAGAGAAGAACAAAAAACAAAAAAACTATCATCTCTTAAACACTCCCAACAATGAGCACCAGCAAAACAGCAAAAACAGAGCATGTCAGCTAAGGCTGAGTAACAGTACAAGTGGGCCTCTTCCAGAGGAGGTTAGGGATAACAAAACATGTCACGCTGAATTAAGTCCCAGGTGGCTGGAAAGAACTACTATTACCTGTACCAAGAGTCTTTTCCTTAGTACTGTAAAGTACTGGGATGTGATTCTACCATCGAATCCCATCATCTATATAAATTTATCAGCTTAATAATTTTGATAGCAAAATTGTATGCCTTCCCTCCCTTACCTTCTGAAGACACCTTCCACACCAGTGATGCCCATGCCATCCACAATATCTCTGCTGAGTCTAAATGGAACTGTTTCTGGAGTGGGAAGGATTTTACCCTGCTCAAAAGCCACTCCTAAAATCAAAGAGACATGAAGCAAGAAAGTGTGACAGGCTGATACAGTCTCCTTAAGTACATGCTAACTTTGTACAGGCAGCAAATAATCTGTCACTCATACTCTATTAGTAGATGATTATTCTATTTTTGCTTCCCCTACCTTACCTCCATCATCTATGAGAAACACTTCAAATGCAGAAGAACAGCTTCTTGACAAAGGAATGCACATTAAAAGGATGATTTTAAAAACTGGATAACTAGTATATTTAAAATGTAGAAGACTTGTGCTGTATATGTTCTAAGATTTTTAAATAAAAAGGTTTTGAGATACAAACTCCCATGCTTATTTTGAGGTAATTACAGATTCACATGTAATTCTAAGAAATAATGCACAAGGATCACTCTACATACCTTCTACCAGCCAGGATATGGATACTAGTACAGCCAAGACATAAAACATTCCATCACCAGCCTTTTTATAGCTACACCTACTTCCCTCACATGGCTTGTCAATCCTTACACCTATCCCCATTCATCTAACCAACATTAATTTGCTTATTTTCATAATTTTGTCACATCAAATGGATTGTATAAATGAAGTCACACAGTACACAGCTTTTTGGGATGGAGTTTCCTTACTAGGCAGACACTTGAATTCACTCTACTCTCTGTTGTAGTTAATACTGGGCTTTATTATGGCCTTCATGGAAGATTTTCTTCTGCGACTCAGAAGCTGCCTCTTTCTAGAGCTGAAGAGATGGCTCAGCAACTAAGATACTTCATCATCGTTTGTGAGACCTATTTTTAATTTTTTGTTTTGAGATGGGGGGTCTCGTTTCATAGCTCTGACTGGTCTGGAACTCCCTATATAGCCTAAGCTGTCTTTGAACTCATATCAATCCTCCTGCCTCAGCTTATAAGTGCTAGGATTATAGTCATGAACCACCAAGTCCACTCTGGTTTAGATTTTCAATACTAGCATTGCTAAAGCTTCCATCTGCAGTGTGAGATCAGAATCTCCTCCAGCCCAGCGACTTCAGCCATCTCTACTGCTAAGAGTCTGATTTGCCATTATATCCAAACTTTTATATAGAGCTTTCACTACTTTCTATAAATCTCACTAATATTTTGAAATAATGTGCAAAACTCATAGTTTTCTTTCTTTCTTTTTTTTTTTTTTAAAAGAAACCTACTGTATTCCTTTATTAGATGCTCTGGATGTCTGGAAATCCCCCTTCCAGACTGCACAACTAACTTCAATGATACAACCTAGAATACAGTGGTCTTCAACTCCAATCTCCTGGTCACTACAACTCTAGTCCAAACCTTTATCATTTCATGTCTACACTATTATTTTCTCTCTTAACTTCCTGGTCCAAATTGCTTAGAAAGTTACCTAAAATTCAAACATGACTGTCTCTTGGTTAAATATTTTTTCACTTCCTACCATTTAAAAGATTAAAAGTCAAAAGTATTTAGCCTATCTATTTTTTTAATCTACTACCACTTTCTCTCAAGATACTTAATAACAGGCAAAGTTCCCTCTAGCAATATTTAGGACAGTTCTCAATTACTACCCCACCCCCCATTTTTAGATTTCCACCTTCTCAATCACTCTTCCTTCTTTTCTTGAGATGCCACCTCTTAAGTGAGTTTTACTCATTATCATAGGTGGAGATGCTGCTTCTCTCACAAGTGCTTATGGTTAAGAAAAAAAACTTAAGTTACATATTTCTGTTGATGTGTCTGACTTCCTCATATTTGTAATATTCCGATATGCAAATAATCCTTGATGACTAAATATTAAAGATTCATATCTTTTACTACTCACCCAAATCTATGTGTACCAGTTCTGCTGACTGCTCATTTATCAAGATATTCTGTACATGCCTATCACCAAGTCCAAGGATGTAACCAACTAGGGAAAAAATAAACCAAAACCACCATGTGAAATCTCCAACATATTCAATCATAACTTCGACTAGTTCCATGGACTCTATGCAATTTTAAGTAGTTCAGATTTTAAAGTCATTTAAAGGAAACTATACATAATAAGTAGTGTATAGAGTTTAAGTCAAATCTAGCCAGATATTTTAATGTATATTACATTTTAAAAATAGATGTGCTGCTAAAAATAGTTTCTCTTTATTAAAAAGTATAGGTTTTCTCTGAAATTAGTTAAAGATAGAGACCCTGATTTATCTGGGTCAAGGCAGTACACTCAAATTTTTAACTAAGTGTTCTTACAAAATGAGAGATACAGTGATTGGTAACTTCATCATTCAACAGTGAAACTTTCTGCTGCCCGATGAACTATGCTGACCATAAATTGATTGCTACTTTATCTCATCAGGTGCTTGTGCAGCCATAACTGCATTTCTATTTTTAAGACAGAGAATGACAGGCCTTAAAACACTTTTAGCCTGATTAGAGACACCTGCATGGCCCTATTGTTAACTCAGCCTGCTTTCTTGTTTATAAACCAAACTACTTTAATCCAATTAGTAATTTTTCAAGGCTGAAAAGGTTCCCACAAGTACTGGGGATCTTGCTTAAGCATACATTGTCCTGTCACTATTAGTGCAGTGCAAAAGCTGCAGAAGAAACTATTTGGGGGTGCAAATTAACATGAGACAGTTTCTACACTTCTATTAGTTCTCATACTCTAGGATTTTGTTAACTGATTTGTCTAACTTTATTTCACTCTCATAAAAATTAAAATGTCAAAACATATATTGTATAGCAAGTGTTTAAATATATATAACAATTTCTGCTCTGTGATTATATTAAACAATGAACCATTGAGTGAAAATATATTACAGAGGTTCTGTACAGAAAAACAATAATGAAAAAAAGCCAAAGGGCAATATCAAAGGTTTTATTTTCGAAAGAAAATCTCAAAGAACCTATATTAAAGGGAGAGAAAATAAACCACATCCACTATACTAAAAACCAAAACAAAACTGTTTTTATTTTTCTACCTTAGAATAGAATTCTCTTCTATAAAGACGGCTTTGAGCTAACAATCAGCACGAACAAACACAATGATCTAATCATGAGGACAGTTTGAGCAACAACTACCATTAGCACTACCACCCTCTTGTAAGCCAGAATGTAGTTATGTGCTCAATATGTAAGATACACAGGATTACCAATAGAAGACGTGGCTACACTACGTGTATATGCCAATCGTTTCTCAAACCAAACAGCTGGGTCCAAGAATTTTTCCATGCAGAAGTAACGGAAAACTGGTTCAAAGTTTTGGCAAATAGTCATGAAGGTGTCATATTTCTCTTCAAAAGACTTCTTTTGCACTTCCTTTAAACAGAACATTTATAACATTTTCTTAGTATTATGCTCATGACATTCAACTAATACCCACAATGCTTCTAGATAAAATAGCTAATATAGATTATAGGGGCAATAAAAAGAGAAACAAGACATTCTACCCACAAGAGGTTAGCAACTTGGTCAGGAAAGTCTTTAATTCAAGTGATGATCCTATTAGGAGCCTATCCCTTGACTGCTTTTTAACTACATTCTAAATTGAAGGGTCTTGTTAAATAGAGGGAGTGACACAGAGAGGCCAGAGGAAGCTCCCAATAATCTTGGGTGGTGTCACAGTATGCTTTGTGACAGGATGAAGACGTCAGACTTCTGTCCTGAAACCTCTCTGTGGAAGTGGGCTCAGTGTCCATCCATTTGACGATGACATCCTAACTTGGCCTGGACACCTCTAGTTAACTTGAGTGATGTGCCACTCCATTTCTCACATAATATCATCACCTGAATTCTTCCAAACCCAGACACACTGCTTGTCTCGCTATCCAGAAAACCGTGAAGAGCACACCTTTCTGTATACTTTTTTGTTGTTTACTTTTTAATGAAATTTCATCTAGGTATATATTGTGTATTGAATATTATTTCCCCACCCTGTTCCCTCTTACCTTCTTTTCTCACCCAATACCCACCCTTTTGAATCCTTTGTATCCCTAAACGATTTCACTTCTGTTTTCCTTCATTTTATATATACATATATAATTTTTTAAAATTTAGGAACCACAAATTTGAAAAATCATACATCTGTCTGAGCCTGGCTTAATTAACTTAGTATTATTATCTCCAGTTGTATCCATTTTCCTGCAAACAACATAACTTTATTCTCCATTAAGCCTTAAAACTTTCCATTTTCTTTATCCATTTCTGTTGATGGACACCTAGAGTGGATGTAGAATTTACATTCTGTGAATACCTGGAAGTCCTTCAGATACACAGGAACAGTATAGCTGGGTCATAGGGTACATATATTTTTAGGTTTTTGAGAAACCTCATGTTAACTTCCACAATGACTGCACTAGTTTACATTACTGGCAGTATGTAAGGGCATCTGTGCTAGCTATCATTTGGTGTTGTTCTATTACCTAAATTAATCTTCTTTATTTTATTTTATATGTATGGATGTTCTACCTGTACACATGTATGTGTACCATATAGGTGCCCCTTGGATACCCTGGAATGAGGCTGAGGATAGTTATAAACTACCATGTGTGTGCTGACACTTGAACCCAAGTCTTCTGAGATATTATCAACTGCTCTTAACCTTGAAACCATCTCTCCAGCTCCATCTTATTACATTTTCATTTACTGTGTGCATATGTGGTAGTTGGTGGTGGCGGGGGTGCAGGTACATGTGTCAGTCAGAGCACAGTCTGTGGGAGCTGGTGCTCTCCTTTTACCATGTGGGTCCTGGGATCTGAACTCAGGTGGTCAGGCTTAGCAGTAGGAACCTTTTTATCTGCTTAGCCATCTATCCAGGCTCTTTGTCCTTAATGACTATCAATATGACTTGAGGAGGAGAGCATCTCAATGTGGCTTTGATTTGCTTTTCTCCAGTACCTAATGAAGCAGAACACTTATTCACATTTATTTAGATTTCATCTTTCATGAACTGTTCATTTCATTAGCCCATTTATTGATTTGGTCATCTGTTTTCTTGTTTATTTTTTAGAAAATGTTGTTTGTTTATTTTAGATATTAATCTGACAAATGTATAGTTGGCAAAGACTTTTCCCCATTCTGGAAGCTGCCTTTTCATTTGATTAACTCATTCTTTTGCTGTACAGATGCCATTTAATTTCATGCGACACCATTTGTTGACTACTGACCTCATTTCTGAGTGACTGAAATCTTACTCAGAAAGAACTTGCTTGCAACAGTATTTCCCTCTAACAGAGTGATAGCACTAAGAATCAATCAAATTTTATCAGCTTTGCCTCCTTAATATGTCTACCTGTGATTATCCATTTGTATCATTAATTATTTAATTAGTCTTAACTTAGTTCAAATTATATTCCTCATCTGTTTTCTCAAAATGACAACATACATTACTGTCAGAATTATCTTTCTAAAACGTAAATCTATAGCTGCGCACAGTAGCTCATGCTTTTACTCCCAGCACTCAGAAGGCAGAAGCACAGATCTCTGTGGGTTTAAGACTAGCCTGGTCTATGTTGAGACCTCTAGGATAGCCAGGACTAGAGGGACCCTACCTCAACATATCCCCCCCCCCCGTCACCCCCAAGCAAACCTGATATCCTATTCTCTTCATAAGGATTTTTTTCACCTACAGGATAAAAACTTATAAGCACTTTACAACAATCCTCCACTTTTAGGATCAATTGCTACTCCAGCCTCATCCATCCCTTCTCAAAACCCAACCTATGTCTATATACCTACTCATGCCTCCTCCCTGTATGCTTTCTACCTGGAAAACCTACTTATTTAAAAAGCTTGGTTCAAAGTTCAGATACCTTCTCACTTAGGAAGCCTTTCAAAAATCTAGTTTTCTCCATTCCTCCCCACCAGGCACAATACAGTAAGTGCTTCCTCTTCTAAGCCTATCCTTTACCATATGCACCCCACACAAACTTCCATCAAATGCCCATTGCATATTTAGAAACAAAAAACAAAATAAAACCAAACCAAACCAAACCAAAAACAAACAAAACAAAACTTTTAGGGGCCAGTGAGGTAGCTCAGCAGGTAATGGAGCTTGCCATGCAAGCCTGGCAACCTGAGTTCAATCTCTGGTTTTCACATACATGTATAAGGAGAACTGACTCTACAGAGTTGTCCTGTGACCTTCAAATTTGTACCATGACATGAGTGCCGACATACACACATCACACAGATGCACACCACATATACAAAGTTTAAAACAAGCTAACAACAAAAATCATGTGACAGAAATCAAAATGAATTTTCTGGAAAAAAAAAAAACACTAAGACAAAAAAAAAAAAAAAAAAAAAAAAAAAGATTTACTTTGGACAGATAAGGCTCAAAAGCTCTGCTATGTGATAAGTCACTATGGGCAAGTTACAGCCCCTAAACATCTCACTTTAAAGCAGGTTTAAGAATGATGACTGTCAAATTTGTGAAGTCTCAGCTTAGTGCCTGGATGACAGGAGGCATTATATAAATGCTGCTAAAACAGCAACTAAATGCTAAAGCAGATAGCCAATAGCAAGGAAATTATTTCAGAAAGTTGTTTCATATAAAAATGGCTTAATTTGCTTCTCTATTTTAATTGGTATTTTGTTTGTTTTACTAAGAATCGCCTTATCAGGACTGGAGAGATGGCTCAGAGGTTAAGACTGCTCTTCCAGAGGTCCTGAGTTCAATTCCCAGCAACCACATGGTGGCTCACAACCATCCGTTATGAGATCTGGTGCCCTCTTCTGGTGTGCAGATATACATGGAAGCAGAATGTTGTATACATAATAAATAAATAAAATAAAATAAAAGAATTGCCTTATCACAAATTGAAAGCAAATTAGTATAAACTGGACAATGTTTATATTTCTAAGATGACAGGGTTGGTACTTCATGTTGTGTAATGATCTTCCTATGTCACTCATACATTCATCTTGGTAAGTTTACATCTTGTAAACTACTATCTTCAACAATTATCTCATGAAGTTTATACTTTGAATTTTATAATATTTAGTAGCTTTATAAGCTACTAAACCACCTTTCAACTCACCATCATTTTCTTTTGGCACTGAAAGGCACTGAAATCATTTGGCCTGTATCTTTTATGAGCACCTTCTTCATTGTTGACAAGATATTCACCAATAGGGATGGTTCCTGTGCACCATTCAAGAACACCGCTTCTCTGAGAGAGGGGAACCACCTGAGGTGAAATCAAATACCTTTGATTATAGGAAGACATTAAAGAACCATGGATGACCATTCATCTTCAGCAGTGCAAATCATTTCCAGGATTTACTAATATCTGCTTACAAGTGACAAAGCTCCTGGGAGGAAAGCAGGAAAATAACTAGGCTCAGAAATTAAGATCTTTCTAGCTTTTGATTAGACTTAAGAGAAGCCACTCACCTCTCACTACTCATAAAATTCTCTGAAAGATTATTTGTGTTAATGATACTCAGATGTTTCACATTATCTGTATTACAGATGTTATCTGTGATTGATACATAATTAATTTGTTCATTTAGTAGAGAATGCTTTCATTATGCTTTGTAGCCTAGGATCCTTGAACTTGTGATGCTCCTGCCTCAGTCTCTGGAGTAGCTGGGATTATAGGTGTGCAAAACTGCACCTGCTACTTTCCTTACACTTTTGTTACCCATGAGACTTAGGACATTTCACCTAGGAAAATAATTACTTGTGACTGTGATCTCAATTATAAAATACTTTCATTATTTAATTACTTCTAAACAAAAATGAGAACGTTTTACTGAGATAGTTGTTTTTAAAATCATATTTTATAAACATACAAATGTAAAGATAATAAGAAACAAATACTATTTTATACATTAAACAGATTTACCAAATCTAAGAGTTTGTCAAATTTTCAGGGAAAGAGATAAAGCTTGTTTTGTGCCTCTTGCTGTGTTCACGCCTCCTCCCATCATCACAATGCTTGCTTGCTTGCTACTGCTTTTCCACATTCACGTATTTTTGTTACCTTCTTTTCAAAGCTATCTATGTATAAATAGCTGCAAATTTATTTTACAAATTAATTATTACTGGGGGCACAAGTGCCAAGTATACAAGTGGAGGTCAGAGGACAAGATAGCTGGAAACTTTAAATAAAAGATGTATGTCAACTTCTACAATTTGCTTTTTCTCACTTGACATTCTCAAGTTTAGCTTTGTTAATATACTTAACTATCATTAATTTCATAACTTTATGCTATATATACACAATTGTCCAGTTTATCCAGTTTGTATTTCAACATTTGTATTGGTTGGTATTGTTTTCTTATTTCCTACAGGAGGCATGTAGGTTCTTGTGTTCACAGATAAGAGCTAGGAAAACCTTTGTCTCTTCAAAGGGAGACATGTATAACTTGTTTTCTGCTCAGACTGGGAGCAGAGATAGTTACTAGCTGGTGAACTCTGTGCTATCTGTATGGCCAGGACAAACCAGCTCCTCCAGACCCTTATCATAAACATTGTTTACCTCAAGTCTGCTTTCTCAGTTAATATATATCGAACCTATCTTTATGTCATTTGTACTTAATAAGGGTTTTGATGTAGTCATGTCTTAAGCTTCATTGTGCACATGGGTTTGAGATAATTATCACTGGGAAACTTTTGCCAAATTACACAATGCTTAAAAAATGCCTAAAATAAACTACTGAGTGTCAGACTCTTGAAATTTGACCAACACTGGCTACTAAGACATGTTGAACCTTCTTGCCTCTTATAGACTGACTCTGCTGGCCATAGTGTTTGTCCACTGGTAAATATGCAACAGGGTCACAGAGAATGTACTATCTTTAACTTAATGAAGTAACTATTCAAAGTGACTGTTGCAATTTATTGAATTACCAGAAAAGCTGTTACTGAATTTTTCCAACACATTCGTCTGACCTTTACATTTTGTCACTTTTCAAGCTAACTGTAGCACACTGTGGTTTTAGTCTGTATTTTTTCAGATGACTAACAGAATACCATATGATAAGTTTACTGGCCACTCACTTTTTTTCTTATGAATTCTGTTCTTCCCTATTTTTTTCTACTGACAATCTTTAAATTCCCTGTTCAAACTCAGGTCCTCCCAAGCCCTTTACCCACTGATATATCTCCCCAGTCCCACATACTAAATTTCCGTAAAATAAAATAAGGTGTCTGACTGAGCTTTACTTTGTCTTAGAGTAGCACCTTTAGCTGAGGCAGGGAGAAAGGGTTATTTTGAAAGTGAAGATGGTTAACCAAGAGTTCTACTTTACATTTATTGAGTTTGAGATGCCTTAGTCCTCTATGCAAATAACCTTACAGGAAGTAAGAGCCTGGGACTTAGAACATAAAAACTTACTTTTATTCCCATGATAGAGCATCAGTTCTCTAAGACAGGAAACAACTAACAGCTTTTCTACCCTGTTCTAAAACTATGTCATCAAGCATAAGAATCAGACTGGTGGGTTTCCAATTGTGGTCCACAGCATTGCTCAGCATCCAGGTAAAATTCAGTCTTGAGTTCCACTCCAGGCCAACGGATAGAAATCCTGAGCATCTGTTTTAACAAGCCCTCGAAAGCCAGGGAAATGAGACAGAAAGATCAGGATTTCAAGGTCATGCTCAGCTACATACTGAGTCTGAGTTATAGGAAACCTAGCTTCAAACATATAAATAATGGGGTGGTGGTGGAGAGAGAAAGGGAAGTGGGGAGAGAAAAAAGGGAAGAAGGGAGCACAAATCTTGTAAGTGGTGATGTTTGCTTAAAGCTTGAGTACTAATAATCTGAACCACATTAAAAAAAAAATAGCTTTGGGGCTGGAGAGATGCTCAGCAGTTAAAAGCATTTGTTCTTGCAGAGAACCTGGGTTCTGTTCCCAGTGATTATATGGAAGCTCACAACTGTAACTCCAGTTTCATGTAATCTGACCTCTGAGGGCACCATGCACAATGTGGTGCATAGACATATGTGAGGAAAACACTCATATACACAAAGTAAATATTAAAAACAAAAAAACAAAACAGCTTTCATAGACTCTTAGCTTTTGTTTTTAGCATTAATTGAGAATTAGTCTTTAAAACATCTGTTTGGGAAGGGAATGTAACTCAGTTGGTAACATACACACTGGGCTTTCTAAAATATTTACCTAGCTGGTTGGTGATGGCACAGGCCTTTAATCTCAGCACTTGGGAGGCAGAGGCAGGAAGATCTCTGTGAGTTTGAGGCAAGCCTGGTCTACTGAGCGAGTTCCAGGACAGCCTCCAAAATTATAGAGAAACCCTGTCTTGAAAAAACAAACAAAAGAAATGTATATATCTGAAAAATGCTTTAAGGCTTATTCAGTTTTATTGATTTCCTGGACCCCCATTTGTATCCCACCCTAATGCTGGAGATTGAACCTGGTCCATGTATGTGCCAGACAAGCACTCAACATGTTTTATTGAAATTTTACTATCAAAAATTATTTTGAAATAATCTGATTATTTTTTAAGCTGATTTTTTTATGCCATCCCATTTAAGATATATCTCAGCTTTCCTTTACATTTTATGTTTTGCTAATTTTTTGTCCATTCCTATATTTATTTTGTTAACATCACTCCCAGGCAGTTTATTCATGTTATATACTCTTTTTTTTTTTCCTTCTTAAGCAGGGACCTTGCTAATTTTCTCTGTATTGTTCCAATTTTAGTGTATGTGCTGCTGAAGTGAACACAATGTTACACATTCTCTAATTGTTGTAAGGTAACATTTTTCCACTGTATTTTCAAACAAGTAGTAATGTTAGATTAGCTCCTGATAAAATATTTAAATTTCTAGAGAAAATACTTATAGCACCTACCCTTCTGAAAGTAAAAGAAAGAGATAGTGAGACTGTCTGAAAAGAACTAGTTCTCTACTAGAAGGTGAATTAAATGGTTTTTAGTTTGTTCATATCTTCCCGGGAAAAGGAAAACACAGCAGCAATAAGTCCTGTTACAGCAGTGACAGAGGATGGAGAGGGAGAATGAGAGATGGGACCAACGCCAGAAAATGACAAACATGGAATTGTATCTCTTAGAAGAAAGATAAAATAATTAACATATAAATAATTAAAATCACTGACTCTTATATTAACTAATTAAGAGTTAATTAAAGAACCAAAGATCAGCTAAAAGAACAACATGATTTGAAGTTTTCTTAAGTAAATTGTGGAGGAAATGGAAATGTGTCTAACTCCATTGACTGTCCTCTAGCAATGTGTCCTCTCACCTATTAATAAAAATTTTGGAAATCTTTCCAATAGACTGACCTAAGCACGAATGAAACATGCATGTTCAGTTTTTCAATGCAGAGCATCACTGTAGTAGCACAAGCCCAGAAACAACCTAAATGGTCTTAAGTAAGGACCTATAAAATAAACCATGTACATACATACGACAGCATAATCCCAATAGTACATTACTTAATACAATAAAGGGAGACTATTTCAGTTGACTACAGGAAATATTTAATGGCAAATAACCTTAAATGATACTAAAATGAAAATTAAAATTGTATTGTACAAACAGAGCGAGACAATCTATAGGGCATCTGTTTATTTCTATACAGCATGCAAGCCAAGAATGGCTTTACAGATTTAAAATGCAAGAGACTTAAGTGGCTCTCAAAGTCTAAAATATTCACTATTTGTTCCTTCACAGAAAACATTCATTTATCCTTAGTCCAGATAGTATACTTTTCTTGGTGAAACACCAGAATAGAAGCCAGTAAGTTAGTTACCTTGTATGTGCAGATAGTGAGTTTCCTCTTTCTAGTCTCAGTGTTTCTCTGCAGTAGTGTATTGCACATCTGGAAAACCTGTTGCATGACAGCATCTTGCCTCAGGTCATCACGGCCCTTCAGAACAACCAGACATAAACAGATATAATTTACTTTATAAGCACACAGTCATATCTAAGAACAGGTAGTACAAGGCACTCAGAATCAATCTGCGCTATAACCCCCTTCAGAGTCTCTTGAATAATTAATACCTACTGTCATTCTTGCCTTTAGAAAAAACTATGAAACTGGAAAGCAGTCAAATACAAAAGACTAAGTTTCTCCTAACTGAACTCCCTCAACTTAAGGCACAATACAAAACACCCAGATAAAATAATATCTCATATCTCTACTATCTTCAGTAAGACACCAAAAGCACCTACACAAGCAGAACAAAGCAAGGATGTTGTTACTTTCCAGTACAGGAACAAGGGCCTTAGATCTGCTCTGATTACCACCAAAAGCTCTTTTCAAAGTAAGCTCACAGTGGGTGTACACCTTGGTAACATTCTTTCCCTTGAATCAACTGTACAAGAGCCTGCTAAGTCCAGTAGTACAGACCTACAACCCCAGCTTCTCCAGAAGCTTAGGTGAGAGGGTCCTAAAGTCAAGTCCCACCCAGTCAGCTTAGCAAGACCCATTTCAAATAAAACCTAAAAGAGAGCCAGGATTAACTCACAAGTACAGAATTACTGAGCATGAGCAAGACCTTGACCTTGGTTTTAATCCACAATAGTAGGAAAGAGACTTTCTCTGATGGTCTTTCAAAGAAAGACAGTAAAAAAGCAGTTTGGTTCTAGCACACTGTATGTCTACTTCACAAATGTATCCTGCCTGTCATTCAGTATAAAGCTAGATTCAGACAGCCAAATGAGGGAAGTAGAAAACACCTGCTCAAGTTGGTCTTGACTTTGATGTCATTAACCCTCAAAGGATTATACCAGAAACAGGAAGTCTCACCTTGACAAGCTGTCTCCTTTCCTTGCCATCAGAACCCACACAATCTATTATTTTTGGTAAATTTAAACCTCCTGCCAAGCGAAATTCTGTTTTAAATGATTTTATAGTCACCAGATTTTCATATTCTCCTGTGGGATCAACCTAATAAATGATGACAAGTAATTATTATAGTACAGATAAATAATGAACATTGAAGAAAAATTATAAATGGTAAGGAGGAAAATAAATGAGCACATACTGCTTTTTAACAACTGGATCTCTAACTTACTTTGTTTAAAGTTAGAGTAATGACAGTGATTGAACAGCTGAATTTAGTATGTACACACAGCAACTTAAAAAGTAGTGTACTATCTGTTGTTTTATTAAATAATATAATACATCACAACCAATACTTCTGCTGTACACTGAATTATTAAAAAAAAAATAACCACAACAAACTGGGGGGAGTGGTGTTATACACCTGCAAACCCTAAGAGTAGTTTAAGTGTAGTTCAGCAGTAAAGTTCTACCATAGGCGCCATACCCTCACACACATGCATAAATGTACACACCGAATAATAAAACAAAGTGAAACAAAACAAATGGGCCACAGGCCTAAAGTCCCAGGTCCTAAGGAAACTGAGACAGGAGGATTGTCAAGTTCCATGCTTGCTTAAATTACTGAGCAGGTTCAAGTCAACTCACTGAAAGAATTGGTTTCAAAATTAAAGGTATAAAAAAAGCTTGCCCAACAAAGTCCCTAGTGCTAAAATAACAGTAAAACAATGGGAATTCTCAGAAGCTTGTGACTATTCTAAGGCTTGGAGAAAGGAAATCTAATACAGACAATCTCTAGCTGGAAACACATGAAATTGCAATAATTAGCCATTTGAACATAAAAGGTCTACAAATAATTTAATCTACTAATGTGTAATTTAGCTTTATTAAAAATCAAGAATTACTGGTAAATTACCTTAATTTCCATAGTGGGAACAACTACATCTTCTAAATTCTTCAGTTTAGTGATTGGCTGATTTGTTGGGATATTGATACCTTCTATATTTATAAATAAAGAGATTTTAGTGAAAATAGTGAACTGAAGGTCAAGCTGTAACAAAAGCAGCAGCAACACTTTCAAACATACTTCTCTGACTCCTCCACTGGGAGGCATCCAAGTTTGCCAATATAATGTAGGCATCACAGAGAGCCTCCATGTCCTTCACCATCTTACATCTCTCCCTTCTGATGGTATGGATTATTTTGGTTGCAGCTTCTGTTCGATCCTATCATCAACAACAAGGAACAAAGACAGAACAAGAACCTCTGAACATGTCAGCTTCTTGGAGTAATACAAAGAGAATTTATATCCAGACAATGGAAGGACTATAATTCCTCAGATAACAAAACATGAATACAGTGAATGAAATACATACATAAAAATTCAAGGTTAATGACTTGGGCAATTTTCAAAAATCTGTTTTACTGACCTAGAGAGATGGCTTGATGGTTAAGAGAGCTTTCTGCTCTTTCAGAGGACCTGGGTTCAGTTCCCAGCACCCAAATGGCAATTCTAGGTCTAGGGAATCAAAACCTCCTCTGGCCTCTGTGGGCACCAGATATACGCACACATATACTCACACATATTAAAAATAAATCTATTTTAAAATCTGTTTTTATTTTGTATATTGCTACAAGAAGACAAAACCAAGTCAGTATTTATGCTCTGGGAAATGTTCAGGAATTGTTAACCATTTTGGGTAGCAGCATCATAATAAAGGATTTAGAATCTAAATACCACCAACAACACACATTCCTAAAATCTCTGAGAATTAAGGAATATTCTGAGAAAGAATGACCATGACAACATAAAGGGACTTGTATTTAATCCAAATACCTCATCAAGCTGGGAGCTTTCTTTGGGTGCATTTTTGGTTATTCTACTCCTCCTTGCTGCCTCTGGTTTGCTCAAAAGTTCATCTTTGTTTGCATTTGCTAAGGCCAATATAATGAACAGAGTATGATGGGGGTGATCCATTGAAATCCTAGAGATCAGCTATCAGAAAATTAATAACTATTAGTTTTACCCAATAGAAAAAAATCTAAATATACTTTTTTTTCATTTTGCTCCACATCTAAATTCAAGTTATGTCATTATTTTGCAGTAAGTAGTGTATGTATGTGTCTGTGTGAGAGATAACTAAAGAGGAACATCAGAAATAATAAACAATTTATCTGTAATAAAAGAAAATAATTTTATGTTCTGATTTCTCATTTTCCTTTATATGGCATTCAGTAATATAAAAGAAAAGTAACTATGAAATTTTGACTTTAGGTCTACTTACATTATTGAGGACTTCATGAAATCCTAGGCCTCCCATCATTTTGGTTCCCATTCTAGCAGCCAATTGATACATGAGAGGCAAAAATTTATATGATGAAATCTTCATTCCATCTCTCTGACATAAAAAAAATGCAAAATTAAAAAATGTGTAACATAACCTCACATCTAAGCCAAAATTACAATACTAAGATAATGTTCTTCCACTAGCACAACCTAGTGGCTGTCAAAACTCCACTAACTACACAATTTCCCCTGTCTCTTGGCCTTCTAATGGGAAGCCTAGGAAGTCTTGATTTAATGAGAATAAAAAATACTTAGCCCTAAATTAAGTTGCATCCAGAGCTGCAATGCTAACCACTGCATACATCCTAGTGACTCTGAGGAGGACGAATATGGACATGAGTACTACTATGGTCCCCATTCCCAAGAATTCATTGAATAACAAAATACAAGTTATTTTTCCTACATGCTGGAAATAATGAAGTTTAATACACACAGCAGAAAAGACTGGTTCTGCTAACCCTGAGTCTTAGCATTCTTTTCAATTTCAGAAACATTTTACCTTCAAACTGAATGGCAATATATATTTATTTTATGCATATATCTTAATATTTTTTTCAGTAAAAGCTTAGAAAGCACTCCTGTATGTCAAGAAATTTTTTTATTTGTAAAAGTACTCTATTGAAAAAAAATTCCTCAAAAGCATAATTTAAAAAAAAAAGGAAATTCTTGCTTAGGATCACATTATCTTTAATTGTTTTGTTTCTAGGCACTCCCATATAGTATCTGCAAAAATAAAACAACATAAATTCTCTCACCTCCACACAAACCTGCATCATTTAGCGTCAAACCCATTGCTAGGGAAACACAGGGATGTACAAAACAGGACACAGAAGGGGCTTATGCCTCAGTTTTTAAAGCAGATGCCCAACTGCTAGGTTGGGTAAGACTTGCCTTCATCATTCCATTGACTTCAGGAACTCCAGAATTTTCAAGCCAGAGGGAGCAAAGCCGGAATACCCACATATCTTGTTCTTCTCCACTTAGCAAGCAGCTGATGTAGTTCTCAACTGCTTTACACAGGAAGCGTTTACGATCCTCTTTCAGTGCACGGAGAGCACATTCATCTAGCTCCAGTTCTCTCTGAACCTTTACTGTGTATCTTGTATTAGATAAATTCACACATAAAAGTCACAAAACTTTACATAACTGTAAAATCATGCATAATAAAAACAGCATAAATGAAAAACAAGGTATTTACTCCAAGAAAAAACCCAATTCTAAGGATAATAAAAGAAACTAAATGTCACAACTAATAGGTCTTCCATATATCCAAAGACAGAGTGGACCCTATAGTTAATTCTCTGCTTACTGCAAACATACAAAAACCCAATACAGACTTAAAGGAACTTGACAATGCCAAAGCAATCAAGTTTTTTTGTACTTAATTTCAGTAACTAGTAAAACCAAACAAACCAACAGCTAAACTAAGACATTAGCTCTTCAGAGAAGAACATCTGACAGTGTACTGAAGACTGACTGAAGTTGTGATTAACTACTGAGAAAGGCTATTTTAAAAAGCCAATTTAAGTGTTCAAAACTATAATTCAAATGACAAGTTCAAGTCCCACATGAAAACTTTCCTTTAGCTGAACATAAAACCACCGCTTGTAGGCATACAGTTACCTGTTAGTTTGAATTTTATGTTCCCTTAGAAGGCCCACTTCTTCTTTGGCTCTTTTTAAGAGAGCTTGCTTATTTTCAAATTCTGATGATTTCATGTAGTTTTCAATTCTCTGGTACTGAGTATCGGAGAACCGTGCTAATGAGAGAAATGCCTTCATCTGTCCATTTCTGAGTTCACTGCTTTTGCCATCATAACTTCCAGCAACTTTCACTGCCTTCAACAACATACAATCCACTTAGATAATACTTACAAATGTCAAACATAGTTAAAGAATCATTTGAATCAGGATGATTCACTCATGTATATGTAAGTGTGAAACTTGATGTCATGGAACCTTTATCAGCTAACAGATGCAATGAACTGTGCAGAAATGAAAAGTTCTTTAGTTATCAATGACAATCACATCTTACTTTTTTTTCCCCCAAGGAAACAATCCCATCTATAAAAGCTATGAAATAAAAAAATGGTAATGCTTTAACAAATAGGATAAATATCTGTATAATGAAAAATATGAAACTTGGATAAAACATCACCTTTTACTTTTCATATTAAACTTACTGAGTGAAAGAACTATTTCCCAAATTAGTGACAAGGAAGGACAAAAAGGGAGATATAGTAAGGTCAAAGGGGGCTAGAGAAGTAAAATCCTAACCCTTACTGTGGGTAGTTGGAGTACACACAAATAGCAATGATGGCTTGTATGTTCTGTAATAGGATATTCTGTAGAATAACCAGAAATAACTTCTTGAAAGAGTAGCTGGGGTGGGTATAAAGAGTAGATGGAAGACATACATGTATTCAAAGTTGTTCCTTCTTTTGTAGCATTCTGCTTCATCCTACTCTAACGATTACAGAGCCCAGCAGGAGCTGAAGGAATGAAACCACACTGCCATTTGCTGTTGAGGTACATGAGTTCTTCATAAGAAGATCAAGTGTATTTATGCTAAGCAACAACCTTCAGAGCTGCGCTTACAACCTACCTTTTCTAGGTAGGTCTGCATGATGACCGCAGGATTTTCTAAGCAAGTTTCCGCCAGCCAGTTGCCACACACCCTCAGACACTCTGCGTATATGACCTTTAGACCTGCATCATTCTGTATTAAGAAGCGAAATTCTTAAAATGTAATTCCTTTGCAAGATTACAAAAATGTCCTCCATGTCGGTAAACGGCAATCAGAAATATTTTTCTTAATGTTTTTAGCATATAACTATTTAAATAATTATAAGTATACAAGTTCATGAAATAACCACCCTGATTTAACATAATCATCATCATCACCATCGGAAAATTCAGATTTACTGAATACTTAAATAAGCCAAGAACCTTCCAACATTAACTCATAATTTTCACAGGAATCCTATGAACTAGGTATATTATTATTACCTACTTGTAAATGCAAAAACTGAGACATAAAAACAGGCCATATTTTAGGGCCTATACTATGAAATATTTAAGCAAGTTATACTGGTACCCAGTGCTTTGTTGTAATAAATAATTCATAACCCTATAATGTCCCTGCACTGTTCACTGACTGTGATATTTTCAGAGCACTTAGAATGGCAAATTGTTCTTTCTTCTCTCAGGCAGTTCTAATTCTATTTTTGTTCTTGATACTTCAAAGTTTTTGAGACAGGGTTTCTCTGTGGCTTTGGAGGCTATCCTGGAATTAGCTCTTGTAAACCAGGCTGGTCTCGAACTCACAGAGATCCGCCTGCCTCTGCCTCCCAAGTGCTGGGATTAAAGGCGTGCAACACCACCACCCAGCAAACGTCAAAGTTATAATATGTATTTCCACTTACTTTCTACATATCATTATTGACTCCTATAGAAAATTGAAAGACAGCACTGAGATAATTAAGTGAATATACCACAAGAAAGATGGATAGATTTGTTTTAAATAAGAAAAAGTTTCCCAAGTTTCATATCTAACGTTAATTTTCAAAATTTCTTGTCATAATATCTTGTTCATGGGTCAGTAATTTCAAAACCTTAATCATATTCTGAAACACAGAACTTGCTTTTCAGGAACATTAAAGCACTAATACCAGCCAACTAAGCCAAGCACACACCTCTTTAAAGCTGGAGTCCAATTTCTTGATCATTTGTTTGAGAATATTTAAGGCAAGACTCTGCTCCTTTTTTGCCCAGAACACTTGTGCTTCTTCCAAATGCCACTCAGAGACTCCACAAATAGCTGAATTATATTGCTTAATTTTAAATATTGCTCTTTCAGGGAGCTGCAATGAAAATGGCACAGGGAAATAGATACTATTATCACTAAGATTAAAAACCAAAGCAGCAATTACTATTCATCAAGAACTTCACTATTTGTCAAGGACTATCTTAATTAGCTCCCTGCTTACTTACCAACCTGCAGACCAAAAAAACCTCCCTGAAGCACAGATCATGCACATATAAGTATGTGAAAGCATTGTTTTGTTATTTTTACCTTGTATTAAGTTGGGTATCTTCTCATTTTATAACCAGGAATTGGAGCTGAGAAAAGGTAACTGCCTTGCCCAAGTTTAAATTAAGGGTTTTGTCTAATTCCAATATGTAAGTTTTGTTTTGTTTTTCCCTCAATACTGGGGTTTGATTTCACATGCTTGGCAAGAAGCATGATACTGCACAACTACAGTCCCAGCACCTTTTTATATATTTAAGACAGGTCCCACTAGGCTGTTTAAGTTGACCTTGAAATCATTTTCTTGCCCAGGTAGTCTCTGAACTTGTAATTATAATAGGTCTATGCACAAGTCTGTCTCAGCATGAAATCTTAATTAATTTTATACCCAGTAGTGATTTCTAGTTTTCAATGATATTTCTTCTTCACATTATTATACCTACTGGTGTCTGAATAATAAAAAAGCCCAAGAAGTGAGATGACATAATTTTGCAAGCTTTTTACCTGGGTGTTCTTGAAGGTTCGGGCTAGAACAGAGAATTCTACAAGGTGTTTGGTGAGCATGTCCTTAGAGCATCCTCCTTGGGAGTTCTCCATTTCCTTTTGTACCAGGATCTCCAGAATTACTGTGCGTAGAGCCATGAGTGGCTCCTGAAAACTAAAGTCACTGTCCTTCAGAAGCTGGGAGTGTTTCTGCCACTTCAAGTACACTTCAGAGCAATCTCTATCTGTGACTGACCTGAAAATCAAGTTATGTAAACTTATGTGAGCAAAAGAAATGAAAAGAAAAGGGTTCTCAGGTTCTGAAACTTAAGACATTGTATGTTATATAAGGAACTCATGTAGTAGCAAGATTAGAACTTACAAATAGCCCTAAATATTTAGATCATGTAGCTAAAGGTCAACAGAAAGGTTACCAAAAATAGGTACTTGAAAAGATTTTGTTTTTTAAAAGGTAACCTTTTTGAATAGAGTTTGTTCTCAAATGAGAATGCTGTAATCAGACACATAAAGACATGACTACTCCTCTAGTCCTCCTTACAGCAAAGGAAGACACATCTACAAGGAATTCAACTAACTTCATTAATTACCTACAAATGGTACTATGCATAGCTGTCAAAAAAAATCATTCACTGAAGAAACAGCTGACATTTAAAAAGATTCTACCTGCTAACAACATTAAAGCAACAGAAAATGCAGAATATACAGTTCATTTATAGGAATACATTGCCTTTTTCATGCATAAAATAAGAAGTACTATCTTACCTTTCAAGATGTGTTGAGAGAGAAAAAAAAAGATATAGGGGAACAGATTAAGAAAGTGATGAAGCAAGTGTGAGAAATCACTTTAGTTGCTTGACAGAGAAGAAAATAATAATGCATGTTCATAAAAACCAAACATCTACTTCCACCACAAATCACCCCACAGCAACAGATCTAAAATATTTTAAGTAAAGAAACCTCTATATACTCTTAAAATTAATGATTCTGAAGAGTGTTCGATTTCAATTCTTAGGTTATACCTATTAGCATTACATTTCTTAACTGAGAAAAATCTAAAATGTGTTTATTATATACACTAATAAATTTAAATGACATCACATTGCATCAGATGGTGAGTGTGCTGAGGTCACTTCCTGGTTCACAGATGACATCTATCAAGTTTATTTTATAATAAATCTTTCCCTTTCTTCCTGCTGTGTGCCATTAGCACAGTGTTTCATCTAGGCCAACACGGAAGCAGCTAATAATGGGCTGAAACCTTTGAAAACCATGAACCAAAATAAACCTTTCCTCACTTAACAAAACAAATAATCATGCCCATCACATGTTACTACTGTAACACAATGCACTTCGGGGCTATAAAAATCCATGAACCACATACCTTGAGAAAAGCTCCCCCATGTTTTCCAGTTCTCCAAGGGCCTGTAATCTACTAAGTATGGGATACAGAGAGTATACAGATTCAAGGCTGCCCTTACACAACTCTTCAACTTCTTTCACTCTAGGGGTAAAAGAAATAAGAGTCTGAAACTAACAAGTTTTTAGAAACAGAAGTTAAAATCATATTTAACATATGCTTGCTGCTGACCTAACAAGACTAATACACACAAACCATAGGGATGATTAAACAGCAGTGTGACCAACACTAGCCTTAGGATCATACAGTTCTAAATTTTAAGCCCAGTTTTGCCATGTCTGTCTATCCTTGAATCTGCTACTGAATTTTGTCACAGCTATTGTTTTTCACCTTTGAAGTCACTTTAAAGAACATGTATAGAAAGAACCTGACAAAGTATCTAGCAAACACTTTATTTATTTTACATCCTGGCCAGTTTCCCCTCCCGCCTTTCCTCCTAGTTTGTCCTCCACCCTTCCTCTCCCCCAACCCTCCAATCCACTCTTCCTCCATTTCTGTTCAGAAAAGAGCAGGTCTCCCATGGATATCAACAAAACATAGCATATCAAGTTGTAGTAAGAAAGCACCTCCCCTTGTGTTAAGGCTGGGCAAGGTGACCCAGTATGAAGAGTAGGGCCCCAAAAGCCAGTAAAAGAGTCAGAGAAAGCCCCTGCTCCCACTGTTAGAAGTCCCACAAGAGGACCAAGCTACAGAACTGCCCCATATATGTAGAGAGCCTAGGCCAGTCCCATGAGGGCTCCGTGGTTGACAATTCAGACTTTTAATTCCTAATAAAATCACTTTAAAGGTAATCAATATTATTTCTGTCACATATATAGGATTTATCATGTCAGTGTTAAAAAAATTCATTTTAACTTGTTATAGCTAATTGCTACATCATGCATTATCTCATGTGTGACTCAAAGCAACCTAAAAGTACTACTGATCATCATTTTATAAAGTAGAGTTATAATGGTAAGAGAGTGAAGCCATGTAACTGGAGAGGAAAAAAATGAAAACTCTTAGGATACTTGTACAGGAAGAGAACATTATCATGGTTTTCCTGAGAGCTCAGACTGAAGAACTGACATAAAGTCCTGAAAAAGTCTTTGAGAGAGAGAGCAAAGAATGGCAAGGAAACACCTGATCAAGCTAACACATCTTCATCCCTTCATCGATGCAAATACTCACATTGAAACTACTTACACTGTGAGGACAGCAGCCACAGCATTAAATGTAAAAATAATCTTGTCTTTTTATAATACCTGGCATATCTGAGACTCTCATAAAACGTGGAGAATTCATTGTTTCTTAGAGACTGCAGAGCATTATACAATGACTCATGGTAACTGGCTCCTTCTAGTTCTTGGCTGTGACATCAAAAAACAAATTTAAAAACAGAAAATCCTAACATATGCATATATAACTAACTGAAAGAACAAAATTGAAAACTAAAGTTAAGATTTCTTATAAAAATTGGCAGAAATGAAAAAAAAGCTGGGTGTGATGGTATATGCCTTTAATTGGGAGGCAGAGGTAGGCTGATCTCTGTGGGTTAAAGGCCAGTTTAGTCTATATGGTGACATCCTGCCTCAAAATAAATAAATAGAATGAAATAAACAAAATAAAACAAAGAAAGAAAAAAGCAAAGAACTTTATAAGCCATTTTAATTCTTTGAATTAAAAAAAAGCTAGGAAATTTTGTCTGGTTCTCAGTCTTATATTTCCATTTCTTTATTCAGCAAATATTTACTATATTCCAGGCACTGTGAACCAAGTTCTAGATGCAAAAGATCCATTAATGGACAAGTCAGATAAACTCCCTTCTCTTGTGAGGCTTATGCTCTGCTTTGTACCATAAATATAAAAAATACTAGATTATCACAAGAGTCATGCAGAGAATGAATATAGAGTAGCCAAATAGCAGGAAAGAGTAGCTGACATCAGGGTGATCAAGAATGGCTTCTGAGGTTAGGGCATTATTTATGTATTTATTGTTTTTCAAGACAGAGTTTATCTGTATAACTTTAGAGCCTGCCCTGTAACTTGCTCTGTAAACCACACTGGCCTAAAACTCACAGAGATCCGAGTGCCTCGGCCTCCCAAATGCTGGTGTGTGCTGCCACCACCCAGCTATGATATTAAAATAGAGAATGGATGACAAGAAGCTGCGACAAACATGAAAACTGGGGAAACAGAGGCTTCTACTTTTATATAACACTATACCATACCTGCGTGGCTGAAACACCAAGCAAGGAAGTTTACAAAAGCAGGCAGAAACCAGTTTAAGCAATAAAATACTTGTAAAATATGAGAACAGCCAAGTGGTAGTGCACGCCTTTAATGCCAGCACTCAGGAGTAAGAGGCCGGTGAATATCTGAGTTTCAAGACAGCATGGTCTATGGAGTGAGTTCCAGGATACCAGGGCATCACAAAGAAACTTTCTTAATGAAAACATGTTTCATTTAAGGCAATTAAAATTACTTATTTTTTTTTTTTAATTTTTTGAGACAGAGTTTCTCTGTGTAGCTTTGTAGACCAGGCTGCCTCTGCCTCCTGAGTAGTGGGATTAAAGACATGCACCACCACTGCCTGGCTCTAAAATGACTTAAATTTTAGTGTTCTATTATTAAAAAAACTTTTATAAAACTATCAATCCTTTAATAGTCTAGGCATCTTGGTTTTTACTTTTAAAAAATATGGTAATTTGATATAATGGTTACAACTTTCATCTTCTTGGCATCTTGGTTTAGTACTACTTCTTTTTTGTTTTTAAGACATGGCCTCCCTGTGTACCCCTGGCTGGCCAGAGATCCACCTGTCTGCCTCCCAAGTGCTGGGATCAAAGGCATGTGCCACCACAGCCTGGCCTAGAGAATGAAATTTAAGCTTTGTTTTGTTAATTGTATCCCTTAGTAGCTGTAAAATATAAAAAGAACACCTTAATGTTCATAGATAAAATAAAAACAGCATTTTAAAAATTACAGTTTTGGAGTCAGACAAAAACATAACTAGGGAAAGGTTAACTTTTTGGAAAGTCAATTTTCTTCTTACTTGGCAGAACTGCAGAGGTCCCACTGCATATTCCTCCATGCTGCTTGATAATAAAGTTCCTGCAGTTCAGCACACCACTCTCTATTTTCATGATCTAATCCTTTTAAATAGATGGAAAGAATATGGGAGAGCCCCAAATTCTGTAAGGCCTAAAAGGAAGTTATCACAAAATAAATAATAATAATAATAAATATCTCAACATAAACTAGAGAGGTGGTTTTCAACCTTCCTAATGCTATAATCCTTTAATACAATTCCTCATGTTGTCATGACCCCAACCATAAAATTATTTTGTTGTTACATCGTAATTTTGCTACTGTTATGAATCCTAATATAAGTATTTGATATGAAGGATATCTTATATATGACCCCTGTGAAAGGGTTGTGTATGCCCTACAGGTTGAGAATCACTGAACTAGTGTGGTGGTGGTGGGAGGTGGAACAAACAAATATTAACTTAAAAAGTGTTAATCAATAATATCACCTAAAATTCTAAAATATTGCTTCTCTTACTTCCTCAGAGAACACTAATGTTTGATGGAAAAACACCTAAACATATTAACCAGTGATAGAAATAACAGTTTCTGGGACCAATAGATGCTATGTGAAGCACTAAGAGTATCTCCTGGCATACTGTACAAACTCAAAAAATGTCTTCTGCTCTTGTCTAATAAACATTTTAATCAATAAAACTATACTGACCCGTCCAGATTTCCTGTGTATCCCTGAGACTTTAGCCTAATGTGTGAAAGCAGTAACTCCAGTCCTCTCTCTGGAGTTTACCTGGCTGTGTAAACACTTTACTGATATGCTGAAATAATGTCAACAGTTGCCCTGGTGATGGCTGTACAGAGCAGATACAGAAAAAAAAAGTACCTGAATTATTCCTGACTGGCGGGTTGAGGAAGATATTGTGGTCTCCAGGTCGTATGTTACTAAGGCTTTCCCCCACATTGCTTCATGTTCATAAGTCCGTATTCTATAGAAAAAGATGGTAAAAATATCTTTTATTTTTGTATGCCTGTAGCTCCTTCTAAAAGCTGAATACTATCTATAAAGTACAATTTACCGAGTAAGGGGTTGTAACATTTTCCCTCCACCACAGCCATATAGGCTGTCTGGCTCTCCTATGCTTCTGTAGATCTCTAAGAGAAGATCCTGAAAACAGAAATACCAAAGACAGACAATTAAAAGATAGGAAAACCAGTTCATGAATTCACAAGCTTTCAATTTTATCATTATCAATTCATAACTCACAACTTATAAATGTGGTATAAAAGTAAAATATAATGATATTTAAAAACATACAAAATATTTGAGTCAATAGCACAGTAGATTGGTCCCAGAAAACAAAATGATTATAGTCTACTCTAGAAGTAATGGTCCCAGACTGGAAAGATGGCTCAGCAGTCAAGAGCACTTACTGCTCTCGAAGAGGACCCAGGTTTGATCCCCAGCACTGACCTGGTGGCTCACAATCATCTGCAACTCTAGCACTATGCACTCTTCTAGCCTCAGCAGGCACCAGGTATGTACATGGTGTACTCATATACAATGCAAACAAAATACTCATATGCATAAAGTAATAAGTCTAAAACAGAAGTGACACTCACAATTTTATGAATTAGATAAAACATGTATACCAACAGACCAGGCTTTTTTTTTTTTTTTAATCACACTCAGCAATTACTACAAAACAAAAAGAATCTAGTCCACAGATAAAAACTATAAATGGGAAAATAAAAATCTGCAAAGCCTAACTACTGAAACTGGTAAAAGCAAAGGTAATAAATTTTCTTTAAAACAGATAATAGTTTTTTAAATGTGCTGCACATAAAGCAGCAATTTAATTACTTAAACATCTTTTATGAAATTTACATAGGAAATACTAGTGCTGTTTAACTTCAATGAAATAAAATAAACAACAACAAAAAACCAGAAGCTACATTTCACAGAATTTAATGAGCAAGCAATTTACTTGCCTTGATATTTTTGCTTTGGGGAGTATTTCCTAAATACAAATCCATTGATATTATTGTAATTCTTACTTAAATATTTTATCCATAGACATGAAAACCTTAAGAGTTGAAATACTTCAGTGCCTAACAGTGCTTGGTGTAAGAAGATACAAAAAAAAAAAAAAAAAAAAAAACCAGAAAGGTGAAACTAAACAGTATTAAGAGAAAAATAAACACTAACCTAGTGGGTCACATGGTAAGCACAAGAGGAGCTCAGGAGGTGCTCAGTTACTAAAGTGCTTACCACGAAAGCATAAAGACCTAAGTCCAGATTCCCAGCACACACATAAAAACCTCAGAGCAGCTGCAAGCATCTGTGTAGCTCTTGGGAGGCAGACAAGTAGATCTCTAGAGCTTTTGATTAACCAGCACACACACGAACCCAATATGGCCAAATGTGAAGATGAATGTTAAGGAGAAAGAAGTGAAAGGTAACAAGCAGACTTAGCAATTTCTAGTTCATGGAAAACGTTAGACAGGTGCCATTTTAATGGAATGAAGGAAAGAAATGAAGAGAACAAATACAATCATCACAAAGTCTGGCTGTGAAAGGAAAGACAGAGACACCTAAAGAGAACATAGGAAGAAAGAAGCTCCTTCCATCTCCAAGAACAGATTTTTTTTTTTTTTTTTTTTTTTTTTTGGTTTTTTCGAGACAGGGTTTCTCTGTGGCTTTGGAGGCTGCCTGGAACTAGCTCTTGTAGACCAGGCTGGTCTCGAACTCACAGAGATCCGCCTGCCTCTGCCTCCTGAGTGCTGGGATTAAAGGCGTGCGCCACCAACGCCCGGCTCAAGAACAGAAATGTTTTAAACAGTAAAGTTCTGAAATGTTTATGATACAGTTCTGAAGGAGCACAGCATATCAAAGTTTCTAAGAAGGAACAGATAAATAACTTGAGGTAAAAGGAAAGTGTTTTTCTGTTGTAATGAGAGATGGTTATGACAAGGGCACATGTGGGGAGATTCAACTCCGACTGTGGGATGTTGAGGGGATTCCTACCTATATGGGGGTTTGACTAAGAATGCCCCCCCCATAGGCTCATATTAGAATACTTGGTTCCCAGTTGGAAAAGTATGAGAAGGATTGGGAGGTACAGCCTTATGGAGGAAATGTGTCACTGAATGTGCCCCACTGTCTGTCTGTCTGTCTGTCTGTCTGTCTGTCTGTCTGTCTGTCTGTCTGTCTGTCATGCCTTGCTCTGCCATTATGGACTATAACCCTCTAAAACCATAATCCCCAAATTAAACACTTTCTTTTATAAGTTGCCTCGTCATGGTTTCTTACCACAACAATAGAAAAGTAACTGAGACATCAACTACTCTCTCCAAGAAGCAGAAGGCAAGCTGAAGACAAATAGAAAAAAAGTGAAGTTCAGAAGTTGAATCAAAGCAGAGAGGTTCAAATGGCCACTGTAGAAGAGTGAGCTGGCCAAAGAGATTCAAGAATGCTGAACAGTGCTATAAAGTACATTGAGACAGTACTTAGAAACATATAAATGAAGTTGCTACTTGGTGACATATGCATACATACAAAAGTTAGTAACTTACAAATACTATAAATGAAATAGAAGGAAACAATGGTAAAAACTATGTGGTATAAATTTGCCCTGTGGTTTCATTTCAGTCTTTCATTTAAGACGTTCAAAGTCAGAAAGGTCCAGTTATTTATGCGTATTATGTAAGCAGTGGCAGGTCAAGATTGGAATACACACATACATACATACATAGCATTTGCACACATTATATGATGCTCAGCCCAGTAAGTAGCTTCAATTTTAAAATCAATTACATCACTATAAAAAATCCAACGTATCACATAAAAATCATTACAGAGTATTTAATATTTACCTGTAAGCTTATTCCAGTTTCTTCTTTACTTTTTTCACTCAAACTAGAAATAGTTGTACCTTGACTTCCTTCTTCAAATGTTGGACTTCTGTTTACCATAAGAACATCTCTTTTAATGAAAATATACTAAGAGGTTATGAACATATTTATTCTACACTTCAACAGAAACTAATTATAGTTGCAAAAAGAACAGTGAACCATTTATATTTTAACACAGAATATCATTTAAACCTGGCATGGGAAAGAAACTTGAAAATTACATATAGTAACAATATTGTGTAAATGGCAAAGTTACATGCCAAACACGCTTATTTATATAGAAACAGGCCTATTTAAAATAGAGCAGAAGTTTCCCAATTTGATTCTAAATATTCTATCAGTGGTCTTTTTTTTGGGGGGGGGGGTTGGTTTTTTTGGAGCCTATTCTGGCACTCGCTCTGGAGACCAGACTGGCCTTGAACTCACAGAGATCGGCCTGCCTCTGCTTCCCGAGTCCTGGGATTAAAGGTGTGCGCCAATGCCTGGCTGTCAGTGGTCTTATCTAAAGTTCAACTTGATAATTGCAGATTACATGGCAAGACCACAAAACACGATTTAACCTCCAATAAACTAAAAAAAGAAATCTGATAAAAGTTAAGTGGGGGACTGGAGAGATGGCTCAGTGGTTAAGAGCACTGGCTGCTCTTTCATAGGTCCTGAGTTCAATTCCCAGCAACCATGTGGTGCTCACAACCATCTATAATGAGGTCTGGTGACCATGTCTGGCATGCAGGTACATATGCAAACAGAACACTATATGTAATAAAAAATAAATTAAAAAAGTGGGATCCACTGAAATCTGAGGTTATAAAAATAGTAAATAATGGGACTAGAACTCAGATTTATCCACTCTAAGACCTTACCTTTAATTAAGCATTTAATATATGGGTGTAATAGTTTGGTAAGTGACTCAAATTTAATATTATGATTGTTACAGGGTCTATAATAATCCAATATATAAATAAATACTGCCATAAGTGATAGTTCCTCTAATATCTTTTTAAAATATGTCCTGTGTTTTCTATACTATTTTCCCTTAAACTAGAAAAGGTTATATACTTTGTTCCTTCAATGTGGCACTTTTTTTTTTTAATTTTTAATCAGTTACTCTTTTGGTAACTATACAAACTGGTACAATCATTTTAAGAAATAATTTGGCATTATCTTATATACCAATAGTTCAACCAGTGCAGTATATGTCACTGACAGAACAGGTAACAAATTGTGGCATCTCCTCTCAGTGCACCTTGGGCAGTCAGTCATAAACTAAAGCTGGCAGCAATAAGCAGCATAGATGTCTTATTAAAAACCCAGGTGAAAAAATGGCATATAAAATCCTTATAAAACTCAAAAGTAGGGAGTTACTAAGCTGTAGATTCATACTAATATTGACAAAAGAAATAATTAGACTTGAGGAATGGTAAACATACTCATCACCTTTATCTCTTGGACGGAGCTCAGGAGACGGGCACAGAGGAGCAACAAGTAACAGAATGTTGCCGACAACATCCTACTTTGCTTTGTAACCTTGAGGTATAGATATGACATATATCCTACTTATTTCCAAATTATGCAAAATATGTTCATTGTTAATGGAAACATTCAGAAAGATGAAGACACTATTAGTGGGCTGACACTGCAATCTAGAGACACAATTCACTAGGTGTGGTGGCTCCTGCTTTAATTCAGCACTTCAGGGTAGAGGCAGGGAGATCTTTACTTTTGAGGTCAGCCTGGTAAACACTGAGTTCCACATTGGCTAGGACTATCTGTCTCAAAAACATAATAAAATAAAATAAAACAAAGCTCAAATTCATTTAGACTGTACTTCTGTCAGGCATCATTAGGAATTTGGAATATTAAGATGACTGAAGTTGTAAATATCTGCTGTCTAAATCTTGTTAATAAAGTCTTCTGACTGACTTTGTCTTAAAACAGATTAAGGAAACTAACATTGAAGTTTCAGTTTCTCAGGAGCATGCTAACAACAACAACAACAACAAAATACATGGATCTCAAATATCTATTAAGAAGAATTAAACAATCTGAATAGAAAATGAGTGACTTATTTACTTGACAACACAGGGAAACTGCTTCTCTGTATTCTAGTTACAAATGCACTAAGCTTACTGCCTAGTTCTCCAGGTCTGCTCCTCTACCAGAGTCACTGTGAACTCCTGCACTTCTCATTTCTGCACACCTAATCTGTCTGTCCTCCCTTTCTCATCACATCTCTGGGGAAAACAATGACCCCAGAAGAAACGGTCAAAGCAAATGTAGACACACCTGCTTGAAGGCAAGCAGCTCTGCATGAGTTTGTTCCATTCAGACAATGGCTGACTTTCAAATAATATAAGATGCTTTTATTTATATTCACAGAAGACTTAGGCAGGCAGATCTCTGTGAGTTCGTGGCCAGCCTGGTCTCCAGAGTGAGTGCCAGGATAGGCTCCAAAGCTACACAGAGAAACCCTGTCTTGAAAAACCAAAAAAAAAAAAAAAAAAAAAAAAAAATCTAACTCAATCAGAGGAAATCAAATCAAAGTACCTAGAAATATAAGCAGACAACACATAAATGAAACTTATTTAGTGACAGACAGGAATTAGTCACATTACAGTCAAAAAGAATAATGAATCCTAAAGGTTGAAGGACTTAGAGGTAAATCTAGTGTAACCAAAATTAGGAAATCACTTAATCATGAAAACACTTATGGAACATTTATGTTCCCAATGCTAGCTGTTATGAGGAATACACAAACAATCAAGTAATCTCTATTTAGAAGCTTCCTAGTTGTCCAGCCTTTATAAAATAGAATATCACATGACTGGAATTCCTATTTTTCAAAGGATTACTTCTTTAAAAATTTTATTACTTTGCTTTGATACAGAAAATTTATGCCTAAAGTGTCTTTTAAGTGGAGAAATGGGACAAAATTAAATCTTTACTATATATTTTTATTGAAACAATATCAACACTAATTTGTCAAAACCTATTACCTTTTCTCTTGCTCATCCATGCTTTTCTTATCTGAGTAGATCTCTACGTAGAGCAATGCCGTGAAGTGAGCAGCACAAGACTGAGCCACCTTTGCAACCTCCAGATAATTCAAATCCAGCCAGAAAGCATCATCAAAAGCTGTTCCTGAAGAAGGCCTGAAGAGGAATTAAACACGATGCCATGTCACTGCTAACACAAGCAGCACAATGGTACAGGATGTAACTGCAAGCCATAATTCTCTATGAATGATTACACACCATTCTGAGATAGCCTGGCTAAAGTCCAGTTCTCAAACGTCTTGGCTCATAAACCTCTCAGAGAATCAGCGGGAAGCTACTAATTCTCACTCAGTACTAATCTGAGCTCTACAACCATAATTTACATCATCACCTGCAAAAGACGGCTTCATAGTCACTTGTAGTATAAAAGCATTGTTTCTTCCCAGGTAGGAAAAAAAATGTGATGGGTTAATTCTGATTGCCAACATGATGGGATTTAGAAAGACCATGGACACAAACTTCTGGGCATGTCTTGTCACAGATTTCTAGCCTAAGCTAACTAATGTGTGAAGACCTACCCTAAATGTGGGTAGCATCACTTCATGAACTCAGATCCTGTGCTGAATAAAAAGGATATAGAAAGAATGGCTCTCTGCTTCCCAAAAATGGGCAAAAAGCTATCAGCTGTCTTCTGCTGTTGCCACATGCCTTTCTCCAACACAATCAAATGTACACCTCAAACTAGAAGCCAAAAGAGACACTTCCTTCCTTAAGCAGCTTTTGTTGGATATTTTGTCAGTGATGAGAAAAGTCTTTTCTGTTGCGATTATTTGCTCCTATTATCTAACATTAAACTACTTAATAAAAAAATGTTCACTGTGGTAATGACAGTTCAGAACTGGAAACTATAGGTATTATCTTTTTCAAAGCTAACATGATATACATAAGACAACATAGTTGTTAAGAATACTGGCTCTGAAGTAGTATACAGCTAAGTACAAAGTCAGTTTTTCCACCTATGACTACCTGTATCTGTAGCAACTTAATGTAGTCAGTTCTAGTCCCATCTGCAAATACTAGAACAGTACATACCACATCTTCTATATAGTCAGCACTTTAGCATAATAACTAAATAACTACTTCTGAGGAAATTCAAGTTCAGAGAAGTAAAAGTTGTACATTTATTAATTTTGATTACCATATACCCTATCCTTAAAGTAGACCTTATACTGATATTTATTTGAGAGGGGCTCACTATATAGTCTTGGCTGTCTTGGAATTCATGAGATACTCCTGGTCCCGCCTGGGGCTAAAGGTTCAAATCAACATGCCTTTTCCCTTATCCTGATTTTAAAATTTTATTTATTTATTTTGTGTGCATTGGTATGAAGGTGTCAGATCCCCTGGAACAGGAGTTACAGCTTTTAAACTGCTATGTGGATGCTGGGATTTGAACCTGGGTCCTCTGGAAGAGCAGTCAGTGCTCTTTTTTTTTTTTTTTTTTCCCCTAAGACAGGGTTTCTCTGTGGCTTTGGAGGCTATCCTGGAACTAGCTCTTGTAGACCAGGCTGGTTTCGAACTCACAGAGATCCACCTGCCTCTGCCTCCTGAGTGCTGGGACTAAAGGCATGAGCCACCACTGCCTGGTGCATTCAGTGCTCTTAACCACTGAGCCATATCTCTCTAGCCTCCTAGGTTATCCTGATTTTTAAGAATGAGAGAACATCAGGTAACATGCTCAGACTACATAGCTTTTAACAAATTACTTAAGTTGAATTTGGTCCTGCCCGAGTCACATCTTCTTGAGTAATTTTTAAAGATTTTTTTTCTTTTTCTGCATTGCCATCAGCGAACATGACCAAGATTCAACGTCCAGCTTCCTCTGAATGTAAAAGTTGAAATATTGTAAGGTGGACTGGACCATACTGAGTCAAGACCTAAAGCAATGTTTTCTTCAAAGTTCTGGTAACTCTCTAGCAGTACACATCAGCTGCACTGTCCATTGTGGTATTTTGAGCAATTTCTGTGCTTTGTTAAAAATCCATTGATTTTTAACTGCCTGGGGCAATGGTACACACCCAGCACTCAAAGTGGAGGAAGATCAGGAATTCAAGGCCATGATGAGCTACATGGTGAATTTAAGGCTACCTTAGGCTACACATGACCTGGTCTCAAAAACTAACAATAGACCCAGCACCATGACTGACTGAGCAGGACAAGAAGACCCAAGGTGGGTGGCTGGGTGGGGGATGCCCAGACTCCAAGGAGAAAGCATGAGCCAGCCCATTATTATGGTGAGCAAATTTTTGGTATGATATGGGAGAAAGACACAAAATGGCTCATGTCCTGTGGACAGAGGCATATCTGTGTTGTGGGGTTATGGGATATTTATACACTGTGTGAAGATATATTGCTGTGATTGGCTTAATAAAAAGCTGAAAGGCCAATAGATAGTTAGGAAATATGTATATAGGTGGGGCTTCCAGGTAGAGAGAGGAAGTAGGAGATAAATCTAGGTGCTAGAAATGTCAGGGAGACTCAGAATGAGTTGGTTACACAGAATGGGATAGAGGTAAAAGCCATATGGTAGAACACAGATTAATAAAAATATGGGTTAATTTAAGTTATAAGAGCTAGTTAAAAACAAACCTAACCTAAGAACCAAGCTTTCATAATTAACAGTAAGTCTCTGTGTCATTATTTAGGGGCTGGCTGGTGGGACAGTTCACATATCTGAAGAAGTGAAAGTAGTGAGAAAGTTGAGGTGGTAGCCTGATTGCCACCAAGAGCCATGTTGATGTCTGGGCCTACGCTGCTGCCTGGCCCATGTCTGAGTTCATGGCCCTGATGCAGCCCATGTCTGTGGCTCTTGATACCAGGAAGCCTAGAGGATAGGGCTATGCCGAGTTGACCCTGCCTCTCCCCTATTGGCTGCAACACTAGGGAGAACTGGTCCGGCCCTCACCTGAAAAGTACTCAGGAGCGGGTCCAACACTTGACATGCACAACACAGTGGAGCTCACCCTGATGGTGCAGGTGTGGGAGAGCCAACCCCGAGGGTGTGAAAGCAGAACTGATCCTGCCCCTTGCTCATTACTACAAGGGATGAACTATTCAGAGCAATGCTGGAGAGCTCACTTGGTGATGAAGACAGGGGAGAGCTGGGGAACTGACCGATCCTGCAACTACCCAGGCCCAGAAGCAGGGTTAAGAGTTGGCTGACCCCAACATCCATCCCAGCTACAATCTGCTGGGGCACGTGAAGAGGCTGGTCCTGTAGACCCAAGGCTGCAGGATCTCCACAACAAAGGTCAAGGACAGGATATCCAAAAGGAGTACCAGGAAGGGCCGAGTATCAATAGTGTAGCAGAAACCAGAGGCCTTGAAACAGACCAATGAATTTTTACAATGAACACTTGCAATAAAGATATATGGATAAAAGGGTTTACTGTGTGACTCACTATGTCACACTACAGCTTCCATGACGAGATTGAGTTTTCCTTTTTTCTCTTAAATTTATCTATTTTGGGGGCATTAGAAGTTTGCAAGGGTAGAGGGCGGCTATGAAGGGAGTGGGGAAATGCATAGGATTGAGATGCATGATGTGAAAGACACAAAGAATAAATTAAAAGAAAGTTAAAAAAAATAACAACAGAAACAAGGACACTATACTGTAAAGTAACTTTCCTAAATCAATTCTGTCATATCACAAAAATACTACAGATTTTCATGATAAGTATGGCACACAGCAACAAAAGCTTTACCTTGTAAAAAAGATGATAAAGAAGACATCGGCCAGGATGCAGAGGCAGGCAGATCTCTGTGAGTTCGATACTAGCCTGGTCTACAAAAGCTAGTTCCAGGACAGCCTCCAAAGCCACAGAGAAACCCTGTCTCAAAAAACAAACAAAAAAGACATCCAACTCTACCTACTCAAAGAACGACTTAGTGAACAGCAACAGTGCTGAGAGCAATCTGGGAAAATGATACATTCCTTTCCCACATCTTCATAGACACATGATTTAGCCACAGCAGTATCAGCAGTATGCCTGCTGGGACAGCTGGGACAAGAACCAACAGCTCCCCACTCATAACCTAAATGCTGTCCTGTATACAGATTATTAAAAAGGAATAGAAGTATCATATCAATTGATTTTAGCAGTCTGAAGCAGTTGCAAATAAAACAATCAGGCTATAAAGGGCACCCAGAAGGGAAGGTATAGTGCTCGGTTCCCAACCTGAGAAAGAACTGTTACCATATTACCTCTTCTGCCTTCTCATATAGTCGACAACAGCAAGCATTGTTCTTTGTGAATTTTTATCCAAACAGCATCTGAGGAAGTGCTCTGGCTCTAACAAAAACAGAAATAGCTCTTCTTAGTCTCGGACTGATGTAAAAGTACTTTGTGCCCTTCTCTTTCTACACTGTAAGATTCTAATTGGTGGTATACCCAACACAAAAAATGCTTCTTAATAAATTAAAATCAACGTAACTTAGTGGCATTCCTTTTATTTCAAAAGAAGCATATATGCATAATATAAATCAGAATTTATGTTGCCAATTATAATTTGTTTCTGAAACAGTACCTACTTACTGCTTTGAGATGACTGGGATGTTTTATGTGCTGGGTGCTTAGTACATTTACAACCATGAACAAATTAAGACTGTTTCTGCACACAGAATTCATTGACTAGCCTGAAGGCTCTTAACATGGTGAGCCACGTGGAGTGAGAGAAAGGTTATGAATGCTGGAGAAGTTACGTGAGAGTGACCTCACCTGGACTAACAAAAGCTGGAAGAAGAAAGTAACATCGGAAGTCAAAATAATGGTCAGCGGGGGGGAAGAGAAAGGACAGAGTACCAGGGAAATTCAGCATAGTCCAATGGTAAGAGTACTTGGCTAATCTGCATGAAACCCTGAGCTCAATCCCCAGCACTGTATAAACTGGGTGTCAGGGCACGTGTCTCTAATGCCAGTACTAGAGAAGCAAAAGCAGAAAAATTAGCAGTTCAATCTTCCACTGCTACATGAGGACAATATGAGTTACTGTCTCAAAAAAACAAAATAAAACAAAACAAAAAACACACACCAAAAAATGTGTATATGAGGTGGCTAGTAACAAGCTGAATTCAGAAGGTAGTCAGAGATGCTCAGCCTGCTACACCAGAGCTAGAAAGCAGGAAGGATAATGGCAACTGAGGAAACAGAACTGGCAAGACTTGGTATTCAGATGGGTGAGAAAGGTTTTACTGTGGGCAGCAAAGCACCACTTATGCTTGCTTACATAACTGAATCTGAGGTTCGTGTGAGACATTCAAGTAAAGGTGTGAGACTTCCAGACACCAGAAAGACACAGCATTTAAGATTTCTAGGAATCTACATTTACTGTCTTTTTTTTTTTTTTTTTTCCCGAGGCAGGGTTTCTCTGTGGCTTTGGAGGCTGTCCTGGAACTAGCTCTTGTAGACCAGGCTGGTCTTGAACTCACAGAGATCCACCTGCCTCTTCGTCCTAAATACTGGGATTAAAGGCGTGTGCCACCAATGCCCGGCTATTGTCATTTTCAATAATTATATAAGTGAAGTCCAAAATTTCATTTAAGGTAATAAGAAATGTTGACACTCTCTAGAGATAAAACTATACCTATGATCACTTATATTTGTATTTCCCCAATTAAACATAAGTGATATATTTTAGATAGCTAGCAAAGTCTCTGCTAGAATTTTTATTTTAGGGTTTTTTACATTACATTTAATTATTTTTTTAAAACAGACTTAATTATAATAATTATTATGCATGTGGGCACTCAGGCAGGGAGCAAGTATGGAGGTCAGAGTTCAGCTTGTGCAGGTTGGGTCTCTGCTTCTACTATGTGGGTTTCTGAAGACTAAACTCAGATTATCACATTTTGGTGACAAACACCCTTACCCATGAAAACCATCACATCAACCAATAGTTTAGGATTTTTAATTCGGTAATCCCCCAACGTTTCATAGGCATATTCCAGATCATTTTGACAAACAACTTCTAATCTAATAAGGCCACAGGAGAAGCAACCAGGTGTATGTTTATATTTATGTTCTTTCAGATAGAACATAAGTTATTTTTTAAAATTTTTAACTGAAATCATACATATTAATGGGAT
This sequence comes from Cricetulus griseus, assembly GCF_003668045.3. Taxonomy (NCBI): domain Eukaryota; kingdom Metazoa; phylum Chordata; class Mammalia; order Rodentia; family Cricetidae; genus Cricetulus; species Cricetulus griseus. The sequence goes on from NC_048597.1 coordinate 165,192,239, forward strand.
ACTTGATTTTTCAATACAAGTATGCATTTTATAATGTTTTTAATTATATATATTATTATATATATATATATATATATATATATATCCTCAAAAGTTTGTTTATAATAAAAACAATAACTATTTCTTCAAGGTTTTTTAGAAAGATTTTAAAAAATGCGTGTGTAGGTATGTGCACATGAGTGCAAGTGTCCATGGCGGAGAGAAGTGTCAGGTCCCTACTGAACTGGAGTTACAGGTGAGCCACCCAATGCAGTGCTGAGAATCAAACTCGGGTTATGTACTTTCCAACACCCCAAAGCTTGTCTGCTTGTTTTATACACAATATATTATCATAATCAACAGTCACCCCACTTTGCTGTAGAACATCAGATCATCTTACTCCTACATAACTGTAACTTAGTAGCCTTTTGTCAACTCTCCCTAGCCTCTCTAAACTTAAATGAAACATATCACTCAAATACATAAAAACAGCAAAATGAAGTCTAAAGTACACCAAACATTTCAAACATAGCCTGTCATAGTAAAAACAGAGAAACAGGGAAACTGAATACTCACAATTATGCTGAAATGACTATAAACACACTAAGGTGGGGTTATTCATATGGTATTTCTTAAAATGCAGTATGTGAATTTGTGCCTAGTTTTATGCTTATGTATATTAAACACAGTAAATTAATACTATAGAACTGTTTTCTTACCATTTTGAAATTTCAGCTTGAAGAAATGATTCATAATGAACCCTCAATTGTGTTTATATGTGTTACATGTAGTATGTTTACTTAAACTCAAATGTAATTTCTCTTTCTTTGCATATGTGTGGAGGTCAGAGGGTGATACTGAGAATCTTTCTTGATTATTCGTGTGTGTATGTGTGTGTAACAGCAAGGTCTCTCAAAGCCAGAGCTCACTATGCTGGCTAGCTCAGCCATCGAGCTTGCTCTAGGGATCCCTCACCCATAGCCACCTCTGGTCAAGCGAGCCGAGCAGGGGGATATCACATTCACCTGTCTTTTATATGGGTGCTGGGGATCTAAACTCCAGTCTTTGAAAGCACTTTACCTCCTGAGCCACTTCCCTACCCCACTTAGTGTAATTTCTTCTTTTGTTTATAAACAGCATCAGAAACGCTGTTTTGATTTATTTGTTTTTTTTTTTTTTGAAAAGTGTCAAGGAAACGTCATTCAGAAGCAAAATGATAGCACAGATCAGATATACTGCTTAAGAGTATTCCAAGCCCAGAAATACTTATCATAAAAATAAAATTACAAGGATATATCCCAAATGTAAACAAATAGAAATATACAAATTTGTATTTATGTACATATGAATCCAAATGTAAATATCTTAGATTACATGATTGTGGGTAGTTTAATTTTTTTTTGGGGGGGGGACTTATTTTTTAAAAAAACTTGCAGAACTTTTATTGTCTATAAAAATATGCAAGATCTGGTGATAGAAAGTTTTTAAAAAAGCCAGGCGGGGGTGGCTCACACCTTTAATCCCAGCACTTGGGAGGCAGAGACAGGCAGACCTCTGTGAGTTTGAGGCCAGCCTGATCTACAGAGTGAGTTCCAGGACAGCCAGGGCTGCACAGAGAAACCCTGTCTTGGAAAATCAAAACAGAAAAAAAGATAAAAGAGTTGAAAAGCTGTTGGCCAGAGGTCTAAAAATACAAAAACTCTATCATACTTCTGCCATGGTGTCAAACGTGGAAGAGTTTACGTGGTTTTTTGTGTTTTTTTTTTTTTTTTTTTTTTTTTGCCATTTCTAAAGTGGGAGCTCTGTTGTTCACAACCACACTGTAAGCACAATGCCAGATATACAGAATGTACAGTACTGAACCATCTTTCTCTAGAGCTGAGAAGTTAAAATTATAAATATTAACGATTAATCGAAATACCTGAATCTGAATTTGCAGGAGTTGCTGATCGGCTTGCCTGTGAAAAGTGTTTAAAACAGCTAGTGAAAAATCCTCGGACATGTGTAGACAGCAGAGTTCTCCATGATTCATGTGTATTTTGGAGTAGGACATCATGGATCAAATATGGCAGCACAGTCTGACAGAAGTCAGGTTTCACCTAGAACACAGTACACATCCATTCAACTGCTTGTACTAGAGTAACATAATTCACTTAAAATGTTTAGTCCCTGTTACTGACACATGAAAATTTTAAAAATACTACATTGATCTCCCATGAATTCAACACAGTACTAAATAACAAACACCATCACCAAAATTATGTATCAAGTAGTGTTTAGAATAAAAAATAAGTAAAGGAACAGTAACATCAAGCAAGTTATCTCAGGACTTGGGAGATGGTGGCAGCAGGAACAGTAATTCAAAGTCATCACTGGGTTACAAACTGGACCCTATCTCAAAATGAAACAATAACCAACCAACAAAACACCACGACTGACTCCTGTTCCTACCACATTAGAGGTATATACTCACCCAGCGAGCCACAGCCTTTGACCACAAACACTATTAGCTCTTTGAATTGGTTCAAACACTATTTGCTGAAATCGACTATACCAGACCTTCCAATGTAAAACTCTTGACTACTGATGTCTATCTTTCTTCACTCAGAAAGCATGCTGAAGAATGCCGACTGACAGTAAGTATCATTACTAATTTTTCTAGGACGTTGTAGAACTTAACTAGTATATTACCAACTCAAAACTAAAGGCTGACATGTAGTTCTGGCTAACCAAAGATACCTACTTTATTGGATTTATACCAGCTGAATGTGGATTACACTCAGGCAGATGAGACAATCATCACTTAGGATTCTTTTCAAACATGCAAATCACAATCAGATACACAGATGTTAAACTGAATGGAAAAAAAAAGAACAAAAACACAGGCTCTATGTCAGATTAATTAATCCTCTTACCTCACACATTGGCTTTAATAACTGAAGAACTTCACTTTTTATGCCTCCACTGTCCAAAAAGGCACATGTCAGTGCCTTTATCCAAATGTCATGACTTTCACTTTGAGGGACCCACAGATTCACATCATCCAGGCCTTCAAAGGCATCTTCTTTAACAAATCGGGGTACTTCTAAAAACTAGAAGTAGAAATCATTTCCTATGTCAAATAAATATCCATGCAGTTAAATCTGTTTCCAATAAAACTATACCTGGGACCCACCATATGGGTCATGAAGTAAAGGTACTTGCCATCAACCCTCACTGACCTAAGTCTGACTCCAGAACCTACATTGTATAAGGAGAGAACTGACTCTGCAAGTTGTTCTCTTACTTGTATATGAGGGACACGACACAAGTCTATACACATAAACACACAAATGAAAAAAATTTTAATAAAAGAATTATATCTGGATAGAATATTTGCCTTTTAAAAGTTAAACATATTAGACTGGAATGGTGGTTCAGGCCTGTAATCTCAACTATTCAGAAGCTGAAGTAGGAGGATTTTAAGTTCAAAGCCTGCTTGGTATCCTAGTGAAATCCCGTCTCAAAATAAAAGTAAAATAGAGCCGGGGTATAGGTCAGTGGTCAAACTCAAGGCATTAATAAATTCAATCCCTGCTACAAAATTAAATGAGGGGAACACACATGTCCGATAGGGAGAATTTATTTACTTATTTGTTTATTGGTTTTTCGAGACAAGGTTTCTCTGTGTAGCCCTGGCTGTCCTGAAACTCACTCTGTAGACTAGGCTGGCCTTGGACTCACAGAGATCTGTCTGTCTCTGCCTCCTGAGTGCTGGGATAAAAGGCGTGCAAAACCACTGCCTGGCCAAGGGATGGGGAAATTTGAACTTGGGGAGTGAAACTGTAAAAATATTACTGGTGTAGGAAGGGAAAAACCTGAGTTCTACTGTTATTTCTGTCACTCACTGGTAGCATGTAATACAAGTCACAACCTCTGCCTCATCTGGCTCATGTACAAAACTGTTCCCATCTACCACAAAAATTGATTTCAAAAATAAAATGTGATTTTTACATGGTAAAAATACAAAACTTTACACTAGCTATGTTAGTGACTTCATTAACAGTTTTTATTACTACTAATTTTACTAAGAACCAAGCTATGATACATTAAAATTACTACTTTAATGATGGCTATTTCCATTAAACTTAAAACAGGTAAAAACAAATGCATTTTGCTGTCACTTTCTGAAAAGAGGAATGCTAAGAGACAAGCCATACAAAAGTTCTTAACAATACTTTGGGCTGCTTTCAGAGGAATCATGGCATTAACATGCAGGAAAGGTACTTAAAATCCTCTTATACTCTATCCAAATTGTGCTACGAAATATGCTTGCTGGCTGACCATAACACCTAAAATCATCTAGGATTGATGGTGCATGGGATCAAAAGGTCTGCTATACTGGAAAAGAGATTCCCTTAGCCCCAAATCACCACTTCTCTAGGTTATCTATTTCAACTTTTCTATCTTGAATAGTGAAAAATAACAAATCCTCTGAATTCAGTATGTGCAAGTTGAATTTTTCTAGCCAACAGTATATTAGTACATAACTATTCTAAGCTATTTGATTATTCCTGGTCCCAAAAAAATGTAACCACTTTACACATAATAGGTATTCAACAAACATTTGTTAAAGAGACCTTTTTCCTTGATGTTCTAAAAGGTTGTAGATAGGTCAGCATGGGATCCTCAGACATCTTATAAGTCTCCCAGAAACTGTGTCCAGTCTTTGTAGCCAAAATGTTTTTCAAACAGGTAGCAGCAGCTGATCGAATTTTGACACTGAAAAACAGACACAATTTATCAATCTGGAATGCTATGCAAATTCCACTGGAAAATTTAAAATATTAGAAACTTCCTATCTGTAAAATTCTGTAACATTTACTGTGGAATAATTCTTTTGTACACTGTAAATATACATATTGCTCTCATTGTTGATATAAAGCTAATTAGCCAATAGCTGGACAGGAAGAGATTGAGCAAGACGGCCTAAAACAGAGAGAATGCTGGGATGAAAAATGGCTGAGAGACACCAGCCAGCAGACACCAAAGAAGCTGGAGTTGTAGAAAATCAAAAGCCACATGGTAAAGCATAGATAAGGAATATGGGTTAATTTAAAACCTAAGAGTTAGCTAGTAACAAGCCTAAGCTATTGGCCTAGCATTTACAATTAATGTAAATTTCCATGTGATAATTTGGAAGCAGTTCCCAGAACAGAAAATCTCCACCTACAATCACTGAAGAAAACAACCAAAGATTTTAAAAATATTCCCTCAGTAAACATGAGTTACTGGTCACTTCAGCAGCAATCCTCTTCATTCTATACAATAATGACTATGTTACCCTGACAATAAATTTAAAGAATTCTTAAGAGGGGGCTGGAAAGATGGTTCAGTGGTTAAGAGCACTGACTGCTCTCCCAGAGGACCTGGGTTCTATTCCCAGCACCCACATGGCCACTCACAACTGTCCATAACTCTTGCTCTAGGGGATCCAATACCCTCATAAAGACATTCATTCATGCAGGCAAAACACAAAATAAAATAATTTTAAAAATTCTTAAGAGGAACTACTAGGAAATAATGTAGTCTAATAAATATGATTAGTGAAAAATGGCAAAATCCGAATTTACCTAAGGAAACATTGATAGTCTTTTTCTAGTGCCACAAATTATATGTGAGGTGAAACACAATGATATCTTACCCCAAACGATAAAATTATTGCAAATAATTTTGAAGGTATATACTTATTCTGACAAAGCAGTTAGCTGAAAATCATTAGCACTTAAAACCTCTGAGTGAAAAGCAAAATTCCTTCTTTTAAAAGAAAAACACCCCAGGAAATAGAAGGCTACAACAGTCCTGAAAATATGGTAACTAACAAAAAATGTTACCAGGCCCGAGATTGGAATAATGACAAGGCATCAAAGGAAGTTTTAATTCTGTCCAGGTATGTTTTGTTAATTACCCACATCTAATTAGTAAATCCTATTGACTATGTAAAAAAAAAAAAAAAAAAAAAAAAAAAAAAAAAAAAAAACCAACATATCCTGGTTCCATCATTCCCCTCATGTTCATTACTGATCTCCTAATTCATTTTATAATTTTTCTCCTCTGTACCATAGCAATAATTTCATAGCCAAATCCTGTTTCTACTTTTGCCCTTGAGTCACTGTGCTGGTTAGTTTTTCTTTTCTTTTTTTTAACAACTTGATACAAACTTGAGTTATCTGAGATGCCTCCATCAGATTGGCCTACAGAGAAGTCTGGGGGACATTGTCTTAATTAATGATTGATGTGGGAAGACCCAGGCCACTGAAGGTAGTATTACCCCTGGACAGGTGATCCTAATAGATATAACAAAGGTAGCTGATCCAGAGAGTAAGCCAGTATGTAGCATTCATCCGTGAGCTCTGCTCTAGTTCCTGCCTTCTTGAGTTCCCACCCTGACTTCCTGTCACAAGAAGACTGTAAGCTGTAAGATGAAACAAACACTTTCCTCCATCAATTAACTTTTGGCCATGGTATTTATCACAGCAATAGAAGCAAACTAGAATAGTCATCGATTTGTCATATAAAAGCCAGTTATGTATGATGTACTACAATACCACCTTATATAAAAATTTTACTATATATAAATTCATCCTATAACTACATTAAAAAATATAAATAAGAAGATCTTACTCTATCATCCCTGTGTGGAATGCTTTACTCCTGATTATCCCAAGTTAATTTATCATCACTCAGATCTCATGACACTTCCTCAAAGAAGTCTTTTATCAACAGGTTTTGTGGTTATTTCCTTAGTCAAATCACCTTTGTAGGCTGAAACCCTTAAACACCTAATGCTTTTTCCTCTTCAACAGTAAAATAGAAAACAATTCTTGTCTGTTGCCTATTATTTTCATGCTCATGTCACACTAATAGTCTGTACATCATTTTAAAAAGTTGAGATTAGTGTGTATCAAATTATTTTATGAATAAATTTTCTGCATAAAATCACTTCAAAAATAGCTAGATGGAGCCAGGAGGTGATGATAGTGCATGCCTTTAATCCCAGAACTCAGGAGGCAGAGGCAGGAAAATCTCTTAGTTCGAGGCCAGCCTGGTCTACAGAGCAAGTCCCAGGACAGCTAAGGCTACACAGAAAAACACTGTCTCAAAACACAAAAACAAAAGGTCAGGATGGATTAAGTCAGTAGCACATACTGCAATCCTGGCACTTAGGAGGTAAAGGGCAGAAGGAGGAGGATCAGGAGTTCAAGATCACCCTCAACTATATAAAGTAAAAGGCCAGCCTGAACTATATGAGATTCTGTCTCAAAAAAGACAAGAGAGAGGGCCGGGTGGTGGTGGCACACACCTTTAATCCCAGCACTCGGGAGGCAGAGGCAGGGGGATCTCTGTGAGTTCGAGACCAGCCTGGTTGACAAGAGCTAGTTCCAGGACAGCCTCCAAAGCCACAGAAAAACCCTGTCTCGAAAAACCAAAAAAAAAAAAAAAAAAAAAAAAAAAAAAAAAAAAAAAAACCAAGAGAGAGAGAGAGAAATGTATTAATAATGGTAGATAGGAGAAAATGATTAAAAAAGGATATAGCAGAAAATGTTAATGCAAGAATTTTCATAGTAAGTATACAGATATTCACTGTAAAATTCTTTCACCTTTACTGTATATATAAAAAATTTATATAATAAAATGATAGGAAAGAACCCATGCCAGGCAATTTAATACAACAATAACAAAAAATACAGGTCCATTAAATCAGTAATGGAAACATGGTAGGTTATAAGAGATGAGGCAGAAAAAAATAAAGTCAATATACATATATACCTTTAAGAGATGACTGGCTGGAAGAAAACCTTTGAACTAAGTCTCTCACAATGGTAATGATGGGGTGGACAAATAAACCAGTATATCAATGACTAAATACAGAGGGAGCTGAGAATATGGCTCAGTGATACCAAGGATGTTTACAGTCCTCGATTTAGTCCCCAGCATTGCAACCAATTTAATAATAATAGTAACAACAACAATAAATAAGAAGTTAATAATGAAAAGAAAGTAATCTCACAACCAACAAGCTAAAACACTGTACCTTAAAATTTTTTTTGAACAAAAATGAAATAGTAATAGAAAATTCTATTAGTTTAAATCTGAAGTTATAAAGCTTTTGCTCCATGGATTATTCTAAAAGAATTAAAATAAAGAATAGCTTGGAGGAACACAGCACTTTGGTTTTAAAAATTAATTAAAATATCGTTCTTTACATTCCTGTATTTAAGGTTCATAAGGGTGAAGGTACATGACACAGCATGCTTGTGGAGGTCAGAAGGCAACTTTAAGGAAAAGACTCTCTCTTTTTACCATGAGTTTTGGGGATCAAACTCAGGTTGTCAAGTTTGATGGTAGGTGCCTTTTATCTGCTGAGCCATCCCACTAGTATACATTCCTGTATTTTAATTGTCTGTGTGGAAACACCTGGCAGTTTACTTATTCATCCTTTGTCTAACTTAGTCTGACTACTATTTAAAACAGACCTTACTCTTCATCACCATCAAGTGTCAGGAACAAAGGGTATTTGATCACACAAATTAATAAAGGAATTTCATAAAAATATACAAGATTTTTTTAAATGTAAGAATTTGAAAGCTAAGACTAAAGAAATGTCTCAGTGATTAAGAGCACTCGTTGCTCCTGCAGAGGACCTGGATTAGATTCCCAGCATCCACATGGTGTTTCACTATCATCCAACTCCAGTTCCAGGGTATCCAATACCCTCTTCTGAGCTCCGTGGGCACCAGGCACGCACGTGGTACACATACATACATGCAGGCCAAACATTCATGCACATAAAAGAAATCTAAAAACGTAAAAAGGAAGGAAAAGAATGAACTTGCAAGACAAAGTGTTAAGTGAAGTAATTGGATGAAAGGAGTCTTCAGCACTCACCTGTTTTCTACCAGTGTATTGTTCAGGGTGGTCAGCATTATCAAGGTCCACTGAAGTTCTTTATCTTCAGGTAACCCATGAGCTTCCGTATAAGATGTATCTTTCTTATGCTGTACAGCTATAGTAGAGAAATCCAGAGGACCTATTTCTCCCAAACACCTTCCAACAGCCTCTACATACAGAAACTTAATTTTAGTACAGCCATAAATAGGAGAGTATAAAACATTTCCAAATTAAAAAGTATTAACACCATTTTGTCATGCTTCAGATATTTCAGTGTTTTCCAACACTGGGAGTAAAGAAAGCTAAGAACACATCAATGCTGTAATATATGTTTTCCCAGAGATAAAAGAAAATAAGTTAACAGTTATAGTAACAGAATATTAAAAGCACAAGTATTAACAGCACATGTCTGGCACTGTATAAAATATCAACTTTAAAACCTTTAGAAAGAAAGAAAGAAAGAAAGAAAGAAAGAAAGAAAGAAAGAAAGAAAGAAAGAAAGAAAGGCAGGCAGGCAGGCAGGCAGGCAGGCAGGCAGGCAGGCAGGCAGGCAGGCAGGCAGGCAGGCAGGCAGGCAGGCAGGAAAATCCAGGGTGTCACACATATATCACTCATAAATCTTACACATATAATTCAGTGAAAAATTTCAAACACACATGTTATCTATAAACATAGGCAACTTTGCTTCCTTTCCACTTTGCACAGTATCCAATTTTTTCCTTGCTTGAGTCTCTGGCTAGAACTTCAATATAGTGCTGAATATGAGCAGTAAAGAGGAGTGACTTTTCTTATTCCTGATATTAATGGAAAGATTTCATTCTATTACCATGACGTGTGGCATGTATTACAGGTAAAAAACAGGATCATCCTGAGTTACACAAGAAAGCTGCTTTGGGCTCCTGGAGCAAATCAGCTTTGTGCCCAGAAGCTGGACAATGAACAAAGATGTTAATTCTGAGGGCAGGGGAGATTTGAGGGTTCTGGTAAGGTTCAATTTCTGGATCTGGGTGGTAGATGCACAGGTATTCTGTGATTGTGTACAAATACTTTAAACAAGGTACATGTGGTCTGTATTCAAGTCTATCTGTAAAATATACTCAATAAAAACCAAACTAAAGTTAACTATGCTAGACAGTAGGCTCCACTGGGAACTGAGATGGACACTGGTAAATGCACCAATAGCTCTTACTCTTCCCATTTTCAGTAAGGCACCGCCGCCATGCCAACTTACAGCTAACGCTAATCATGTGACTTTCTATTCTAAGACCACCAAATCTAAATACCTATACTCAACAACAGATTTAAATGCTATTTCAAAAAAAATCTGAGTTTAACCATCCTTCAGAGTCTTTGTTCCTATTTGTTGTATACAAAATAAACACTAAATACCAGTAAGCCCGACTTATAAAATATTTCAGAAGTTAATTTGCAACTTAACTAAGCAGAGATTAATGATACTCCTGCATCTTTATAAGACATTTTAAGATTAACATCTATACACTATTAATTATTATTAATTATTATTGCTAACTTTATAAGCAAATTTAAGGAATATGAAAGGCAGGTATCTGGGGTTACCTGAATTAAACAGAAACATAACTTAGCAAACCACCCTTATTTCTTCCATATCAAATGACAACCTTATACTTATTCTGATCATACTAAAGACCATTCACCTAATCATTACCTAAAACTTCTCTTTCACCAGTCTGGTTCACTGCCATCTTGGATAACTGCAATAAGCTGACAACCAGCTTCACCACAATACCATCCTGTGGGTTATCTAGAAACAGTTTAGAGAAAAGTGCTTCAATTATCATAAGGACAACATAAATTTATTTCATAACACCACCTTCCCCAAACTAGGACATTTTAAAGAGTTTTAAATCATGAATGGATTTTTAAAAATACATAGAATTCTGAAATATGGCCACATGGTAATGATTACCAAATTTACCAAGCAGATAACAGACATGTCTTGAACAAGCTGAACAGCAAAGTCAATACCTTATCAAAATCACAAATGACTAGAAACATAAGAATCATTAAACACAAAAGCTAGAAGAGACCTTGTTAGTCTGTAACTACACAATATTCAGAATTTAGACATACACCATACAGCGGCCTCTCTGCAATGATGGGAATATAAATGACAATGGTGGCAATTTGACCAAGAAGAATATACAAAAGAATATCTGAGAAAGAAACAGGAAGAAAAAAATTTATAATGTCAAAATTAATACCCAGAGGCAGTTGTGGAGAGGGCTCATCTGTTATGAGCAACTGCTGCTCTTCAAGAGGATGGGGGTTCAGTTCTCAGCACCCACATAGCAGCTCACAACCATCTGTTAACTCAAGTTTCAGGAGAATCTAAAGCCTTCTTCTGGCCTCCACAGGCACTGCAGTCATGTGGTACACATACATAAGCATGCAAAATGCCCATTCAAAAAAAGATAAATGTACCCTGAGATGCTCTCATAAGAGCAAGCATCTGATCTTTATGTTGTTCCAGTTGTCTTCGAAGATCCTTCAGTCCTTCAAGCCTGGTCAGTGGAAGTGGATTGTAAGCACTTACTGAAAGAAAATGGTTAATTTCCTAAAAGACAAAATCAACTTAGTATTAGTTGAGGATGTATTGACTAACTGCGAAAAATAAAACAATAAAAGAAAAAATAATAAGCAGAATCTATAGATGCTGACACATAAAACAAACATGGAAGAACTACGTTCCTTCTTCCACTTTAGTTCTGACAATGTTTTAAGGGTTTAAATTCTAAAAGAGTCTCTTATCTACATTAGATGTCAACACAATAGACTTCAAGACTACAACAGCAAGCTGAATTGGAAAGAAACATTTCAATATTTTTATTTAGTAATACAACTTGAATTTTATATCTTAATGTATTAAATGTTTCCAGATTGATAGTCAAATAGAATGATTTTCAGATTATAATATTTAAAAGAATATAGGTATGACAAGTTTATAAAAGATTAACATGATAAATATCATCACTAATATAAATATTACTGACTCTCAAAGAAACAGATGGCAATTTTGAGATATTAATGAACCATAGAACCCTATTTGTGTAAAATTTAGCAAGATTTTATACTATTCTTTGAATATTCAAATTCATCTTTGTCAGGAAGTTTTGATATTTATGCTTTAAATTCAATGCATGAAGATGCATAATGATCTGCTTTGAGGGGCTGAAGAGAAGGCCTGGTGGTTAAAAGAGCTGGCTGCTCTTGCAGGGGACCTGTGTTCAGTTCCCAGAACCCATGTTAGGTGGCTCAGAAAGATCTATAACTTCAGCTACAAGGGAATCTGAAACCTTCATTTGGCTTCCTTGAACACATGCACATATAAAGCATATATACACAGACACATAAATTTGGATTATATATGTATATTTTAAAAGATCTGGATTTTATTTAAGAAGGTAAATCTCAGGCATTATTTTTATTACAACAGAAAGTATTCTGTCTTTATCAGTCACACATTAAAGGTTTAAAAAAATACTACTGCCTATATTCTGTAATACAAAATTGTAAATAAAACTTTTATTACCTCTAAAAGTGAAAATGGTCCTCCACTATATTTGATTTTCTGTTGAGTAAGCCGCAAATTCTTAAAAACAGCATGGTCAGGAAAAGGATCCAAAAGTTTAATCATGACAAAGAGATTTTCATTGTCCTTATTCTCTATTACCAAGTATTTCAACAGGTCCAATACCTAAATAATTACCAAAGGAGAGGGATGGGAAAGTCTTAATTATATTCAGAGAGTCAAATCCCACTATAACTGATAAACAAACCTCTGCTAATGCAGAAATGGTCTAATGGTATGTGTGGTACCCAGCTATCAGTACACACATATGGGTATGTATGGCTTCAAAAAACTAAAGTATATACAGTGCCACACAAAGTGGACATAACAAATACAGTGTTTAATGAAGCACTTTGTATGGGATCTCACGTAACAGTGAGAACTGCCAGCTCTACTTTGAACTACTAGTAATAGGTAAAACTATCAGATTTATTTGATCAAAACTGCCAATGGCTAGGTAACTGATTTCAAAGACATTCACTAATAATGTCTTCCCCATTGCTTATTAAAAACATTCCCATAAAAACTACTAATTACACCAGGTAAACTTAAAGCATTCAATTCCCAAAAGTATCATTTATCTCAAATAAATCTCAACTGGTAAATTACCTGTTCTTGAACCTCCTGATAATCCACAAGCGGTATAAGTGTGCCAACAATAACATGAAGATGGTTTTCTAGAGCATCCTTACAGTGAGTTACAGCTGTATGGCATACTCGACTTAACAGATCACAACAAAGGGAAAAGCTCCGCAATGATACATCTGTGAAATGAGAAGGCCTAATAGAAAAACAAAATAAAAAATAACAAGGTCTAAGAAACTACTTTGAAGTAATATACAAGTCATTTTATTCAACATCTCTAATTCTAATGCTTTATATAATACATCAATGGTTACAATCCAAAAGAGAAAAAGGATGTCAGAAAGATACAGAACATGCAATCCTAAATTCCAGTTTTCTGATAGAATTACTGAAAAACAAAAAACTGTCACAATCATTCAACTAAGAGACCCAAGAATTACTGCAAGCCAGCAAGCACTGAAGGACAGTACCAACAGTCATTTTTGTAAACAAAAGTCTTATTCTTTCTCTCATGCTTTCCCCATCCCCAGTACTTCTGCTAGTGCTGCTCCCGATAGTCAAGCAACCTCTGAAAGGTACTATTCAAAAGAAAGCAAAGAAAGCCAGGCCTCATTGAATACACACAGCAAGAAAACCACTGACAACACAGCTACTTGATAACAGCTGGTGTTCAGTAAAAAAATAAAAATTAGACAAGAAAGGAGGGAGGGAGGAAGGAAAGGAAGGAAGAAAGAAAAAGAGAAGAAAATGAATAAAAGTCAACCAACATTGGGGTGATGGCTCAGTGGGTAAAAGTGCTTACTCTGAAAGCACAAGGACCTGAGTTCTAATTCTGAGCACCTATATAAAGAGTCAGGCATGGTTGTTCATGTCCACACCACAGGACTGGTGGGTCAGGAGCTTGCAGGCCAGTCAGACTCGCTGAAATGGCCAGGTTCTCCTTAGTGAGAGACGCTGTCTTAAGGAAATAGGTTAAAGGAGACAGAGGAAGACAGAGTATGTTTCACTCTAGCCTCCATGTGCATACCCAGATACTCAACATGCATGGATAAACATTCCAAGTCAGACCTTAGGGAAAATCAGATTTCAACACTTAACCTCATTATGTACTGAAGAGGTCAGATTTTATCAATAAAATTGCAAACCATATAAAGAAATAAAGCATGGAGTATTCAGAGGAAGAAAACAGAAACATTTCCTGAAAAACTTTAGACACTAGAGTTAGTAAAGGAAGAATTCAAAATAATTTTAAAATCTAATTAGAAGTTAAGGATAGAATGAGGACTACCAAAGAACAGAGAGTGGGGATACAGAAGGATGGGAAAGAGGATCTGTGCGCTCTAAGTTACAGTTGGGAAACTAGACATTCCAATGTGCTACAGAAGAGGACAATGGCAGAGAATAATAGGTCAAAAAGCTACAAGAAAGGATTTTGAAGGCTTTCACCATAACAAAATGATGAATGATTTTAAATTTCCATTGTTTAAAGACATACAAAATGACAAACCTCTGGAGCTAAAAAAAAAAAAAAAAAAAAAAGACAGCCAAATAAGTCTATTCAGAGACTACATGCCTATGTTCTTGTTCTTTGGAAGGCCAAGGCAAGAAGAATTCCTGAACCTGGGTATTTCAAGGCAACACAGCTAGACCCTACTTTAAAACAATAATAATCAATAATAAGGAAAGAAAAACTTACTTCAATAGCAAACTTGAACAAGTCAATAACAAGTAATGAGACTAAATAAAAAGTCATCCAACAACAACAAAGCCCAGGACCACATGACTTCACTAAACCAATATTGTTTATTCTCAAAATTACAGAGAGAATTTCTGCCAATACATTCCACTAGACCAGAATTAGCCTGATACCCAAACCAGACAAGTACATAACAACAAAAAACTACAGGCCAATATTCCTGATAAGCAAAGATACTAAAGTCCTCCACAAAGTTCTAGCAAATCAAATTCAACATCACTGCAAAGATTACACATAACCAGGTGGGGTTCATCCCAGAGATGCCAGGATGGTTCAACATATGCAAATCAATAAAAGTGCTAAAACATACATCAAGAGAATTAAGGGTAAAATCTATGGTGATCTCAACAACCAAAAAAGGAATTTGAATAAATTTAACATCTCTCGGGGGAGGGGGCCTTATGCTACACAGAAGCTCACAGTTAACACAGTAAACAGAGAAAAGCTGAACAGTTTTTCTAACATTTTGAAAAAGATAAGAACTACTTTTTCACCACTTCTATTTCAAGGCAATAATGGAGCACACAGGAAAGAAAAATAAATTAAGTGTGTCCAAACAAACAGAGAAAGTCCAATCACCACTATCTGCAGGTAAACTTAACACCTCCACAAAAAAACAAATAAGAAAAAAGCCCTAATAAAACTAATAAATGTATCCAGTAAAAGTTCTAGTTATAAAATCAACATAAAAGAATCAGGATTGCTGGGTGGTGGTGCACGGCTTTAATCCCAGCACTTGGGACTGCAGAGGCAGTCAGATCTCTGCGAGTTCAACACTAGCCTGATCTACAAAGTGAGTTCCAGGACAGGCTCCAAAGCTACACAGAGAAACCCTGTCTTGAAAAAAAAAAAAAAAAAAAAAAAAAAAAAAAAAAAAGAAAAAGATTCAGGATTTCTTCATACTGAAAATAACAAAATAGAAAAAGGGGGGAGGGGAAATCTCATTTATAATAGCTACAAATTACTTTAACCCAAACAGAAACAATCTCTACAAAACAAAAACAAGAAACTTATAAAGTATTAATGAAAGAAAATAAAAAAGGAAGAAATACTTTAATCATTGAATTATTATTAAAAGGCTCACTCCACCCAAAGCAACCTATGTAATATAATCCCTAAAGATACCGATGATTCCATAGAGAACTAAAAATAAATAAAAACTGTAAGATTCAAATAGACATATACATAAAAACTCAAACTGCCAAAGCAATTCTGAGTATAAAGAACAAAGCAAGAGTATAATACTTAATACTACTTTTAATAACAAAGACACAGTAACCAAAATAGAATGAGATTACCATGAAAACATGCTTACACACATAAAAGACTAGCACACACAAAATATTGCTAATGCATCAGTCCAATATATTATTTACCTTTTGTTGATATAGTGTATCAAAGTATAAATAACATCTCGAAGAACAAAAGCCCAAGCTCCTCCCAAGCCACTTTTCATATCTTTCAGTAATAAACTAACAAACAGGTGATATATTTTAAGAATTCTGTGCTTTTTATAGACATTATTTGTCTCAGCTGCTTGTTCACAAATGGCCAGAAGAATTTTCTGATAGGAATCCTACAAAATAGATAACACATTTAGAGAAATATTTTAAAATCAAATATATTCAGCTATAACCAATATAGTTTATACTTTACTAAATGATCATTTAGATATGGGCCTGATATCACATGAAAAATATTATACTAAATATATTAAACCTTTTAAATTAGTCAACTAAATTTTCATACCCCCACAAGATATGCTTTGATTTTCTAGATGAAGTGGACTTTTCTTATCAATTACTATGGTAATAATGTAATAGGTACTTACAGGGATTTTAGAAAGAATTTCTAAAATGCTTTTGAACTTGGTTTTATGACAGTTACTGATATAGGCAAATGTTGCTTTAATAACATGGGATGGAAAATATGGTGGATTAGGAGCAGGATCCAAATCCCTAAAGAAGAAAAAAAAATAATAATTTTCAAAACGAAATTAAACAAGTGAACTTCCAAAATGGAGATTTAAAATTAACTCCCAGGTTACAAAAGTGACTTTCTATTAAAAAACTATTTTTTTAAATCACAAAAAATACAACAAACATAGTTCACATACATGAATTAGGTAGGCATTTATCCCTCTTATGTCCATAATGTCAGATGGGTTTGTTTAAAATAATTGATTTATTTAACTTTTTATGAAGTCAATGGCAGCCCCAGAGTTGGGACTTAGTAAAACTTCCCTTCAGGTTTGATTTACAACTCTGTACTAACTGCAAGACCAATAGTAAGTATCTTAAGCCAGGTAATGCATTAGAGTATTAAATTATATTTACAATTAAAAACTCTAAGTACTTTCTCAGCATTACTACTAATTAATATGCTTAGCACAGTCAGCATTTTTAAAAATTGAGTATTTTCAGCAGGGCACGATAGCACATGCCTTTAATCCCAGCACTGGGGAGGCAGAAGCAGGCAGATCTCTGAGCTTGAAGCCAGCCTGTTGTACAAAGTGAGTTTTGGGAGAGTCATCACTGCATAGTGAAATGCTGCCACATAAAAACTAACAAAAATATTTTGGGGACTGGAGTCATTGCTCAGCAGTTAAGAGCACTGACTGCTTTTCTAGACAACCAAGGTTTAATTCATAGCACCCACATAGTGGCTAACAACGCCAACTGCAAGGGGTGTGAGTTGGAGGAGGGGCTCTAATGCCCTCTTGAGGCCTCTATGGGTACTGCATGCACATGATGCATAGATACACATGCAGGCAAAACACCTATACACAAAAGAATAAAATATTTTTTAATCTTTTTTTAAAATGAGAATTTTCAAGTAACTTACAATCAAGCCCCCAAAAATCACTATAATATTCATATATAACCAACTGATTTCACATCTAAGCTAAGGAGCACCACAAAGGAAGGAGGCAGAGAAAGGCAAGACATGGATAAGAGAACCAGTAATAAAACACAAAAAGAAAAACAATCTCAAACGGCATTAGGTAGCTCAATATTGATACCAAAGGAAGAGTAAAAATAAACAGACTACTGCGTCCCCCCAAAAGTCAGCTAGAAAGAGCAAGCAGAGTAGGAAAGTTGCAGTGAAGGAGATTCATAATTAAGGTAACTCAGCTATAGCTAGTTCTCTATGAAATGGGCATACCCTGAAAAGTCACTGAGGTCAGTGCTTTGACTGGCATCAGAATCAGCTGTTTCATGTAATGTCATCAATAACTCCACCACAATCTCTGGTAAATTACTAATGAATACTTGATCAATCTACAAGGATACAAAATTAAAATATATTAAACATTGTTATAGTTGTGATTTTTTACAACAGCAAATGGTATGTATTAATTCCTTACTATGTCATAACTATATATTAAAAAAAAAAGATAACTAAGCCCAACTTCCACAAAGAAAACCTTTACATTTACTTCTACATAGCCACCTTTCTCTGACAGAATCATTTTAGCAGACTTTGGATTTGTCATTAAACTTCTCAAATTGGAAGTTCTCCAACTAGCAAAGTTCCATAATCTTCACTGTTCCTCAATTTGATTTTATTTTTCATTCATTTGCTAACTCTTCAACAATCTTAGCTATTTTATTTTATTTTGGTTTTTCGAGACAGGGTTTCTCTGTGTAGCTTTGGAGCCTATCCTGGCACTGCTCTGGAGACCAAGCTGGCCTCGAACTCACAGAGATCCACCTGTCTCTGCCTCCTGAGTGCTAGAATTAAAGGTGTACACCACCAACGCCTGGCAACAGGCTTTGTAACTGGCAATAAGCCCCTTAGTTGCCCTGTACTCTTCTCCCAGTATCATGTAATAATCCCAAAATCTGAAGCCAGCATCACCTTTCACCAATAGTCACTAAAATGATGATTGTCTAAGAGGTAGATTTCTCACCTCTGCTTCTGCTACAGGTAACCTCAAAAGGGCAGAAATTCTCTAGTATTGCTAGCAAGCATCCAGGATCCCCTGCTCTGGGGTTACATGTTCAGCTTTTATGTGGACATAGGGATATGAACTCAGGTAGTCATATTTACCCAGCAAACACTTTACCAAGCAATCTCCCCTACCCTGACAACCTTAAACTTTAAAGCTTACATCTTTTATCAGTAAGGGGATAATGGTAGACAAAAATTGAAGACATACCTGTTTTCCTAGTAAGTCTTCGCCTTTAAGTGTATCATAGACCATGGTAGCAATCTCTCTCTTCTGTGTTATGCTGCTGTCTCCTGTGCCCTCATAGGCGAAGTAAGGAAGAATATGCACAAGAATCTTTGGAAAGCAGTCTATCAACAGACTTTTCCAACACTTTTGAATCTGATTAGCAATGGACTTCACCTCATCAAATTGACTTCTAATCACCAAATGTGGAATCAAAACCTTGTAACAAGACCTGAAAATGTGGAAGTTTAAAATTTAGGTAATAAAAATTTTCAAAGTAAAATTTTACCTTAAAATAACAAAATGCTTTAACAGTGTTTTAAAGCAACACTTGCAATCTTTAAATATTCTTTATACATTTTTAATTATCTATTTATTTAAAATTTTATGTATGCAGGTGTTTTGCTTGCGTATATGTTTATGTACTGCTTGCATGCCTGGTGCCCATAGAGGCTAGAAAAGAACATTGGATCCCTTGGACCAAAGAGGGCATTGGATCCTTTGGAAAAGAAGTTACTGGTCTTTGTGAGCTACCATGTGGTGCCGGGAATTGAATGTGGGTCCTCTAGAGGAGAAGTCATTGCTCTTAACTGATGAGCTATAGCTCCAGCCCTTAGATCCTTAAGTACTCTTATTTTCATGTTATAAATGGAGAAATTAAAGTTAAGGAAAATATAAATAACACTTAAAGTTCAACTTAATCCTCCCTCCCCTTTATATGAAACAGTCTCATTCTGTATGGACTATACTTGTATAGACCACACTGACCTCAAATTGTGGTAATCTTCTTGCCTCCACCTCTCAAGTTCAGGAACTACAGGCATGTGGTATGCACCACCATGCCCAGTTAAGGAATTTTAGTTTTTTACACATAATCAACTTAATGCAATATTAGGAGACCAAAGGTAAAGCAATTTGTAACTTCAAAGAATATAAAAGTTATTGCAAAAAAAGAATTGATGATAGAGACCATCAAATGGATATAGGGTCTTCTGTAGTACAGTCTGGCATTGAGCTCCCTATGAAGATGAAAATGACCTTGAACTACTGAGCATCCCTCATCTATCTCCCTTCGGAGTCCTGGGATTATAACTAGGAGCCACTATGTCTGGTTTACGTAGTCAGTGCTGAATCCACGACTTTGAGCATATTAGGCATGCACTGTAACAACTGAGCTACACCCTAGTATTCTGGATAAGCTTTGAAAACTCATAGAAATAATGATTAAATAATCTGCTATCAAGCAAAGGGAGACAAAGTCAACCAGGAAATAATTTCCCTCTAGTAATATATCTTTGATTATTTTCCAAAGGAAGATATTTGTGTGTAAATCAAGATGCATAAGGTATTACCACAGTTTACTCAAAGATGCTCAACTGATTACTAACAGCTAAAATGCATCCTTTGATACATTCTCAGTATGTCTTTATTTAAACAAGCAAACAACAACAACAACAACAACAACAAAAAAAAAAAACAGGCAACTTCCTACCTGTGGCTATTGATGTGAGAGGTGGGAAGAGGGTTGTCAAACTCTACTGCACACAACATATACAAACCTACCTATAGAAATCCTCAATACTTGTGTAGTTTAATAAAATAAAAGGAAAGGAAGATAAGTTGTATCCAGTATCTTGAAGGTTCAGCCACTCCAAAACCAGGTAATCTAGATGAGAAGCCATGAAGTCTTCTAAACATCTACTCCCAAAAGATTCAGAGACTTTCTCTAAAACCTGCACAAAAGGAAAATGTGATGCTAAGAAAATGGGAACAACCATCATTCCAGCTTGTAGGTATTTAAACTAGGACTGTATCAGTCACCTGACATTTTTCTACCTGACTTCTTCATCAATGACACAGGTGTGGTAATAAATGAGAAATGGAAAATGTACTATACATTTGCTAGCATAGCACCCAGCACACTGAAAACCCATAATAAACATTTAAAAATAATAGCATAATTTTATATAGCTGACTATATCTCCAAGGAAAGTTTTAGGAAAAATTAAATATTTTCTGCCTCACATCCAAATTTTCAAAAATCCAAAAACATTCTACTCATTTTAATAACAGTAAGAAAAAGGTTAACTCATTTAAGACCAGTTCCCTACAGAGCGCCCTAC
The DNA here is from genome assembly GCF_003668045.3 of Cricetulus griseus. NCBI lineage: Eukaryota > Metazoa > Chordata > Mammalia > Rodentia > Cricetidae > Cricetulus > Cricetulus griseus. Next base: position 165,213,400 of record NC_048597.1, read on the forward strand.
AAGAAAGCTCCAGGGAACCCATGCTGGTCCAAAGTTAACTGTCAGCCCATATTCACCACATTAAAATCTGCAACAAGAACTTTTAGAGGTTCCCATATAATGAACTTGGAGTGGAAAACAGGGAGGGCTGCCATGTGCTACAAAAATGGGGTGATTTGGTTGCAATGATTGAGCCCAGGCCTCTTTTCTAAATGTAACCTACAGCCACATTATCCTCAACTTTGTTTTCTGGCCTTGTCAAATCCCAACGTGTGGCACGCTCCACAATCTATGAGGCAAAAGCAACCAAATCTATCCAATGTTTCCATCAACAAACAATGTTCTAGAGGATCTGGTCTGTGTGGAGACAGATCACTCACTTTTGCTAGTTCTCAATGAGTGATTTATAAAACTACGTAGTCATGCTGAATACAAATATAGCACTTAAAGAATTATTAAGTATGGCTGTGGAAAAGACAATAGTTCAGCGGTAGAGTGTTTGCTTATTAAGGACAAGGCTCTGGGTCCAAGCCCCAGCAGGGTAAAACACATGCACATGCACAAACTCATGCAAACTTGTTTCTAATAATCCCTGAAAAAGAAGCTGTTTCTAAGCATCAAATGCCACATACAAATAATGTGAACATATTCATCATACCTTTTTGACAAGATGAGGTTCTAATCCATTTTCCTTCACAGATTTGCATAAGGCAAACAGAGCCTGTTTTTCACAGACAGGGCTACAGTGCAAGATCACAGCTATCACCATCAGTAAAACAGATTTTCTATTATGAATCTCATCCAGAAGATCAGGGTTCTGAGTATCACACGACTTCAAAAAAATTTTAAGAATAATGACATAAATATATTAAATTGATAATGCAAGCAACCTGAAAAGTTTTAAATCTTATAGTAATGAGCTAAGAGGAAAGAACTGAGAAACAAGCGTTTCTATAGTTAGTTAAGAAAAGGTGCCATTTCCTAAGATCTAAGGGGAACAATTACCAAAGAAGAAACATTTTCACAAGGTATTAAGTTGTTTAAAGAACAAACAGCAAAAGGAGAATGAGAAGTAATAAGAGTTTCTTCCACTACAAGGTGCTACTCCTAAGATTGTTATTAAGACATCTTTAAAGTATTTTCTTCTTTAAAAATTACTGAAATCTATATTAGAAAAAGAAACAAGAAAGTCTTGCAAATAGAATAACATGCTTTGAGCTTAATAATCAATTACTTTTTAAAAATCCCCAATAGGTACCCATCTGCATTTTTAAAATTTATTTTTATTTTTTATGTGTGTGGGTGTTTTGCCTGCATGTATGTCTATGTACAGTGCCTGTAGAGATCAGAATAAGGTGCCAGATTTCCTTCAACTGGAGTTACAGATGCCATATGGGTGCTGGGAATCAAACTAGGTCCTCTGGGACAGCAGTCAATGTTCTAACTGAGAGCCATCTCCTGAGCCCCTATCTGCATTTTCCAACTAGCTATACTCACTCTACAATCCAGGGAGCCCTCAAGTTTAGCTCAGTCTTTGAATAGTAAGGTCACAGGCACACACCACCATACACATCATTTTTTGGTGTGTTTTGGATTTTTCTTTTTGGTTTTAAAGATTTCCTAAGCAAAAGAAGGCTTTTTAGTCTCTCTAATATGTTGAAATCCCCATTAATTTGGATTTTCCTCACAAAACACCATAGATTCGTTGAAGCAAAAGTGATCGCTATTATTTGACTCATTCTGACCCATAAATTTCATTCAAAAAATGTTATTCAGTCCATATACTTGACTTAAACCAGCTTTATAGTGTAAACTGCTAAACACAAACTCTCATCTGGAGCATGCTAAAGAAATGTAACACAGCCTGACCACAGAGCATACACATATTACTATAATTACCACTTCTCTTATGGCTGCCTCTGCTTTCATGTATGCATTTTTAAAAGCTGTTTGCTGAAACTTCAAAGGTAGTGCTTTCAAGCATCTGGAAGAATCTCCATGTTTCACATCCTGGAATAATCTTTAAAAACAAACAAAAATTAATTTATTACAAACCCGACAAATCAAAGCATATTCTAGAACAAAAGTAAACCACCATATAAGGTAAATACAGCAGCTCTTCCTTTGAAAGACTACTTTAGCAGTTCAGACCATCTGCTAAATGTTAAGGTCCTTAATCTATAAGCTAGTTTTTCCACATAGAAAAGATTTCAAAGATCTTTAACTACTGGTCAGATTTGAACACTAAACTCAAGCTATCAGAAAGATTCATCATCCTCTTGCCAAACATGAATCAAAAGAGTACACAAACTTCTTTATCAATCAGTTCTAATGTTTAATCAACCCCAAAATGAGTAGCTTAATGCTTTGATGTTCAGTTGGCATATTTGATGTGGAGGTTATCAATGCCTCTTACATAACACCCACATATTTTAAGGCAACTCTATAATGAATTTTGTCCTTGGTATTTATTAGAAATCTGTTACTTCTGATTCCTTTATTTTGCTAGCCTCTCCTGAAATACCCCAACATTGAATATCTAATAAATCAAAGAAAAAAACATTGAATCTGACTTACCTTTCTTGAAATTTTTGAAACTTAAGATTTTTTTTCCTCATGATACCACTACACTCAACTTATCACTTATAACCTGATAATTTTAACTTCAGTACAGTAAAAATTTTAACTCCCATACAACCACTAGCAATCTTGACAATGCCCTATTTTCTTACTAAAATAAATGAGGAATGAGGAACAACACCTGGTTCATGGAAAATCACTGTCACAGATTTATAGAGCAGTGGTTCTAAACCTTCCTAATGCTGTAACCCTTTAATATAGCTCCTCATGTTGTGGTGATCCTTAACCATAAAATTATCCTCATTGTTACTTTATAACAGTAATTTTGATACGGTTATAAATCATAATGTAAATATCTGTGTTTTTCGATAGTCTTAGGTGATCCCTGTGAAAGGGTCACCCAACAACCACAAAGTGTCACAACCCACAGTTTGAGAACTACTGTTATAGAGTCATGCTTGGATAATTTCTTTATGGCAACCTTCTCTTACTAGTCACCTAGATCTGAATAATATGCAAATTTTCAGCTTTCATTTTTTTTTTTTTTCTTTTTTGGTTTTTTGAGACAGAGTTTCTCTGTGGCTTTGGAGTCTGACCTGGAACTAGCTCTTGTAGACCCAGCTTTCATGTTTTTAAGGTAGCACAGAATTTCTTTTCCAAATACATTCATTTCAGCAATTGTCAATGAACACCAAACAGCAATCACATCAGCATCACACAAAATGAAGAAACTACATTTTATTTACTTATTTTTTGGTTTTTCAAGACAGGGTTTCTCTGTGTAGCTTTGTAGACCAGGCTGGTCTCGAACTCAAAGATCTGCCTGCCTCTGCCTCCTGAGTGCTGGGATTAAAGGCATGCGCCATCAGTGCCAGGCAAAACTATACTTTATTAACTCACTTAAAGCCATGGTAATATCCAAATATTCTTCTACACCTCCTGAGGCACCAGCAGGCACTTCTCATTCAAATCAATGACTTATTTTGCTCCATAGCACTAAGCAGGTTACCTTTCTAAGCCAGAGTTTTCACTTGTAAATTCAGGAAAATAATGTTATTTAAGTGATAGAACAGTCAGATTAAAGAAAAAACACAACTCCCAGGCACATGTATATATTAAGTGTATGTTACTGTTAACATTACAGCTAGTGAAATGTTGCTGCTATCAGCAGCATTACAAGAGTGCTGTGAAAACCTAACTCATTACCTATTGATTGACCCTGCAGCCAACATCCGAACTTGGTGATGATCATCAGCAAGAAACTGTGGAAATACTTCATTTACAGGAAAGTCTTGGCCCTTTACATTAAGAGTCGTCCATTTGGAATATGGATCGGCCTATAGTAAAGCAACAATTGAGGTTAAACACCAAACATTAAGAGAAAAAATCACTCATTAGCTTAAAAAAGGAGGCTTCGACTATTCCAATGAAGAACTTTCAAGACACATGGAGTAACTCACCTCAAGTAGAGTTTGAAGACACTTTACTAATGCCATTCTTACAGAGAATATACATTTCTTCTCCTTTGTTAGATGCCTGAAATTAGGTAAGATTGTCATGTAATAATTATCCAAACAAAAGCAAAGAGAAAAAAATTAAATGGCTATTAAAATTATCACAGGCAATTTCAAAAAAATCCTGTTTTAATTTTCATTATAAGAAAACATGCCAATATATTTATCTTCCCCAAAATTCAAGCTAAATAAAAGAAATTTTTTTTTTTTGGTTTTTTTTTTTTTTTTCAAGACAAGAGACAAGAGTTTCTCTGTGGTTTGGAGGCTGTCCAAAAACTCGCTCTAGGCTGGACTCGAACTCACAGAGATCCGCTTGCCTCTGCCTCCGGAGTGCTGGGATTAAGGGCGTGTGCTACCAACGCCCGACAAAAGAAATTCATTTTGATGTACATTTTTTTTGTATCTTGGAACTGACACACTTCAGGTGCCCATGCTATAGCAAACTGAATATAAACAGAACATCCTTTAAGTTTAAATCTATGTTATAAATCTAACAGAATGAGGCATCTAAGTTACATGTATCTAACAGAATGAGGCATGTAAGTTACATGTATGTTATTTCCTATAAGTATCGAATATGTTATTGTTGGTCCAGAGAGATGCCTCAGTGGGTAAAAGCACCTGCTGGACCTGAGTTCGGTCCCTGGGACCCACTTAGGGGAAGGAGAAAACCTAATACTAGTCGTTCTCTAACCTGAACATGTGCACCATGGCACGTGCTCAAAATTCCCCACACACATAAATAAAATGTCAGATGTTTAAAAATGTTACTGTGAGACTAAGAGTGAAATAAACAGCATCAAAGCCAATTGGTTCATCATCAACAATTCAATTGGTTTAGGATTGTTGCCCTTTTTTATGCAGCATCCATGTCAAGTTATATGTGATTCAAAATTTGCAGGGCCATATGATAAACACTTTAGAAAACAAAACTTTATAAAAAAAAAAATGTCGCTTTTCAATTAGGGACTGAAGACAGAGCTAGGGGAAGGACTCAATAGACAAAGTACATGCCATGTAATGTGAAAACCAGAGTCTGAATCTCCAGGACTCATGTAAAGTAAGATGCACTAGCATCCAAATGTAATCTCAGCATGCCTACAGCAAGCTGTAAAGCAGAAAAAGAGGAACTTGTGGGCCTGGTGCCTGGTATATGCAGCAGTGAAAGTAGTACCTGCTTCAAACACGTTACAAAGGGAGGACTGACACCAAAGTTGTTCTTTGACTGCCACAGGAGTGCAGTGACACACATGTACCCACACTCATGAAAGCAAACATTCACAAACATGTACATTTAGACTATGTCATGGTATTGTTAAAGATGCAAAAAGTTATACAAGATAATTGGGGGGGGGGATCACTAATGTACAGAGTTTACTTCAGCATCCAGAGGCAGAGAAAGAGACTTATACTTACCAAAATGCTCCAATCACTGTCAGGAACTGTCCTTGAGCATTCCTTGTGCTCTCAGTGTCTACACTGCCCTGACTTAGGTTTGTCACTATATGAAGGACATGGCTTAAAATTGTTTTACAAACATCTTGGTCACGACGATGCAGAGAACATGCAAGGCTGTGATAGACAAGGTTTTTGTTATAAGCTTACAAGAACATGTCAGTTTATAATTTAACGTGAACATAACATAACATGGCTTTCATTTCTTACGATAATGGTTTTAGAAGTTCATCAACATCTTCCATTGGCAATGAATGTTCTCTTCCAGGGAGATCCTTCAGAAGACCTAAGTACTAAGGTGGTTTAAAAAAAAAAAAAAAAAAAAAAAGCCAGCTTCACCCACAGATCACTTACTTTTAAAAACATAAACAAATTCAAACATGTACAGAGCTGTAAATTTCTAAACACAGCATATAATAAAATATCTTTCAAATCAAATATTAGATTCAAAACTCAGCACAATAGCCATAACTTAAATGGTTAAAAATCCTAACCATATGCCATGGAGTCTATATATACTCTCATCTGTAAAATGGGGATATATCAATTATATGGTGAAGTAACATAGTATAAACAATAACTTCCATTGCTGGAATTCAATAAATGATCATTACTGTCACCACTGCAGTTAAAAGATAAAGAATCTGAAACTACTATGTCTCTATACTCTCCGAAAAATGCTAAGTTCAATGGTGAAAAACTACTGAATTCTAGGAAGCAAAGATAATCCTGAGAAGTAAAATATTCTAACCTACCTATTTACCATGGCAATTCTGTAACTATGTGTTACAAATACTATATACACAAAGAGCTCTGGTACAAGTTACATTTATAATGGTAGTTATAAATAAGCAATCAATTTCTAGGAGGTGTTAAGCAATTTTGTAGTTACAACAAAAAAAACCCTAAGAGGTATTTCTCATATACTAACAAAGAATTTGTTCAAATCCTCTTTAATACCTAACATGCAAGTTATATGTAATGTTACTGAGAATGTGCATTAAACATTAAAGCTTCAAAAAAAAAAAGAAAGAAAGAAAAAAGAAAGCATATAACCCTTCCCATGAGTCAGGGGTAAAACAAGAATGAAACCAAGTGTCCCAAGTAAGATACAATGAAACCCATTTTGATTAGAGAATACTGTGCATGTTCAAAACATTCATGACAAGGAATTCCATTACATGATTAGGAATGTACCAGGTATGTATGCAAGTTTACCAAACCAAAGCTATAACTTTGAACACACCCAGAAGATACTCAATGGACAAGGAGCTATTTCCAACTGTTTACTGGGAATAAGATAAGGACATGTTCCACATGATAAGAAATTAGTTCCATAGAAGGTTACTGAGTAAATAAATTCATTACTTATTTGTTGGAAGGTAAGGTTTTCATTTTTTCTTATAAAGACAAAACACAGGAGCTACAAGTTGGGGGGGGGGGGTTAAGCCATAAAGATATGAATTGAAACTTAAGGTATATATTAGTAGCATTAGTTCAAAAGCAACACTCAGACCTCAAATTCCATGTTATGAATTATTTTTACAAATCTGTTTTTACTACTGCCGATTACACGCATAATCTCAGCACTTGTAAGGAAGACTGTTCAGTAGGCCAGCCTTAGCTACACAGTGAGAACCTGTCTCAAAGATGTTTCTTGTTCCAGTGTATAATAATTCATAATAATTACAGGGAATAATATTCAAAATACATCCAAGTTTCAATGTTTCAGCCTCAACTTCAATTCTTTACAGAAAAAACGAGAATTCTAGGCATAAAATGTATCTGTTACCCCATTTATTCAGTAAGACTGCTTCAGCACAACCGGCAAAACACATATATGAACACATGCCAAATAAATTTTATAACTAGTCTCAGATTTATCTTTCAAAAACAAACAAAAAATCAGGTCTTCAAAGTTACTGTACCACTCTTTCCCCTCCCAACCCCCCACAGTTTTGTTTTTAGAGAAAGGGCTTCTCTGTAGCTTTAAAGCCTGTCCTGGAACTGGATCTGTAGACCAGGCTGGCCTCAAACTCACAGAGATCCACCTGCCTCTCTCCGCCTCCCAAGTGCTGAGATTAAAGGTGTGAGCCACTATCACCCAGCATTACTGTACCACTCTCACACATTCAACTATTACATTTTTTTTTTTTTTTTTTTGGCAACACCAGACAAAATCAAAAAGCTTCTTCTTTCCACTTGACTCACCATATGTAGATGGAGGGATTTAGTAAGATCTAGTGTGCTAGAATCAAGTAGCATTAACAACTTTCTTCTAATATCAGCTGCTCTAAAAGACACAGTATTGTTCTGAGATGCAGTTACACATAGGCACAAGAACCTGAGCATGTCTAAAAGAAGATGATCTTGCTTTGACAGGTAGTCAGCAGTTAAAGGATTCATGGCACCTAAAAACAAAAGGCACTTATTAACACTCAGAGAGGGGCACAGTAGACTAACACAATTTCAAACATCTTTCCAGACTAATACAATCTAAACCATCCTCCCGCTTTCCACAGTCCAAATAATCTATCATGTAGTATTTTTTAAACTATTTTAAGTTTTTCCATGAAGAATAAAATAAGAAACTAATAAATTTGATGTTTAAAATGAGAATAATTTAAAATGAATAGCAAAGAGAGACAGTGAAGTGGACTCAGCAACTAAGAGTGCTTACATGCAGCCAACAAAACTGGGTTTGAAACCGGGAGTGCATAACCCACAGTGGAAGGGGAGAACTGACTCCTGGAACACTGTCCTCCAACCTCCACACGTGTGCCCACATTAACACACACGAAAACAGGAAATAATAAAAACAGTAATATATATTTTAAATGCCCAGGAATGGTGGCACACACTTTTAATCTCAGCACTTGGGAGGCAGAGGCAGATGAATTTTTGAGTTTGTAGGCCAGCTTGGTCTACATAATGAATTCCAAGACGGGAAGGACTACATAGAAAAACTGTTTCCAGAAAAAAAAAATAATGTATAGAAAAAGAATGATCTAAGTAGACTATACCTAAGGGAAATGAAATTATCATTAAAGTTTTATTCAATGAGGCCCTTTAAGTGACAAATTCACATAAAGTGGTAAAAGAAACCCCAAGCATTGAACAATTATTTACCAACAGTACTCTGGTTCTCTCCAGAATCATTTGCATCATTCAAAGTACTAGCAGGGTAATCACTAAACAGACTTGTGGATGATGGACCCTGTGCCTCCATCAGATTTTCATCAGCATCCTCTTTCACTGAGTGGACTTCTCTATAATCAAATGGCTTTTTCATACAGGATGCCTTTAGAGAGAAATAATAAAGATGCTGTTTTCAACTCTTTCAGAAACACCCTAATCCATCATATTGTAGGAAGTGAATATATAAACTAGAATCTGTTTAGGTAACAGGATAATAACAAAACTAATAATTTCTTATATTAAAAACTACCATAGGCCAGCAAGGTGGTTCATGGGATAAAGGGACTTGCTGCCATGCCAGATGACCTGAGTTGAATCCCTGTGATCCACATGTTAGGAGAAATAGACTCCAGAAATTTTTCTCTTTCATATGTGCACTGTGACACATGTGCCCCCACACAAGCATAAAATAAATAAATGTCATAAAAAAGTCTAGCAGTCATGCCATATTGTAAACACTCAAACACCATTCTGTACCCCCACAAACATACAGAACTATATACTTTGCAACATTTAATATGCTTTTAAAATTTAGCACCAGAAATTGATGAAAGCACAGAAGGAGTATCATTATTAGGACTATTTTGTGGGACAATAACGATGTCCACCAAAATTAAAATTAAAGAGCACAGAGGTATGTGCCTGCAGGCCCACCTCTTTGGATACCTGAAGCAAAAGAATCATTTGAGCCTAGAGTTCAAGGTGAACCTTGGCAACAAAATTAAGATCTTACTGTAACATACACACACATACACACACACTCACACACGCTCTCCAAAATTCTCACACATTCCTTTGAACAATAGAGATCCTTTCTTGGATCCCTTCAAGTGTACAAATACAAGAAGACAGAACAGAAATGCAGGGGTCCCTATAGCAGAGCTGTTGGTTAGAAGGGAAAATGACTTGAAATTTCCAGTGAGAGCAGATGGGTATGGCGGGCAGGGAGTATGTGTGCCTAAGCAGACTGCTTGCAAGGCTTAAGCAGGCTGACTGTCAAAATTCAAGGCCAGGGCTGGAGAGAGCGCTCAGAGGTTAAAAGCACTGGCTGCTCTTCCAAAGGCCCTGAGTTCAATTCCAAGCAATCACATTCCAGCAATCTATAATGAGATCTGGTGCCCTCTTCTGGCATGCAGGTGTACATGGAGGCAGAATGTTGTAATCATAATAAATAAATAAATTTAAAAAAAAAAAAATCAAGGCCAAACCAGGGTGTGTAATCAATAACAGGCTAGGCTAGCCAGGGATACCCTAGCAAGATATGCTCTTAAAAAAAAAAAAAAAAAAAAAAAGAAGAAGGAGGAGGAGGAGGAAGGAGGAGGAGGAAAAGAAAAAGAAAAAGAAAAAAGAGTAAAAGAGGAAGGATTTTTTTTTTAAATAATGTGTTATTCCCATAGAGATATATACACACACACTATTTGTAGGCAGTGGAATACCATAACTGCCAAATAAAGCACAGCAGTGTGCACTTGAAAGTAAGTATACTAACACGGTAAACAATTTGTCATGAATTACAAATTATGAAATTACAGAATATTTTTTTACTCAGTAAACAATTAAAGTTTCTTCAGGTACTGTATACATGTTATACAGCATGTATAAGAAAAGTCCAAGGTCATAGAAGATACAGTATAAATACCACAGAGAAAAAAAAAGCCCCCTAGAAGACAAGGTCTTTTCCTCTACTTTGGGAGTTCTTTGTTGTTTGTTTGTTTTTTAATGAAATGTCAAAGCATGGTGGCACACACCTTTAATCCCAGCACTGGGGAGGCAGAGGCAGACCTCTGTGAGTTCAAGGTCAACCTGGTCTACAAGGCAAGTTCTAGGCTAGCTAAGCTATATAGTGAGAACATATCCTGTATAATAAATTGAATCTATCAGTCAGTTATTTAGTAGGAAATTAAAAAGCAACTAAGCTACTCTGCCAGATACTGATACTATTAAATCAATTTAGATTGGTCAGTGGTAGACACTTTTGCATGCAAGCCTGAAATCCTGAGTTCAATCACTAGATCCTAGAAAATGACAGACAAGAATCCATTCCCAAGAACTGTCCTCTGACCTCCACATACACTGTGATAAACATGTGCCGGCTTGTTTGTGCCTGCTCATCCTCCCTCCTTCTCTCTCACACATTATGTATATATAACTATAATTGTATCTCAGAATCAATGAAATTTATTAGAAAAAAAAAGATTCATACTTACTAAACTTCTACAAATATCTGCAATGTCATTCATAAGCTTTGATGTTAACAATCGAAGGAAAAAGCTGGATACCATCTTGTGTGGATTATGCTGTAATATAAACAAAGATCCAAGCAATAAAAAAAAATAAAACAAATACAGATTTTTGGTGACAATATTTTCTCTATTTTGAATGAAATGTAGATAAAGATTCCAGAACTGAGACCAAATTACAAGTTGAGGTATACTACCATCTTTCTTTTTTTAAGAACAAGGACTTATTGAGTCCATTTCAAGAGGGTAGTTAACTAGAAAGTAACCAGAATAGCAACTACAGCCTAATCTCTTTTCTTAAGGAAATAATAAATGAGGTAAATGTCTGTGTGTTGATGCATCATTAAAATATCAGCTACTGATCCTAAACATAATAAGCAATTGACTGTGAGACTCACTCTTTCATTTCATGCCTTCCACATGTATATAAAAATACAGGAAAGCAATCCTGTCTTGGAAAAAAAAAAAAAAAAAAAAGCCCAAAGGGTAAAAGTAACATTTGTACTAGTATCGTTTATCTTTGTTAGCACTTCTCAGTCTGAGCCATCCTAGGAAAGCATTATTTATATTTGTAGCACTTGTCACCTGTGGTATAAGGCTATGGAAAATCACAGACTTGTTAACAATGAAGCAATAAATTAATGAAAATGTGCTAGCAATAAAAGACTATGTAGACTACATATTTATATATATATATATATATTTCTTCATATATATATGAAGAAAATGAAGTTACAGAATAAGTTTCATGAGAAACCAATATTCTCAGAATATTCATATTTATCATTCAATTTAATTTCAGATCAGCATTTAAACTTAAAAATATATCAAAAACTCAACACCACTAAATAATAAGTCCCATGAATAGACTATACTACCAAGAAGATGATCTTACCTTGGTATGTCTACATAAGCAACTTGTACATAGATGTATCACATTTCTCAATGAACCAATTCTAGATTCCTCATTTGTCTTATTTTTAAATAGAGAGATACTTTCTCCTGCACATTGCATTAGAGACTATTTAGAACAGAAGAAAAAGAAATTCCAGTTAAAAATAACTTAGTATTGCTATTTTGAAGTTTCATTTAAGAACCAAAACTAAATATATTGACAAACTGAATATGAAACTGGGAATGGGGACAGACACTTGTGATCCCAGCACTTGGGAAAGGCTGAGGCCAAAGGATCATGAGGCTAGCCTTGGCTAAAAGCGGAGACCCTGTCTCAAGATAAAGAAAAAAAAATGGAAAAGAAAAAGGAGAAGGAGAAGAAAGAACAGAAGGAAGGAAGGAAGGAAGGAAGGAAGGAAGGAAGGAAGGAAGGAAGGAAGGAAGGGAAGGGAAGGGAAGGAAGGAAGGAAGGAAGGAAGGAAGGAAGAAGGAAGGAAGGAAGGGTGCACATGGTCATGCAACAAGGTTACAACACCTAAAAAGAAAATGACAAATCCAATCTATGGGTGGCAATGCACCTATAATCCCAGTGCTCAGAGGGTACTAGATCTTTAGTTCCGGGCACGTTGGACTACACAGTGAGACCCTGTTTCAACAAACAAAATAATAGCAAAAACCAACTTTAATCTATACCCTGTCCCTTTGCAAATCCCACCACAGATAAAACATACTAGTATCAAGAGATTAAGAAAATTTTAACCTTAGAACATTCTTGATTAATATATCCAATCAAGAACTCTTCACTACAGATTATCTTGAGGAAAAATTTTAAGAGTGCATAGCCAGTCATGGTGGAGCACACCTTTAGTCCCAGAACTTGGGAGGCCAAGGCAGGCAGATCAGTGAGTTCCAGGACAATTAGGGACTCTATCTCAAAATAATAATAACAATAATAACAATTAAATATCAGTATTGTAATGAGGTTACATTGTGATAGAGATCATTTACCATATTTATTACTTATAATAATTACACATCTTAAGAAGGACATACTATTTCTTTAGACTATATAAAGGAAAGGAAAAAAGTTTATGCATATTGAGCATCTCTTATCTAAAATATACAGGACAAAAAACATTTCAGAATCTGGAATTATTTACATATACATAACAAGATATCTTTGTGAAAGATCCCAAATCTAAAAACAAAACTCATCTCTTTCATCAACTCTGTGTTGATTAGTTTTTTTGTCAATTTGACACCAGCTAGTCACATGAGAAGACGGACCTTAATTGAAAATTTGGTCTATAGGCAAGTCTGTGGGGCATATTCTTGACTGATCATTGCTGTAGAAGGGCACAGTCTACTGTGCACAACGCCATCCCTGGGCAGGTCCTGGGTAAAAACCAAAGTTGGTAACCCAGGAGGAGCAAGCCAATATACAACATTCCTCCATGGCATCTGTTTCAGTACCCATCTTGAGGTTCCTGCGCTGACTGCCCTCAATACTGGACCATGATCCTGATACATAATCCAAATACACCTTTCCTCCCCATGTTGCTTTTAACCAGTCTTTATCACAACAACAGAAAACCAAAGACAACATCTTACACACATCTGATTCTAACCTATGTCTACATCTTGACTATGACCTGTCATATGAGGGCAGATGTGGAAATTTTCATCATAGTGGTTGTGCTGGGACTCAAATTTTCTAGTTCTAAAATGTTTCAGATTGCCTATTTTCAGATTTGGGACATTCAACATATACAAAAATTTATTTTTCCTAATTCTTCCAGGAATTCACTTCATTTAAATCTATCAAACTTTATCAATATAAATATTCCTACCTTGGCTTTCTGGAACAATTCTGATTTATATGCTTCCTCTTCCATTATTATACCCACAAAACAGTAGCAGCCAAGAACGCCCACCAAAAGACTTGAACATCGGACAAGTGTTTCTGGGCTTGTAATCTTAAAATAAATCATAGATTTAAAAATATAGTATTAGGTATAAATAATTCTGTATACTTTGGAATTACCTTTGGAAGAACAAGTTCATGTACATATGAGGAAATAAAAATTCAGCAGAGCTAAAACTGGAATGCTCTAGGGTAACCTTTAAAACCAGCATAAAGATGACTGCAAAGTTAGGATAACCAATATTCCAAAACAAACAGTCTAAGTTATTCCTAAAGAGGGAAGAGTCTATGTTTCAATTTTAAAAAAGCAGCACTAGAGAGAAAGACACCATATGACAGAGCTTGGGTGGAGGGCTTTTTTTCGGGGGGGGAGAAAAATCAATGGGGAAAAGGGGGAGGGGAGAAGGGAGACCGCTCTCTGAGGACAGGAGCAGCAGAAGAAAAGAGACAGGCAGAGAGAGAGAAAGAAAAAGGGGGGAGGGAGAGACAGAGGCAGGAAGAGAAGCAGAGGGAGAGAAAGATGGGAGGTGAGCAGGGCCCTTTTAAAAGGGAATGGGATGAGTGTGCACAGGTGGTGTTCTTAGTGACTACAGCTGAGGGTGTATCTTGTCAGAAAAATCAAGGACAGGTCAGCACAGATGCCTAAAAACTAACAATATGTCCTTTTACTCCTCCCAAGGGAGAAACACACAAGAAGGGAGAAAGAAAAGTCTGGCAAGCAAACAACGGTCTTAGAACACGAGTACAAAACTGGCCATGCCGCTCAGTGGTAGAGTGCTTGCCTAACAAACACAAGGTCGGTCCTAGGTTTGACTACAGTATTGAAGGGGAAAACAACAAGACTTTGAACATGATCGAAAACTAGTTTCATAGAAAAGTTGGCGATGCCGGGCATTGGTGGCACATGCCTTTAATCCCAGCACTCAGGAGGCAGAGGCAGGCAGATCTCTGTGAGTTCGAGGCCAGCCTGGTCTCCAGAGTGAGTTCCAGGATAGGCTCCAAAGCTACACAGAGAAACCCTGTCTGGGGGGGGGGGGGGGGAGATGATTGGTGAAGACCACATGGTGACTATTGCTGCTTGATAAAGTTTCAACTTTGTGAACCACAATTCTCCAGCACCCCCCCCCTTTTTTTTTTCATTTTTAATGATTCTCACTATTATGCCATTCCCTTTAGGAAATTTTGTGCAGTCTTTGGTGAAGGATGAAAATGGATTAAATGGCAGCCTCTACAAAATTCTATGGAAACCCCCCCTCTGCCTCCACACATCAAGAAACCATATAGAGTACTAACTGCCTGTTCCCACACAAGTTAACACCAAGCTGCTAGAAAATTTAGGTAAGTAACATATGCTTGATGAATAAGGTATACTTATAAATTCCTAAGGTCATTTTCCCTGGCTACTTAATTCACTCCTTTGGGAAGCTTACAAGTGAAAGGGGTAAACTAAACTGAAAGGCTTTACTTTGAGGAATGAAAGAACCAGAACTTCACTCAGCCCCCTGCTTTAGCAGCCATGACAGGCTACAGAAAAGACATGTAGGCCTCTGACACAAGGAAACTCCAGATCCTCTGGTCTTCTGGAGCCTAGGGCCAAAACTGAACACAAAGAAACTCTAGACCCCCCTCTCCCGCCCCAGCCTCCTAGACACTTTGTTCCTGGTCAATGTTTGGCCACAAAAGAAACTCCAGGGGAGACCAAAACCTTCCCTATAGTCTCCAGGATACAGTTCTGAAAACTATTGGTATCTATGAACAACAGGCCACCTTCAAGTAACAAGACAAAGCCATTGAGACCACAGAATATTCCCCTCAGCACTAACCAATGAGAATAATTGGTACACAGGTATTTCATGCCAAAATATGACTTTGAGAAATTTTCCTGATTGTTCCCAAGTGTCAACCAATCAGAAACCAACCCGTACCTACTGATGTAATGCTGTAACTTGTGCCTTTAAAACCCAGCAGTAGACAGGGAACTTCACCCCCTCTGGAGGCTGCTGGGGTTCCTCCCATAGTAGGATGAACAATTTAATAAACCTTGTGCATTTGCATCGGTGGTCTGTCTCCCTGGTCTCTTTGGGGATCCTTGTGACTCAGGCACAAAAACAAGCTATTTAAAATTTTGTCATTTACATAACACAAGACTTTGTGGAAGATATAAGGATTAAACTATTATGCTCTTTAAGCAAATTATAGCCAAGGTTGAGATATATAGACATATAAATACCCATAATACAAAGAAAATACTAATTAAGTGCCCTTAAAATTATAATACTATGGTGGAGAGATGACTCAGTGGTTAGGAGTGCTGACTGCTCTTCCAGAGGACAGAGGTTCAATTCCCAGCACCCACATAGCAGTTCCACTGTCTGTAATTCCAGTTCCAGAGGACCTGATACCCACGGCAAAACACCAATGCACATAAAATAAAAATAAATTTTAAGAAGTAAAGCTAGTTGTTTTTTAAAAAATTATAATACTAAATACAATGACTTTTTTGTTGTTTTTCTTTTTTGCTTCTTCAGGACAGGGTTTCTTTGTGTAGTCCTTGACATCCTGGAGATTGGTCTCAAACGTTGAGATTCACCTGGCTCTGCCTTCCAAGTGCTGGATTAAATGCATGAGCCACCACACCCAGCTGTTATTTGTTTTTTTGTTTTTGATTTTGTTTTTTCCAGCGAAGGTATCTCTGTGTATCCCTGGCTGTCCTGGAACTAGCTTTTAGACCATACTGTCTTTAACTCAGATATTCACCTGCCTCTGCTCTGCCTCCCAAGTATGGGGATCAAAGGTATGCTCCACTATACCCAAATACTGTATTAGCAGTTGAAAAAACTACTATGGCTTCCACAACAAATACAACATGTGGCCATCAGAATACATGGAACAGGCTAGATATACACCATGCACAGAAAGAAATGGTGTTTTACAAGAGAAGAGCATATATGAAATTATGATGTCATGTTACCTCTAAAACCTGGGTATCTACTCGTCAGTCCATCCCACACATTTTAAAATCATTCCCCTTGCTGCAAATATAACAAATCTACTAGGTTTTTCCTTTTTTTGTGACTAAATTTTCTTCTTTTGTTCCAGCATGTTCATTCTGTACTGGAATTCTTAAACTCACATCAGCACTATTTTCCACTAACTACCCAAAGAATTCTTTTGCCTACAGAATTCCTGGGACAAAATATCTAAAAATTATTTTCCTTCACCCATGCTAACTTTCCCTAGTTGTTGGCATGTGCCACCACTTTACTTAAAACCAGGCTTCTCTCATCTTTGAAACCTTTCACTCCCCTATTTCTCCTTCCTAACAATCTAGGAAAGTTCAAAAATAGACCTCAATTCTGTTTTGTTTTTTTTTTTTTTTTTAAGAGAAACCTTGGCCAGGTGGTGGTGGTACATGCCTTTAATCCCAGCACTCTGAGACAGGGGCAGGTTGATCTATGTGAGTTCAAAGCCACCCTGGTCTACAGTATGAGTTCGGGACAGACTCCAAATTTACAGAGAAACTCTGTCTCAGAAAAAAAAAAAAGAAAAGAAAAGAAAAAGAAAAAAGAAATCTCACCTCAGAAGAATAATTATTTAGAAGCTGTTCTGATAATTCCAGAAGATAATGATCCAATGATTCCTTGAGATTTTGGTGGACAGAAAAGCCAACAGAAGAGTGAGATTTTTCTACAGTACATTCTTTCACAGTGGTTAAAAAATCCATCTTGTCAAAAGTTGTCTGAAGAAATAGTTCTTCTACTTCTGAAAATGAAGGCTCTTCTTTATCTTGGCAGTGTTGTTCACTTCAAGAGTAAGATTACTGATTAATAACCACCATCAAAATACTTTCTCAACTTATTTGCAACATATTACATATAAAAACATCAAGGAATCATTTACACCAAAGACTGTTCATATAATTTGAGAATTACTATGTCAAATGCTTCTCTTCTTTGGACTTTTACAGCAAATTGAATTCAGGCTTGAAAATGTCATTATTCCCTAGCAAATTTTACTCACATTAATATAAAAACCACAATTTAAAAGGCAAATTCAGAGAACTATTTAGACATTAACACTAGATAACTGAATATAACTACCAAAAACATTGCCTTCTTTTCACCTTTTATCTCCAAAATGCAGGATTTTTCTTTCATTTAATGCATTTGAGTGAGAGAATGGGATACTTCATGTCAATGAGTTACTTTCAGACACAGAGAAAAACTTTAGTCAACCAACTAAAAACAAGGTTTTAGATATTTTAACTTTAAATGTAATTAGGTTTGACTGATTCTAGTTACACTGCTCAGGATCATCTCAAATTTCTGATTTCAAGATATTCTTGTCTCAGTTTCAGTGTTGGGACCACAGGACATCATTATATCCAACTCTCACTAGGTTTTGTTACCTCCCTGATATCCATTTAGCTAGGTGTGTGTGTGTGTGTGTGTGTGTGTGTGTGTGTGTGTGTGTGTGTGTGTGAGAGAGAGAGAGAGAGAGAGAGAGAGAGAGAGAGAGAGAGAGATTTGTGCCTCAGAGAGAGAGAGATTTGTGCCTCAGACACACATGTGAAGCCATATGATAAATTTGCTGGAGTCAGTTCTTACTTCCAGCATGTTAGACCCAAGGACCTATCAAGTTTGAAAGGTGTCTATACCTCCTGAGCTGTCTCACTGGCCCATTTTTAAACCTAATAAATTTTATTCAACATACAAAAAAAAAAAAATGGGTCTCTCCTAAAAACTCACTTCATATAAAAATTTTGTTCCCAATTTCCCATCAGCACTGTTCAGTTTTTTGTACTGACATTTGTTGTACATGTTATAAAATACAGTAATGAAATTGGAACCTTCATCCAAAGTTATAGACATAAATTATAATCACTGATAAGAAACTTCTCCCCCTGCTTAACTATAGTGATTTTTTTCTTTAATTATACCAATTAAGATCGTAATTACCAATAAGATAAGCTTCCACCCAGCTAAAATTATCTAATTAGTACTATATCTTAAAATGTCATATATTTTCTTATATAACATACCAATCTGGCACACTTTGAAAAAACTTCATTGCAGCTCTAGAATTTTTCATAGTGAGACTTACAAGAATTTTCTCCAGTACAAGATGAGGAAAATTACTAAAAAAAGAAAAATGAAAAGCTTTACTTAAATGAACACATGCCATTAGGAAAAACAACAAAATAAAACTCTTTAACATTCCTGTATACAGATTATGACCTCTAAAACTGAGATTCCCAAACTAAAAATGCTTTCATCTGTCCTGAATCAACTTAGTCTTTGAAAGAATTTAGTAAAGAGGTTGGAACAATGCTACTATAGTTTCCAACACTACTTAGAATAAGTTATATATAATTTTAAAAGCAGGATTTATTTTTTAAAATTATTTAATATTTTTATATGTGTTGAGTGTTTTCCTTCATCAATGTCTGTGTGTTGTGTGTGTGCCTGATGCCCAGAAAGGCCAGAAGATTCCGAGACTGGAATTACACAGTTGTGAGCTTCCATGTGGGTACTAAAAATCTAACGGAGGTCCTCCAGAAGAATAGCCAAGTGCTTTTAATTGCTTGAGTCATCTTTCTAGCACCCCTCCTCCAACAGTATTTCTGAAATAAAAGATTATAAACTAAAGTAAAAACATTATGTTCTATCCTCTAAGGGAAAGATAAACCTGGTCCATCCTAGGGCTTAAGTCCTACTTTGTTTTTCTTATAATTGATGTAACAAATTTCATTCAGACGATACCCATTATGATTAAGGAATAAGGAGGAGATATGGGGCTTGTTCACGGAAGGTGACAAAGAAACACCCCGACCAGGTGTTTAAAGGCCCTAAGTGCTAGGGTTAAAGGCCCTAGCACTTAGGAGGCAGAGGCAGGAGAGGCAATCCCTCTAAGAGGTCAACTTAGTCCAAGCCAGACCAGCCAGAGTTAGAGCCTGTCTCAAAAACAAAACAAACAAAAAACCCAACCCTCCACAGCAAAGAACAGATGGGAGAAAGACATTTTGATGTCACACAATAAAATGAGTGATCATAATAATTTACTATGTATTTTTAAAATAAGTCATGATTTTCAATGTGTTCTAATAAGTAAATTACAATTATTTGGAAAGCTAATATGCTTACCCTGATTTAAACATTTTACAATGTATGCATGTATCAAAATATTACATGATATACCACAAATATGAATAATCTTTATAAATAAGCTAAATTTTTAAATAAGAATTATGTGTCTATCCTTTGTGAACATCTCCCATATCCGACAATGAGATCTTTTATTTTAGAAATGATCCAGCACAAAGATACAGATAACTTTAATATTTTAGACCTAACTCTAGGAAATTCTGCAGTATGAGCATGAAGTAAAGCTATCTGATACTAAATATATAGAGTGGGTCTTATAAAATTAAACAAGTAAACAAGCACATACAAAACAAAACAGTAAACTACAATTACCTCTGAAGAATTGGAGGTGGTTCTTTGCTGACTTCTAAGTCATCCTCTAACTGGTAGAATAAGAGCCATCTCATTATTGACTCCTTTACAGAGAAACTTCTATTCACTTCACACATATTTTGCTCTGTTCCCATTTTCATTGTATCCGGAACTACACAGATGTTAAGTGCCAAAGTCAAACAGCATACCGAAGGACTATAAAGAAAAAAGGACAACTGTTAGAAGTAAGCTCTCTGAGGGCAGAAGCCTTACCTCTCTATCCTGCTTACCACTGAGCCTGCCATGCTCAAGGCAATACAAGCTACATTTTGTTAACAAAGTAGTAAAAGGAAGGTTACATTTGAGAAAACTCTTGTTCAATAAAAATATATAGATCTACAAAAATGTTTATGAACAGTGAATAATTATAAATTGCAGGTAAAAGAAATTTAAACTTTATAGTCCTTTAAAGAAAACAGGCCTTAAAAAAATAAAAAAGCAGGACATAGTAGCTCACATCTTTAATCCCAACACTTGGGAAGGAGAAGCAGGCAGACCCTGTAAATTCAAAGCCAGCTGATTATAGAGGTGCAGGCCAGCAAGAGCCACAAAGTAAGACCCTATCTCCAAAAAACAAAAGAGAAAACAACACAAATTTAGGTTGCCCTTAACAGAAACTATCTGTATTATTAAGCATTTTGGACCAAACAACAAAAGTAACCAAAACAAAATTTAATGTATCTTTTATTGAAGTCACAAACACAAAAATGATTAGGGACATACACTTGTATGCATATGCAAAATCAAATATATAACGCAACCTACCTTGAAGGTTTACAGGCTGAGCCAGTAAATAACTTCCAGAATTCTCTGTCAAATTCAATTAAACTGCCTTGAATAATGGCCCCAAGTAAACCAAAGTTTTCAGTTTGTGTATGTTCAGAACTAATACCACGAAAGGCAATAGACCAAATTTTAATCCACAGTTTCGCTAAGTCTGACTTTTGAGGGCTTTCTAGGTTTGATTTCTTGCCTTGACATAAGGCAACTTCCATAAGGCATCGTAACACATATGGTGTGCGTTCTCCGCGACGTTGTTGAGGTAGAAGCTGGTACAGTATCAATAGTAATGGAGACAGATCACAGTTAGGTAAACTGGAGGGATACTTTGATATTAATTGGGTTGTAATCTGTAGCCTGAAAGGAAAATAAAAGAATTAATCTGAATTTTGTTCACTCCCATTAATAACTTAAAAGAAAAAAAATATACAAATATACATTTATGTATGTATCCTAACTAAAGCATCACCTTCACTATTTTCCATAGTGTTTTCAACTTCTGGCTAGCTCTTTACATAAAACCTCAAAAAGAAACAAAAAAGAAGAAAGAAAAATACACAACTACATTTCTGATTTTTTTTTTTTTTTTTTTGGTGTTTTAGTTTTTCCAGACAGAGAAACTCTGTATTACTTTGGAGGTTGTCCTGGAACTCGATCTGTAGACTAGGCGGGCCTCAAACTCACAGAGATCCACCTGCCTCTGCCTCCCAAGTGCTGGGATTAAAAGTGTGAGCCACCAACGCCCAGCTCATTTCTGATCTTTTGCTCCAAAATTATTCTATGCTGGGAAAATAAAGCCTAAATATTTCTCCTTTGATAGCAATTTATTATTCAACACATTGTATTGTTAAATTTCTAGAATAGTGGTGCACAACCTGGGAGTTGAACAAGCCTTTCACAGGGATCACATATCAGATATCCTGAATATCAGACATTTATATGATGATTCAGAACGGTAGCACAATTACAGTAACGAAGTAGCAAACAATAATTTTATGGTTGGGGTCACCACAACATGAGGAACTGTACTAAAGGATTACGGCATTAGCAAGGTTGAGAACCACTGATGTAGGAGCGCTACTCAAATACAGGAATCCTGTGTTATTCAATGCTGCATGTCTAAAGTGTGACATAAATGTCATTCAGTAATTCATTCATTCATTCTTTCTTCCTTTCTTTCTTTCTTTCTTTTTTGAGACAGGGTTTCTCGCTGTAGCCCTGGCTGTCCTGGATCTCACTCTGTAGACCAGGCTGGTCTTGAACTCAAGGGATCTGCCTGCCTTTGACAACTGCTGAGATTAAATACGTTTGCCAGCACCGCAAAGCTAGTAATTCTTAACTAAATAGATAAAGAATCTGATGTAGAATTCTCAACTATATAAAATAAATGTAAGCTTAAGCAGTAAGTTACAAAAATCTATATAGCTTTCTTCACAACTCAATTACATCTAAATATTCCAGCAACATGGTGAAACACACACACACACACCTGTAAATTCTCAGTATTTTCAGGCAGTCTGCTTAACATTTCTAAGTTGGTCCCTTTCAGCAAAGTAACAGGCCTGTCTAGATATAGTCTAATAATCCTTATCAGAGCTAATCTGTAATTCTGAAATTGTACATATTTAAATATGCATGAATGAAAATAAAAAAAAAGAAGAAAAAAAGACAAAAATCAAACTCTACTCTCTTCATGAAATTACCCTGTGAGTACCAAATGTCCTTTAATTCACTGCTAATTCAACTCTACATGAAGGTACATTGCACTGAAAAAAAAATCCCTTCTTAATGAAGTTTAGAGCTCAGTGAATCCTAAAGGCAGAAAGTAAGACTGCCTATCACAGCCAGGTCCCTCTTCCCTCCTATGTCTGTATGTCTAAAAAGGTAGTCTAGTACAGCAGATGGGCCTTTAATGGTTATCTCAATATGCTATAGCAATCACGCTTTGCTACTACTAGCTGGTCTGGCAGTAGACAAATGACAGCTCAGGTCAGTGAGGGCTTTCTGGGGAAAAATAAAATTAAACGATATTGAAAGAGAAAAATAAACATTTTAAAGGGGAGCAGAAAGGATATGTGATAGATAGGGTTTTAGTTTTGGGGGGCGGTAGGGGAGGACAGGTGGGAGAAGGGAACTGGGATTGTCATGTAAAACAATACTGTTTCTAATTCAAATAAAAAAGTTGGAAAAAAATAAAATAAACATTTTACCAAGGCACAAGATCAAAATCATTCTGTGACTTCTGAAGATGATCTTTTATCACTTCCCAGCCTACTTCTATTTTCCTTTTTTTGCAAGGCATACTGTAATCAGTAGATTCTCTTTGTGTAGTAAAAGACTGAGAAATCTCCACAGATCTGGTATCTGCATTAAAAAGCTGCAAAATAAAAAAAAATACATTTTTATTGTTACAATTTCCCAATCAACCATTGGGGGTCAAATCCTTCTGAAATGAAGACACAGGAAGGAACTCTTAATGATTAGCAAGCTATAGAAATATATAAACACATTAAGAGAAATATTTTGCATAGTAATAATCGCATTCTTAGCAAATATGTGCATGTAGGGTACTAGCTTTATTTCCTGAAGACATTTACCAAAAGTGAAAATAGTGTATTTCCAACAGGATTAAAATTTAAATTTACTGGGTCGGAGAGAAGGCTCAACAGTTAAGAGCACTGACTGTTCTTCCAGAGGACTTTGGATCATTCTCAGCAACCACATGGCAGGTAACAACTGTCTGTAACTACAAGATCTGACACCCTCACAGACATAAATGCAGGCAAAACACCAATGCAAATAAAATAAAATAAAAATAAATTAAAAAAATTAAATTCACCATTAACATTTAAGAGCAAAACTACCTGGCACATGCCTTTAATCCCAGTACTTGGGAGGCAGAGGCAGATGGATCTCTGTGAGTTTGAGACCAGTCTGGTCTACAAGAGCTAGTTCCAGGACAGCCTTCAAAGCCACAGAGAAACCCTGTCTCGAAAAACCAAAAAAAAAAAAAAAAGAGCAAAACTACCACCAAGATGTCAACCAAATCTGTTGGACAGAAGAGTTTTACTTAAGACACAGTAGGATGTCAAGTGATGATTGGGTAAGCAAAATGTACTACATCCATGTTATTATTCCATTATAAGAAGGAATAAAATACTGATTTGTAGTGGCAAGTAGAAAATATTACATTACGTGAAGGGAGTCAGGCATAAAAGCCCACATATGTGTGATTCTACTTCTATGAAATATCCAAAACAGACAGACCATTCACAGTTATTAAAAGTAGATTAGTAGCTAAGAGAAACAAATACATGTAACTAAAAACTAGTAGGTCTGAAATTTCTTTTGAGATGACGAAAAGGCTTTGGAATTAGATCTTGGTGATAGTTTTAGAACAAACCAATAATAATTACTATTGTAAATATCAGTGAATTTTATGCTACACGAATTCTAATTTAACTTTAAGGGTATATTCACTTTCCCTGTATATGACTGTCATCACTAGCTCTAGACACATATTTAAGAGTTATTTTTCAATTAAAAGGGTTAATTTCAAATACACATAATTTGAAAATAATTGTTAAATATATAGAATAATTTTATAGGCTTCTTGTGATCATGCAAGGTATAAGTGTCCAATAGAAAGAAAGAAAATTAACAGGAAATTTCAAATGTGACAACAACTACTATACCTGGTGACAGAGATCTGCCATTAAGTCAATCAAATTTTCCTTGACAGCAATATTACGAGATCCTGAAGAGTATTTCCCTCTACTTCCTATATGACTAATCTCATTCACCAGCAGGTCATATAAGTTGTACAAGAAACTTTTCCATTTTGTTGATTCGTAAGCACCTGTAACCCAGAAACAGTGTATTTATATACAAATCCCATCTGCACTGCCAGCTCTCACGTCAACATGAGATGCCTAATCAAATTTCTATTTGGTACTAACACATCTTTGGGCAGTATCTTTGAAAACTCTACTCTTTAATGGTTTCACTTCATAATTAGCTAACTGTGGTATTATAAATACCCTCACATTCTCATCTAAAATTTCCCCTTTTCTAATGCATGATGTCCCCTAAGGAAAATAATATGCCCCCTTCGATATAAGAAACAGCTTCTTTAATTTTTGTTATTGTTAAGAGGAAACTATTACCATCTTCTTCCACTAGTACATATATGCTATCCATTTATGGCGGTTAGCTCACCATTCACATCACACTCCAGTCAACTTATGTCCCTCTTAAAAGGCTGAACTGGAGTCTGCAGAGTTTGGTTAACATATTTCTCCAACTGCCTGACCCTCATGGAAAAATACAGGGCTATTAATTCTCACAAACAGGATACCATAAAAATAAATTATTGGAGTTTAAAACTATGTGAATTTTTCTGGAAGCTTCATCCTCCTGTCAAATTTTCATCATAAAAATATGCAGGTAATAAACACATGACACCACCTCTTAACCAGCCTGATGTTTCTCCTGGTTAGAGCAGGGGGAAAACCTAAGAAGTCACAATTCTTTTGACATAGTTACACAAATCTCGAAGAGCTGATACATACAAAATAAAAAGTGGCTTCAACAGTTATCCTCCATGCTGTTGTTATTTAATGTGACAGAGTATCTTCATCACAGTTAGCCATGATAAACTAGTCTAAAGGATAGTGCAAGCCCAAAGGCAATCAGACAAAACAGGACAGAGTTCTTTTAAGTCAGTTGTCATTCAATCCAATTCTGAAAGACTGAAGAGCAATACTCAGTTTTTTGTTTGTTTGTTTGTTTTTTAAAGGCAAAACAATCAGTGAGGACAAGAGATTCAATACCAGTGTTTTATTGTTGTCCTCCCACCCCCATGAAAATGAGTGTGGTGTGACTAAAAGCACAAGGTGCAGCCATTGTCCTATTCTACCTCACATGTCTTTGCAAAGATTTAAGCACATAACCTCCTTAGAAACTGAATATTTGAATAACTGGAAGGGCTGTTTTCAGTTTAGCTAACATTTCATATCAGAAATAAGAATCTTCATGTAGATAAACAAGTTCCTGCTTTCTCTATCAGAAAGCAGTCACCTCTTAACAGTGAAGATGGATAAGTGGCTTTTGGAGGAACAGGCAATGTCTCATACTTGTTTTCATAATACTTTATTGAACAATGTAAAGGCAATTTACTGCCACTGATTCAAATTCAAGAAAATGCATGAAAAACAGTATCAAGACTAACTATACTATTAACCAGACACTTCATTCATCTACAGAATATTGATACCATACTTGGGCCTCTTATATTTTAATGAAGTATATTCAAACCAGGAAAAGTTCCCTTTATACCTTTTTCAGGGGTTTTGGCTCCTTGTGGATGATGGATATAAATTTGCAGTTGAATTAGTTCAATGATTACTTCTTTTAAAGAATCATTAAGTCTGTGTTGAGTCCAAATACACAGTAAGGTAGGAAGAATTTCATCTCCTACTTCACACACCCGTTTTCGGAAGTTGACAGCCAAAGTCTTGAGGAAAATGACAAGGGCTGATAAGATATGACTTAAGCCAGGAGAGCTCTTTTCTTGTCTGCAACAGAAGACAATGTCAACACAGTATAACAGGCACATTCTAAAGAATAAGATCTAATTTTCTTTTTTTTTTAAGGAATTTTATTTATTTTTATTTTCTGTACGTTGGTATTTTCCATTGGTGTCAGGTACCCTAGAACTGGAGTCACAGACAGTTATGAGCTGCCATGTGGGTTCTGGGAATTGAACCCTGGTTGTCTGCAAGAGCTTGTCAGTGCTCTTAACCACCCAGCCATCTCTCCAATCCCCTAACATCTAATTTTCAAACACTGTCATATCCTGGGTTCAAATCTCTTCAGAAAACAAACAAAAACTAACACAACAGCATTAGCCTGTTGTGGAATATTACTTTAACTATGTAAAGATGTGTTACACTTGTTTATACTGTGTTTGTTTAACAATGTAAAGATATGCTGCTTTGATTATATAAGGCACCGGATTGCAGGTCAGCCAGGCAGCCAGACACTGCGGAAGCAGGTAAAGTATGAGATACAGAAGGAAAGAAAGGTAAAAAAAACCCTAGACAAAATGTGGTTAAAGAAAAACAGGTTAAATTAAGTTTTAAGAGTTAGTGGGAGACAGGCAGTGGTGGCGCATGCCTTTAATCCCAGCACTTGGAAAGCAGAGGCAGGCAAATCTCTGTGAGTTTGAGACCAGCTTGGCCTACAAGAGTTAGTTCCAGGACAACCTCCAAAGCAATACAGAGAAACACTGTCTCGAAACCTCCCTGGGGGGGGGGGGGGAAGAGATTTATAAGATAAGGCTGAGCATTCATAATTGGTATTAAGTCTCCATGTCTTCATTTGGGAGGGTGGCAGTCCAAGAAAGCCTGCTACACTAACCAGTAACAAAAACACTGATTCTCATTTGGGGTCAACAAACTTGTCCTGTTACTCTCTCTGCTACTAAACCACTGTCTAAAAAAAACACACAATTCATATACGTTTAATATAAACTAGATAATGCCATACAGATTTATACCAATGCTTCCAAAATATTTTATTACTTTATTCTCAATATACTACATCTATCCTTAAAATGGAGAGAATTAAATTATTTAAGTGATATTCATCTTCCCTTGTTATCAGATGAGAAAGACCCCAAGGCTCACACTTAAGAGTGTCATTTAGCATTTACATATTAAGGAAATTTGTATCTGATCCTTTAAGAAACTGCTGGTTCTGAGTCAATGGTTCCTTTTGAAAGACAGTATTTTACACTACCACCAATGAATTGAGTTATTTTTTCTCCAAACTGTTGAGAGCCTTTACTGCTTCTTTATTTCTACAGTACCACTTTATCTCACTGTGGTTTGGCTTTCATGTTTTTGACAGCTAATGAAGTTAAATATGTTCTTTATAAATTCATTGGCTGCACAATTATTTTTTTTCTGTCTATTTTTTCATGATACAGGCCAAGTTAGCCATAAATTTGCAATCATCCTATGCAGAACCTCCAGAGTACTGGAATTACAGAAGTACACCACTACACCCAGCCCTTTGCCTATTTTTTTAATAAGGGTATTTAAAGACTTTTAATAATAAACTATTCTTATTCTTTGGAAAATCTCATCAATGTTTCTTGATCAAATTCACCCAACTTATCTCTCTTGACAGCATGGTTTTGTTACTGGGTTTCCCAAAGTTGTTATATAATCTGGATTTTAAGTCTTTAGTAAGATCAACAGTGTGCAAAAGTCTCTCCTATGTGGAAAGCTATCTCTTCCATCTGCTCATTATTTCCTTTCTGTGAAAAAGCTGCAGTTCATATAACTATCTCTTTTTGGTTTCATGTTTTGGGGGTTTAGCCCAAAAAGAACATTGCTTTTATCTTTTAAGAAATTATTTAGTGTGTGTGCACATGTGTACATGGATGCATGAAGCTCTCTAAAGGAGGATGCTGAGTGTCCCAACCATTCTCCACACCATTCCCTTGAAAGAGTGTCTCATATACACACTGGAGTTTGCCATTTTGGAGCAAGGCTGGTAGTCAGCAGGCTGCAAAGATTCTCTGTCTCTATCTTCAACTCCAACACTGTGCTGGGATTAAAAGCTTGTCCAGATACACTGAACTGTTTTATTTGGGTGGGGAGGTGGCTAAGTGAGTATGAACATTTGGTTCGCCCCTTTTATAAGTATCTTAAAGTGTTTCATCTGTTTGCTTTCTTCAAGTTTCTAAGTTGCAAATCTTTGGTCTATTTAAAGTTTGGTTGTTTTGTTTTTTTTTTCTCATATAGGATGGGAAATAGAGGTCAAGCTGCATACAAAATATGAAATATCACAATGGAACATTTGAGCATAATTATGTTAATAAATTTGATATTCAAGAAAATAGAAATATCCTGACTTGATCATACATACTGTACACCTATTACCACATTTTACAACACAAATTTGAGCAACTGAAATAACCACTGTTTAAAAGATAGTATTTTTTAGTCACTAATCTGATCATGACAAGATCTAGTGCAGTTTGAATATGAAATATTCAAATGAAATATTCAATATGAAAACACAGTGATTACCTTGCATACTGAACAGCCTTGGAAAAAAAATCCAAAAACTTTGAAGGTAATCCATCAGTCTGTGAACAACATCCTCCAGTGACAGCATGAATTATTCTAGCCACTAAAACTCTATTGATGTCTTGTGGTGGTTTGAGATACAGCCTGAAGTACACAGAGAACAATTCTAAAAATTGGAGGGGAAAAGTATTAGCTAATTATTATAAAAATCAAATATGTTCAACATCACAATTCAACTTAAATATGCCATAGACAAAAGCATTAAAGATGACCTTGAATTTAACACAATACTCTATCAATAGTTAAATAATGTACTTAAAATAGGTAGCACGCTCTGAGGGTATCTATTCTAACAGTCAGACCTCAGATAAGCTACTTTACTTCTCTATGCCTAAGCTACTTTATCTGGACTAACCAAGTCTTTGACAGAGTCTTGGTGTCCTATCAATGCTGTTTTTTAAATATATTACCACTTATTAGTGATCTCAAAGTTAACTCTGCTTGTAACATAATAGCATGACAGTTGCATGGATTTTGTCAAAGGACACAAGCTTCTTGCTCAAGGAAAAAGGAAAGTTTATTCCTCAAAGCATTAACAGCAGGCAGAATACTAACATCTTTGCATTAGTTCCTCAACCTCAATAGCACCATGAAGAGGGACATCTGACCCAAATGAAAATAGTAGCACTTTTATAAATAAATAGGTTAAAAACAGAACTTTTTTTTTTTTTTTTTTTTTTTTTTTGAGACAGGTTTTCCTCTGTGTAATAGCCCTGGCTGTCCTGGAACTCACTCTGTAGACCAGGCTGGCCTCAAACTCAGAGATCTGCCTGCCTCTGCCTCCCGAGTGCTGCGATTAAAGGTGTATGCCACCAACTCCTGGCAAGAGCAAAACCATTCTTTGTGTGAAGAAAGCCATTGACTTTAACTCCCAGGTTATTCACATACAATACACTCTTGAGAAAAGTAGTCTGAACTAAAAACAGAAAGGGAAAAAAGAAAAAAGGAGCCAGCATCTCTATGTCAGAGACATGCTGAAAAGTAAAATCTATTGAGAATTATCCCAAACATAATAATAAATAAGCTAGTGGCTTAAGATGTTATTCCTATTAAAAGATAGACCGGAATAATAACGACTATTTGTATCTTTCTTTTCAATCGTTCATGTCACAATTCTGCAGAAATGGATAAATAGCTTAAAATCAAGTAATGGACAAGATATAAGACCAATATAAATAATTAAAACATTATATTGGAATAGGTAATTTTTTAATCCTACTATGTAATAAGTTTATAAAACTATACTAATTATATCAACATGTTTTCATTGCATGGAATAGCTACACAATGGTAAAAATGTTTATATACACATACTGAAGAGAAATTCTTTTAAACAATTTTATCTTTTATTGACCAATAGGCAAGATAAAGTAGAAAAAGACAAAACTGCAATTGCTTCTCACTAAAGCACAGACTTCAAGACACATTAATCAGAAATGTTCAAGTTTTCACAGAATCCATCAAACTCCAATAGAGGGGATACAAAGGATGGCATGAGACACTTATAGAAATCTCAGAACAACAGACTCTTGCTTCTTCAAAAAGGTTGAGATATATGCATTCATATGTATGTACTTTCTTCATGAATCCAGTAGCAACTCCCCCCCAAAGGTAGATAGTAAAATTGCATATGAGAAACAAGTTGAAAAAAAAATGGAAACTCAAACATCATCAAATGGAAATTTCTTGAGACATTAAATATGAGCAATCCTGGCACCTACAAATGAAACTAAATGATATAAACCTTTCAAATCTGTTATCTATTTCTGTTTAACAGCCCAGACTATGATACAATGCTGAAATGCTGTACAAATGGGCTTGACTCTGGTGAGGTATCAAATTAGATAGCATCACAATGGTAGCAGAACTTATGTGATCAGTAATTTGGGATCAGGGTTTAATAACTGATCTCTCAAGTGCTAACACAAGGATACCAGAAATAAAAAACAATTTTGTATCACAGCACTGAAAATTGGAAATAGAAATTAAAATAAAATAGCACTTTGCATGTCTAGTAAGCATCTGATTTTCAATCTAACATCTCTGCCTAATCCAATGAGTTCTTGTGCACTTTATCCTTTCTGTAATATTTAAGGTGTCCACCATATCCTTCTGAACTCAGAACTCTTGCTTTCAACTTCTGTGACATCTCTCTCTTTTGGTTATTCCTTTCTCCTTTATTTATGGTCTAGTTGAGATGTCACTGTTGTGTGCACACATTGTATAGAAGCATGTGGATTATAACAAACGGCAAGGTAATTTTTAGTTCATTGGAACTTTTTTCAGTCACTGGATTGCTGAATAATTAAAAACAGAACAGTAATCTTTTTTGTTTTGTTTTGTTTTTTCTGTTTTTTGAGACAGGTTTTCCCTGTAGCTTTGGAGGCTGTCCTGGAACTAGCTCTTGTAGACCAGGCAGGTCTCGAACTCAGAAACCCGCCTGCCTCTGCCTCCTGAGTGCTGGGATTAAAGGCATGCGCCACCACAGCCCTGCTCGGAACAGTAATCTTTGAAATCTATAATTACAGTTCTAGTAAGCACCTACTATGAACTATATGTGACTTAATAATTTAAAAGGACATAATAAATAAAAATTAAGAACTGAACATGGTAGTACATACCTATAATCCCAGCTCTCAGGAGACCAAGGCAGGAGGATTACAAGTTGAAGGCCAGAAAGGATATGTAGCAAGATATTATCTTGAAAATAAAGAAACTAAAGAACTGATTCTGTAATCACATAATTTCATCAATGTAATGTTAAATTTGAGTCAACTGTGGGATGTAGACTGCTTTTACTCTTGTAATTTCATTTTATAAGAGAAAAGCCTTCAAAACATACCTAGCCACTGTTGCTGAGATATTTCACACCAGTATTTTCTCACAGAAAGAATATCTTTGAGTAGTATGTTGCTACAATCAGCTCCATAAGTTACACCATTAGATGAATCTTTCACTGTATCCATGACATAATTCAAGAGGTCTTGACATTTTAGCCTGGGAGCTCCTATTTAAAAATAAAACGAAAAAGAACATATGGATGTTAAAAAATAAAAAATCCTTGGAATGCCAACTTCTTTAAATGATTCCATTCATGAAATTGCTCTCAATTCACTTTCTCCTACAACAAGAATTAGCAAATCCCATAGCCCGTGAGTAAAATTCAACTTGTTGGCTATTTTGTTAATGATCTTTTCCTGAAATGCAATCATGTGAAATGAGTAACTGCAACAGATAATATATGACCCAGAAAGTTAAAAAAAAAAAATTGCTATATCGCCTCATTAAATATTGTTTGCTACCAGGTTGTGGTGGTGTGCTCAGGAGGCAGATGCAGATGGATCTCGGAGAGTTTGAGGCCAGCCTGGTCTACAGAGTGAGTCCCAGGACAGCCAGGGCTACACAGAGAAACCCTATCTTACCTCCCCCACCATCAAAAGATTAAGTTTGCCAACTCCTAAAGATACAGCAGAAATAAAGATTAACTTTAATACTTAGCAATTAGCAATACTGGCATTAGACTTAAAAGGACTCTAAATCTCTGAACATCTTTATGAATAAATTTATTAAAATAATTTTGTTATTTTAATTAGAAATAGCCGATTTACTCTAAAAAGCAAGATTATTTCCATGGCATCTAACAGCATACTATGGTATACATATAGAAAAGGCTGAAAGTTTAACAACACAATATTTTAGATTCTGAAAATTCAATGCTAATAAATTTTCTTTTAATAAAGGCACTTTAAGCAACTACCTTTTCTAAAATGTTATTATTTATTTGTATGTGTCTGAGTGTTTTGCCTCCATGTATGTCTGTGAACCACATGCATGCAGTGCTTGCGGGGGGCCAGAAGACAGACAGCATTGGATCCCCTAGGATTGGAGTTTTAGGTAGTTGGGGGCTCCCATGTGGGTGCTGGGGATTTAGTCCAAATCTTCTAGAAAAGCAGCCAGTGCTCTTAATCAGAGTCATCTCTTCTACACCCAGATGTATAAATCTTAAAGGTCACAAAATTACATTTACAAACAATTTAAACAAGGCACATTATTATTCTCCAATAATCCCAGTAGTCCTAGATAAAGGCAAGATTAGGAAGGTCAAAGTGTCATTTCTGACTATACAGTAAGTTTAACACCATCTTGGGCCACATGGAGACCCTGTCTTAAAATTAGAAAAAAAAAAAAAAAGGAAAAATTTAAGTCAGATAGGATAGTGCATGCCTGTAACACCAGGTAACAGCCAGCCAGGGCTATAGAAATAAAAAGGTTTGATTTTCATCAAATCATACTGATATCAAAGCTAGAATACTATCATTTCTTCAATATTGACTTTATTTTGAAATCAAACTATGTATAGAGTTCAATTCAAAATGCATATAAGAATTGTATTAGGCCAGCACTCTCTCAATGATGAGACTGTTCACATTCAGAAGTATCATGCCATGCTAAGTACTAACATCACAACACAATAGCTTTCAGTTAGGGCTCATAATTTCAGGCATCTGGCCCATGTTGGTACCCACACCCTGTGATCTTTTTCTTCTATTCCTATATCTCACACAATTCTTGAAACATTTTTAATCTACAGTATTTGTTGTATTACTAGAACATTACTGAAAGGATTAATTTTTATATTACCACAAATGCTCAGGACCCACAGTAGACAACAAATAAAGTTAATTTCATGAATATTAAGATAAACTCATATTTTTCTATATTTTTATCCCAGAATATTCTCTTGCTCTGCTAAAAATAAATGTTTAAAAATTACAATGTTTCTATTTCCTAAAAAGTTTCTCCCACTGGAGGTTAAAACTCAGTGACACAATATTTGCCTAACATACATGCACAAACCATAAGTTTCATACCTATCACTGTTAAAAAAACAAAAACAAACAACATAAAAAGTAAATAAAAATTTACAAATCTGTCTTGTAAAAAGGCTATGTTGTTTATATGCTTAAGAAACCTCATGAACTAGTTTGCACAGCTATGTTTTTTATTCTTTACACTCTGTGCATAATATAGAATCAGGAATAACAGTAATAAGTTCCTTCTTAGTTATTCCCACACTCACTAGTTAGTTAATGTTTTTCTTCATTCTACTTTGGTTACAATATTAAACAAGTCTGTTAAAACCTCAATGTGAGGCAGGAGACATGGCTCAGCGGTTAAGAGCACCGACTGCTCTTCTAGAGGTCCTGAGTTCAATTCCCAGCAACCACATGGTGGCTCACAGCCATCGGTTATAAGATCTGGTGCCTTCTTCTGGTGTGCAGATATACATGGAAGCAGAATGTTGTATACATAATAAATAAATAAAATCTTTAAAAAAAAAAAAAAACCTCAATGTGTGTTTAAGTAGAACTGAAGAAGTAAGATGACAGTAACTCTCTGGTTTTAAGTTTAAAGAGTCTGACATTACAAAATCCATTTTTAATTTAATTTATTGAAATAGATTCTTTTTTCATACAATATATCTTTACAGTTTCCCATCCCTCTGGATCCACTCTCCTTCTGTCACTTATTAGGAAAGAATGGGCTTCTAACCAAACATGATAAAATATAAAACAAAAACCATCACATCGATGCTGGACCAGGCAACCCAACAGAAGGCAAAATCCCCAAGAGCAGGCACAAGAATCAGAGCTCCACGCATTCACACTCAGGAGTCCCATAAAAATATTAAGCTGACAGTTGTAATACATACATAGAGGACCTGGTGCAGACTTGTGTTGCCCCTGCGCTTGCTTGCTGCTTCAGATTCTGTGAATTCAAATTAAAAGCTAGCCCCTAAATAAAACAGTACTTTTAACTGTTTAAATGATCTTGTATTAACAATTTTACTTTTTTGTAAAGCAACATATTGATATATTTTTAAATGTGATCTCCATGATTAATCTTCTAACTAAAAGTTTCTTTTTACTAGAAGGCAAAATTATAAACTACAGATTTTTCTGCAGGGTAACAAATTTGGTATCTTCCACTCAGGAATTACATGGTACAAATTAAGCTCCCAATCTTACAAGACAATAATACATGTTTGAGTGAATACAAAACTACCACATCAGCCAAAGGCAGGTACAGAATGTTTCAGTGTGCTTTTGTCTCAGCTGGAGAATCTAGGGAGGGTTAATAGCTGTTCACACAAAGTGGAATCTCAAGAGAATAGAGAATTTCTTTAAACTGTTCATTAGACTCATTCTAGTAGATCATTAACCAACTATCTATGTTTTTCTACTAAATGTTTACCATAATCTGGATTTTCCAATTACATTTTTTTATGTGTGTATATGGCTAGATGTATGTGTGCATGGTACTCATGAACTTAAGAGTCTAAGGACATCTTGTTAGAGTCAGTTCTCCCCTACCACCATGTGGGACCTAGGGACTAAACTCAGGTTGTCAGGCCTGGCACCAATTACCTTTTACCTGCTGAGTCATCATGCCAAACCATGTATTTCCCTCATGTTTAGCCTAAAGTTGCTATCACAAATCCACATCTTTATTTGCACAGTGTCAGAAGTCTGAGATCTCTCAACAAATGTTATTTGTTCTAGTTTTCAGCACTAGGCAAAGCCTACTTCTTTGCAAAAGTTTATGAGGATCCTGCATTTCTGCTTCAAAAATGTCATTCTTGAGGTCAGTAACTGGATCCTCTGGTGAGGCACTTACTGCCAAGCCTGATGATCTGAGTCTAATCCCCAGGACCTATATGATACAAGGAGAGAACCAACTCCTACAAGTTGTCTTCTGACATCCATGAGCACATCATGACAAATGCACATACATGTATACAAAACAAAAAAAAGTACTGAAAAATTTTAAAAATCATTCCTTAAAAATATCAACTGTAGTAATAGACATGAGTATCCCTGGCGCTTGTTAACCAGCAAACCTAGCCTACTGTAAACCTTCAGGCCAACAAGAAACTCTGTAACAAAACATAAGGTGGATGGCACCAAGGGAATGACAGCTGAAGTTGTTCACAGAACCCCCTTTAACCAGAACTCTTGTATGAGCCCATCACATACAAGCACGAGCAAACACAACACAACACACAATACACACACAACACACACACACACACACACACACACACACACACACACACACACACACACACACACACACACGGAAAGCATGGGGCACATATCTGCAATCTCAGCACAAGGAAGATTTGCAACAGCAGGATTACAAATCTGAGCTACAGTGAAAGACTCTGTTTCAAAAAGCAAAACTGAAACAAATATGCTGTAGACTGTGTCAATTAGATTATACTACAAACATGAGTCCCACCTTCTTTGACAGAAGTAACAAACTGAAGATTATTAAAGAAAGAGTAAAGTAAAAACTAGGTCACATGAGCTGAAAGAATTAGGTCCATTTATCTTAAGAGTACTTAGGAATTCTATGGCTATTTTCAAATATATCAAATCATAATTACTAGGTTTTCTGTATGTCCTTTAAGAATTTAGAGGGGATGGAGAGAGGGCTTAGTGGTTAAGAGCATTTAATGCTCTTCTAGAGGACATTTGGATCCCAGCACTCATGTTGTGTTTTATAACCATCCAGAACTCCAGTTCCAGAGGATTCTTCTATCTCTATCTCTACAAGTACGAGGAGCATATCATATGGTACACTTACATACATGCAAACAAAATACTCATACACATAAATAGATGAATCTTAGAAAATAAAGTAGAAGCAGTAATAAATGGGGGCAGTTTTTAATGCTTTTTTTTTTTAACATTTTTGATCTATTTCCTTTGTGAGCATGCACATGCTCACAAGTGTAATAAACGCCCATGTCATGTACATATGTGGAGGTCAGAGGACAACTTGAAGGAGTTGCTTTTCTCCATCACATACGTTTCAGTGCTCAAACTCAGGTCAAAGTGCCTTTATCTGCCAAGCCATCTAATTGGCCTAACAGGCTTTTATACCTTTAAAATAAAACTGTTCAGCTTCAAAATGTTTTTTGAAACCTTCTGCCAATGTCTAGAGACATGGGGGGATTGAAGCAATAATTTTTAATCTTTCCATTTTTGAGATTAAAGATTTTATTCTAAACTCTCCCAAATTTCAAACCAATAGTTTTAGAAGTCAGTATATGTGCTAGGAATTCAGTCAGTAATTTATCTTTATGCTACTGTATTAAGATCAGATTTATGCTATGGTAACTACTGAAGCATCTGTGTGTAATACATAATGTTGCTTACTCTTATTTGCACATTTGATGAAGTATCTGACCAAACTGCTGATCTCTTGCATCTTCTTCTGTCTGGAGGTTTGTGTGGAGGCTGATACATTTGGTTTTGCTGTTTTCAGACATTCTGTTTCTTTGTTAATATAATTCTGCAGAAACCTGCAAGAAAAAAAAATTCATATCCTCACTAATGCTTATAATTTTATCATTTCAAAAACTCCAGTATGCCTTCCTCCAAAACATCATTTAAACCACAGTTTTGTATCATCTATATGAAACTATTTCTTTTCCAAAGCCTACCAAGACGCAATGTCAATATAAAGCCTAGCTTGAAAAGCTCTTAATCTGAGTACTTCAACTCTCTTTACATTATAAGAGGGTAGTAATACTTCAAGTCTTTAACGGGCAGCTACCTAGAAGTCACTGAAGACTGGCCAGAAGTATTGGATGTAAATCTGGCCAATTGAATCAGCTTATAAAAACAGGTAACAGCCTTTGTTTTGTTTTGTTTTGTTTTGTTTGGGGGTAGAGTTGATTTTTCAAGACAGGGTTTCTCTATAGCTGTGGAGCCTGTCCTGACACGACCAGCCTGGCCTCAAACTCACAGAGATCCACCTACCTCTGCCTCTCAAGTGCTGGGATTAAAGGCATGTGCCACCACTACCCAGCAATAATTGTATTTATAATATTGTAAATAAGCTAAATGCTCAACAAGAAAACATGAATATTTCCCATGTCATATGCATTTAGAACTTTAACATTTTAATATCACACAAGAGATAAAAAATAAGCTTATCAACTGGGAGGTAATGGTATGCACCTATAATCCCAGCATTCAGGAGGCACTGGCAGGCAGATCTTAAGTTTGAGGCCAGCTTGGTCTACAAAGTGAGTTCTACAATAACCAAGGCTACAAAGAGAAACCCTGTACCGAAAACATAAAAAATAAACAAAAGTTTATCTGTTAGAAGTACTCTAAGACAATTTAATACTGTATGAAGAAATGTGAACACCTTTACTGCAATTATTTATTTTGTTTATTTGTAATGAACTGAACTCATTATCTTCCTCTATCAACTTCCCAAGGAGTCAAGATTACAGGTGTTATACCAACATACTAGCTTCAGATGTAATACTTTCAGTATTCTACATAAATTTAAATACATTTGAGGGGCTGAAAAGATGGCTCAGTGGTTAAGAGTGCACACTGTTCTTCCAAAAGACCAGAATTTGGTCCCAGAACCCATGTCAGACAGCTTACAACCTCAAGGATATCCAATGTCCACTTTTGGACACCTAGGACCCTGCACATACTTGACAGACAAACAAAGACACACATACACAAATAGCAATATTTTTACATTTTTTGAACCCCTCCAAAAGTCTCACAATATCTGTTCTTAGTTTATAAATAAACTTATGATTGACAATGAAGTTTCAATATAAAAATGAATAAACTGTGCCACAAACAGTTTCTTAATCTGCTTTAATCTAAAAGTATTCCAATATTTATTTTTTTAGTATAATTTAACACATGCCAGTTATTCATAATCAGCAACAATCAAAATGATATGACAAATACTATAACTTAACTTTTTTTTTTTTTGAGACAAGGACTCTGTGTGTAGGCCTGGCTGTCCAAGAAATTACTCTGTAGACCAA
Source organism: Cricetulus griseus (assembly GCF_003668045.3). Classification (NCBI taxonomy): domain Eukaryota; kingdom Metazoa; phylum Chordata; class Mammalia; order Rodentia; family Cricetidae; genus Cricetulus; species Cricetulus griseus. Next base: position 165,252,515 of record NC_048597.1, read on the forward strand.
GATAGCCTCAAACTCAGAGATCTGTCTGCCTCTGCCTCCCGAGTGCTGGGATTAAAGGTGTGTGCTAACACCACCCGGCTTCTGTATGCGGTTTTTTAAACAATCTTTTAGATAACTAAATGCCAACTTCCTATATAACATACATTGATATACAGTGAACAAAAATCAAACAATAAAACGGTATCACAAAATAGGAAAAGAAAGTAAAACAAATTCAAAAAGGCTACCTGAAAACAGCATCCCAATTCAAATATTTTTGTTGTTTGGAATCTGAATGCCTATCTAGATGTTGAACTGTTTCAGGGTCCTGAATCAGACGCTTAAATCTCTCCACTTCTTTCTGAAGGTAAAAAAAAGAGCATAATAATAATTACATACCATGTCACCTATCACACATCTCTTTCAAGAAAAACAATTTCAAATAATTTAGTACCCTTCTTTCTGTAGCTCTGTCGTGTTCTAATTGCCGGCAGCAAACAAGCAGATCGTTAAGTGCTAGACTCATGGTTTAAGATTTCAGAGCATACATCCTCACCTGTAACCAGAAATAAATATATGCAATTAATTTCATTTATTTGGGGTATTTTGGTGCTGAGGACTGGCTATACTATAAGCCTATGTGTAATTGTTTTAGAGTACAGTACCTCTATACATTTAAACATAACTGTACATCCAGAGGCACACTGTGATCAAAGACACAATTTTTCTTAACATTTCTATGAGACATTATCTTACAATTTATCAAAATTATGCTCTAATTCTGAAATGTGTGCTTTGCATAGCAGGATAAAGTATATTTTGAAGAAAATGAAACAGTTCAATATTATCTCTGAAAGAAAAAACATTTACTGATAAGTGCGACAATATTGCTTCACATATACAGTGTTTCAGGTTAAGAATATGTTAGAATCAGCAAGAAAATAAATGAACTATATTGACACAAACCCTCCCCTCTTGGAGACATCTGGGGAGAATGATGACAATAAAATTGTTGATGTGTAGCTCCAAATTTCAATATATGTCTCAAAGGAAACAAAAATACAGTAGAAAACAACAGAAGAGAACGGAGTGTGATAGAGAATGCATGTAATCCCACCAGTGAGGAGGTAGAGGCAGGAGGATCAAGAGTTTACAGTCACCCTGAGTGTGAGATCAATGTCAGACTGCTATATAGAAGCTCATGTTTCAAAATAAACATTACAACAGTTTATCATTTTAGATAAGCTGTCATGACCATATATCAAAGGAGGATTAAAAATTTCAAGAGCTGAATGAAGTGGTGTCAATTACAGAAGAACTTAAGAGTGAACATTTTAGGGAAGGAGACTAGAGAAGCCAAAAGGCCCTAAAACAGAAAAAGAGTATGTGTTAAAGGAAGTGAAAGACAGTCAGAATTGTGCCAGCTTCCACAACACGCACAGTAAAATTGGAACAGTTGTGTAGAGATGGTGCACAAATTTATGAATGTTCCATGTTTTTAAAAAAAATAGGTGAGTGGCAGAACTAAAGTTATCCAACTAAAGACAGCAATAAACACACTGTTCATATACTAAAAAAGATAGCATCGTTTCAACTCCTAACATACAACTGAAAAAAAGCAAAAGCCCCTGAATTGACAAATCCAATCTTACTTTCAAACAAATCAGTGTATTTACAAAATTGACAATGATAATTATATGTCATTTTCCCAGAAATAACCCCACCTCTGGCATGCCATTCTCGACTAGCGGTAGAACACAGCATCTATATTCCCAGACCTGGGGGAGGTTTAGGCAGCAGGATTGTGGGATTGTGAGTTCATGGCTAGCAAGAGTTGCAAGAGCGGGCTCTACAGTCAGGTTGTATTGTTGCAGTTCAAGACCACTCAATTTACAGTTATCCAACCTGGAGCATGTTGATTAACCTCTCAAACCTGTTTTCTCGAGTCTCTCTCTCTCTCTCTCTCTCTCTCTCTCTCTCTCTCTCTCTCTCTCTGTCTCTCTCTCTCAAAGGAGACACATGCTCACGTGTGTGTCTTTACACACATATGCACACACATTCATCTGAATGCATGTGCATGTGTGCAGACACACACACACCACAGACACACACACACAGAGCAAATGTTCAGAGTAACGACCATTCTATTATTGTTTCCCTTAGAACCACTTCATGAATCTATTTGGGTGGTTCTGCTTTTCTCCTCCTTTTTGCTCATATCCCTCCCTGTGGCTTCAATACACTGAAAACTAACAGAGCTCGCTCTGGAGCTTCAGAAACCTATGCTTTGTGCCTTTCCATGCATTTCCTTCTGTCTGAACGGTTCGCTACCATCTTGCAGAACAATTTACACCCGGCGAAGTCTAGCAGCAAATCAGGTTCAATTTCCACAGAACCAGTCCCTCCTCGGCTAACACAGTGCTGCTCTTCAATCACACCATCGCTTTGAAAATTAGCTAATTATCTGTGACAGGTGGGAAGGGAATCGGGGAACCAGCAGATAACCCTTAGGGACTGCCACTCACATGCCATACAACTAACAATAAGAATTCGAACTCTTGAGACTGATTTCCGAGTCCATGCTTTTAACCATGACCCTGTACTTTGTTTTTACGGACCTGTAAAAGCTTAGATATAGTTAAATGGTCTGTGACTAAACTATGAGATTTAAAAAATGAGCAGTCTCCTAGATAATTCAGAACCCTTAAGGTGACAGGCAGGAAAGGGGGACGCGTAGAAGAAGGTAAGGTTCAGGCTCACTCCACTCCTCAGCGAGAAAAAGATCACGTGCACCCGGGAAAGATGAGGTAAGAGGCGTCTAGCGGCCTTCCAGAGCCGAGAGAAGATGGGGTCTGAGGAGAATTTTCCTTCACAGAAGCCCCGGCTTTCGTCCGCGCTCCTACCGTTGCATTTTGTCTGCCAATGCAAACCGAGGTCGCTTCCCCTTTTCCCGCGTCCACGGATCACGCACCAGGCTGCCGCCGCGAGCCTTCCCGCTTCCGGCTAAAAAGCAGCAACTTTGCAAAGCGTGGGCTCCCCAAAGGAAGAAGTCTGAGTCGCTACACGGTGTGCACGTACGCGTGCGCAGAGCGATCACGCGCTCTCCAACTCAAAACATTTCGCTCCCCTCAAAACATTCACCCAGTCTGAGGAAACGCGCCTGCGCACGGCGCACCAATGACTGACGACCTCGCGCGGGCGACTCCGCCCAGGGGTTGATGCTCCCTCACCGGGCCACCGGGTCCTCTCTAGCCCCACCCCTCCGCGGACGGAAATGACGACAGTTCGCAGGAGAACGGAGGCGGGTTTCATTTCGGCGCCTTTCTGTCTCCTGCGGAAGGGATTGGTTGGCGTGCAACGAAAGAGGCGGGACAAATTGCCGCGGGTTCAGTACCGCCACTGGAACCGGGAGATGCGGCGGCGCCGGGGCTGTCGCGGTGTTTGCTTTGAGTTGACTCGCGTACCTTCAGGCGGCTCCCTGTGCAGTTCGGATCATGCTGTTACCCTCGGATGTAGCCAGGCTGGTATTGGGTAAGTGTCGGCCCGGGAGGGCGGGTGATCGGACTGGGTTGAGAGGACGGAAGGACTGGGGGCGGTGGGGGGGAGGTGGTTGCTTTGGGTGGGGACGCTTTGGGGGGTCGCCCCCTCGGGTCCAAGTTCAGCCTGACGGAGATGCTCGGTCCCTCGGAGACTTGGGGTGTTTGTAACCCCTTGGTGTGAGGATGCCCCTCTCCTCAAGCTGCGTGACGAGGGGGCAGTCAAAGGGAGAAGAAGAAGAAGCTCGGCGTCAAACACCTGGGGCCTGGATTCCGAGGCAGAGCCAGGCCCGCTGGGACCCCTGAAAGAGTGTCGTCTACGTGGTGGACGGGGCTGGGTGTCCCTCACCCTTTCCCTTGTCAGAGCCGGGACCGAAAAAGGAAAAGGAAAAAAAAAAAAAAAGGGCGGGGGGCTTCCCCGACCGCCCAGCTTTGTGCAAAGACTTCCCCGTGCCCTTACCCGTAACTCGACATTAGCACTAGGAATTTGGGACACAAGGTTTCCGTACTCCTTACCATAGAGTCTTGAAATGCCGGTTGTATATTTTAAAACGGCAGTTTTTCATGTTCTTGAGCAAATATTTCGGGGGGGGGTACGACGACTGCCTTCTGGTTGCACACGTTCTAGTCCTAGTTTTTCCTCCATTTTTGAAAAGGGCTAGTTCGTAGACCACTGGTTGGTCGGGGTATATTGTCTGTGTGAAAGACCGTTTTCGTTGTTTGTTCTCTGGAAGAAAGGAATTGTACTGCTGGGAACAAGAACCTCTTAGGATCAAATTTGGGTAGTGACTTTGAAACATTATTTGCAACATCTCTAGATGAAATTGGTAAAAGTGTGGTAAATCCTTCCACTTTCAACAACCGTTGCTAACATTTGTTTTGTGCCTAGTCCTGTCAAAAATAAGATAAAAATAATGAATTAAAATTTTATGGGGTTCTTGATAAGCTCGTTTGGCAGGAAATATTAAGAGGCTCTAAATAGTTTCACTCTACATTTTTGGAGAACCTTAAACACTAAAACTAATGTTTTGAATGTCTAATTTTTTTTCCTGCTTCAGCAGAAATGAGTAGTTAGATTTATACGTGTGGCTTCATCAGAATCGAGTAGTTAAGTTTGTACCTGTGACTTTTAAAATTAGCTATCTTGTAATTTTTAAACTTATTAGGGCCTTGTGAAAATTGATGAAAAGTATTAATATATCCTTTTTTCCTCTGAGTGTATTGTTTGGATAAGAATTGTGACTTTTAGCAGTCTGGCAATCCAAATAAAATTCCAAGATCATAGTCTTAAAAAAGTTTTTTCTCTTGGTAGTGGATGCCTTTAATCCCAGCACTTGGAAGGCAGAGGCAGGCTGATCTCTGTGAATTCTAGTCCAGTCAGATCTACAGAGGGAGTTCCAGGAGAGTAAGGGCTACTGGGGTGGGGGGGCGTCTGGAGTTTCGAAATATAAACATTGTGAAGTGGATAATTATGAGTCATTTTTCTGTGTTCAGATTTTATGAGATGTTTAGCAGCAACCATGATTTCTCTCCACTGATCCCCTTTAGGACCTCCTTTCCCATCATTCCCAGCTGTAAGAAGGGAAAGATGCCTCTACACAGTGTATCCCTGAAGGGAAAGTCCTGCCTTGTTAAGAAAACCTTAAGGAAAATGACAGGGTTTTCTAATTGGAGTAATTAATGCTTCTCCCCCACTAGTAAGCTGTTTACTATTTTTCTCCTGGGGGCTAGAAACTCAAGTTGTTGCTTTTCATCCTTAAAACCATCTTTGTTAATTCACATTCCATTTCAGTGCCATGAATTCCAGCATGCCTTCCATTCTGTTTTGGAATTGTGATTTCTTTCTATATACTATTCATGTTTACTCTTGTTTCAAATCTTCCTGAAGCATTCAGGTCCTACCACATAGTCTAAGAATTGAAACACTTTTGGTATACAAGAAATTATCCAACTACTCTCAGTTCTGTGATTTAGTTATCTTTTATGCATATGCAAACTTACATCAACAGGTTTATTCCTTGATCAGGATTCTTCTGTTGAACCTCTTTACCATCTTTAGCTCCTCTTTAAATCCTTTGTGGTTTTTTGTTTGCTTGTTTGTTTCTTGGCATGTTCCAAATGCTGCTAGTTTCCAAGCATAAGGAGAAAGGTAATTTTTCTTCACTTAGTATTCACTCCTGTGTTGTTTAACTCTTTAACACCAAAACATTTTTTCTGAACTCCATCTCCAATTGTCCAGTACCCAGTGTCACTTACAAGATATATTTACTTGTAAAACTGCTTGGTATTTAGCTGTTTTACTAATTCGTTTTCCCCTAATTTTTTAGCTTGCCATACTCATCTCACTGCTCTCTGCTCAGCCACAGCCAGCTATTTGCTGTCTTAACGGAATTTTTCAAAATATTGTAGAGACCAAAATACTTCAAACTGTTGCTTACTGCCTCTAGACCTTCAGTTTGGCTTTTACTAATATGTCATAGGAAGTGCTCTGTAGAGCTGATTCTGCTTGTCTTTTATCCAGGCCTGTCCTCTCTGTGTTTTCAAAGGCTGCATCAGACCAAACTGAGTTTCGAGTATTATGTATTCCTTTTTCCCTTGTGTTCCTAATAAAGGTTCAAGTCAAATGTGTAGCAGAAAGTTCTTCCAGTAGCTACTTGATAATTTCTCCAGTATCCTATTAAAGAAGCTGTGTTGGTGGGCAAAGGATTTTTTGTTTGTTTGTTTGTTTGTTTTGTAAGGAACACAAAACAAAATTGGTCATTTTAGAAATTTTTAAGCTTATCGTACTCTGGTACTAGTTACATAACATTGTTCTGCAAACATCCCTACCATCCGCCTCTAAAATTTCCTTCTTCCTGAACTGAAACTTTGCCATTCAGTATTTTTATATTGTAGTCAAGCTTCAAGATTTCTTAGAAACCTCCAAAATGATAAAAAAAAGTTCTGTGTATAAAAGGAGTACTTTCCGATTGGAGAATTCAAATGTTCTTCAATTTCTTAAGTAGGTTACCTTCTGTATGAGTTGGCATCCATTCAGTAAAGGAACCAGAAACTAAGTTGTATGTTTAACATGGTAGGATTTAATGAGGGAATTGGTTACACCAGTGATACAAAAGCTAAGAAGCTGAACAGCTTATGTGAGGCAATTTATAGGTTAGTCAGCACAGCAGGAAACCATGCTAATCCAGGAGACAAGGCAATATAAAGCAGCCCAGAGGCTACTGTGTGGGAAGAAGAAACTAAAGACTTGTCTGATAAGGAAGCTATAGGCAGAGAAGAGATTATTGAGGCAATCAGGGAATATGGCTTCTTCCTCTTGAATTCTAACCTGAACAAGTGCTTGCCATTTTAGCAAACTTAGCCAGAAGTTAGCTGACAGGTGAGCAGAGTAACTTTGCCTGTTTGAAGTCTGGCTTTCTATCATAAAGAGTCCTGAAAAATGAAGAATTGGGTTTGAGAGCAAACAGGACCAGGACTACTGACGCATTCTTTTTTGGTTTGTTTGTTGGATTTTTTGAGACAGGGTTTCTCTGTGGCTTTGGAGGCTGTCCTGGAACTAGCTCTTGTAGACCAGGCTAGTCTTGAACTCACAGAGATCCGAGGGCTGGGATTAAAGGCCTGCGCCACCACCGCCGGGCCAGGACTGTCATATTCTTTTTTTTTTTTTTTTTTTAATCGAGACAGGGTTTCTCTGTGTAGCTTTGGAGCCTATCCTGGCACTCACTCTGGAGACCAGGCTGGCCTCTGCCTCCTGAGTGCTGGGATTAAAGGTGTGCGCCACCAACGCCCGGCAGGACTGACATATTCTTAAGAGATCAAGAGACATTGGTTTTATTTACTTTTATATTAGAGACATTGATATTTAATAGGAATTCATCAGAATGGAATTGTGATCATTTTATATCTTTAATAATACCTGTATGCAAGCACTCCAGAGATAATAGATCCCCTTGGAGTTGAATTTTCAGGTAAGCCCCGTGACGTGGGTGCTAGGAATCAAGCTCAGGTCCTCTGGAAAAGTAATACACACCTTTGACTGATGGGCCAGTCAAGATTCTCATGATTTTCAGCCATTGTGTCTTTCTGTTAAATCTTATTAGCTATTCTTTTATTCGGCATCCATACTAGGCAAGATGCCCAAACAAATTCCTACATATATATCATCCACATAAATATATATGGATATATGTGTGTGCATTTGGATTTCCCAACCATATCAGGGCCTATCTATACCTTGAAGCTATGAATAATTTTCTCATGCCTGCTAGTAAATTCTTCTAACTATTTGTAAATCATAATTTATGGTTTGAAGCCGTATATTTTATATTTGTAGGTGTACTACTATAAGACACTGGGTTGTCTTTCTAAGAATTTATATTTCTTTTTCATTAACATTAAGTCACCACTATTGCTGGGGAATCAAGAGTATATGACGGAGATATTTATACAAACGGAGCTTTAGTTTTTGCTTTCTTCAGGCTCCTTTTGTCTTTCTCTAAAAAGACCAAGCTCTTGGAATTCCTGTTTCTAAATTTTAAGCAACCTTGATATAGTTAAGATTTTATCTGTCATGTGATTGATAATTGGTTATGGTCAGATAGTTGATAGTGACTTCGAATTTTTGTAACCTGCCAGTTAATCATATAAACAATGACATTGTTGAATATTTTCAAGTATTTCATACATTGTCTTTGAACTCTTAAGGCAAAGTAAAGCAGAACTTACCAAATCTAACAAAAAATGAAAGCTCAAATTTTACCAAAGCTTATTTTTAAGCGTAGAACATAATGTGTCTCAGATATTTCTAGGTGGCTATAACTTGAACATTTCTGTAACAAATACAAGTAATGTAGCATTTTCACAGAGCCTTTTCTCAAGTATGATTATGTAAGCATGTACTGACTTACAATGGATGTGTCATGAACTGTCATATCTGATATTCTTTCCCCAAGGTGTGCTAGCATAATTGATCCTATTTCTTTCATGGGGTGGAAACTACATTACTTGCTGTGTAGGGCATTACTATTCAACCTATATTCCGTTGTCATACCCTGTAAGGAGTCATTGTGAGCTTTTCTAACCATCCTTCTCACATATATTTTTAATTTTACAAATAAACTGTACATCTTTTTATATTAGATGTATATCTCTTGTATTACCTAAAATGAAATTTTCCCATTTCCCTCAAGCAATTTCTACCCTCTTTTAGGAAGATATTACTTTTTAGGAATGTATGTTCTCCAGAAAGGAAAATCTTGGAGGAGTCCTATTTCACGACGACCACCTGTCACAAGTCTCTCGTGACTGAATACATCTAGGTGATTAATGCTTTTAGAACTCTCTACTATAAAAAAAAAAATTATTTGGTGGATCAAATCCAAATCCAAAACCTGAAGAAACAGTCCCAACTGCCCTGATTCCAAGGTGTTTCCCATAGTTTGCATATGTTTTAAATTTATGTTCACAAATCCTTGTGGCACCTCACTTGTTCAAATAATACTTTGGGAATACCAACTGAAGTATTTTTCAATGGTTATATTTCACAAACAGGAAAGAGCTTTTTATTTTTTTAGTTGAATTTTATGATTTTGTGTGAGAGATGAAGGCAGGAGCTATGACAACAGAGAGGTTGTGCACATGTGCAGAGGTCAGAAGATAACTCTGAGGAGTCAGCTCCCTCCTTCCACTGTGGGTCCCATGGTTCAAACCAAATCCTCAGGTTCATGAAGCAAATGCCTTTACAGCTGAGCTATTTTGCTAGACCAGACCTATTGTTTTAATTCATGTAATTATACATCTGCATTGTGATCTTCAATGGTAGCATTTTTAAAGTAGGGATATCTGAAATAGTTTTTTTAGTTGTTTAGTTTTGGGTTCTTTTTGTTTGTTTGTGTGTTTTTGCTTGTTTATTTCTTTGTTTCTAAATGCTTCTTGTGCTCCAAAGAAATACACTTTATTTGTATGTTTGTTTTTCTTCATATAAGGTGTAAGTTACAAGTAAGAGAATCTATCAAATACAAGAAAGTGATGAGTTGATTCCCAAATCAGAGCAGTGCCTAAAATGAGATGACCTCTTGCTTGTTCTTCTCCTTTTAGAACTCATGTGTAATGGCTTTGTAGGCCATCTCATCAAGGGTTGGGTTTTTTTTATTCTTTTTGTTTGTTTTACTGATTTGCCTAGTATATGTGTGTACTACATTCCTGCAGTGTAGGCAGTCAGAAGAGGGCTTTGGGGCTCCTGGAACTGGAGTTACAGATGGTTGAAAACCACAGTGTGGATGCTAACAATTGAACCCAGTGCTGAAGAGATACCACAGCAGTTAAGAGTATTCACTGGCTGTTCTCCCAGGGCACCCGGGTTCGATTCCCAGCACCCATATGGCAGCTCACAAATGTCTGCAATTCCAGTTCCAGAGGATTCAGCACCCTCACACAAATGTACAGGCAAAACACCAATGTGCATGAAGTAAAAATAAATAAGTATTAGATGAAATAAAAATGAAGAACTAAATCCAGCCCTCTAAAAGAACAGGACTTTCTCTGAACCACCTCTCAAGCCCATAGTTTATTTTTGTTTGTTTTGTTATTAATTATATATTTCCTAGTATAGAAAGTCTTAAAATTTTAAAATAGGAAGAGACTTTAAAAATCATTTATTAAGGCTAACAAAAATGTTTTTTTGATTGCTATATTTTACCAGCATAGAGATAAATATACTTAGGGTAAATAAGGAATTATGTACAGTTATTAAGAAAGATTTATAAGTGTAGGCAAAGGGAATATGATATACATATAAATTTAAGTTCTCTGAGGAATTAAAAAATATTTTAAAGCACCAAAGAATGAGTTGAAATTTACTTAGGCTCAGGCAAGGTAAGCTGCCCAAACAAACAGTAAAATATACATTGGCTTTTAAAATAAGAGCATTGTTATTTGTGAAACTTTTATAAGATTAATTTGTTTGAAGAGATGAAATGGTAAGACAGTTAAAATGAAATTAGGATGTAACAAGTAAAGCTTCATACAGTATGTTAGGAATTTACAATTAGGTTTTTTTCATGGCAGTGTAAAATTAACACAGAATAAAATATTGGGGAGCTTATTATATTCCTAATAAGCAATAGTACCATTAATTCTAAAACATTTGCACATCTCCAACAGGAAATACGTACTGATAACAGGCACTCTCAACTTCCCCATCCTCCAACAACCAGTTACCTACTTTTTTGACTGTATGAATTTGCTGTTTCTGGACATCACATATAATTGAAATATTTGTGGGTTTTATGCCTGACTTCATTTAGTATGGTTTCAAGGGTGCTTCAGGTCAAAATGGGTGTAAGGACTTCTGTCCCAGTGCATATGAATTGAAATAAAGATTTTCATTTTACATTTTCCTGATGACCAGTAAAATTGAATTCCTTTCCATGAGTTTGTTTTAGCCATCTTTTGCTTATTTCTTAATTAGATTATCTTTTTTTATTGTCCCTTTCAAGTTCTCTATATAGTTTGGTTTCTAGCATCTACCAGATACATGATTTGCAAATGTTTTCTTTCATTTTTAAAGTAATTTTACTTTATTGATGGTGTCCTTAATAATATAGGAATTTGAAATGTTGATAATCAGCTTATCTTTTTCTTTGATTGCTTAAGTTTCAAATGGTTTACCTAGGATAGCATTGTTCAGTCCAAGGCCAAGTGTATCTTTTTGTTGTTATTTTTTTCTGAATATTTAATAACCCCTTTAGCCTTTGCAATTAATTTTTGTTTTGGTGGGGGTTAGGGACCAGCTCTCTCTCTCTCTCTCTCTCTCTCTCTCTCTCTCTCTCTCTCTCTCTCTCTCTCTCTTTCTCTCTCTCTTTGGCAAGTAGGTATCCACTTGTTCCAGAGTAAGTTGTTAAAAGACTGACTGTTCTTGCCAGTCAGTGGTGGCACATGCCTTTAATCCCAGCACTTGGAAGGCAGGCAGATGTCTTTGAGTTTGAAGTCTGCAGAGTAAGTTCCAGGACAGCCAGGACTGCAGAGAAACCCTGTCTCAAAAAGGGGTGTGGGGGGGACACTATTCTTTCCTTCAATGAGTTCTTTTGATAACTTTAATATAGAGCCAAGTGGTTAACAATCTTAGTCTTCACTTGCTAAAGTTGAGGTTCTTGTTGAAATTAAAACAATATATTGTATATAAATTGAAAGAGTTTTCTGACTTTTAACACAATGTAAATAGATCTCTGTTCACTTTGTTAAATCATGAAGTGGATAGTCAGACACACAAATGATACTGAGAGAATGTGCCTTTTCAATAATCCAGGAAGTGGATATATGCCATACTCTCACCTAGTTATTATGGAAGTCATGAGTAGTGGAATGCACCTACTATTTCCTTGTTGGGTTTTTCTAAATTTATTGTGCAGTAATTAAACTTTGTCACATACCTTTTTAAGAAGCTTAACTAGAATTTAATCCTGTAGAGGAACTAGTGATTGTAGTTAACTGCAGCACAACTTAATGAAAGGTTGTAAAACACCAACATGTTTTGCCAGAGGCTCTGTTTATGGTTTTCCTATGTGCTATAGCATTTTTTTTTAAGCTTTATTTATTACTATGTATAGAGTGTTCTGCCTCCATGTATGTCTGCAGGCCAGAAGAGGACATCAGATCTCATTACAGATGGTTGTGAACCACCGTGTGGTTGCCAGGAACTGAGCTCAGGACCTTTGGAAGAGCTGCCAGTGCTCTTAACTTCTGAGCCATCTCTCCAGCCATGCTCCAACATTTTTAAAAGCCACTTATCAAAAGTATAGAATTTACTGAAGTGTTCAAACTTCTATTCTTCATTTAGGTTACTTACAACAAGAAAACCTCACGTCTACTTGCCAGACCTTTATTTTGGAAAGCTCAAATTTAAAAGAATATGCAGAGCACTGTACTGATGAAGGTTTCATCCCAGCCTGCTTACTGGTGAGTTACTTATTCCTTATAGGACGTTTCATTACTAATCAACACAGAAGACTGTAAAGCAGAGCCTTAAAATGAACTTATTATCCAGGCGTTGGTGGCGCACGCCTTTAATCCCAGCACTCGGGAGGCAGAGGAAGGCAGATCTCTGTGAGTTCGAGGCCAGCCTGGTCTCCAGGGCGAGTGCCAAGATAGGCTCCAAAGCTACACAGAGAAACCCTGTCTCGAAAAAAACCAAAAACAAAAAAAAAAAAACGTATTAATGATGTGAGGCACTGTGCCATATATCTGTCTTCCCATCTGCTTGGGAACTTAGGATAGTCACAGAATCACTTGAACCTGGGGGTTTAGGGACAGCCAAGGCAACATAGTAAGACCCTTCCGCTCATCAGCCAAGTCAGCTTTAGCAGATAGCTACATGACTTATCACTGCCTAATTCACATAACTGAAACACAAAGATTTAGCCAGGGGCTATACATCCCTAATGCAGACTTTGGAAGGCTGATGAAAGACAGTTGTTACTTTTAGGCCAACCTGGACTACACAGCAAGACCTTATCCAGAAACAAAAGTATTTTTGGTATTTTATTGTCACCTCTTGTAACTATCCATATATATAAAAGAAATATTCTAGAATTACATGATTTCACACGGTGCTAGTAGTTGTATGTTAAGGATGGCTCCTTAGTGAGTTGTTTGGGGTATTCTAGTTTTTATATAGAAAAGGGACTAAAATACCCCAAACAGTCCTGAAAAATTTGAACGAATTGGAGAACTAAGAAAGATGGCTCAAATACCTGCTGTACTTCCAAAAGACCCACATTTTGTACCCAGTACCCATGTCTGATGGCTCTTCTTAATTTTTTTTCAATTGTGTATATTTGTGTATATTTGTGTGAGAATATAAACACATAAATGCAGGAACTCTCTGAGGCCAGAAAGGGCATGGGATCCCCTGGAGGTAGAGTTACAGGTAGTTGTTGGCCAGTGTGGATATTGGGAACTGAATTTGGGCCTCTGAAAGGGTGGTATATATCCTCTTACCCTCTGGACCATCTCTCTAGAAAGTTAAATTGCATGCGCAAAGTTCAATTCATTATTAGAAAGAACAACAACAAAAACCAAGGAGTGATTATTAGGCAAATCTCCTGCCTTTTAAAGCTTTATGGTGGCTAAGCACTCTCTCTTTTTTAGCTATATCCCAGCTTCATTTTTACTTTTTTGAGTTGGGAATCTCCCTAACTTATCTGAGCTGGTCTTAAACCTTCTCTGTAGCTCAGACAGAACTTGAATTTACAGTCTTTCTGCTTTACCCTCCCAAGTACTTAAAATACAAGACTGTACCATATGCCTTTAATCCTAGCATGCAGGAAGCCAAGACCAGTCTGGGGTTTATGGTAAGATCCTGTTAACCAAAAAAAGAAATCTAGTGCTGAAAGTTGAGAGGGAGAGGGGACCTAATTGCCCTTGTCAGGCAGACATCTTCTTCGGTATATTATATATGTCTTCAGTATTACCCAATATAAAAAATTTTGTATGTCTACAGTATTTTTAGGTATTTAAAGGATTTGAAACATTTTATTAAGTTTTTTTTTTTTTGAAATCAGAACTCTTTGTTCTAAAATCCTTACTCTTTTATAACCTCAAGTATGTGATCATATTGTTATGACAAACTACCCTTGTAGTAGTGAGACTAGGGAAGGCGTGTAGGCAGGTTGACAGAAATAAGAACAAAAATGTCTTGCTCCTTAGGAAGGATATCTCATACACTTATTTTTCAAACTTCATTTTTACATGGCTTTCAGGTTAGCCAGAGCAGATTAGACCCTCATTAGGGCTTTTATTGTTTTTGTTTTTTAAAAAACAAAAAAAAGTATCTACCTCCTGACTGAAAACTGCTTTTTATGACCATGCTTTTTGTTTTACATAATAAGGACTCATGTAGTCACAGTTCAGAGTTTCTTTGTCAGGTGTGTGTTACACATACTTTTTGTGAATGTTGATGACCTGCTTCTCTACCCTTTCCTCACTGGATTTAGAAATCTAGATCTTTCATTGTCTTTTATTGTAGGAAAGTGGTAAATTGTATGGTTTCGGTAATGTTTGGTCTTTTGCTTTTCAGTCCTTATTTGGAAAAAACTTGACAACAATTTTGAATGAATATGTAGCCATGAAAGCAAAAGGTAAGAAATTGGATATCATTGCTTTAAGACATAGTCTTATGAAAAGCCTTGAAAAAGCTTAATCTTATTCTGATAAGATATATTTTACTGGGAAACAGAATTCAATTTTGCTTAGAATTCAATTTTGCTTATATTGAGTAAAGCATTCTAAGACTCCAAATGTTAACTAAAAGGCAGAAGCCAAAACTTGTATTTTAGAATGAAATTAACTCTAAGCTATTTATACTGATGAACAACCATTGTTATTTGCTAAAATATTTTGAGCTGACAATTTAATTTTGACTTATGTGTAATAAGAGACTAGGCACAGGACTTAGAAAATTGGCTCATAGTTAACAGAATATACAATAATAATTGTTCAAATTTCTGGTGATTCGAGGGGGAATTAGTGGTTATTTTCTTGACATTGTTCCTATAATATCACCAAAACTATTACTGTTAGATTAATTATCATAAAGTAATAGACAAAGGAGAAGTAGCTCTTCCTTTACTAATGCCTGGGTGTGTTAGCATCATGTTAGTTAGGGGTTTCAGATTGTAACTACTTAGTCTTTAATTCATTAAGAAGTATGGCTTACAGTTGTTTGTAATAAGGATATCAAGGATTAAATTTGCACATATAGAAGGAGTTTGTATAACCTTTCTGATATAATTATTAGCCTTCTAGGTTGTTTAGGTACACTTTTTTACTTGTATTGGATTTGATTCTCTGGTTTAAGAAATTAAAGCCACCTCATTACACATTTGCACATGATTATAAATAGGCTTGCTTCTCAATTTCCAGTGTAACGTCAACAATTTGGAAACAAAGTTTTTGTTTTTCTGTAATCTATGTCTTTGTTCAAATTGAAAAGTGAACTTTTGTAAACTGAGTTTGTTTCCTCTTACAATTTAGAAACATCAAATGAGGTCCCAACAATAATGTCATCTCTGTGGAAGAAGCTAGACCACACACTTTCTCAAATCAGGTACTATGCTCATTAAAATGTGCTGATTTAAGGATGCAAACACACTCAGGCTATAGAACTTAACGTCTTTATACTATGCATATCTAATATCTTTCTAGTTTTGAAGGTTTCCTAGAGGTGGAGGTTCTTTGCCTTTATTAGAAATGATTGGAAACAAATTGTATACTTTTAATAGAGTGTATCCAAATGAGGAAATAGTAATATACAGAAATTTAATGACATTCTCAACTTTGCATGGCTACTTAGAAAGTTTAGTCCAAGATATAAAAATCTTTTTTTATTAAAATTTATTTATTTGTTTGTTTGTTTATTATGTGTGCAGTATTCTGTCTGCATGAATGCCTACAGGCCAGAAGATGGCACCGGTCTCATTACAGGTGGTTGTCAGCCACCATATGGTTGTTGGGAATTGAGCTCAGGACTTTTGCAAGAGTAGTTAGTCCTCTTAACCACTGAGCTGTCTCTCCAGCCCAAGGTATAAAATTCTTTAGACAGCCATTTGTTACTACATATTGAGAGAATTATTGACTTCATGCCCAATTGATTCTTTCCTTCTGGAAATTTCTTTCAGTATTTTTAGTATTTTCTACTTTTAGTATTCTCTCGTGGTAGAATACTTGACTGCGGTCTACCTAGTTCATAGCCTTGGGTTGCCAGTTTTAGCATCCTTGGAAGTATACCAGATCTACTGCTATCAATGTTTTGGCATCTCTTATGTGATGGTAGAGTCTCATGAAAAACCCTTCCTCTCAAAGCTCCAAGTGAATATTCCATATAATTTCAAAAGATGCCTCATTTTTATCCTCCTGTTAGGGAAATGGCTCCAAATGCTTTCATCCCAGGAATGAACATCTTATTTGGTAGTTTTGTCTTTATATTTCTATAACTCATTTTTCTGCCCTTGGAAATAATCTTCAAAAGATTTTGCTAGTGTCTGGAGAGACAACTCAGTAAGTAATAGTGTCTGCTACACAAGCATGAAGACCTGAATTTAGCTTGAACCCATGTAAAAAGCAGTACATATTGGTGCTTGTCTATCACCCCAGCACTAGTTGGTAGGGGAAAGAAAGACCTGGAAACCTGAAGGTCATTGGTCAGCCAGCCTAGCCAAGTTGATGAACTTCTGGTTCAGTGAAAGATCCTGTCTCAATAAAGAAAAGGTAGTGAAGAATTAAGGAAAGATAGCCTAATGAACATTGCCTCTGTCCTGCATACGCTAAGCGTACCACACATGTACACACACATACACCTATGCCACCAAATACATATATTGCACATGCATACCAAAAATAGCTTTTACGGTCGTTGGTGCTCATGCCTTTAATCAGGAGGCAGAGGCAGGCGGATCTCTGTGAATTCGAGGCCAGCCTGGTCTCCAGAGCGAGTGCCAGGATAGGCTCCAAAGCTACACAGAGAAACCCTGTCTTGGAAAAAAAATAAAATAAAATAAAAACAAAATAGCTTTTACAATTCAGTCTGTTGTTGAGTTTTGAGGAGTTTTTTTGGGGGGGCGCTGGGTAGTTTTGGTAAGCTATTACATAGGAGTTAGATTCCTTTTACACAAGTTTGGGTTTTCTTAAAAGTTTTATGTTACTAAAAACCTTTGTTCAGTTTAAGTTTGTGGGTCTTGTTGGTAAAATTGACAAATTTCATGGGACAAGAACACAGTGTTTATGATTGTTTACCAAATATTAGTGATTTACATTTCACAGTAAAGAATTACTTTTCGGGGCTAGAGAGATGGCTCAGCAGTGAAAAGCACTAGCTGCACTTACAGAGGTCCTGAGTTCAATTCCTACATGGTGGCTCACCACCATACATAATAGAATCTGATGCCCTCTTCTGGCCTACAGATGTATATGTAGATACAGCACTCATATATAGAATACATGAATATAAAAAAACTTTTTTAAAAAGATTACTTCCTATTATGAATATTTTATGTTTGCTTTTCTACATATATGAAGGTTCAACAAAATACTTTCATAGTCAGATGTGACAGCAGGATGTCCTTGAACTCTGCAGTTCTAAAGTATTGATGTATATGAATCAGCATTTCTTTGTAGGAAAGTCTGTTGTTTACTTAAACATATCAAGTTCCTAAAGTCAGGTCAAGCTATACCTTAATGTCAGAGCACTCCAGTGTATAATTGTTAATTGGATAGAAATTTGATCACCAAAAATATGTTGTCTGAGTGCTTATGTGATTCTGTTTTTCTTCTAAAACAAATCACAATTGGATACCCCCAAAAGACATATAGACTCTTTATATTAGGGAAATCACCTTTTAACTCATAATTTACTGCAGTTCTGACCATAACTAAGTCAGAATATATATCTAAAACAAAATACTTAAAGAGTAACTACTTTGTTTTATTTGTTAGGAACATGCAAAGTTCTCCAGGGTTTGCTGCCCATCAGAGAGGTTGGTATTTAACTTTCAGCAAGGTTCAACATTACTTCACATTCTGTCTCATGAGCATTTTAACTAACAGCATAGCTGTGCTAGAGCTATGTTTTTTTTTAATTACTTTAAGTATAATCATTAGATATTTTCATGTATCATAGTTGAGGGGAGTTGAGGTATAGGTTACTGGTAGTACATGTACAGGATCTTGAGTTTGATCCCAACAATTTAGAACAAAATTAAAATTAAAACCATATTATGTGCATATATGCAAATATACATTTTTGTGTCTATATATACACATATAAAGTATATCCTACTATTACTTTTGTGTATAAAGTAGTGGCATCCTTAAGAAATCTGTAATTTTTAATATCTGAATTTGGGGGTAACATTATCAGTATGGATTACTGCAGAACAGGTATATTGGGATTTGTGAAGTATACTGTATTTGTTTTAGTTTGTTTCACGTGAAATTGTTGCATAAATTTGTTTTATTTTTTTAAGGCTTTCTTGTAACTATAGATCTAACATGTTGTATAGTGTACAGGTCAACAGGTTCTGAAATAACTGTGATATGAGTTAACTTTGTAATGCCCATGTGTTTCAGCACGAACAAGAAACGGAATTGCAGAAATCAAGCGACAGAGATGGCTTGCATCTCAGACAGCTTCCGGCAATTCAGAGTTAATGGCTTTACCTTATGGTTCAGGACAATTTACCACTTCTCCTTTGGTAGCCACACAAACTGTTAAACCAACTGGCCAAATTTCAGCTCCAGTGAGGTCAAATATTGTAGTAGTCAACCAGTCACAGTCACAAAATGCTGTAACTAGTAAGTTTCATTCTTAAATTCTGTTAATCCAAGTACAATGCCTTATATTTATATACTGAATCATGGCCTAAGAGAGAGATAAGAACTTATAGAGGGAGCAGACTTCAAGTAGTTCGGCAACAAGAATGTAAGCATGTAACTCTGGGTTTCATCCCACCTCTGCATAAGACTGGCTCACCTGTAATCCCAGCACTGAGGATGATCAGAAATTCAAGGGCATCCTCTGCTGCATGCCTTCAAATAAAAACATCTTGACTTAGTTAAAATCTAGGCATCATTGTAGTTGAAATCTTCCTTTTCAAAATGAAATCTATCCCTGAATTCGTCAAATTCTTAATTTGGGTGTAATAATACGAAAGACCTGACTATGTTTTTAAATAGAAATATACGTTATATTTTTACCATCTTTTTACCTTGAATGTCAGTCTGTCCTCCTGAAACATCTTCCCAATATACCACTATATCCATGTATTAGATATTTTGTATATTCTCGGCTGAGTGTCACTTCTAATCTAGATCATTCTTGTTATATACATGTTTATTGAAGTGAAAAAAGAATAGTAAGAAATGGCAAGCAAGTTAATACATGCTTTGGGATTTGAATTCAGGACTCATCTCTCAGTCCAGAAAAAGAATTTTATTGCCACACATTAAGATTACACTGGGCAGACATTGGCAGGAACATCTCTGAGTTCAAGGCCAGCCTGGTCTACTGAGAATTCCAGAACAGATGGGGCTGCACAGAGAAACCCTGTCTCAAAAAAAATCAAAGATTGTTCATTTCTGTCTTTCTCCAAATCCTGTTCTACACTAGGAGCATTCCTTTGCTACTTTTTTATACTTGTTTTCTTCATGTTGTATGTATTTTGTAAAGGTGTAGGGACTATATTACATTGTCTTACTATCTCGTACAGTGTCTTGTTCATAGTAGTTCTTAGTAAATGTTGGATTTTAATATACAATAATAATTGATATCTAATGTTTTTTATGCCATTGCAAGTTTACAAAATGTGTGTTTCTTTGACTTATTGTGTTTTCTTAACAATGCAGCTGCAGAGTCTTTAAGTGTCATTCCTGGTCCTCCAGAGAAGAAATCTCAGACTAGTTTAATGTCTCCTGGTAGACGTAAAAGGTAATTACTTTTTATACTTGACACATTGCCAGTAGCCATTTAAAACAGACAAAAAAAGAATTTAGCAAATATTTACACCATGAATAAAGTAACTAGATTAAGTTCTTGGGACTATTATTATATTCATTCCAAAACCACATTTTTTCCAACATTCTGACTTCACTAAATTTGAGTTGTGTTTTTGAATCAATAGTGTGTTTCTTATTTTTCACTAACTTTTTGTAGTGATGTGTGGAATAATGCACAATTTTAGGGTGTTTTCTTAAATGAATATAAATAATGTTAGTTTTTTTTTTATTATTAGTTCAAATTAGGAACAAGCTTGTTTCATATGTCAATCCCTTCTCCCTCTCCAACCCCCTACCCCATTCACCCTCCACTCCCCAGGCAGGGTAGGGCCCTCCACAGGGGCTCCACAAAGTCCAACACATCATCCTGGGCTGGGCCTAGGCCCTTCCCCATGTGTCTAGGGCAAGAGTGCATCCTTTCACGTGGGATGGGCTCTCAAAGTCCCTTCTTACACCAGGGAAAAATACTAATCCACCACCAGGGGCCCCCTCGAGTGCAGAGGCCTCCTCATTGACATCCATGTTCAGGGGCTGGATCGGTCCTGTACTGGCCTCCCAGACAGCATCTGGGGTCAATGTGTTCCCCCTTGTTCAGGCCAGCTGTTTCTGTAAATAATGTTAGTTTTATGGTTCAGAGGAAAACGTGTAGTTTTAAATCATGACAACATGTTTTCAGGCATGTTTATGGTCCACAAGAACACATGACGTTAAGTCATAACAGCATGTTTTAAGGTGTATTTTCCAGAAAAATTCTTCCTATTCTACTTCAGCTTATATTTCTTAAAAAATATGAGAGATTAGAGTAGGGTCTTGGTTTTTGTTTGTTTAAGTTTTTCGAGACTTCTCTGTAGCTTTGGAGGCTGTACTTGAACTCACTAAGAAGACCAGTCTGTCCTTGAACTCATAGAGTACTGCCTGCCTCTGCCTCCAAAGTGCTGGGGATTAAAGGCATATCTGCCAGCACTGGTCGAGAGATCAGAGTTCTAAATGTTTGGGGTTTTTTTACTCATTTTATTTATTTTTATTTTATTATGTGCGTTAGTGTTTAGCCTGCATGTATGTTTGTGAGGATGTCAGATCCCCTGGAACTGGAATTAAAGATAGTTGTGAGCTGCCATGTGGTTGCTGGGAATTAAACCCAGGTCCTCTAGAACATCCGGTGTTCTTAACCACTGGCCATCTCTCCAGCCCCCTAAATGGTTTTTAGATGATTCCTCATATGTCAACCAGTAGGTTTTTTTTTTTTGGGGGGGGGGTTGTTGTTGTTCTTTTACTTTTGTGGTTTCATAGAGCCTTTATTATAAACCTTTTCTAATTCAAGACTGACTTTATTAAAGACTTTCTGATTTAACTACATAAAACATTCTTAATATTCAGTAACTTTCACCTTTTTATTATAAAGTTCATGAATAACTAATTTTTTTTCATAAACCCACTAATACAGTTGGTCTCATTCCATCACAAGATAGGCAATGAGATCGGGATTGTAGCTTTGTGGTAGAACATGTGCCTCGAATGTGTGATCCATGGGTACCTGCTAGGTACCCTGTGATCCAGCAGTACCAAAGAAAGAAGAGGATAAAAGTAACAGAGCTCATATACTTTAAACCGCGTAGCTAGTGAGTTTTTTTGTTTTATGTTATTTTGGTTTTTGAGGGTTTTTTTCAATTCTTTGTTTACTTTTCATCGTTTTAGTTTGCTGTTCAGTAGAACTCGAGTTCATTACATATGAATCTATGTCTGATAATACATTTTCTAGTCTTCTGACTTTGTTTTTATGGAAAGAGAAAAATACTACCATTATTATCTCAAGATTTTTATATACATTATCATTGATCTCTTAAACATAATGGTAAAAGACAAGCTTTTAAAATGTATTTCAGTGAATCACAAAGGAAGAGTTTTACGTCATCTGGACCTCATTCTTCAATAAGGAATTTACAGGATCCAAATGCATTTGCAGTAGAGAAAGTAAGTGACCTTCCCAAAATTTGCAGCTTGAAATATTCTCAAATTTAATAACACTGGTATATATATAGTTATGTGTGTTTATGAATTTTGGTATGAATATGAGAACAATTGAATTGCCTTTGGATTGCCTACTGATTGAATAGAGAATTGTAACTGTAAAGTAGTACTTAGAGAACATACATGGTAAATTTACCAAGTAAAAATTTTTTGTAATTTCCCAATCCTGTAATTTGATTGAGCATTTTACCAGGATCAGATAATTAAAGGACTGTGTGACAAAAACTGTAGAACTGCATTTTAGATGCATTGAAGACCAAGTTGATAAAAGATCTGTGACAACACTTCTGAAATGCAAAATATTTTGTTCAGGCCTGAGTGTAGAGGTAGGCACCAGTGCTTGTGTTTCTACTTACAGCTATCATAAACTATCTACCAATATGGATTTGTTTTTGTGGTTTTTTTTTTTTCATTATTTATTTAGAGATGAGGTCTTGTTTATGTTGTTGAGATTGAACTCAAAACTCCTGACTACCAATTTATAATCATACCTCAGTCTCCCAAGTTTCTAGGACAAAAAAAAAAGCTTTGATTTGGGTTTTAGTGAATAATATAATTCTTTTCTATCCTTTTATTAGTGTTCATTTTCCTTTTCAGCAAATGGTTATTGAGAATGCAAGAGAGAAAATATTAAGCAACAAATCTCTTCAAGAAAAACTAGCAGAAAACATAAATAAGTTTTTGACTAGGTGAGTTGTGTAATTCAAATCTCTTGATTGTTTTTCCCTAACTACCCAGCTGCATTAACAGTTTTCCTTTCTGTGTTACAGTGATAATAGTATTGCTCAAGTACCTAAGCAAACAGACAGCAACCCAACAGAGCCAGAAACTTCAATTGATGAACTCCTAGGACTTCCGGTATGGGTAGTTGTGTGTGTGTGTAGGGATATGATTGTGTGAGAGACCTTTTGAGGGTTTTGTACATTAGAACTAAAGGGTATTTTGGTTTTAAAATCATTGCCAAAAAACTATATGTATAAAATCTAATTTAAAGTAATTAAAATAAAATGTTCATCATATATTTAATCTGTTTCTGAACACATTTGAGCAGTGAACACATTTCAAAGACTCATTTATTTAAATAGTAAAAATGATCAGATTTTTTTTCCACCCTCTAATAGCTTACCTGCTTTACAGATATTGGTGCAGCTTTATTATACACATAAAAATTATTCATGCAAGTATTCAGTACTTGCAGATTCACTGCATGATATCTTTGTATTTGATAAACAGCAACACTCTCGTCTTCCCTTTCATCCCCATTGCTAGGAACTGAGTAGTAATTCAAAGATAACTGGAATAGCATGTTAAATATGACTTGCATTCATCATATGTCTTCTAACAAACTGATCCTAAATGTATCATTTTTCATTCGTAATTTCTAGTTTCCTTCCCTAACTTTTTTTGTCATGCTTGAGCTTTTTATGTGTCAGTGATGCTTCTCACTGTTTTCAATGAACTTTCACTTCCAACATTTGACGGGTTTTTTTTTTTTTTCACTTGCTGACTGTATGTGACATGTTGCTAATTTTCTTAATTTCATAATGCTTCTTCCTGAGTTGAAGACCTCATTATTTTCTGCTTAAAGTCATTGATTAATTTTAGAAGTAGAATTCCTCCTCAAATTTCAGCTATATAGTTTATCTAGTCTTTACTATCTTTGTGTAGTCAGTAACAGAAGTTGGTTATCTCTCGGTGATAGCTTCTTCGTTAGTTTCATGCATGTGTTTATTTGGGTCTATTTTCCAGTTTTATTTAGGGATGGTTCTTACTTTTAAGGGTTCCGTCTCTAGTACCACTCAGAGGGAGAAAACAAACTAATACAACAGCAACAGCACCAACTAACATCAGTTAATACATCACTGAAGACTGTAAAACAGAAAACAACAAAACTAATGTAGTGTACTATAAAGTTAAAAATTAGTAAAAGTAAATGTAAAAATAAGTGAATGAAATAAAGGCTAGGGAAAGACAAGAAAGAGAGGTTAAATAAAAGAATAGAAAAGAAAGCCATAAAAAATAAGAAGGAACTTAGTGGTTAAAAAAAAAAAAAATCAAGCCAGGCTTGGTGGTGGAAGCCTTTATTTAATCCTGGCACTCAGGAAACAGAGGTAGGAGGATCTCGGAGTTAAAGATACGGCTAGTCTAAACATCTAGTTCTGAGATAGCCAGGATTATATAAAGAAACTTTGTCTCAAAAACGTACGGACAAAAGGACTGTTGCCTAGTACCAAAATAATATGTGGAAAAAATCTGATAAATGTATTTATTTATTCTGTTTACAGAATAAAATTTTAAAAATAAAAAGGCTTTTTAAAAAAGATAGTTAAAGCCGGGTGTTGATGGCGCACGCACTCAGGAAGCAGAGGCAGGCGGATCTCTGTGACTTCGAGGCCAGCCTGGTCTCCAGAGCGAGTGCCAGGATAGGCTCCAAAGCTACACAGAGAAACCCTGTCTCGAAAAACCTAAATAAATAAATAAATAAATAAATAAGATAGTCAAAATACTACTGAAAGTATAATTAAAAGAGGAAACACAAGGGTGAGGAGCTGCGTTATTGCAGCAACTTCTTTATGGATACTCTACAATTTAATCTGTGAGGTAGAGGTACAGGATGGGAATCTCTCAGAGACTTGTTTCCCTATGATTTAGGCTGGTCCTAATCCTGTACTAGAGAAATATCTTTCATCTTAATAGAGCTGTCTTTACTTCAGTTGCTTCCCTCAGTCTATAGGCTGAGTTTTCCAATTTTATCAGTTCATGTACCCTATGGTGGCCAGTGTTGTAGCTAGCAAGTGTCTTGGAGTCTTTTGTGAGTGAGGGAAGCAAACAGCACTGAGATCAGTGTAGGTGCACTGACCTCCATACTTTGAAAACTCTGTAGACATTAAATATCTTGCTAATGGGATGTGACTCTGGACATGAGAAGTAATTTGCTGAAGCTTCAGGCTTCTCAGGCTAATAGTATCTGCAGTTATCAGGTGATGATGGGCTTGCCTAGCCACAGTGAAGGTGACTGTTGCCAACTATATTCTTCAGTGCCCAAGCCAAACTCTTAAACTGTCCAGCATTTCCATAACTGTCTTCCTTCTTCCTATAACTACTTGCCATAGCTGTCTCACCCTGGGTATGTGGGAAGTTGATTCTAGGCTCCCTTACTTGTGATTATCCCATGTTTCAGGTCTCAGGTTACCTCATCTTTGTAGAATCCCTCTCAAGATAGTGTCCACTTACAGCCCTCCAAGACAGGGCAAGTTACAAAGTGGGCCTTTTCTCCACTGCTAGCCTAGCACAATAGAGGACTCACTATCTCACCTACACTCCTATCAGCATTTGAGGACTTTGAGAACTCTGGGTTTGTCTTGTGGATGTGTAGGACTGTCAGTCTTTTTCATTACTGCCACATGGCTTAATTTTGTGTAAGGTTTATGTTTGCCTTCCTCAGGCACTATTGGAGCCATGTGCTTCTGAGTACCTTTTTACTATTATCACCATCCCTTATAGATATCCTGTTAACTTCTGTGATGTCAGGTGTTGTCCTTCCACCCATTCTCTTTGAAATAGAGTCTGATTGTTCTTGTCCTGGCTCTTCTCATCAACTACATTTTCTAATTCATTTTCTTTTAGATAAGTCTCTTGTTCAAATCAAAAGGAATTTTCTTGTAGGGAAATACTCATGCAGAGGTTAACAGCACATGAATAATTTCTCTCATATTAAAGCCATATTACTTCTATTTATTTATGCCTTTACTTTTACTTTACAGAGTGAAATCCATATGTCTGAAGAAGCAATACAAGATATATTGGAACAGACAGAATCAGACCCAGCATTTCAGGCTCTCTTTGATCTTTTTGACTATGGTAAGTACACCATTTATTCTAGGAGGTAGACAGAATTTTCTCCACTATCTTGAGTAACCTAACCCAGAATAAAGTAACATCACCCAGGGCTTTGTTTACTTTGGAAAGTTTAACTATAAAAATGGAGACTTGGGTTTGGTTTTTGTTTTAGTTTGGTTTTGTGTTTTGACTAGTCAGCATGAGCTATGCTGGGTCTGTTACAGTTTAGGTAAATATAATTGAGAGATCCTAAAAGAATGCAGAGTATTCAGCCTTGAAGTCAGAACAGCCATAGTATCAGCCTTTTCTATGAACTTGTTACATGTGCATATTCTTGAAGAACCTTCCAGAAGATCTTAATAAACATCTAACGTTAAGAACCACTATTTGGGCTGGAGAGATGGCTCAGCGGTCTGTTTTTCCAGAGGTCCTGAGTTAAATTTCCAGCAACCAAATGGTGGCTCACAGCCATCATAGTGGGATCTGATGCCCTCTTCTGGCATAAAGTCATACATGCAGATAGAGCATATACATAAAATTAATAAATCTTTATTCTAAAAGAGAGTGAAAACCACCAGTTGACCCAGGCAGTGGTGGTGCAAACCTTTAATCCCAGCACTCAGGAGGCAGAGGCAGGCTTTGAGGCCAACCTGATCTACAAAGTGAGTTCTGGGACAGCCCAGGACTGTTACATAGGAAAAAAACTTGTCTCAGTAAAAGAAAAAAAAAGAAAGAAAGAAAGAAAAGAAGAACCAGCAGTTATAGTCAGGTATCATTACATGTGCACATTATCTCAGTATTCAAAAGGCTGAAGCAAGAGGGTTGCTTGAACCGAGGACTTGAAAAGCAGCCTAAGGCATCATGGCAATACCACAAATGATGAAAGTTTAGTGAGAAAATCCTTGAATTTGTAAGTAACATGTAAAGAAGCATGGTAACACTTTTAGGGGGTGGGTAGGAATACCTATAATATTCCTTAGGGCTTTAGAGGTAGAAGCAGGAAAATCAGGAGTTCAGGGTCATCCTGAGCTACCTGACACCCTATCTCAAAAAAAACAAAGTATGATTGAAATAAAACTTTTAACAATTATTTGAGAATGGTAGTATTCGTGCTTTTTTTTTTTTTTTGTATGGTCATTTAATTATTTCTTACTCTTTTTAACAGGTAAAACAAAGAACAATAAAAATGTATCACAAAGTGTTTGTAGTCAACATATGGAAACTAATCCTAATATAGTCTTAGCTGAAGAAACCAATCTAGCAATTAAAAGTTCTTTTGAAACAGAAGAATCTGGTAAGATTTTTTATTTTGTTAATGACATCCACAAAAATATTAAAATTAATCTCAAAATTCAAAAACAAAGTACTGTTTAAATCAGAAGTTACTTAAATTACTACATAGTTCATTTTTATGCTTATAATTTTCTGTCCAATGAGAAAAATTGTTGCTAGATCTGTAGTACTTTGATTAAAAAATTAATTTTTCATACTCATTCTTTCATAGAGCAATAAACATACAACCTAGTAGTAAATAGTATTGGCCAGATGGACAAGTCTGTAACAAAATAATTTCATTAAGGTTCGAATTCCAATGCCTAATCTGTTAGGTTCATGTGTTAAGAGTTTTTCAGCCTTCTGAGTTGAGCTGACAGTCAATTGTTTCAAGGAAATTTTACAATATATGCTGATAGTATTGAATGTGGTTATTTGTAGGTTGTCCTACATTTCTACTATATCTACTATCTCTACTGTCTTTATTCAGAGTCTTACAGTTCTGTCTTCTTTTTCTTTTTGGTTTTTCGAGACAGGGTTTCTCTGTGTAGCTTTGGAGGCTGTCCTGGCACTCGCACTGAAGACCAGGCTGGCCTCGAACTCACAGAGATCCACCTGCCTCTGCCTCCCTAGTACTGGGATTAAAGGCGTTCACCACCAATGCCTGGCAAGTTCTGTCTTCTATGGAGTGCCAATGTAGCATAGTTAGTCTATACTTAGTAAGTACTCTGTGAATTAAAAGAAAGCATGAATAAGTCAATATTAAAATTTTAAAATATAGAATTTTTAAGTATATAGAGTTGTCAAGTATAACACAAATGTGTAGAAGTACATAATAAAAATGTATATAGCTCTCTGTTACAAAATCAAATCAAGAACTTGCCTGTGGAATCACCTCTCAGTGAGAAAAGGATCATTGCCAGCACAACAAAGAGTACTTTCAGTAACTCCATTCTCCGCTTCCTGGATCTCTGTTCTTCAGATAGCCTTCATTTTCACTTCTCATAATTTGGTAAACTTTATGCCATTTTCAATACCAACCATCTCCATTTATTTAGTCTCTCTACAAGCTATGCCTGATCATCATTTCTCCTTACCTGTTTTCTTGGTTGGTTGGTTGGTTAATTGATTGGTTTTTGAGACAGGTTCTTTCTGTGTAGTCTTGGCTGTCCTGGAACTTGCTCTATAGACCAGGCTGGCCTTGAATGCAGAGATCCACCTTCCTCTGTCATGCAAGTGCGGTGATTAAATGCATGTGCTGTCTTCACCACTACCCAGCTTCTTGTCTGTTTTTCAGTGCCTAATGGTATCTAGTTTTCTCACATCTTGTCTTTAAAAACTAGTTTTGGAGTATCTTTATTTGAGTTCATTGTTAATAACAAAGCTCAACTTACCATTTCTTAGACTGAGCTATATATATTTGTGTGTTCGTTTGTGAGTTTGTTCACATCTAGATTATGTTTCACTTAAGCTTTACCATAAGCAAAATAAAACTTGTAATCCTACTCTCAGAAAGTCTTGCAAAACCATTAAGAAACCACTTTCAGGCTAAGAATGGAGCTTGTAGCAAAGTGCTTATGTAGCAAAAACGCTCAAGTTAATCTCTAGCACTATTTTATTTAATGTAACTTATCCTGTGTTTGTATGGCCTAACATAATTTCCCCTAATCTCTCCCTCAATACAGAATTAAGTAGGCTCTACACACAATATGGTTTTTACTAATTATGATAGTTACAGGCATTTTTCTGGATTTTTCCTTATTATATTTTTCCCATATTTGTTCAAAGTGTCTAAATTATGACTGCTATAAGACTCACTATATTGATGCTACATTGTTTCTTCTTAAAAAGATTTTTTCTTAGTCTCCCATCGACTTTTTTCCTATACCAAATATACTATTACCGTTTTCTCCATACCTTATTACAATTTTCTGTTCATGTATTCTTTTCTAGATGTCTTAATCTCTATAAGGTCATTGAGTGACTAGTTCATATTTGCATTCTACAGATGTGTATAGTTGTCCCCAATAAATATGTTAAGTGTTAAAGTATACACAGAAATTGTGTAAATTGTATAAAATGATCTTGGTCTCATTTCACCATTAAAAATAAATCGGGGGAAAAACAGGTCAGTCATGGCAAAATTTGAGAATATCATCACTCAGGAGGCTTGAAGCATGAGGATCACTGCAAGTTCAAGGCCACACACAGTGAGACCTATGTAAAAAACACTGATAGGAGAAAAAAAAAGTCAAGATAGGGAAAACACTATTTCCACTATTGTTTAGAGCCAGGTTAGGGCATTTTGTCTTCTGGATGTTCTTAAGCCTCTATACATTTTCCTTCTTTGGCATGTGTTTTCATAGGGAAACAATTTGATATTTGTTCACTGCATCAGTCTTAAACTTATTAGTATGTCAAAGGTTAGTATTTTCTTGGCAAAGTAGATTGTACAGGAAAAGTGACTGCTTCAGAAGCTAAACATACTCAACGTAACTTTCCATCACACTGGTGTTTTACAGATGGGCAATCTGGTCAGCCTCCATTTTGTACAACCTATCAAAATGAAGATGTATTATTAAGTGATTTGAAGAATGACAACAACCACGATGTTCTTCGACAGGAATCCCAGGAAAATTTCTCCCAAATAAGCTCTAGCATGCAAAAAAAGGCCTTTAAAACAACTGTACCTGCTGAACAGAAGTGTGCCCTTGACATTACCTTTGAGTCTGTGTCGAATTTGAGTGACTTTAACCAAAGAGGAAGCTCTACTGAAAGTAATGAACATTGTTCTGAGTTATATACCAGTCAGATGCCCACTGAAGATGAAGTGGCTATGGAGGTTGAAAAGAATTCTTTGTCTCCAAGTCTGCTGAATGAACCTCAGTTACAGCCTGATCAGCCTGATATGCCAGTAACTTCATTTGTGTCTCTTGGTGGTGAAACAAATGATGAAAACTTAATTCTCTCTAGGAAAAATTCCCAGCTTTTATCCCAGAGTACTCCATTAACTGGAAAGCCATCTAAAAGTCAATTTTGTGAAAATTCTAACAATGTAATAAAAGTTAAAACTAATTCCCTTGGTTCTGAGTCCCCAGACTCTAGTCAAATTCAAAACAGTAAAATTGAAACTAATAGTGAATCATCAGTTGCAGCACAGCCACTACCGGATTGCCAAGATAATTCTCCATTACAAAGTAAAATATCACCTGTGACTGTTGAAAGTTTAGGTTTAAATGTATCTGAACAAATAGAAATTCATCTTGAAGAATCAGTCCCTTCAGATAAACAGCTCTCCAATGGTTCAGCATCTGTTGACTTAAATCATGGGGAAAACGAGACTGAGACACGTAAGTCTGAGAACTCTCAAGAGCCTTCCTCTTCTGTGAAAGATGGAGATACTATTTTTCTCTCTTTGGGTGAACATAACAGCTCTGAAGAACTTGCACTGGTTCCCCAAGAGGGTAACCCTATGAAAAATAATCATTCGCTGCCTTCAGAATCTGGTGGTTCAGTGGGAGGTTCTCTTGAGACCCAAAATATTGATGGTAAACCTAGCAAAGACTCAGTGGATGTAGATGCATCAAGTATTGTCTCTCTCAAAATTATCATTAGTGATGATCCATTTGTTTCCTCAGATGCAGAGCTCAGCAGCGCTGTATCTAGTATCGGTGGAGAAAACTTGCCAACGATAATTCTGTCTTCTAAATCTCCCGCCAAAAATGCAGAATTTGTTACATGCCTGTCTTCAGAAGAAACTGCGAGTGCTGTTGTATCTGTTGAAGTAGGGGATTCTGGCTCAATGGAGCAGAACCTTTTAGTACTCAAACCTGAGGAACCAGTAGTAAACAACCCTCAGAATGAAGATAGCATTGCATTTTCAGCCAGTGTTGCACCATGTGTTCCTAAGGATGGAGGATACATACAGTTGATGCCTGCCACAAGCACAGCCTTTGGCAATTCAAGTAACATTTTGATAGCTACCTGTGTGACTGATCCAACAACCTTGGGACCAACTGTCAGTCAATCTAATGTAGTGGTATTGCCTGGGAATTCTGCACCTATGACTGCACAGCCTCCTCCACAGCAATTACAGACACCACCAAAGTCTAACAGTGTATTTACTGTCAACCAAGCTGTGTCGCCAAACTTTTCACAAGGTAACTCTAAGAGCATATTGGAGGTGAGCTGGGGATATAGTTCATTGGAAAAGCACTTGTATAACATGTACAAGGCTGTGGACTCTATCTCCACCACTGAATGAAAAGAGATGCATGTATGTATGTGTGTATAATTTATATGTGTGTGTGCACACATATTTTGGAGCTTCTCTGGATTGCAATCTTAATTTTCTTGTGTGAAGTCACTGACTAGGTAATAATATAGATAGTTCCTATGACAAAATACTATACAAATAATTGCTTATGCATCTTTCTTGCTATCCAGTTCAGCCAGATTTTGTTTAAATCTGGTAGGCTGTAGCTTTATTTTTTTTTTTCTTTGCGAGTTTTTAATGTACAACACTAAGCTGTAAAAAAGAAAAAGCCTAATTCATTGCATACCTATATATATGCTTCAACTCGATCTAGCAGGGTATTTCTTTATTTTTACTTTAATCATGGTTCTTTTGCAGGATGGAGTTCAAGACAGGGTTTCTCTGTGTAGCCCTGGCTGTCCTGGAACTTTCTGTATAGATCAGGCTGGCCTCAAACTCAGAGATCCACTTGTTTGTCTCTGTCTCCCCAAGTACTGGGATTAAAGGCATGTGCTGCCACCTCCTGGCTCTAGTTTAGAGAGACTTTCAAGAAAACTTAAATTCTATAAAACCCATTCTAATTACTCATGTTCTGGTGCTATTTAGAAATGATTCAAGTTGGGGCTGGAGAGAGAGCTCAGTGGTTAAGAGCACTGGCTGCTCTTCTAGGGGACCAGGGTTCAGTTCCCAGCATCCACATGGCAGCTCACAGCTGTCCATAACTCCAGTTCCAGAGGATCTGACACCTTCACACCAATGCACATGAATAAAATTAAATAAATTTTTAAAAAGAGAGAAAAATAATTCAAGTCTTTAGAGACTTCCCCAAGGGCTCTTGTCTTCATTGTATGTTGCTTTACATACAGTTAACAATCGGCAAAATTATCATAGCAATCAAAGAATTCACACATATTCACCTACATTCCCATTGTACTGATATATAGACAATGAAATCTGATGAAATATTATCAACTAAGCATTAAATTTGGTGAATCTATTTCAAATGATGGAAAGGCCAGAATTGCTGAAGAATATGAAGCTTGCATTAAAACCTAGAGAAAAGAGGTAAGATTTGAAGCCAAGGGAAGTAGAATAAGTATTCCTGGATACTTGGCAGGTTTATGTGAAAATAAGATCTTACAGGGATAGTTAGCCTTTTAGGTAAAGGTGCATTTACTACCAGGACTAAGTTACTATAGCTTTTCTTGTGGTTGACTCCTAAGGACCATGTGGTCACTCTAATTTTCCCTAGGTAGATTAATCTGGTTACAAAAGTATGTTCTTTTTGCCCAGTACCATTAAGATATAATACATTGAGTAAATGGTTAAGGGCTATAAGTACTCTCTTGGAATCCAAGTTTTCTTCTATAAGTTCAAACAGAACAGTCACTACTCAGTTCCTAATTAGTTTCAGTCTTTGTTAGAATAATCAGTGTGTAATAGGATCTTCTAGCCAGAGAGTCTTGAGCTTAGGATAATATCACTAAATGCCCTACATCTTAATATTTAGATTTGCTTTGTTTTGAATTCTTAACTTTTATTACTATACTTGATCAAAAAAAAAATTGGGGGGGGGTGGAGATTTTCGAGGCAGGGTTTCTCTGTGTAGAACCCCTTTGGAGCCTGTCCTGGAACTAGCTCTTGTGGTTACTATTTTTGTGATGAAAACACCATTACCAAAAGCAACTTTGGTGGGGTAAAGGGTTTATTTCACTTACAGTTCCATATAGTAGTTCATCATCAAAAGCAATGAGGGCTGAAACTCAAGGCAGGGACCTGGCGTCAGGAATTGATGCAGAGGACATAGAGGGGTGTTGCTTACTAGTGACCCCCACCCTGGCTTGCTTATCTTGACTTGCTCAGTCTGCTCAGGAATGGCACCACCCACAATGGGTTGGACCGTCCCACATCAGTTACTAACAAAATGCCTACAGGCTTGCCAATCTTAAAGAGGCAGTTTCTCAATTGAGGTTCTGTCCTTTCAGATAACTAGCTTGTGTCAAGTTGACATACAACTAGTCCGCACAATAGACCCATTATCACCTTGACACACAAACACATCACTGTTAAGCCATAACCTTTCTTTTCTTATACTTCCCAAAGATCACACATCAACATTACAATATAATCATTCCAAAATTTTAAAGTCCCATAGTCTTTAAAAATAGATTCTCTTAGGGTCGGAGAAATGGCTCAGTGGTTAAGAACACTAGCTGTTCTACCA
Organism: Cricetulus griseus; assembly: GCF_003668045.3. Lineage (NCBI taxonomy): Eukaryota > Metazoa > Chordata > Mammalia > Rodentia > Cricetidae > Cricetulus > Cricetulus griseus. The sequence continues at coordinate 165,286,194 of NC_048597.1, forward strand.
GAGGGACCCAGGTTCAATTCCCAGCACCCACATGGCAACTCCCAACTGTCTGTAACTCCAGTTCTAGGGGCTATGACACCCTCGTGAATATATATACAGGCAAAACACCAATACACATAAGTTTTTTAAAAAATAATAATAATTCATTCTCTTTAAAATAGGCAATCTTTTAAAATCTGGACTTTTAAAATTCAGTGTTTGAATTGTATGCTCCTATCAAATCAAAAAATAGTTACTTCAGGAGGGAAGAACCAGGGCGTAGTCATAATCTGAACAAAGCAAAACCAAACTTACAATATTAATCATTCAATGTCCAGTGTCGGAGATTCACTCACAATCTTCTGGGCTCCTCCAAAGTGACCCAAAAGGCTTAGGTCTCTTCTCAGGCTCTGCCCTCTGCAGCACACGTAGCTTGTCTTCTAGACTATGGCTGGCTCCACTCCACCACTGCTGCTATTCTGAGTGGTCATCCTATATTGTTGGCATCTCCAAAACTGCTGGGGTCCCTTGCTGCAACTGAGCTGCACTTTCAATGATAGCCTCTCCTGGGCTTCTTCAGGGACTCCAGTCTTGCCATACAGTGCCAAGCCTCGGTTGCTCTCCATGACCCCTTCATGCCTTCAAAACCAGTACCAGCTGGGTGACTCTTAGACTACCAACATTGGCAACTAGTATGAGGTACAACCTTGGCTGCTTCTGGAATACAGCTTCCGTGTGCTGACCCCAAGGAAATCCTTCCCAGAAGACTTCACCTCAATGATGCTAGTCTCTTAGTCACAGCTGATTCTTCAGCACCAACTGTCCCAGCAAAGCAAAGGTTTTACTTCACTATTTCTGGGCTCTTGTTAATCATAGCCAGTTCTTCAGCTCCAGCTGACCAGACACTACAGATTCTTCACAGACAAGGCCCAGTATAGTCTTTCCTTCCCTCTGAAACTTAGTGAGCCAGACCTTCATCGTCTGTACTGCTCTTAACATTCTTGTTTCCGAGGTCCTAAAGGATAGCTCCCTGAGCTCTTAACATCTAGCCAAAGCTCCAAAGTCCTTCCACAATCCTCCCCAACACATGGTCAGGGTTGTCACAGTAATACCCCACTCCTAGTACCAACTTGTGTTTTAGTTGGTGTTACTACTGTGATGAGACGCAATGACCAAAAGCTACTTGGAGAGGAAAGGGTTTATTTCACTCAGAGTTCCATGTAGCAGTTCATCATCAAAAGTAGTGAAGGCAGGAACCTGGGGGCTGGAGCTGATAGAGAGATTTTCAAGAGAGAAGATTTGGTTATAGAATTTGTTTCAAAATACTAATTACTTTGACATTTATTGGTGTCAAAAGATTTAGGGAAGGAAACCTGATTTTAATGAAAATTGTTTTTTTAGGATCTGCCATCATAATTGCTTCTCCGGTCCAGCCTGTACTTCAAGGAATGGTGGGAATGATACCTGTGTCTGTAGTTGGACAGAATGGAAATACATTCTCTACTCCTCCTCAGCAGGTAGTATTTATGAACTAAAAAAATAGTGTGAGGAAGCATTCCAAACAGCATAATTAATTGTATGTTGTTGTTTGTTTGTTTGTTTGTTTGTTTGTTTTTCCTTCTAGGTCCTTCATATGCCTTTAGCAGCACCTGTTTGTAACAGAAGTATCACTCAATTCCCCATTCCTCAAAAATCTCAGAAGGCTCAGGGACTCAGAAACAAGCCTGTTACAGGTACTTGTTAAAAAGAGTTCAAATCAACTTGTGTCTGTAAAACAACAACTGAATGTTTTCATTCATTTTGGTTTTTCAAGACTGGATTTTTTGTGTGTAGCCCTGACTGAACTCACAGAAATCTGCCTGCCTCTGCCTGGCCACCAACCCCCAGTGAATGTTTTCTTCTTGTACACCCCTAACAGTCTTCCTTCCCTTCAGGCAAACAGTTTTTGATTGGACAGCTTTGATTCTGGTAAATTCCTTTGCTTTGCTGAATGCTTTAGCTTTTATCCATTACTCCCTGTTTCCCCAAATAATTTTGAAGTGTTTAACAAAGTTTGCATAGCATCTTCCCTTGTTCCCTTCTTTTGCCAGTAATCTTTCACTCACATAAAAAACATGAGTTACTCTTAACACACATTTCTCTTAGTTCAAATACTCATAATTTTCTGTCATATCAGTAGTGTCCTACCCTGGTTTTTGTTTTCTTCTTTAAGATTCTCAGTTTTCTGGTTCATCCTATATGTTAGTTGAATGAAACCCCACCCCCTACATAGTAGAATATATGACTTGCTACCTATACATTTCATTAATTCTCTGTTCCTCAGAAGCTCCTGGCCTATGGTGGTGGCAAATTCTAACCCACAGGTAGGAGACTAAAACAGGGTTAGGCCAGGATGAACAAGTTAAGTTAGTAAGACCCTCCTTGAGAAGGGAAAGGAAGTGAAGGAATTCCTTCACCCTAAGCATTCCCTAAGAACCTTATGGATTTCATTGGAATGTCTTATAATGTCTCCCCTTTTACCTCCAATGTTATTAACTTGGAACTACCTCCCCCCAACCACCCCTCTCATTTGTTTGTTTTGGGTTAGTTTGGCTTAGGAGCTTTTTAGTCTTGTTAATCTTTACAAAGAATCTGCTCTTTTATATATTGTTTTAGTCCCTGTTTCTGCCCTGATCTTCATTATTCCCTTCCATCTGTTTTCTGCATTTGAGTTTGAGATGCTTTGTTTGAATTTTGAGATGCGTCATTGTTATGTGACACTATTCTTGGAGAGACGTGAACAAACATCCCCTCGTCCCAGATAAGGAACCAGGAAACTGACCGTAGATCAGAGTCCAATTTGGTGAACTAAAAAGCTCTTTTGGATTTACTTCCAGGAATTTGGGTGAAGCAAAATGACTCAAACAGCTCCTGGGTGAGGCTTCTAGCCCCTAAGAAGTCTCATCAGGTGGCTGAACTAAAGCAGGGAGCATATATACCCTATAGGCGAGGGGTGATGACCTGTCTTTCACAAGATTTCTGCCCAAGTATGATCAAAAACTAGGCATTTAGTTTTGACTGCTTTAGGCATTGAGGTCTTGGGGCTACTGGCAACTTCAAGGGAGGGGCTGCTACAGCAGCAAAGAATGCAGAACTGTATTTTTGGCACCTTTGTTGTTGTTTGAGATTCTTTGATGGGGGAGGTTTGGAGAGCGAGAAATGGGACTTTTTGGATCAAGCAGGAGTGGGCTGGAGGTTCCAGCCAAACAAGCAGTTTGGCTATTCTACCTCTTCAGGCATCTGTGCTGGTCTTTGACTGTCTCTTAGCAATCCTTATTGTTTATATATGCATGGGAAGGGAGGGACTCTGATCAGCCTTAGTGACTTCCTGCAGCTGTTGAGCTGTTTACTTCCTGAGTTTAAGGAGATTCCCTGCAGGATGCATTTTTGCTTTCCTTTTAACATCCCTCATCTTAAGGTATTTCCCTACAAGATGGGGGGTTTTAATCTCAGGAAATTGCTGTACAATAACCATTAGGGTGGCCACTGGGTGGTGGCTAATGCTTTTAATCCCAGCACTTAGGAGGCAGAAGCAGGTAGATCTCTGTGAGTTCGAGGCCAGCCTGGTCTACAGTTCCAGGACAGGCTCCAAAGGCTACCCAGAAACCCTGTCTGTGGGGTGGGAGGGAGCCAAAAAATTAAGTTATTTATTTAGGATGTCTGATTATCATCATTCAAAAATATTGTTTAGTCTGCAGGTATCTAGTTTCTGAGGTCATCCTTTTAAATTAGCATCTATTAGTTATAGTAGAATTTCTGGTAGTGCTGGCTTGGTTGTTCTGAATTACCTTAACTTGTGCTTGTCTTGGAGTGTTTCCTTTTTTTTTTTTTTTTTTTTTGGTTTTTCAAGACGGGATTTCTCTGTGTAGACCAGGCTGGCCCCAATCTCACAGAGGTCCTCCTGCCTCTGCCTCCCAAGTGCTGGGATTAAAGGCATGGGCTGCCACCACCCAGCTGTCTTAGAATATTTTGAGAAGTAATTTGCTGGGTATAGGAATTAAGTTGAGAATTATTTACTTTCAGAGCTTGAAACATATCCTTTCATGCTTTTCTGACTTGAAGGGTGTTGACAAGAGATCTCATGTCATTTTGATGTTTCTACCTTTATGTGAGTTGGTGTTACAACTCCCTTACAGTTTTTACTATTGTTTTTTTGTTCTGAAATTTTGACTATTATATGTTGTAGGATTGCTCATTTCTGGCCACTATTAGTTATGGTTTGGGGGGTTTTGTTGTTTTATTTACTTATTTTTAAGATTTTTTTTATTTATTATGTATACAATGTTCTATCTGCATGTATGATTGCAGGCCAGAAGAAGGCACCAGATCTCGTTATAGATGGTTGTGAGCCACCATGTAGTTCCTGGGAATTGAACTCAGGACCTCTGGAAGAGCAGCCAATGCTCTTAATCGCTGAGCCATCTCTCCAGCCCCCTGTTTTCTTTTTTTAAAGGTTTATTTATTTTTTGTATATGACTATTTTGCCTACCTGGTGCCCATAGAGTTTAGAAGAGGGCACTGTATCTCCTGGAACTGGATGGCTGTAAGCCACCATGTGGGTTTGGAGAAATGAACACCAAGTGAGAGTAACTAGTGCTCCCACCACTGAGCCACCTCCCCAGATTGGGGCCCTTAATAGTTCTTGTTTTGGATCTCTTTCTTTCTCTCTACTTGAAAGATTCTTGGCTATGATTTCATTGACTACATTGTCTGAACCTATGGATTTTATCAGCTCCTTCTATCCCTGGATTCAGATTTGATCTCTGGAATATAATCCTTTTTTTTTTTTTTAAGAAATTTGGTTTAGATTTCCCCACCCCCACCCCCCTTCATGTCTGTATTGCCTCAACTTTGTCCTCCATCACCAACATTGATTCTCCTGCTTGCTTTTGTGTGTTGACAGTGCTTTCTGCTGTGGCTTCATTTAATGATTGGTTCTTTCATTTCTACAACTTTTGTATGGTTCTTTTTCATCATCTCAATTTCCTTCATGAGTTTTTGTTTCATGTTTTTATATTATTCCTTCAAGTTACTGATTATTTTATGTACTTTGGTAACTAATTTTATTATCTAGGTCATGGATTGATTTTCTTGTTTGTATGTTTGAGTCTTCAATATCATAGTTGATTTGTTTATAAATGGGACTCTGAAATCTTTTTAAAATAAACAGATGTCAGTATTTAAATAGTCAAGTAAAAAGGATCTGGGAGAGGGGAACAATAAGAATGATAAAGTATGTGTGTTAGATGTATGAAAGCAATAGAGAAAATATTGTATGTTAGGTTTGGAGAAAGGAAGGACGAATATAAAGCCTTAACTTTCATCTGAACTTTTAAAAGTACAAAAGTATAAGTACTAAAAATTAATAATAACAAAAAGGAAATGAAAAAAATAGGTCAGTCAGCATTTCTTCCTAATTGGGGAGAGCCTTCTGCTTTGCTTATTTCAGTCTATAAGGATGCTATAGCAAGTTTGCCAAACTGTCCATATAGCTTCTCCCTGCTCTTGCCAGGGTGGGGTCTGTTGAGAACCAGATTGAGACCCCTAACTACACCTCTGCTGTGATCTCCTGCTGCTGCTTGAAGTCTGTTAGTTCCGTCAGGATGCTGCAATACATTCCCCTTTCTGCTGCTTTTCCTGCAGTCCTAGTATCTGGCTCATCTGGGTAGTGGCAGAGGTGAGGAAATAGTGAGGACCTTGTGCCCTTTTCTGGTACCATATTTATGGCTGTTGCTCCACTTTCTTTTACATCTACATTAAGTTCAGGCTTCAGTTGGTACTGTCTCACCCTAGTGCTTCTAGCAGCATCTGGTGATCAGAGTTTTTGCCCAGCTCAGCATAGGCAGCGTGGTATGGCAGAGTATACCAGCTGGCTTCTTTATGGAGAGAAGTCTATCTAGTCTTATCTCTACTTCATGTAACTGTTTCTCTTTTTATTTTTTGTCCATTGGTGATTTTATTATTTTGACATTCTTCCATCCAAATTCCAGGTCTCACAAATACCACTTCTGTTTCATCATAGCTCCTTCCCACAAGGCACTTTCTTAAACTTAAGCTAGCGCTCTCTCTCTCTCTCTCTCTCTCTCTCTCTCTCTCTCTCTCTCTCTCTATCTCTCTATCTGTCTCTCTTTTTCTCTCCTGGATACAGGGCTTCTCTGTGTAACAGCCTAACTATCCTGGAACTCACTCTGTAGACCAGGCTTCGAACTCACAGAGAACCACCTGCCTCTTCCTCCCTGAGTGCTGGGATTAAAAGTATGCGCCACCAACACCTGGAAAATTTAAACTCTCTTAATCTAAGTACAGTTGACTTCCTTTCTCAGTTTTTTTTTTTTTTTTTTTTTTTTTTTTTTTTTTTGACATTTGCAGATTCAGCCAACCATAAGCAGAAGAAATTTTGGAGAGTTGAAGATTATATTTACATTTGTGCTGATCAGACTTTTCTCATTATTTTTCCCTGAACAGTACAATATTAATTATTAACATGATATTTGTATTATATCATATGAATAATCTAGAGATGATTAAAGGCTATGGTTAAGTTATATGCAAGGACAACTCCATTTGTCTGTAAAGAACCAGGCTATGTGCAGGCGCTGGTATCCATGGGGTCAGTTTACTCAAAGACACTTAATAGAGAACTGGTATAGTAAGTGCCATTAAAAGTTGTGGCTCTTGGCCCGAGCGTTGGTGGCCTTTAATCTCAGCACTCGGGAGGCAGAGGCAGGCAGATCTCTGTGAGTTTGAGGCCAACCTGGTCTCCAGAGCGAGTGCCAGGATAGACTCCAAAGCTACACAGAGAAACCCTGTCTCAAAAAAAAAAAAAAGGTGTGGCTCTTGAAGGCTGGATTCATGTTGGCCTGAAATTAAAGCAGATCATTTGGTCTGTATCTGGATTTCCTCTACAGCATGGATGAATATATTATAGAAAATGTAAGTATTAGAGAAAAAAATATATAGCTGGGTGGTGGCAGCACTCAGGAGGCAGAGGCAGGCAGATCTCCCTGAGTTCAAGGCCAGCCTGGTCTACAAATCGAATTCCAGAACACTCAGGATCGTTATACAGGATCGTTATATGTCCAAAAAACATATATAAATAAATGAATAAATCAATGTGTGTGTATGGAAATGTTTTGTTTGCAAATTAACTATCAGTTTTTTTTTCATGTAATAATTATCATCTGGCACATACTCTTTCAGTGGAATATATTCTTTCACAAATGTGTTTCTTTTCTAATGAGTTAATTTATAATTCCAGGGAAACAGTTAAATAATTTGACAGATTTGTCCAGTCTGTCAGGAGCATGTCATACGCAAAGGTGAGGATAAAATAATTTGTACCATAGATTATTAAAATGCTCAAATGACAGATTTCATGTTACTAAAAATGAGATGTTTTATTTTCATTTTAATAGAGCTGAAACTTCTGATAAGAATATAGCCACTGAACTTGGGAAAAAATTAGAAGAGGTCACAATTCCCCTCTCATCAGAGAGGGTAGCTCCTGCCAGCAAGCCATTTGAAAGTCATAGGCGTGTGCTGTGTTTCGATAGCACTGTTTCTTCTGTGACGGATACACAGGGGCCACAGTATAAAATGACCTCCCAAAACAAAGAAAAGAAGGAAACGTCCTTTCCTCATCTCGACTCCGCCATTGTGCCCTCCACCTTAAAACTGCCTCCTAATAATGCCATTAAAAGAGAGAGAGAGAAAACTGTGCCCAAGATTTTATCTAAATCAGAAACTGCCTTTAGCCGACACACCACTGTGAAAGAAATTCAGTCTGAGAAGAAAGTTTTCCCCACAGAAGTGGCCCTTGACTCTTTCCATAAAACAACAGCTAACAAGGAGAATGAGTTGTGCAGCGATGGAGAGAGGCAGAAGAGTCCAGACTCTTCTAAACTGCCTGTTGGGCAACAGAATGGGAGCTTACGGAATGAAAAAACTATAGCTTCCCTACAGGAGTTGACCAAAAAACAAACCACATCCTCAAACAATAAAAGTGCTACTTCTATAGGTGGAGCTATGAAAGACCTGAAAGAGGAGCAAAGTAAATCTTCTAATTCTTTAATTGGTGCAGAAATATTGCAGGATGTTCCATTGCACAGCCCAGCAAATAGGATTGCTGATACTGATTTGCCAGTACCCCGGACTCCTGGCTCAGGAGCTGGGGAAAAGCATAAAGAAGAACCTGCTGCCGACAATATGAAGGCTCCCTCTAGTAGACGCTTTGGTGAAGATGGCAGCATGCCCAGAATAATGGTACCTCCTGTCACTGCAGACTTGCCGGCCTGCAGCCCAGCCAGTGAGACAGGCAGTGAAAATAGTGTGAGCATGGCTGCCCACACCCTTATGATTCTCTCTAGAGCAGCAATTGCTAGAACTACAGCTACTCCTCTGAAAGATAACACACAGCAATTTAGAACATCTTCAAGGAGCACTACAAAAAAGCGGAAAATTGAGGAACTAGAGGAGCGGGAGCGAAACTCCCGTACTTCTAGTAAAAATCTTGCAAATTCATCAGTACCAATGAAAAAGAAGAAAATCAAGGCAAGTTTGAGAGTTTTCATTTCACTTCCACTTCTGTCTCTTCTTTCAGTATTCACATTAGATAGGGAGGTCAGTGCTGTTTGCTATAGCTACCTGACCAAATGTGCCCTTATACACTTGGTAGTGTTTCTCAGTCATACTGATACAAGTTATCTATAAGTATCATCCTTAGGAAAAACGAATGTTTCTGTCATGGTGTCACCCAGGATTTTTCATTGGAGTACATAAAATGTGAAAGACTGGGAAACTACCATTACAAGAATTACCAAGTAAAACACTACTTTCTTTGACTTGGAGTTTTCTACATGTTTCCCATCTCTTTCTTAGTCTTTAATAATGGTTAACCTGGCAGAGCAGAGGAAAACTCATGCCCCCTTGTTTTTTACTTTAATCATGGTTGTCTGTAGTAAGGCAGTACAAGGATAGTAGCAATGATAAATGTATTTATCTGAAATGTGTTACTTTTACTGAGTAGACTGAACCAAAAGTATGTGAATGCCATAGAGACAGTATAAGGTGGGGAAAGAATAAAGAGGTTCGTTGCCCTGCAAGTCTGAGTTTGAATTCTGTTTCAAGTGCTTGTCATTCCCTGTGACTGTCCCTGGTTAGTCTATGGTCTCTTCTTCTGTGCCTCATCATTTAACATAAAATCATACGTTTTACCCTGTGGTTTTATAGTCTACTACTTCTAAAAAGCACCTCTATACTTAATGTTTGGAACTTGGTGAGTGAATGGTATTCTTTAATGTGTGTTAGTAAAGGGGTCAGCTGGTAAAGGTGCTTGTCCTCAAGGCTGATGATTATAAAGTTTGATCCCTAGGAACCATCTGGTAAAAGCAGAAAAACTCCCCAAAACAGTCTTCTGACTTGTGTACTCATGTGTGGGCACACACATACAGAAAATAAATAAATAAATCAGTATAATAAAACAGTATCTGTTAGTAATGCTTTCTAAGGTCTATGGTTTGACAAAGATGACCACCTTAAAGGATGCAGTTCTCATCTTTTGCCCTAAGCAAATATTTAATTATAATTAAAGTGTATTTTAACATTGAGTTGATTAAAACCTATCTGCCTTTCCCCATAGAAATAAAATTGTAGCGGACTCAAAAATGATGCAATTGTAATAGTAAAGAAATCTATAATATAATGCTTTAGGTAATTTACTAAGAAAATAAACTGGCATAGAGTTTATTGTTTTTCCTTCTCTTTTGTTTTTGTCTTCACAGAAAAAGAAGCTACCTAGTTCATTTCCAGCAGGAATGGATGTGGACAAATTTTTGCTATCGTTGCATTATGATGAGTGAACACCCTGACAAAGAGAACAGTAGCTGTTTAAAACTAGTGTCCTTCAAACTGTGCGTGTAGGGAATGGGATAGTGACAGACTCTGCAAACATGACCTGCACTTTCATCGTACTGAGATTTCACTTTATATCTAAGTCATGCTGTTTCTGAAGCAGCTTCCTAGTTTGTAAATAGACTTTCTTGGTATATTTTTATTTTAGAAAAAAAAAATGTGCAAAAATGTAAGTAAAGCCAATCTACAAAACTGTACAGCTTTGACACTGTATATTGTACATGTGTATATCGTGTAGAAATAGAGCTTAAATCAGCCTAATATTCCCATACTGTCTTGACTTCTATGATGCCCAAGGCTTCTGGAGTAGTTTCTCATCTCCTTTGGAGGAAGATGATGGTTGTTCCTGTAAATTACCTACAGCGAATATTAATAAGACACTTAAATATACAGTAAAAAATAATAATGATAACCACCTCAACTGGTTAGTAAAATATCTAATCAGAAAGCAACAGTTTGATGATTTAACCCCCAAAGTCAATATTTCTATCGCCCTTTCTCATAAATTGCAGTAAAAAATATATTTCTGAAATTCTGTACTTTCTTCTGATGATCTGTTCTCTTTGTTTTAAAGAGATTTTTATAAACCATTTATTAAATGTTCTGATACTTCAGTTATAACTTCTTGAAATCTTTTACAGAACATTAAGTGGTTGGACTATTGAGCCATAAAAAGTTGAGTTATGTAGTAGTTGAGATTTCTTGATTGTATATAAACTTTCCCTAAGCACTGGGGATACAAAGAATTGCACTAATTCATAGTTTTCACATACTAGTGACCAATGCATATTTAATTTAAATCTTGTATGTAAAAGCTTATGTGGAGGATTGTCTTCTGGTGTCTTTGAAAGTCATGTCCATCATAAGATGTAAAAATACAAATCATAGTTATTTTGTAATTTAGTTTACCCTAAAGTGGGATATGTAAATAACTGTCTGTACTTACCTATAGAACATTGTGTTCCTTAAAGTGTTGTAAATAGTTGCTCTCAAGGTCCTCAAGGGGAGTGAGAGGTGCCTTCTCTGTGTTGGGCAGATTTATATAAATAGTTAAGTTGAAAAGCTGGCTTAAACTTTAAAGTAATGACAGAAGTTATCATTAATACTTGACCAATTGTGCCTAGATATTGAAGTGTTTTCGTAAGTCCTTTCTGTTTAAATATCAATATATTAGGATTTTTTCTTCCTACAAGTGTATATTTTATTAAAAAGTCACTTTCTTCAACCATTTTTTGTACTGGGCCTTTAACAAATAAATCCATCCTACTGTAACAACAACAAAAGTTTTCAATATAAAAATTATGTCTTTTTAATTGCTAGAATTCACTGTACAAATTTATATTGTGAGAAATTTTTATATGACTGATCTATTCCTAAGGAACTAAATAATCATACAATTAATGTTTACATAACTCAGCTTGGGTCTATCCTACAGTTAGGTTTGAATAAATATATTTTCATTAACTTTACAAGTTTGGATTTATATTGACAGTCCTATTTAGAAACTTTTGGTTAAATTTCTTTGCAGGTTAACTCACACTGTTTTTCAGGAATTCACATAATGTAAAAAATTACAGATTTCTTATTAACACAAATCTTGGTGTTACTTAGTGAAAATTCCTAAATAAGTTAACTCTTTTTTTTTTTTTTATAATTGTGTGTGTGTGTTTTAATCAGTGTCTTTCATGTAGCTCAACTGGTTTTGAATCCATTATATAGTCAAGAGTGACTTTGAATTCCTGATCCTCTTCTCTACCTCCTGAGTACTTATTGCAGTCATACACTACACATAGCTTCTTCAGGATTCTCTTTCTTGTTCTTGGCCTGGGAGGAGGGGGTGTTTTCTTTTTTAAGTTTGATGCCAGCTTTCCTGTTTAGAATAGGCTGATATCAAGGTCAGACATCCTTCTGCCTCTCCCTTCCAAGTTCTGGGATTAAAGGTGTGTGTTACCATGCCTGGCCTTCAGGATTTTTAGTGAACTAGCCTGAACCCCTAGTAAGTTCAAAGACAATTTGCACATACACAAAACCAGAGGAGCTATTTTTATTTCTCTCTGACATTTTCCCTTGAGACAAGGTCTCTCACTAGGCCTGGAGCTTGGTGGTTTTAAACTATGTTGGCTGGCCAGCAATTATCAGCAATTATCCCTTGTTTCCCACATCCCCCAGCAAGGGTACAGGTACACACAGCCATTTAATGTATGCCATTTATATGGGTGCTGAAGATCTGAATTCAGATCTTCAAGCGTGCACAGCAGTTAGCCACTAAATCATCTGCTCTGCCTTCATTGTTTTTAGGTGTTACAAATAAAGACATCACTGAGCATTTTTGTAAAGAAACATTTGTTTACATGATTTCTTTCCTTAGGAGACATCAGTTCCATTTCTGCCAGTGAGTAGTTATTTTTTCTAAACTATATATTTATCCTTTGCCAGATGTATATTCAACTAAATCATCACTTATTTCTCTAGGCCTTTTAAAAACTGGTTTAAAATAGCAGTTAGGGGGCTGGAGAGATGGCTCAGAGGTTAAGAGCACTGACTGATCTTCCAGAGGTCCTGAGTTCAATTCCTGGCAACCACATGGTGGCTCACAACCATCTGTTATGAGATCTGGTGCCCTCTTCTGGTGTGCAGATATGCATGGAAGCAGAATGTTGTATACATAATAAATAATAAAATCTTTAAAAAATAAATACAATAGCAGTTAGGTTTCTAAACCATATGTAATTTGTTTGGGTAATTGGTGTGAAATGATGGAAGAATACTTTTCATCTAACTCTAGCCATTTGGCACAGTTTGTTAAATAAGCTGTCCTTTTCCAGGCCCATTTGTAATTCATCCTACCAAGATTCCCCATCTTACAGTTCTGGGAAGTTTGAAAGCTTTTTACAACCAACTCCTTGTTCTCAAATTTAACTTAGAACCCATTTCATGGCAAAGCATTGTCAAAGGGCCTGAGGACTCTTGCAGTCTTTTATTCGGTCTGAACATTATTTTACTATAAAAGTAGTTTGCTTTATTTGTATGCTATTTTAAGATTTATTTATTTATCATGTATACAATGCGTGCCAGAAGAGAGCACCAGATCACATTCCAGATGGTTGTGAGCCACAATGTGGTTGCTGGGAATTGAACTCAGAACCACTGGAAGAACAGACAGTGCTCTTAACCCCTGAGCCATCTCTCCAGCCCCCCATTTTGTTGCTGTTTAGAAATCCAGAATGTTCTAAATTATGAAACCACTTACTCCAAAAATTGATATATGGAGTCTAAACACAGATTGCACATCCGGTTAAGAGTCTAGTCTCTTCTGTACACTCCTAGTTCTTACATGCTGAAATTTTTCAGGCAGGTGGCAGAAAAGGTTCTTGATTTATAGCAATAAAACAGGTCAGCTTGACCCTCACTGAAATGGGAAATGCCACCCAAAGGCTCTTCAGTGCCACTTTTCCTCTGTCTTGTTTGTCTCTGGCAGGCACCATGCCTCTGTTAGAGATTTTGGAGGTAAATCCAAGACTAGCATGGCTTGCCTGAGTGGGTTCCAGGTTGGAGGTGGGGGAGGACTCTGCTTGATCTCTAGCTGCCCTTCAGAGGGGACAGAGCAGGAAGTAGTAAGAACAGTAGTGGAACTAGATCTGTATTTGTTGAGGTTAGGTGTCTCTATTAATTGCTTCCATGGTGGCCATTGGTCTGGTGTGAACGAACAAGAAAGAACCCCAATGTGTTTTTTACTGAGCCAAGAGCCCACTAATAACCATCAAGCTAGTGAGTCACCTGTTTCTCCATCTTACCCCCTACCCTTGTGCTAGGATTACAGACTCATAACTGCTCTCAGCTTTTATGTGGATGCTGGGAATCTGGGATCATGTCTTCATGCTGATTTGCATTTCTCTGGTGGCTTAATAGAGTGGATGCTTTCATGTTTACAAACCACTTCCACTTCTTAAGAACTGTCCATCAGCACAAATTGATTGGATTATTTGATGTGGGTCCCTCCTTTGGTGTTTAATTTTTTTGTTCTTCATATATCATGAATATTAATATTTTGTCAGATAAATAGCAAGCATCTCTTCATTCTGTAGACACTCTCTCCACTCTATTAACTTTACTGTGCTGAACTTATGAATTTCGTATGCAGTCCCACTTCTCAGTTCTTGCTCAGTTTTCCTGAGCTGCTGGAGTCCGAGACATTACTTTCCTGTGCCTGGATTGGGAACTAATTTCTGTTGTTTTCTATTAGCCGTTTCAGAGTTCCAACTGATAAATTCATGTCTTTGATCAGTTTTAAACTGATTTTTTTTTTGTACAAGGTGAGTGCAAAATCTAGTTTTATTCTTTTGTGTGGGGACATCGTTTCCCCAGAATTATTTGTTGAGGAGGGTTTTCTTCTCTAACAGTTGCTGAGAATCAGCCATAGCTATATGATTTTGTTTCTGGATTCTAGTATTTCATTCGTGAATCCCTGCGCCTTTGGATGTTATCTCTTGATGAGTGGTAATAGGTTCAGACAGTAGTGGGTAATGTCACTCATCATTTTTGTTCAGTATTATAAGGATGAGTACATCAACATTAATGTGTATATACTTCCAACTATTTCTTGTTTCCCTCCTTTCTTTATAACCCTCCACCTCCACTGTCTCTATTTATGTAGTGCTGGGATGGGAGGCAAACACAACCAACTGTGCTACATTCCAAGCCCTGCTGTCTTCTTGATGGATTGCTTCCTTTATTAACATTAGTGACATTCTTTGGTGCCTTATCTGAGAAGCTGTCTTGAAATCTAGCATTTGTTATCCATGTTATCCATGTTGTTATCCATAAAGCTACACCTGCTTACTTTTAGCTTCTATTGGAGAGCATATTGTTTTCCATCCTGCCACTTTTACTGAGTCTTTGTCAGTCTTTTGTTGGTGTTTCTTTTGTAGACAGCACTTGGATCATGTTTTTAATTGAGTTTTTAATATGTTGAAGCCATTAATAATTTGGGCTGAAAATTTGCTTGTTATGATAGTTTTATTGATTTCATTATTTTTCCTTATTCGTTCTAAAGCTCTGCTGGTTTACTTACTAAGATGGTCTATTTTATTCTTTCCTGGTTCTCATTCCTCTCATAGAACATATTCTTTGTTGTGCTCTAATGTTTGTGACTGTTTCTTCTTGCTGTGTAGGATTCCTTCCATGCTGGCTTAGTTGACATGAATTGCTCTAGTTTATGCTCAATTTATTTAATCGTCTTCATTTTTTTTCCCCTTTTTGTTTTTTTTCTTTCTTTCGAGAAAGAAAGGGTTTCTCTGTGGCTTTGGAGGCTGTCCTGGAACTCTTGCTCTGTAGACCAGGCTGGTCTCAAACTCACAGAGATCCGCCTGCCTCTGCCTGCCAAGTGCTGGGATTAAAGACATGTACCACCACCACCCAGTCCACCATCTTATTTTCATTTGTACTCACATAACTTTGTTTGAAATTAATTTTGACTACCCAAAGTTCAAAAACAAACAGAAAACAAACAGCCACAGTTTTAGTCTGTTCATTCATACTGGGTATTACATAGGTGTTTTGGGGGCTTGGGAAAGTCAAGGAGCCTTGTGACTGCTACTGTAATGATGATCAGCAGCCTTCTGAGGGAACCCATCTGTTGCTTTCTTATTTCTTTGGTGTATTTAGATGTAAAAGTGCTAGATCTTCTACTCTGCTCTCATCAAAAAAAATCCTATTACAAAGTATGTCCTAGGATGGTTTCCCTCTACTTCAGCAGCTAGTGAGGTCAGGAGGCATAATATCTCATTTCTTTGGCATCTGCAACACAGTGTGCAAGTTCTCCCTTGGTTGTGCGACAACAAATATGGATCCTGGGAACCAAACATCTTCCGCAAAAAGAACAGATGCTCTTTTGTTCTTTTTCGAGACAGTCTCTCTGTAGCCCTGGACATCATGAGACTAGCTTTGTAGAGCAGGCTGTCTTTGAACTCACAGAGATCTGCCTGCCCCTGCCTCCCAAGTGCTAGGATTAAAGGCTGTGCCATCAGCCCTGGCTAGCAACAGATGCCTTTAACCACTGAACCATGTCTCTAGCATACCTACATTGGTATTTCAAATAGAAGCGACAGATTGTTCAAGTTTACCAAAATAAAGAAAGAAAGAAAGAAGAAATTTTTATTTGTACTGTCAATAGGTTTTGGATATGATGATTATTTCTTTAAAAAATTTTTAATAGAAAATAATAAAAAATGAAGTAGTTGATGTTGAATATAACGCGGCCCAAGGAAGTCCCATTCACTTCAACAGTGTTTGTGATCACATGGGACTGTCTACAGCTTCTCAATCAGCACAGCAGAAGCACCTCCTCCTCCATTGCAAATACTGGCCAGACCAAATTGTCCTCGCTTCAAGGCATGAGCCAAGTGAACAACAATCCGGGCTCCAGACATCCTAGGATTAAAAAGATTTGGTTCTTTAATGAAGGACAAAATTCAAGACTAACCAGAAAAGTATCCATTCCAAATGAACTTCTTGAAAGCTTTGTTACCCAGAACTTGTGGCTGAGTTAACTACTTTTAAGTCAGGAAGAGGTTACAGCTCTTATAAAAGCCTGGGTTTAGCCGGGTGTTGGTGGGGCATGCCTTTAATCCCAGCACTCGGGAGGCAGAGGCAGGTGGATCTCTGTGAGTTCTATAAGAAGGCAGGCTGAGCAAGTCATGAGGAAACCCTTTCCTCCCCAACTTGCTTTGTTTGTGGTGTTTCATCACAGCAGTAGAAACCCTGACTGACGAGGATACTTAGATTTCAAGCCACACATTTGCTAAGTCTGTGTGTGTTCACTGTTGGGTGTTATCTATCAAAAATGATATTTTTCTTTTTCTTTTTCTTTTTCTTTTTTTTTTTTTTTTTGATTTTTCAAGACAGGGTTTCTCTGTATTGCTTTGGAGGTTGTCCTAGAACTTGCTCTGTAGACCAGGCTGGCCTCGAACTCACAGAGATCCGCCTGCCTCTGCTTCCCGAGTGCTGGGATTAAAGGGGTGTGCCACCAACGCCCGGCCATGTATATCTTCTTAAGGATGGGAAGGAAAACTGCTAATCAAAAACCAACAGGAGTGATGGTAAAGCAGCTGATAGAAATATAGAGGCAGCTATTAACATAGGTGGGATTGTTATGGTACTCACCCAATTGGATGGCCCAAAGAAACAGCTCCTCCATGGATATTCACTTTTTGGGGATCAATCTCTAGCATTTTAATGTTGGCCAGTACAACCACACTGAATGCTTCATTTACTTCCCACATGGCAATATCTTCCTTTTTCAATCCTGCATATTTCAGAACCTAAAAAAATTTTTCAGAGATGGTTATCCAGATATTTAGCAATCAACTTAATTTTCATTATTTCCTGGAGATTTTACTTTTGGTTTATATTTCCCCTTGATGTAGTTAATTTCTTAAATAGGAAGGGCTTTTGTTTTGTTTTCCTTTTGAAAGGATTTGTTTTCAAATTTTGCTTTTCTCCATATTGTAGTTAGAATTTTGTTTGCATTACATTATGATTTCTACTTTTCAGAGATACATAAATTTTTATGTCATTGGACATTACACAAATGTTTGGAAAGGTGCATTCTCCATATTAAAGTACATCATGCCATTATGTCTTCTTAAGACCTACCTTGCTGGCTATATGTTACTTAGTTCTATATTCTTGTAGAGTTTGTCTGTTCCCATATGTCCCCTCAGTTTCTTTAGAAATACTGTGGGATTATCTCAGGCACAAATATGTTTTAGGAAATCTTTGATCATGTTTTGTTTCACTGGTTTCTCATCTTGAGGGGAAGGGATTTTTGTGCTAATGATTACCTTTATGATAATAATACCTTTTTAAAAATATTGCCAAAGCCCTTTTTCTTTAGAAATTTTACCATTGGCTACAAATCTAGTACGTTCACTTTCAAAGGTGTCTGTTCCTGTCTGAGATCTGCAGCCTCTATTCTTACGTCTACATGCTGCCTTTAGCTGTGTACTGTTCTCAGATGTCAACTCTATCTGGATGGAGTGGTACACAACTGCAATCCTAACACTCTGGAGGCTGAGATAGGAGGACCAGCCCAGACAACATATCAAGACCTTCTCGTACAAACAAAAGATCAAGCTGAATATATCCCTTATAAGCATATATTTGCTGAATACATCTAAATTATCTGAGCCCTAAGTGCCCTGAGCATTTTTCTTTGCCTGTGACCTTAATGTCTTCCCACAGGCTTGGTATGTCTGCCTTTGAAAGCACAGGCAACAATGTGAGTTTATTGTGGCTAATGTTACTCTTTCCTGCAGGACATAGAGTCCATGGTTCCTTTCAACATGGAGAAACCTCTGCAAGCAGCTATTTCCTTTGTATTCTAGACCTGGCACCTTTCCTTTACCACACCAGGTGTATGCATTCAGCATCGTTTTTACAAGTGATCTAGCTATCCACTTCTAATCGGTTCTAATGAAGATGGAGTTTGAGGTTTCCTATCAGTTGCTATTTTCTGAAGTGGACAGACCCAATACCAAATTATCTCTGCTTCTGCAAATGAACATTTAAATGTAAAAACTGCAATCTCAATATAATAAGCAAAGCACAAATTTGCAGAATCAGTATAGGCCCCTCACCTTTTCTTACCTTAGGTACAGCATATGCAGGCGCAACTGGAAAATCAATAGGGTCTACAGCAGCATCGGCAAATGCTGCAAAAAGAAACACTGTTAAACCCTTTCACATACACCCAGAGCTTCATCCTTATATGTAAGACTTAAAAGCAAAGCTAATAAATAGATGCACACTGCCTAGTTTATTCTATGCCTTATGTGACTATATTTGCTCTTTTTTTATTCTTTAAAGCAGAGTCTCACTACATAGCCCTGCCTGTGCAGTAACTTACTCTGTAGACCAGGGTAGACTCATATTCAAGACATGCCTTCCCTAACCTGAGTGTTGGAATTAAAGGTGTGTGCTATCACACCTAGCTACACATTTGCTCCTTCTAGAAGATCCTATTCTTAATAAAATTATTCTTGTCTCTAAGACACTGATTTGCCTGGGGAGAGGTTAAAGAGGCAGTGTCTAGGGTAGTAGTTCTCAACCTTCCTAATGCTTTGACCCTTTAAATATAGCCCCATGTTTTAGGAGTGGGCACATGTGTGGCATGGCACCTGTGGAGGTCAGAGGATAATTTGTGGGAATGAGTTCTCTTCCTTCTACCATGTGGGTTTCAGGGATCCAACTCAGGTCATCTGGCTTGTCAGGAAGCACCTTTTACCCACTGAAATAATTTGTCAGCCCCGTAAGTCATTATATAAAGCAGATTTTAACAAAAATATGAAAAGAATGTCTATGCCAATCAAAAGAGAAACAGCCAACTCCATTACTATGTGTTTCCAAGGAGAGACCCTGTTTTCAAAACTAAAGATGAGAAGCAATTGAGAAAAGCACCCAGGCCTCCAGAGGGAAGATCATACATGCACACACAGTTTTTTTTAATTAAAAATAAATAAATAATTAAAGACAGTCAAGTGGGGCCTTGTGGTACAAGCCTATAATCGTAGCCAGGGATGCTATGGCAGACAGATAACAAGACCAAAAACAGAGAGTTCAAGCCAGCTTGCACGGCTAAAGTGAGACCCAAAAGGAGGGCAGAATACTTGCTTAGGATGTGTGTACTGGCTAGTTTTATGTCAACCTGACACAAGCTAAAGTCATCTGAGGAGGGAACCTCAATTGAGAAAATGCCTCAATAAGATCAGCCTGTTGGCAGGTCTGTAGGGCATTTTCTTAATTAGTTATTGATGGGAAAGGACCCAGCCTGTTGTGGGTGGTGCCATCCCTGGACTGGTGGTCCTGGTTCTGTAATAAGGCAGAATAAGAAAGCCAGAAGTAAGCCAGAAGCAGTTCTCCAATGTCTCTGCATCAACTCCTGCTGGAGTTCCTGTCCTGACATCCTCTTACGATGAACTATAATGTGGCAGCATAAGCTGAATACACCCTTTCCTGCCCAGGTTGCTTTGGTCATGGTGTTTCATCACAGCAATAGTAACCCTGACTGAGACAATGTGTAAAGCCCTGGATTCCCAATACCAGAAAAAGAAGAAAGGAAAAATAAGGTGAGAACATCTACCTGCAATTCGTGCTAGTGGCTTAACGTTGAGCCTCTGGGCTGCATCTGCAGTCATGAGAACCACAGCAGCTGCTCCATCATTCAGTGTGCTGGCATTGGCAGCTGTTACAGTGCCTGAAATCAACAAAACATGAAGTCACATATTCTCGCTGAGTCCATCCTCTGCACTCCCACAAAAACCCACAGAGCATTGTCTGGATTATTAAATATATAGACAAATTATAGATAGACTTGGAGATAATTTATGCCCTGGGGAAACATGCATAGAGCCAGCTCTACAGTGAATGTCTACCATTCACTGTGCCTGGTGGGAGTTTCATGGATTTCTTAGAGGTAGCTCAGACACATGGTGGCACTGGTATGTGACCATCTCTCTCATGGTCAAAGAAAATCCAGCAACAACCCTGTATTAGTCTACTTTATATATCTTTTTATTTTTTTTTAATTTTGGTGGGTTTGATTTTGTGGAGGTTGTTTGTTTTTGTTTTGTTTTGTTTTGGTTTTGGTTTTTGGAGACAGCATTTCTCTGGCTTTGGAGGCTGTCCTGGAACTAGCTCTTATAGACCAGGCTGGGCTTGAACTCACAGAGATCCGCCTGCCTCTGCCTTGAGACAGGGTTTCTCTGTGTGTAGCCCTGACTGTGCTGGAACTTTCTCTGTAGACCACGCTGTCCTCAAACTCAGATCTCTTTGCCTCTGGCTATTTTTTTTTTTTTTTTTTGAGACATGGTCTTACTATGCACCCTTGGCTGATCTGGAACCCACAGAAATCCACCTCCCAAGAGCTGGGATCAATGTAGTACATCATCACATCCAATTTAACATGTAGTTTTGTTTTTTTAGCATTCTTGTTTGTTTTGTTTTTTGTTTTACAAGACAGGGTTACTCAGTGTATCCCTGGCTGTCCTTACTCTGTAGATCATGCTGGCCTGGAACTCAAAAGATCCACATGCCTCTACATCCAGAGTGTTGGGATTAAAGGTGTGGGCCACTAACACCTGGCAATATATACTCTTACAATAGAATTTTTTATGACACTGACAAAAGATGACTGATCATTTCTATACTTAGAACTGAGCAATTCTATCAAGAAAGGGAAAACTAAGCCAGGCGTTGGTGGCACACGCCTTTAATCCCAGCACTCAGGAGGCAGAGGCAGGTGGATCTCTGTGAGTTCGAGACCAACCTGGTCTACAATGCTACACAGAAAAACCCTGTCTTGAAAAAACAAAAATAAAACCTTACAATTTTAAACTTACCTTAAAATTGTATTATTTGGCTAATTTTATTTGAATAAAATATTCTAAAAATGTCAAGTAACATCTAGATGTTTTCTACAATTACTTTGATTAAATTGTGAGACAAGGGCTATAAAGAGATATTTCAGCAGTTAGGAGCACTAGCTACTCTTCCTGGGGACGTGGGTTTGGTTCCCTGAACCCAGATGGCAGCTCACAACTGTAACTCCAGTTCCAGGGATTTAGATGTCATCTTCTAACCCTCATGGATACCAGGTACAAAGTGGTGCACAGACATATATGCAGGCCAAACACATGTAGAACAAATATTTAAAAATCGTTAGGCAAATCCAAGAATAAAACTGCATATTAACTCAGATTTTTTTCATTGTTTGATTTCTTACTACTTACCATTTTCTTTCTGGAACACAGTTTTCAGCTTTGGTACTTTACTAAAATCAACACGCTTGTACTCTTCATCTTCTTTCACCACCACATCTGGTTTACCTAAAATTGAGATACTAAGTAATCACCCAGTCAAGACAACAAATGGCCCCTCAGGAAGAAACTATTATACATGCTTTAAGCCATTTCTTTTTCTTTTTCTTTTTGTAGGGGAGGGGTTCTAGGCAGGGTTTCTCTGTGGCTTTGGAGGCTGTCCTGGAACTAGCTCTTGTAGACCAGGCTGGTCTCAAAATCACAGAGATCTGCCTGACTCTGCCTCCCGAGTGCTGGAATTAAGGGTGTGCACCACCTTTAATGGCCAGGCACTTTAAGCCATTTCAAACAAGTGTTCATCTAGAATGTGAAACCTTATCAACAATTCCCATTATTTCCCATCCCATCCCACCCCCCTTTTTTTTCTTTTGAGATGTGGTCTCTGTGTGATCCTGGGAGTCTTGGAGCTCAGTATGTAGACCGGGCTGAACTCAAATGCACATATATCCTCCTGCCTTGCCTCCCAAGTACAAGTGCTGTGATTAAAGGAATGTGCCTCCTCACCCAGACCTCACTGTGTACTCCAAGGGTAGATGCCCAACCAGTGCTGCATAAACCAGTGTTCTATCCCCCAGACACAGTGATGGATCACTCTGGGAAGTAACCCAAACCAAGCAATAAGTTTGACCATGGATTTATCCCAGTGAAGAAGGTGAGAAGGCCCCTTCTTTGACTCTGAGCACAACACATGTGGCTCTAGAGGTAGATGCCATTCATCCTTCATTACCCTAGTAGGCTTCTATTATAAATCCCTTTTAAAAAATACTTTTTGGGGTCAGTGAGATTGCTCAGCAGACAGAAGTGCTTGCTATACAAGCTTGACAACCTGAGCTCAATCCCCAGAACCCATGTAAAGGTAGAAAAAACAAAATAACTGATTTCACAAAATTGTCCTCTGACCTCCACATGCAGGCCATGGAGCATGTGTGTGCACACATATATGCATACTAATAATAAATGTGAGCAGGGATGCATACACAGCTCAGTGGCTAAGAGCATACACTAGTCTTCCAAGGGACTCAAGTTTGATTCTCAGCACCCACATGAGACAGCTCACAACCTCCTGTATCTCCAGCTCCATGAGCATCCAACACCTCAGGCCTCTTCAGGTACCTGTACTCCTGCATAGGAATCCACACACAAAAAGAATAAAATGTTTTTAAAAATAAATTTAAGAAATGTCAGCTAATGTGCTATCTATTACATGAGAAAGAATTGTAATAAATACATTATCTTGAAAACAGTAAGTGCAGCAGCTTTCTACCAAGCCTGATGGCCTGACTTCAATCCCTGGAACACACATGGTACAAGGAAAGAAGCAACTCCTGCAGGTTACACCACAGCATGTACATGCCACATAAGCACAAAAGCAAAGAAAGAAATGTAAAAAGAATTTTATAAAAGTAGTAAGTTTCGTGCACTGTGTACCTGGATGAACTGCTACCTTTGACCTGTAACCCTTCTCTTTTTTAACTTAAGCACAATTGTTCATGTGTTCAGCTCACATGAACAGAGATAACACTCATTTAAAATGGAAACATCAATTCTACAGCACAGAAAATCCATTAAAAGTAAACATCTAGCAGTGGTGCCGCATGCCTTTAGTCCCAGCACTCGGAAGGCAGAGACAGGCAGATTTCTGTGAGTTCAAGGCCAGTCTGGTCTACAGAGTGAATTCCAAGACAGCCAGGGCTGCACAGAGAAACCCTGTCTCAAAAAACAAAACAAATAAATCAACAAAAACCCAAACAAAAAAGTAAAATCTAACTAAGAAAATACAAATGTCTAAAAACTAGAACTCTATGTTGGAATGTCTCCTCTACCTTTTACTGACACGGTGACAGGAATGACTTCATCTGCAAACTTCCCTGCATCCCAGGCTTCTTTACTTCTGCTGTAAGAGCTGATGGCATAAGTGTCCTGCTCACCTCGGGCAATACTCAGCTTCTTTGCAGTATTCTCAGCACAGTTACCCTGAGAGATGTGAAAAATTACCTTTGTATAACTCAATGGTTAGGGATTCATTTCCATCTCTCTAAATTCCCTTCCTGTATTCTAGGCCACTTCTCCTTTGTGTCTTGTCCTCAAATAGTTGCAGGAAAGAAACAGAATTGCCGTTTTAGGAGAAATACCCCACTCAAGTGTGGGGCAGCTTTTTACTAGATGATACATGCTAAAGAAATGGACAAGGTTTTTAAAAAATGGTGTTTTTTTTTTTTGCTTTTTTGGGTTTTTTTTTTTTTTTTTTTTTTTTTTTTTGGTTTTTTGAGACAGTTTCTCTGTGTAACAGCCCTGGCTGTCCTAGAATTCACTCTGAAGACAGGCTGGCTTCAAACTCACAGACATCTGCCTGCCTGTTCCTCTCAAGTGGATTAAACGCATGGGGCACCACCGCCCGGCTGTAAAATATTTTTATAAAGTGAATGAAAAAAAAACATTTATAGAACCCACCCTAACTCAGAATTTAAACTATATGTGCTATGCAAAGTCAAGCATTATGCATTAAGTGGCACTCCCCATTAAAGCAGCATTTGCAGGTCTGAGAGACCTCAGCAGTGGAGAGCCCAGACTGTTCCTCTAGTGCACCCCAGTTAGATGCTCTGGCCAGCATCTAAGAGTGCCTCAAACCCACCAACTCCAGCTCCCAGTGACCTGACACCCTTTGGCTTCCATGAGCACCAACACACACACATATACATATTTAAAAAGTAGCTCTTACCATATGAATTTTATTGTAGACATCAGTCAGCCCATCTTTTACAATCAGGTCTTCAAGTTTTATCCCACCATACGGTGTTGCTCCTCTGCTCATTACATACGGGACGTTTGACATGCTCTCCATCCCACCTGCCACCATCACATCCTGCTCAGCAACACAACCAAGCCAAGGTCAGTTCAGAGTTGCCCATCTATTGCACTCTATATATACAGCTATCAACAAATGAGTATTCAGCGTGGCTTTACTAACCATAGTTACACAGTGAATGCCCTCTTTGCCACTTGACCCTTATTGTAAGAAAATGGTTTAAAATGTTCAGTGACAATTAAGAGTAAAATTAAAAGTTGAGTATGGTGGTACACATCTATAATCCTGCACTTAGAAAGCCGAGGCAGGAGGATCAGGAGTTCAAGTTCATTTTCAGGTACATAGTGAGGATGAGGCCAGCATGGGCTAATTGAAACACTGTTTCAGAAAACATAAATCAAACAAAGAAAAAGATAAGAATTGGACAAGGAAGCCAAGCAGTGGTGGCACACACTTTTAATCCCAGCACTTGGGAGGCAGAGGCAGGTGGATCTCTATGAGTCTGAGGCCAGCCTGGTCTACCGAAGGAGTTCCAGGACAGCCAAGGCTACCCAGAGTAATGCTGTCTCAAAAAAAAATTGGACAAAGCATTTAATAACTTCCAAAAATTTAAATCGTCCCTCAGTAATTTTTTAGGATTTATTTATTTTTAGTGTTTTCTCTTTTTTGTTTTTAAAGGTTTACTTGTTTATAATGTATATAGTATTCTGACTGCAAATGTTCCTATAGTGTAGAAGAGAGCACCAGGTATCATTATAGATAATTATGAGCTATCATGTGGTTGCTGGGAACTGAACTCAAGACCTCTAGAAGAGCAGCAAGTGCTCTTAACCTCTGAGCCATCTCTCCAGCCCTATTTTTAATATTTTTAAGCTGTCTTGTTCACTGTTCTGTTCTTATGAGTCCTAACTTCTCAACAGAAAATGATCAGATTTAGTAACAAGTCTCCCACATATCAACCTGCCCAAAGTTACTCCACTTTTAAGTAGCAGTACTGATGGTATTGGGGGTGGGGAGCTGTGAGAAAATAAATTATTCCTTTTATGCCTTCTATAACTGTGAAGTTTGCAGGGTGTGCACATGATGTTTGTATAAGGTCCCTGTCACAGGAGCTCAAACCTCAATGCACCCGTTTCTTCTCTGAAAGTATGGTTTGGTTTTTTTCTTGTTTACATTTTCTGTATGTTATGTGTATGAGTGTTGTGGAATATTAGTTTAAGATGTGTTACATTTATTTATGCTGAGGAACATTTGTTTAATGATGCAAAGATGTGTTGAATTCTTTTGTTACATTTGTTTAACCTTGTAAAGCTGTGTCATTTTGCTAGCCCAAAACACCTGATTGGTCTAACAAAGAACTGAACAGCTATTAGCTAGGCAGGAGAGAGAAATAGGCGGGGCTGCTGAGAGGACCAGGCAGATGCCATAACAGGCTGGAACTCAGATGCCCTCATTAATAATTTAAGTTAGAAAAGCTGGCAAAAAAACAAGCCAAGCCAAGGCCAGGAATTCATAAGTAAGAATGAGTCTCCGTGTATTTATTTGGGAGCTCCGTGGTAGACCCCCAAAGACTAAAAATATGACAACTACATATGGAAGTTTTGCCTGTCTGTATGTCTGTGCACCATGTACATGCCTGATATCCTAGAACTGGAGTAGAAATGATTGGGAGCCATGTGGGTGCTGGAAACTAAACACACATCCTCTGGAGGGGCAGCCAGTGCTCTTACCACTGAGCCATTTCTCCAGCCCCACAAGTATGTTTCTTACATATGTGAGAAATAATAGGAAAACATGTCACACAAATTTAGCCTGGTTGTGATACACAGTGGTAAGCTAGAGTGTCTAGAAATTCTCATAAAGATCTTTGTCTCACTTTAGCCATGAACCTTTGTATCTGGCTACTTCAGTATGCTTCCTTCTGAAAATTGATGAAGTGTTAGTTGTTAGTTCTTAAGTCCAGACATGGCCAAAACACAGCCTCTGATTGCCACAGTACTCAATGAGCAGCCTCTCTCTTCCTCGGTCTTAGACAAAGATGACATTCCAATCAACAGGCCTCAAGCTTGCAATCTTCCTGCTTCTACCTTACAAATGCTAGAATTGGGCATTGTTTAACAGAAGAGGATCTCAGGGATGGCATTCAGTTTCTAGCACCCACATCAGACAGCTTACAAGCACCTGTAACTCCAGCTCCAGGCATCCAGCATTGTCTTTTGGCCTCCCGGGTGCCTGTCCACATGTGGCATTCACTCACACAAACAGGCACACAAAAATAAAAATAAATCTTTAAAAATTAAAGGGGGCTGGAGAGGTGGCCAATGGTTAGGAGCATCTGTTGGTCTTCCAAAGACCCAGACTCAGTTCCAAGCATCCACATGGTGGTTCAGAACCATTCAATAGGATATTCAATATTCTTTTCTGACCTCCATGGGCACCAAACATGCATGTGGCACACATACACACACACACACACACACACACACACACACACACACACACATATGCAGGCAGAACACTCATACACATAAAATAAATAAAGCGAGTAGAAGAAAAGCTAGAAATGTGGCCCAGCAGTAAAGAGCATGTGCTGTTCTCCACAGGATCTGAGTTTGATACCCTGTATCCACAGAGTGCCTCATAACTGTCTGTAACTGCAGTTCCAGGGGATACAGTGCCCTCTTTTGGCTTCTGAACACCAGGCATACATGGGGTTCACAGACATGCAGGTAAACAATCACATGCATACAGAACAAAGAAAGACTGAATCTCACTGACACAGCATCAATGTGCTTACATGTTTACCATTTTCTAGGATTTGGAATTAATTGTTTTAAGATAAAACAAGATGTTTCTTATAGCTGGGCAATGGTGGCGCACGCCTTTAATCCCAGCACTCGGGAGGCAGAGGCAGACAGATCTTTGTGAGTTTGAGACCAGCCTGGTCTACAAGAGGTAGTTCCAGGACAGCCTCTAAAGCCACAGAGAAACCCTGTCTCAAAAAAACAAATAACAAAAACAAACAAACAAAAAAGATGTTTCTTACCTGATGTCCACACATGAGATTTTGAGAAGCCATCATGATGGCTTTCATTCCTGAAGCACAAACTTTGTTTACCGTGGTACACGGAGTGGAAATTGGTAAACCTAAAGCCAACATAAATCATACTTTTGGAAAACAGAAACACTCATTTTTCAAACAGAGCTTGTGACCATAACCTACAAATTTTATTTTCTGTAAGAATTGTGCATTTTCTAATTTAGCTAAAATAACCTTGACATTTTCAAGAATATTAAGTATAAAAGCAAACGTGTGTTCATCGTACCTGCACCCAATGCTGCTTGCCGTGTAGGGGCCTGTCCTTCACCCCCTTGGATGACATTCCCCATGTAGACTTCCTTTACTTCTTCTTTTGGGATCCCTTTTAAAAACAGCAAAAAGGAATGTCCTGGATTTATTCAATTTCTTTCTTTTTAAGATGTTGCTCATTTTAATTTTATGTATATGGGTGTTTGTCTGTATGTATGTCTGTATACCATGTGCATGCAGAACCCAGGGAGGCCAGCAAAGAGCAGAGGATCGTCTGGAACTTAAGTTGCAGACAATTGTGATCTGACATGTGGATGCTGGAAACTGAACCTAAGTCCTCTGGAAGAGCAGCCAGTGCTCTTAACCTGTGATTAATCTCTCCAGCCCCAATATTCAATTTAATAATTAAGATTACCAAGCAAGTTCTTTTGAGTTTTGAGTTGCATTTCTATTGAGCACAAGGAAATGTAAATATGTAGGAACCACGTAATTTCTAAGTTATATATACAGTAAACGCAAAAGTGTAGTTTTTTTTTCTTTATTAATCCTTACTCTTTTGGGGGCCTACCATCCAGCTCCCAAATAAATCACACAGGGAGTCTTATTCTTTTTTATAAATGCCTAGCCTTAGCATGTCTTGCCAGCTTTTCTTAAATTATCCTGTCTACTTTTGCCTTTGGGCTTTTTTCCTTTTCTTATTACTAAGTCTCATACTTTTGCTCTTAACTCTGGGCTGGCTGGGTGGCTGGGTGGCTGGGTTTCTGGGTGGCTGGGGTGGCTAGCCCCTGATGTCCTCTTCTCCTTGTTCAATCTTGTTCCATCTATTTATACTCTCTGCCTGCCAGCCCCACCTATCCTTTCTCCTGCTTAGCACTATTGACTGTTCAGCTCTTTATTAAACCATCAGGTGTTTTAGATAGGCAAAGAAACGCAGCTTCACAGAGTTAAACAAATGCAGTATAAACAAAAGCAACACACCTTTACATTTTAAACATATGTTCCAGAGCAAACAAATGTAACACACCTTTTATTAAAAAAAAAAAAAGATTTTATTTATTTATTATGTATAGTATACAGTCTTCTGCCTGCATGCCAGCAGAGGGCACCAGATCTCATTCACGGTGGTTGTCAGGAATTGAAATCAGGACCTCTGGAAGAGCAGGTCAGTGCTCTTAACCGCTGAGCCATCTCTCCAGCCCCTAAATGTAGCACACCTTAAAATAATATTCTACAACACAAAACAATTATGTGTCCCCCAGTCATTTGCCCCTCAACTCCAAACAATGCAATCACTGACCTGCCTTTTCAATGGCTCCTTGAATTGCAATAGATCCAAGCTTAGTGGCTGGCTGAGAGGCAAGGCTGCCCATGAAGGATCCAATGGGAGTTCTTACACCACTTACTATAACTACTTCCTGGCAAGGCAGAAAATGGTAAAAATTAGCATAGGCATACTCAAATCCCATTTCATTTAATAAAAATTCACACCCAGGCCACTTATGAATAATTAGTTAGCAAGGATTAAAATAATATTTGAGCACCTGGAATACACCATGACACCACAATTTATGTCACAACAGAAAGACATGACTGGGGTATAGCTCAGTGGTAGAGTACTTGTCTAGGATGCACAAGGCCCAGGGTTCAGTCCACAGTGGCTGGGGGAGGAGGGTGCAGAGTTCGAGACCAGCATGGTCTCCAGAGTGAGTGCCAGGATAGACTCCAAAGCTAAACAGAGAAACCCTGTCTCGAAAAACCAAAATAATAATAATAATAATAATAATAATAATAATAATAATAATAATAATATAAAAAATAAACAACAGTAACCAAAAGCTCCTTTATTGAAGAAAACTCTGGGCTAACAATACAGATGTGTAGGCTACATGGGACAGTATCAATTAGGACACAGCCATAACATGATTTCCTAAGCTACAAAATAAGAAAACGTAGATAAAAGTCCTCATCAATACTATGAAGCATATTTTCCTCACATTTGTATTCTACAATCTCTTACTAAACAGTAGATATATTAAAAGGATGAAAAGATTTGGTGTCTCTTTGGAAACAAATAAACAAAGGCAGAAAGCAGTAACTAGGAAATGAAGTAAAGTCCCTTCTGGTCTACCCTTAGTAGTCAATCTCTCTCTTGTCAAGTCTCCCACATATCCACTGCTTTGCACCACCCACAATGCAATGGGGGCTCCTCATAATAAAGGAAAAATATTCCGTAGACTTAGAGGGAAACTGTTTTGTAGTGGATTATAGAGAATTATTCATGGACTAAATGAATGAACTTTTGTGATAATGCAGAAACTTAGTATGTGCATTGCTAGCTTTCCCTAACTGCATAATCCTATTAATCTTCAAATATATTCAAGACATAATCCTATTAATCTTCAAATATATTGCAATAAATATATGCAACTGTGCTTTTGTTTGTTTGCTTGAGATAGGGCTGGTAAACCTCAAGCCTCTGGCCCCACCTTCCTGAGAGCTCATGCTGCAATCATGAACCACCATGCCTAACAACATGTGTGTCTCTACTGGCAACATTCCTTTAAATTCTTGAAACTACAAGGTGTTATTTAAATGTATACTTACATTCAAAGTGGGTTTGGATGCATAACTTCGATCCAGGCATCTTACTTCCTGCAAGATAAATGTTTGTTACAATATTTTAAAATTCATCCATTAACTTCATACTTAGCAATTATGAAATAGAATTATTCTGAAAATCTAATAATATGTTGCTTTCATTTTTACACTTTTTTCATTTAAACTTAAATTAGAAACAATCTTATTTTACATATCAATCCCAGTTCCCTCTTCATTTTTAGACTTTTATTTCCAAGTTTTATACAATGTATAAACACCTCTTTTATAAATCATAAAGAAAATGACTATAATAAAGATTACTTTTCTAATAAGCTGTTCATTGAAAACACACTTTTTAACTTCTGATGAATTGCCACTTTAAAACTATTTTTAATGTTATTTATTTTTATGTGTATGTTATTTTGTATACACATATGTCTGTGTACCACATTCATGCAGTGCCTGTGGAGGACAAAAGGCATCAGATCCCTTGGGGCTGAACATATAAATGGTTGTGGGGTGTTAGGAAATTGAACTAAAGTCCTCTGCAAGAACAGTCAGAACCACTGGGCTATTTTTCTAGCCCTTAAAACTGTTTAAGTAAATATAACAACAACAAAAGATTCCTAATTATAAAGTAAATACTTACTACAATTTAGTGGTTTTGTTTGGTGCATTTGTTTTGAGAGTTTTGTTTTTGGTTTTGAGACAAGATTTCATGTAAACCAGGCTGGCTTCACACTCAACTCTATAGTGAAAAGATGATACTGAACTTCTGAATGTCCTGCCTCTCTGCTTCCCAAGTGCTGAGATTACAGACTGGAGCTGCCACGAGTGGAGTTTTGGAGATGGGGATCAAACCCAGGGCTTTGTGCATACCAGGCAGCATACTCTTATCAGCTGAACTACCTTCTCTAGCCGTGGGCTACATTTTTGAAAAAGCCCAGGCTAACCTCAAATTCATTGAGAGCCAGAGTCACCTTGAACACATTCCTTCTGCCTCAGCCTCCTGAGTAAAATAAAACTTAAGTTACAACTAACTTCTTTCTTTTTGTTTTGTTTGTTTGTTTGAGACAGGGTTTCTCTGTGTAGCTCTGGCTATCCTGGCACTCATGCTGAAACCAGGCTGGCCCAAAACTCATTGAGATCTACTTGACTCTGTCTCCCAAGTGCTGGGACTAAAGGTGTGCACCACCAACACCCGGTCTAAGTTTTTAATTATGTAATATTACAGGTTCACAGTTCTCATTGTTTAAAACTTTAGTAGGCAGGAGACTGTGGTTAAGAGGCTACACTTTCAAAGGACCCAGACTGGGTTCGAGCATGCACATTAGGTGTTTCACAACTACCTGACTCTAGTTCCAGGAGATCCAACATCCTCTTAGGACATCCATGGGCACTGGCATACACATGGCATATGTGGCACACTCATGCATGCATGCACACACATACCACCACCCCCACACCAATAATAAATATTTTTAAAAGACTACTGTATTGAAAATCTATTTCTAAAAAAATTAAGTAAAATTGCTATTACTCCCCAAGCCCTTCCAGCAAGTGTCTCTTGATTTACAAAAGGCAAGCACACCTCATATAATATGGCCTATATTGCCAGGTAATTCTTATGAAGTAAAAGAGGGGGTGGGAGTATAGCTCAGCTGTAGAGAGAATGCCTGGTATGTGTTAGTTTCTGGTTGGCCCTCAGTACCACACTCAAAGGAACAGAAAGAAAGACTTCTTAATTCTTTCCACACTATTTGTAGAAACAAATGTCAACAATGGAAACTCTGAAAATTTAGGGCAGAGTTCAAAGCCCTAAGCAATCTGAAATTGGATGTGACATAAGCCAGCCTAACATTCAAAACCACTGAATATATGCAGTAGCATATATTCAACTGGTAGTTACAGTGTGCAACTATAGCTCATGAAAAAAGCAAGAAGTAGCCCACGAAAGTCTAGACTTTCAAGTGATCCAAGAAGTTAGCTTTTCACAGAGTAAACAAAACACTTTGTCCTAACAGAAAGCTATAGTGGGAAATTACCAATACGGAGTCAGGTAGAAATATAAGGGTATTTAATAGGGAAAAGCCTTACTTACAGAACGACCTAGCCAGCCGGCGTGGCAGCAGTCTGTACAGCATGTCCCAAAGTGAAACCAAAAGAGCAAACGCAGTCACACTACGTCACCCCGACCACGCCCTCATAGGCATGGTCAGGCACACCTGTAGCCCCTCATAGGCATGGTCAGGCACACCTGTAGCCAGCCCCTAAGTAGGCGTGGCTACAACTTCCCCTACAGATAGCAGATAACTAAACCTTTCAACTTAAAACTCAAAATAAACAAAACATAAGTTTGACGATGGAGTTATAAACAGGAACAGTCATGGTAACGAAACTGGTTTTCACAATGAATGACAGAGGCAGCTGGACATGAGCATATTTCTTAGAATAGAAGTGGCTGCACAGCAATGTGTAGGGGATGCTATAGCCACGCCTGCTTAGGGGCTGGCCACAGGTGTGCCTGACCATGCCTATGAGGGCGTGCTCGGGGTGATGTAGAGTGAGGGGCATTCAGGTGGCTGGTTTCATTTTCGTTTCACTTTCAGCTTGCTGGATGGCTCACTCACTCTGTAAGTAAGGCTTTTCCCTATTAAAATCCCTTGTATTTTTACCTGGCTCTGTATTGGTAATTTCCCACATTATTCTGGTGTCAGAAGTGGGATATTGGAAATGTAGTCCCCATTTGGGCCAGCCTGTGGGTCCCACCGGGACAGCGGGGCCTAGGTCAGGAAAGTGCACTCTCTCCACAGGTGCTCCCTGCTCACAGCTGACCCAATGTGCCACACAAGCGTGTTCTGGCTGCTGCTGAGCTGCTCAGAACAGTCTGCCCAGCTGGGAGAGTTCTACAGACCTCCCATGGTTTTACCAGCCTGGACTGTGGCAGCCGAGTAGGCCTTGGCTTTCAGCAGGTGCTGTGGCTTCCCCTGGCTGCGACAGCCATAAAGCCGCATCTTTTTCAGTGGTTGCGGCCACCAGGCAGTATACTCTCTAAGATAAACACAGCCACTTTTGTGACCTCTCTCCACCGCTGCCACCATCTTGCCTGACCAACCACTGCCAAACGCCGCACCGAGTAGCTGAACGCGTGCACCACCTGCTGGTCAAAGATAGTCAGTGCATCTGGAGTAGAAATCAGGTAAAATTATGGCAGGATATTTATCATTTGCTAAAATTGGTAATATTTTTGCTTATTACGTGAATTCAATGTTTGAGGAGGATACTAATTTGCCAATTACCGGCCTATATGCCATAATAGCAGTTAGCATGCTGGTACAAATAATATTACTAGCCAGAGGACTCAGGAACAGGGACAAGGATAACCTCACCACCTACTTACAGGAAATAACAGCTTTACGCAATGAGGTTTTGGAGAACAGATTAGGTCAGACCACAATTGTGCAGCAAGTGGAACAGAAATTGGATGATAAGTTTGGCTCTGTGTCCAATACGCTAAAGACAGAGCTGTCTGTCACCCAAGATGAGATGCAGCGTATTTATGATAAGATAAACACAGAGAGATCCTCCATTTCTGAGGCGTTAGAGGCTAGGCTGTCAGAGGACCGTGATGAACTAAAGAACATCTGTGGCCAGCTAGAAACTCAGATGTGCGCGGTTACCCAGAAACTAGATGCAAAGGTGCAAAATACCCAGGATAGTGTTGAGGAATTGGACAATGCCATTCAATCAATTATTGAAGCATCTAAAGTAGCAGGTCACAAATATGAGTCTAGATTCTAATATATGGAAGATAATTTACAGTGCAGGGCTGATTAGACAGATCCATACAGTCGATTGCTGAGGACTCAAAATCAACAAATCATGACCTTGAATCTAGACTCCAATACCTAGAAGGCAGTTTCCAAACCATCCAGATGCTGCCTAAGGACGACCATATTAAAGACCTAGAAAAACCTGTAGAGGAGCAGTTAGAGCAATTTACAGATTCACTAACATGCTTGGAAGCTTTTATGATTAAAAAGATTGAAACTTTTCATGAGGATATCATTCCTAGGCTTAAAGATCATTGGGATGTCTCAGAGGCAGAATCACTCCAATCTGAGGCACCTACTCCACCCAGGTATCATGACTATTCTAAGGTTGTTACTCGTATACCATTAGTGTACCCAGCTACCATGGTAGAAAAGCCAGCTTCTTAGAAACAACCTCAGGGACAGATGGCTTACGTATGGCAACCTATACAG
Source organism: Cricetulus griseus (assembly GCF_003668045.3). Lineage (NCBI taxonomy): Eukaryota > Metazoa > Chordata > Mammalia > Rodentia > Cricetidae > Cricetulus > Cricetulus griseus. Next base: position 165,320,973 of record NC_048597.1, read on the forward strand.
CTGAAGGATCTTAAGGATATTAAAGAATCAGTTGGCTCATATGGTCTCCATAGCCCATACGTAAAACAGCTATTATATTCGTAGGCAACCTTTAACAGGGTGACACCCACAGATTAGGAACGATTGGTAGCAGCTGTACTTGAGAATTCATGCCAAATCCAGTGGAAGGCATTGGTGAGGGAAGAGGCGAAGCTCCTTGAGCGTCAAGGCATAAAGGAAGGTTTTGAAGCCCCCCTAGATAAGATTCTTGATGAGGGTATTTATGCTAACCCACAGGCTCAGGCTGAATTTGACGACCATATACTGTCTATACTGTCCCTATGCAGGAAAGCAGCATTAAATGCCTGGGATAAGGTTCGTGAGTCAGGAGAATGCCTAGAAGCTTATACCAGAATAGAACAGGGACCTACAGAACAGTTCGAGGACTTCTTACAAAGAAAGGTTAACTAGAGCAGTAGAATTACAGGTAACAGATCCTAAAACAAGACAATTAATTATATATACAATAGCTTATGAAAATGCAAACCCAATATGCAAAAGAATACTTTTGCCTTTAAAGATCAGATCAGCTCCGCTAGAAGAATGGGTTTTGCATGCAGCCAACATTGACTATAATGTGCAAGATACTGGAGCTTGGGTAGGAGAAGCCATCTCGAAAGGTTTAAAAAGGCAACAGGAGATTAAAAGTTCTAGAGGTGAGGATGCAAGGGCTTGGGAAGGAGAAGCACCTTACAGAGGTCAACATAGGTATCAAGAGGCTAGAGGTTACTACTACTATGAACCAGAACCTTGGGTAGGAAAAGCCTTCCTCAGGAGACCACGAAGGCGCCAGGAACCTAGATGTTTCAGCTGTGGTACAATGGGACATATTAAGAGAAATTGTAGACAAACGAATTCTAACAATGCCTCATACGGAAGACCACTGCCTTCTGGATTGTGTAGAAGATGTGGTAAGGGCAGGCACTGGACCAATGAATGTAAACTTTAGAGTTTCTGTATTGTATCAAGAAGCCAATTGATGTAATACAGAAAACAGAAGAATTTGGGGACTACCTTTGTCTTTTTTGGCTCTTTCCTTCAAGGTGAATACTGTCTCACAATCATTATTTTTCCACGATTGCCTTTTCTAGTATACATACTTACACAAGCAAACATTTCTCTGCTAACTGTTTATGTTTGAGTCCCACACAGCCAATGAAGACCTGCCTGACAGCAATTCCTGGACACCCCAGAAAGAAAATGGGCCGCACCTCCTCGACTGCACTGGATCCAACCTTCTCCATTTCATCTGACACTCTGGCCAAAGGTTCGGGTACTGACTTCAATCAAGTTGAGGATTTCAAGGGAGATCTTCAGTCAAGCGTATCCCATCTAACATGGACTGGATACAATACATTCAAGACTTTTACTATACTAACATTTTCTTCCTACAGGACCCCACAAGGATGTCGTCATCCCATTTCAGCAGGAAGTAACTTGGAGAATGCTACGTCCCTTTTCCCCCATTGTTGTCACTTAGGATAGTGTACATACCCAGTTAGGGACAGCTTGCTATTGTTTATGGTTGGGATTGGAAGGAGGTATTCAGGCTTGGACACCTCTTTCAGATGGCTTTAGGATTTAGTTAAAATAGACATAGTTAGGATGTGACATAAGCAGATTGTTGTATCTTCTTATATTTCACCTTTATGATTGTTAATTTTGGATACTTTACACTGTTAAGTTTTAATCCTCTTTTAGACTAAAAGGGGAATTGTAGAGGATGCTGTAGCCATGCCTGCTTAGCAGCTGGCTACAGGTGTCCCTATGAGGGTGTGATCAGGGTGACGTAGGGTGAGGGGTGTTCAGATGGCTGGTTTCGCTTTCAGCTTTCTGTATGGACTGCTGCCCTGCCAGCTGGCTAGGTTGCTCTGTAAGTAAGGCTTTTCCCTACTAAAATCCCTTGTATTTTTACCTGGCTCTGTCTTGGTAATTTCCCACATTGGCAATGATGTTTCTCAATGTAAGTGTGAGAGTATATGATAGGGAAATGCCATGCAACCAACACTGCTATTCAAACAACTTAGTCTAGACTGATTTTTTTAAAGAATCTTTTGTGTCTACTCACAGCCTTGGACTTTTTTTTATAATTCATTTAGCTTTATTTTATATGCATTGGTGTAAAGGTGTCTGATCTGGAGTTACAGACAGTTGTGAGCTGCCATGTGGGTACTGGGAATTGAACCTGGGTCCTCTGGAAGAGCAGCCAGTGCTCTTAATCTCTGGGCCATCTCTCCAGTCCCTAGATTGATTTTAAAATGTCAACATCATAAAATTTTAGTATATCTTCTGTTTTGAAGAGGTTTCCAAGGTCTTTGTTGTGTCATGGAAAGATTGCCAACATGCATCAAACTATCTGATCCTTCTTTGTTCAACAAAACCCTTGAGCTTACTTACCTTAAGAAGGCATTATAGAGACTGAGATCTGTCACCATGAACCTTATACTCCAGCAGCAATACAAGATTGTAGAGAAGTAGTGCAGAAATTACCTGGACATATTCCTTAGAGTTTGATAAAAATTATACAAATAGTACCAGAAGGAAGCTATCCTTGGGTCAAAGGCAAAAGATTTCTTGGTTTGAGCAGTGGTCTTCAAATCCCAGGGCTCCACTGAAAAGCATGTTTCATCCTACTGTTTAAATATAATATTAACACAATACAGGATACTAGTTGCTATCAAATTAACCTGTGTTTATTCTAACTCTGAAATAAAACAGCTACTATCTCTTTCTATACTTGTTTTAAAAATTGTTTTAGAGTCTTACTACCAGATTCCCCCCTACTTCAGACTCTCAAGTGCTAGGATTACAGATGTGACACCAAACCCAGTCTTGTATCTGTACTTCTTAAAGACTGTCATTAAGTTAGGAATCTACCAGTTTGTTTTTACTGTCCTGAGCTTAACACAACCCTTAAGTACCGTGCACACAGCCATGACCAGTAAAAACATCTATGCTCAAGAAGGCAAGGCCCAAGTGCATCTGCTCAATGGCAGTACTCGCCAAACACACCCTATATACACATAAATCAGGCTGTTGCTTATATGTAATCTGCTTGTCTACTATCACACTGTCTGCAATATAACTCTGAATAAAAATTCTGATATGGTAAAGATGCCAGTCATTGCTACCAGCCACACTCTTCCTCCACAGGTGGCTGCCTTAAGTCCCTACAAGACAACTCCATCACCAGCTCTGAGAAGAGCTGATGGCACCAAGAATGGATGGACTTATCCAGTTGACATCCTGAGAGCCTATGTCAGTTGGCAATGGGTACTTAACCTGAATCCCTATGAGGGGTTGAAGCCAGTCAGACGTCAGTCAGCCAACACCATGTAAAAGCAGAGGTTAGAGACCAGAAAGAAAAGTCACAAGTAAGTAGAAAATGAAAAGAACAGCACAAACATTCTCAAGAAATGGGGACATGGCACACTGCAAGAGGCAGGAGATTCCATGGTTAGTGATTTTTCTACTTAGGGTTTAGCAAGGCCAGCTGCATTTGTTTCCTATCCTTGAATGTCCAAGAATTTTTTTAATAATTTAAGAATTTGTGTATTATACCTGTTCTAGCAGTTCCCTTTCTGAATGAAGGGTGTATTTAGTGGTAGAGTGTATGCTTACTATATGAAAGCCCCTGGCCCTAATCCCAGTATCACCCCCAAACAATGCCCTTAGCTGCTGTAAAGTGGGGATGTGTCCATCTTTACTTGGTTTTTCTTCAATTGTCTGGTTCATTTTCACTGAAGGGTCCCTCATGCCACAGGCATCCTTTCCTATTGTGTGTCATTTCTCCCTCTTCCTTCTGGATCATTCCATACACATGTAAATGCACTCTTGTCTGACTCCATTATCTCCAGCACACATTACAGTGAACTTTGACATTGTCCATACTGCCTGCAATGTCTCCTTGCCCTTGCTTCCTGTTATCTTTGTCAGTTTACCATTGTTGGCTCTCAGCAAGGTCAACACCATCTGTAGAGCAAAATCAAATAAACACTTCAGAGACTGCACAGTAGCCAGTGAGAGCCACCCTGGGTTAACATCTGTATGCCTCCACATGGAAGCTGTCCTGTTTAGTAAGTGGTTGTCCATATGCACATGCAAAGCTATTTTTATGAAACATATGCATACATAGTAATAAGTGTGGACCTGTATCCATGTATGTATGTGGCTCTAGTCACCAGCCTGGGTATGTGGCACAAAACAATGGTATACTTTTATGGACTTGTATACACTGACACTATCACCACTTATACTTTTAAAAATTTCATTTATTTGGAAAAAATAAATGTTTAACTACAATCTTTTCAACCTCAGCAAACAGGATTCTCCTTTCTTCTTTGGGAAATATCAGCCTGTTTTTATTGAGTACTTCACAGTAAACCATGTAGACTAACTTTACTTGGGGTTTTGTTTTATTTTGTTTGTTTGTGACAGAGTCTCACTATGTAGCTTGGCTGGACTGAAATTCACTATGTAGACCAGGCTGAACTCAAACTTACAGTGCCTCTGCCTGCTGAGTGCTAGGTTAAAGGTGTGTGTGTGTCACCATGTGCAGCATTTTTTTCCTAATTAAACATTGTGTGTGTGTGTGTGTGTGTGTGTGTGTGTGTGTGTGTGTGTGTGTGTGTTATCATGGTACACACATGTAAGTCATTGGGAGTTAGCTGAGAGAGGAAGAGTCTCTCTTGTTTCTGCCACTGCAGCTGGCCCAAGAACTTCCAGGCAATTCTACCTCCATCTCCCGTCTCACCGAAGGAGGCTGGGAACACAGATGTGCACTACCTCATCCAGCGTTTAATGTGAGGCCAGGATCTGAACTAAAGTTGACACTTTTGCCCACTGAGCCATCTCTCTGGCCCATTTCTATTCTTCATGTCTAAACTCAAATGGCAAACCCTATAGGATCTTCTTTAATTACTTTACTAATTTGGGCCACCAAGGATGATGGCACACACGTAATTTAGCATTAGGAAAGCAGAGGCAGGAGAATCCTGAGTACAAAGCCAGCTGGCCTCCCTAGCAGATTCTAGGATAGTCTAAGTTACAGTCAGACCCTGTTTCTAGATAATATATAACAAAGTTGACTTCTATTTTTTAACTCTTTTTTTATAGTGACACCATCATTTCCTCCTTCTGAGTAACTTTGCCATCTTAGAAGTATGTATCGAACACTGTTAGTGCCAGGTACTGGTGGCGTACACCTTTAAACCCACCACTCAGGAGGCAGAGGCAGGTAGATCTCTGAGTTCGAGGCCAGGCTGGTCTACAGAGCAAGTTCCAGGACAACCAGGGCTGTTACACAGAGTAACCCTGTCTCGAAAAACCAAAACAAAAAACAGAAAAACAAAAACAAAAAACAAAGGAACACTGTTATCATATCTTGCCCCTCCCCCACGCATAATGCAATCACTCTGAAACCAGGATTGTGGCTCTTGTTCACCAATACATCCCAGCATCAAAATTCTAAAGAATGAATGACAGAATTCAGTGTGGTGGAACTTTCCTGAGATCCCAGCATGTGGGAAGCAGGGGCAGGTAAAGCACAAGACGGAGGCCAGCATGTAGTGAGACTCTCAAAATTAATAACAATTGAAAAAGGAACACTGAACTATGTGATAAATGTGCTAAATGAATAAAACCAGTTCAGGCAAGCACAGATCAGCCTCACAGCCAACCCAGGAACCCTACCTAACCAGATCTGGCAGAGGAGGGACTTCTATCTTGCTTCCATAGTATCCTACGCACATTCTTCCTCTCTTTATAAGAGAGAGAGTGTGTGTGTGTGTGTGTGTGTGTGTGTGTGTGTGTGTGTGTGTGTGTGTGCTGGAATGCATGTGTGCATGTATGTTTTGACTGCATTTTATGTGCACAAGCATGCCTGCTGCCCAAGAAATCAGAAGACGGTGTCAGATCCCTTGGAACAGAAGTTACAAATGGTTGTTAGCTACCATATAGGTGCTGGGAAACTAACCCTTATCCTCCACAAAAGCTGCCATTGCTCTTAACCACTGAGCCATCTCTCTAGACCCTTTAATAACTCTTAGATTTATTTTATTTGACCTGTGCACATTCTTTTTGCTCCTCCATGATATGCCTATTTAACTTGAAATGGCCCTACTCTCTTCCCACTACATGGTGATTTTGCTTATTTATCTCTGTGAAGGCTGCAGGTGCTAAACAAGCATCACAACAAAGTCTGATGTTTACTACCAAGGCTAAAGAACAAAATCCGAGTAATACCTTAAGAAAGCAGCAAAAAAGAAGAGGCCAGAAGTGACTGCAGCTTATCTATTTTATAGGGTGAAACGACTCTCCTCAGCATGGCTGGAGAATGAAAGACACCAACTCCTTGCTCCTGTTTTTTAAACCCCTCTAGTGCTGGGATTAACGGTGTGAACTATAATTCTGTTTTTGACTGATTCAATCTTGTGTAGATCTGGGTGGCCTTGGACTCACAGAGATCTGTCTACCTCTCAATCCTGAGTCCTAGGATTAAAGGTGTGTACCATCACCTCCTAGCTTCTGGCTGCTGGGATTAAAGGTGTATGTCACTGATGCCTGATCTCTATATACTGAGGATGGCTTTGCTTTTCTGAATCCTCAGTCAACCTTTAATAAATCATAAATAATATATCACTACACTTACACACAGGAAGAGCAGGGGGCAGGGCTGAGAGCAGAGCTCAGTGGGAGAACAGTTGCTTAGCCCCAGTGTCACTCCTCAGAATTAAAAAAAAAAAAAAAATCAGTGCTGGGAAGAGACACACTTAAGTCACTAGGACCCAGAGGAAAAAGAATATTGAGAAGCCTCCAAAGCCAGGACTGAGAGGGTAGGAGACTCACGATCCTTAAATTACATTTGATACTATGCAACAATCCTCCTTAAAACTCCTATTCTAAACTTTGATCAAATTTTATTCTGGTTGCACTGTTCTGAGACAAGATTTCACTATGCAGCCCAGGATAGTCTCAAATTCGCAATCCTTCTGCCTCAGCTTCTTCAGTGTGGAATTACATAAAAAATGACTCCACTACCCCAGCTCAGGCTCACTATTCTCATGCTGAATGTAATTTGCACTTAGTTATAAAGTCTTAAGCTTAAACTAAGAAGGCTCTGCACACTTTTGTTTTGACACACATCAAGTACCTGGCCTATCTAATTAATCTTGGCAACATTTACTTGTAATCTCAGTTAACCTGATTTCTCTGTAATTCCTCTAGCTATCCCAAAGGAACTAACAAACTTATCAAGGACTCCCCTAGGCATGATGGCCTGCTCTTTCAATCCCAGCTAATCCAGTGTCTAAAATAGGTGGTTGAGGAATTCAAAGTCATTCTGACCTACACAGCAATACCAAGGGGGGAAGAGAGAAGGGGGGGAGGAGAAAAGGTAGGAGAGAAGAGGGAGGGGAGTATTAGGAGGGAAAAGACACTAATATCTTTCTTGGGAACACTTATTCTCCAGAATAGAAAATAAAACATCCTTCTGGCTTTCTTAGTATTTCAGTCGTTCAGGATTTAATTTTATTGTTTTATTTTTCTGAGAGTGGGTATCCCCAAATTGCCCACGTGGGTTGGAACCCCAGCCTGTGGAGTGGCTGGAATTGCAGACACCAGCAACTCAAGTAAGATTAATTTTATGCTTCATTTTCCCTCAGCTTCCACCCCCCACCACAGTCCTCATGCCCTGCATTATTCTTTTGCAATCTCTTGCATAGCACTGCTCTCTTGATTCAGCTTCTACTGCCAGAACTACCCAGTTCTGTGAATCCTGATTATTATAGAAACAAAAAAGTCAACCGTCCAGGCCTAACTGCAGACTCTTAGAAACGTAGGTAGATTTCAAAGCTTCCTATTGCAACCAAACTGTAAACGTCAAGCTTCATAACCACATTATAGAGTTTCTCACCCATTCCTAAGACTGTCAGGCATCTTTCTGGAATGTAACATTTGCATAATAAAGGTCTGTCACTGTAGTGTTCCCCAAACACAACAAGCAGAAAAGAGGCACTCGTTCCAAATATAATTTATTTTTGTACTGTCTGAGTAGCCATCTTGTTAAAGAGCAGCTGTATAGTATCTTTTGATTGTCACATAGTGCCTCAGTCCTGATAAGAGCAATAATTAAACCAACGATTAGCTACCGGATTGGGGGGAGGGGGAGAAGCACGGACAATAAACTCACACGTATACTTTAAAGAACTTCTCCGAAACTCCTGGGCCTGTAAAGAGTCTCGGCTCTGTACAGCCTGGGATCGCACCAAGCCAGCCAGACCCAGGCCTTGCTGCCCAGGCCGGTGTGACAGGAGCACAGACGGACACGGGGACACAGGGCCCCAAGGCGCGCGTGGGAGGCGCTGTTGCCCGCCATCCCCTAACCCCAATCCCAGGTGGCTCTGGTGGGGCTTTGCCGGAGGGCGGAACCTTGGACGGGCGGGGACGGGTTCCCCCGGAATTGACCCGGCTCACCTGCAGCAGCCCTCGAAGCAGAGGCCGGCGGACGCCGCCGCGCAGAGCCGCCAGAGCAGCCATGCTGACGCGAAAGGCTGTCAAGGGCAGAGAAATGCACTATGGCCTCCTTTTCACACCAGACACCCCGAGACGTCGCGGCGGACCCGCCCCAGGTCTCTCCTCCAATAGCAGCCCGAGATCGCTGCACTAGCTGGGGATTGGCCCGCAGCCCTGGGGCGGGGCCTGGCGGGACAGAATTGACAAATGACCAACGTGGCTTGACATCTGTCTGATGTAGTGTAAACCGCGTTTGACCTGTTGACGCCTGTGATTTCCGTACAGCTTAAGACTTTCCATTCACTTAACTGCGCCTGACCGTGTGACTGTGTTAACCCAGACAAAGGATATTGGTAAATGTTTCCAGCAGTTCCATTTTTATTCATTTATAAATACAAATAAACCAATTATGTTAAGAGAATTTTGAAGTTGTTTTTCTATAGGATGCGAAATAAAATGAATGTTACTATCTAAACTTCATTGAATAATAAGATTAAATCAACTTCCACAGAAACTCCCTGCAGGCTGATTGTGGTGGCAAACACCCAGGAGAGAGGCAGCTGATCTGTGAGTAGTTCCGGATGAGACTGGGGAATGAGTTCCAGAACAACCAAAATTACAAACGGAGAAACTGTCTCAGAAGAAATTAAAGCAAAACAAACAAAAAAATCCCCCCTTCATTAACTGATGTTAAATGATAACTATTTTCCGTTTGTGGAACCCATTGCTGACATTAGGGGTTTGTGTTGCTTTGAGTTTTGTTTTTAGACAGGGTCTCACTATGTAGCTCTGGCTGTAGAGCAGGCCACTATGCCTAGGCCAGACTATCAATCTTCAGCTGGGAATAGCATATCTTTCTGATTTATAACATTGAATTTACGATATGTTAATTGCCATAAAAGGTAAAAGGTATGGCAGCATACAAGTTGAAGTTTACTTCAAGACAACCTGTTTTGTGTATGTAGTTGTATGCACTGCGAGTCACTTGGGCTTCTGTGGTTCTTTGCCATATTTTTGTATTGGGATAGGGTTTCTCTGAGTAACAGCCCTGGCTGCCCTGGAATTCACTTTGTAGACCATGCTGGCTTTGAACTCAGAGATCCCTCCAGAGTGCTGAGATTAAAGGTGTGTGCCACCAACTGCCTGGCTCCTCCTCCTCCTCCTCCTCTTCTTTTTTTATTTTTTGAGACAGGGATTGTCATTGCACCTGGAGCTCACTAGAGTGACTGGCCAATATGCTTCTATCTCCACTCCTCCTCCCCAACCCCATCCACAGAACTGGAAATACAACCCAGGGCCACCATACCTGGCCCTTGGTGCTGAGGATCTAAACTCAGATTCTCTTCCTTGGGAAGCAAGCACTTTGCAAACTGAGCCATCTCCTCAGCCCTTTGGGAGTGAGCTCTAAGTGTGTATGTATGTTCCTGCATTTATGTGTAAGCATCACATATGTACACACAGGTGCTTGAGAAAGGAGTAGAGGGCGTCACAACACCTGGAACTGAAGTCAGAGGCAGTTGTGAACTGCCTGCTGTGTTTTGTAATTGCAGCAAGTATTGTTAACTGTTGAGCCATTATCCCCGCTTACTTTGTTTCTTAAGACAGTCTCATGTAGCCCACGATGGTCTCAAACCCACTAGGTAGGTAATCAAAGGCGACCTTGAACTCCTAATGCTTCCACTTCCACCTTCAGATTGCTGGGGATACAGCTGGGTATAAAATCTATATATAATAGTTATATAAACTAGGCAAGTATTCTAAGCTACAACTCTAGCCTATTTTTGTTACTCATGTGGAGATCAGAGGAAAACTTGCTGGAGTAGGGTCTCTCCTTTCACAACCATCAAACTCAGGTTACAGGCTTGACAGCAAGCTATTCCCCCACTGAGTCATCTGTGCTGACTTAGGATATTGGCTATCTTTAGTCATCTTTCCTTAGCTAGGCATGGTGGTGCCACCTTTAAACCCAACATCTAGGAAGCAAAGGTAGGCATTAAGGATTTCTGTGAATTCAAGGCCACCCTGATCTACGAAGCCAATTCCAGGACAACTAGGGCTGCCCTGTCTCAAAAACAAAGTTTTTCCTTACTACTTCACTCTCATTTATATGTTTACATCCTTTTTAGTTTCAGTAGCTCATAGGTCTCTATAAATTTTCCTAGATTTTCTAATTTGCAGTAATATAGGCTTTCAGAGTGATCCTGACACTGGTGTTATGTTAAAATATTTAGTTCCCCCCCCCCTTTTGGCTAATTCAGCTGGAGAGTTGTCATTCCTGTTTGTTGTCATTCTTTCTTTTCAAGAAATATATCACCAATTCTTTGTTTAACTTAGTTAGGGCTTTTGCTGGGTAAATGTTTTATTGAGACAGGTTTTCCTTTGTAGCCCTGGTTGGCCTGGAACTCACCACAGACTCAACTCAAGGCTGGTCTTGAACTTGCATTGATAGTACTGCTTGATATTTCACTGATTTCTGCCCTGACCTATTTTTCTGATTTTGACATCGCTATTTTTCTAAGACCCTGAAGTTCACCCTCATTTGAGATCTGATTTAAAAAATACATATTTCATGTATTGAGTGTTTTGCCTGCATGTGTATCTATCCAAATGCCCGGTGGCCATGGAGGTCAGAAAAAGCATGGGAGCTTCTGAAATAGAGTTACAGAGGGTTGTGAACCACCAGGTGGATGCTTGGAATCAAAGCCAGGACCAATGAGAAAGAAGCAGATGCTCTTAACTGCTGAGCCACAAGCCCCTCAAAATTTTGTGAATGTGAAAATGTGTGGTGGCACACATATATAATCTGAGCCCTCGAGGCAGATGTATCTCTGTGGGTTTGAAACCAGCCTGTCTACATAGTGAAGTCCAGAACAGCCAAGGCTATACAGAAAGGCTATACAAAAACAGATTAATTGCTTAGTCTAGTCCACTAGGTATTATCAGGATTCTGTTACATGGGAAAAGGTGTTCTATCCATAAATTCCCAGTTTTCCAAAATCAGCTACGGAGTTTATATTATTACTCAGAGACACATGCTGCAGTGCATTTGTGGAATCAGAATGACAACTGTGTGTGGTGGAATCCCTTGCCCCAGTACTACACAGTTGTGGACAAAGGACACTAGATTTTCACAGCAAATGCCTTTTACTCAGAGTCGTTGAACTAATCCTTTAGTTTTGAGGCAGGATATCATGTAACCTGAGATAATTTCAAACTCTCACCAAGTGCTGGGTGGGATTTGCGGAGTGTGCTACTACATGCTGCCCTTGTTTTAAACCTATATTTATGCCTTGCAAATTCTTTAATAGAAATGTCTATCCCATTGTGACCATCCAGTTGTTTAATGTTGCCTGCCTCTAAGCTCCATTCTAGTCAGTATGACTGTGCTCTCTTAACAAGGAAGTTAGCTTCCAATTTAGCTCACTATGGAGCTGTTTCCTCAGGTGGTGGGGTTTGTGATTAAAATGCTCACTAGGTCAAAATGCTTGAGTGCTTGCCAAAGCTTTGGAATGGGCTTGTGCAAGAAACCAAATATTTAAGCTTAATTAGTAATCTTGTTTTGGCTAAGGTGAAGTTTATTCTTTTCTGTAACCTCAATTCCAAGTCACCCTTACGTCTAGACTCCTTGAATCTCAGTGAAGGTACTAGGCCAGGTTCTTCTAGCCATCAGCAAATCATGTAGTCATCCACCCAATTGTCATGTCTTATTTTTGGTCCTTTTAGTGGCTACAGCTGACTATGATACCCCAAACATAACAGAACATTCTTCACTGAGAAAGTCTCACTATGCTGCCAATGCCAGTCTTGAACTCCTGGGCTTGAACAATCAGCTACCTCATCCTCCCTCCTGAGTAGCTGGAAGACACAGGTGCAGCATTGCTCAACTGAAACCATTTTCATTGTTTTTAAAGACAGGGCAGCTGGCCTGGAGTTTGCCAGTATACCAGGCTGATCTTGAACTCAGACTCTGGAACACTGAGATTAACGGCACATGACACTATTCTTAGCTTGCCAAAAATCTTAACTATTGTAAAATTTTTTATAGTAGAATCAGGATTTTCTGGATGAAAGCTTTTATATTACACTTTTATTTTGCAAGAAAATAAATTATACAACTTAAAAAATAAAATCCCAAAAATCATCAAAATATTTCAGCCTACTGCATACAGAAACTGCTCCCGTGTAAAACTGTACAGTATCATTTCAGTATGTAGTGGTGCACATTCAAAACTGTACAGACCATGAGGATAGACTACACCTTAGGAACTCCAGACCACACAGAGAGTAGATGACAGGAACGCTCTCAAACAATGTTTCTTCCATAACTGTGACTTGGGAGAACTTGTGACAGCACCCCAGTCGTTTACATGAAAACAGAAGAGCCAGCTTGAGTTTATGATAGCAAATCTTTTGTAAACTAGCAAATATTTCACCCAGATTGAATTTGAAAAATTTGCCCTTGGAGCAGGGCTAATGATATCACATAAAATTTAATGAAGAGTAAAAATAAGAATAACATTTCATTTTTTGGAGACTTTAATAATTATGCACAAAGGTTGATAAACTCGGGGACCTCCTCCAATAATTGTAAAAATTGGGCGACTTCAGAATTTGAGGATCCTTATAAAAAATATTAGAATAATGATGGTCTAACATTTGTCTAACTGTGATCACCAAATGTGTCCCACATTTTCCACTGTGTGAATCTGTTTCCTGTCTCCTTACTCTGGCCATGAGATGGCAACAGGCTATAGATGATGCCACCTTTAATCAGATGGAAGTACTGAAAACTCTGAGCCTGCTACACTATTGACTTACAAATGGCTCTTTGTTGGTGAGTGGAAGGCAGGGTTCTTCTTCCCATTACCTGTGTCATGCTTGGCCCTGCTCAGACAGCCAAGAATGAAAGTCTGCAGGGAGAGAAGTCAGATAGGGAACAGTAACGGTGGTTCTGGACCTTCAGAAAACTCCTGGTTAAGATCTGTTTCAGAATTTTTTTTAATTTAGCAAATCTATTGATAAAATACTTAAAGAAAATCTCAACAATGGTATAGGCAATAGGCACCTTGTCAACTAAACAGTTTGATTAACACCAAAAAGCACTTACACTTTTGTATATATATTTTAAAAAATGATGAAAACTGTTAAGTCTGTGGTATTGACTGCTGTTCATTCCCCAAAATACAATTAGGACATAATTAACTAGTAAAAAATTTATAAAATTTAATAAAAAACTTTGCTATGGATTTAGCGTTACCCACTTTGCATTAAGTTTGCCTTTATAAATCAAAACATCACAGCTCTCATTCTTAAATGACCAAAGTGATTAGAAATTTCAAAGATGTTCTAAGAAAAATTATGGTTTAAAATGACAAATCTTAAACATTAAGAAATGGCCTAAAATTTTTCCCTTGATTGTTTCCTCCTTTGGCATTCTGGTACTGGGACAGGAAAATTTGCCAACACCAAAACTATTAAACAGAAGGGCCACAGTCATTATAAAGGTATCTCTCTGAGTTCTGGATGCACCAACGTCAACTATCATCCACATCGTGGAAACCTCGTACAGTGAGTCACGCTTCACACCTGTTCTAGCCATGGCCTCCTCAGAGCAGCAGGGTAGACAGTGAGCACACATGCACTTCCAACTTCCTATGAGTTTCCCAACAGATATTTGACTATAAGAAAAACTTTAAATGTCTGACATGTATTTCCCTTCCTTCCAGGAAGGGGCTCACAGCTGCTGAGGCTGCAGGCAGGTCCACAGCCCACTGTGGTGATATAATACTGTATGCTTCTCAACACTCCATTTTCTGTTAATTTCAAAGCCATACTTCAAAATATTACTTAACATCAAAGATTATAAAACAATTTGCAAGAAAACTTGAAATGTGCACCACAATGAGTAAAAATACACATGGAGCCATTTTTCCTGATGGGGAATCATTCTCTCTTCAGTTGCTCAAGCCCTCAATTTCTAAATTCCTACTGCATTGTGAAGTCCTGAGTCACTGCTCCGGATTAACTGAGAGAGCAAGCTAAGTGTTGCCCTCTGAACATTTTAAAAATGCTTATTTTTAAAATATATAAATATATATATACATATTTGGCAAGGTTACTACTCATGTTACGGCCAACAACTCTGAAAGCTTCTCAGATCTCAGGCTGTAATCTCATCTCTCTTCCTCCTAGGTGACAGGGAATTATTATTTTAACAAAAAATGTCTTTCAAGAAAACTGAGGTGGTAAATCCCTAATCACAACATTTTCAAAACACCAAATAATTCTATGCTACAGGTTTAGAAAGCAATTCTCTCATTGTACTGTATCAGAGTATTTTTCTGCATTGTTTTCAATAAATTTTGACATGGCATAATAAATATTAAGTGTATATGAATTAAGTGTATTAGTAACACACTTAACACGTTTGCTTTGTGATTCTGATTCTGCAATCAATGACTTACCTATACCCATAAATTTAACAACCGAAGCAACATTCATTATAAACTTCATGTTTTCAAAACAAGCTCTCCAACGATACAAGACTTATAAAGGAAACCCCAAATCCTTACCATTTAACAACAAACAACTAAAACAGCAGTCTCCTGCTTAACGACAATCAGGATTTGTAAGGTAGAAATATTTAATACCATTTTCAGGTCATCATCAAAATCCAGTTATTAAACTAAAAGCAGTGTTTAACAAACAACTTGATACTATGGCATCCTCATCTTCTCAAGTACACCTGCCCTTTCCCAATATGGTGTTGACAACTTCACTCTTTTCATTAAAAGAAGCTAAGAGTGCTACCTCTACCTTTAATTGCATTTAAAAAAAAAAAAAGATAACAGCATTTTTCAGTGCATGAATATCTGAGCATCCTTCCTTGTGCAAGTATATTCCTTTAAAGAGGAGAAGGGGGTAAAAGAAGCAACAAGAACCCCACCCTCACCCTTCCAAAATGTTATTTCTCTTGGTGGGTAAAAATTGAACTGACTTTGAAGTTCATAATGGGCTCTTCATGAATGCAATTTTCTCCACAAAACAGCATGCTGTTAAGAGTGTGCAACATGAAGGGAATGCCATCATGCTAACTAATGTGACTGGCAAAATATAGTCGTTTGTAAGGTAAGGCAGAGAGTTTAATATTTATGTAATCAAAGTCCAAATAAACCTTCCTCCAGCTCAAACCGGGACAACTTTCTGCCCAGGGGCTCCAGAATCTATCTGTGCTTCAACAGTGGCACAGTGCTCAGCTACGCCATGTAGATGAACGTGTTGATGTCGGCCTCATCTCTCCTGATGTACTTGTGCTCTATCAGCCACTCGATTTGCTCTTTTATCATTTTCTTCTGTGGTAAGAACATGTTTTTCAAAATCTCTACTAACTCAGTCTGCAGTTGAGCATTGCTAATTTTCTTTCTCATTTTCATTATTTGTATGATGGCTTCCTAAGAGAAAAATGAAAACAGAAAGTACATTAATATATTACACTTGTCTGATCAAAGCAAATCAGTAACTTTTCCTACATTATCTTCTAACACCAACCAAATTGCACAGCAACTCCTAGGTATTCACACAACTACTATTACAAAGATGTGAAAAGTTAAAAAAAGCCAAAAAATTTAGACATTCTTTCTCCCTATACAAACCTGGGTTCTTAATATTCTTAGCTGAACTATCCCTTCATTTTCTTCTTCTCTCATTCTTTCTGTAGTGAGCTGCAAACGTCCAATCAAATTGATTTTTCCCCTTTTCTGAACTTTTGCATTTTTTCTGCAAAAAAAAAATTGAAAGTTTTGAACATCTTATTACAGCATCATGTCAGAAGTTAGAACTGTTCTAAAAATAAGATGTAGTGCTGCTTAAAGGGTAAGTAACAACCAGGATACACAGCTTCCCTTTCAGCAATCCCCACCCTTGTTATGGGGGGACTTGTCTACAATTACCTGTAATCCTAGCACTTGAAAAGCTGAGGCAACAACCTATTTCAAGCAAAAATTTAAACAGTCCTTTGATTCCTTCAAACAAGATATACGGCCTCTGCTGACCATTAACTGCATTCTTTAACAAACTACAAACTACCTGACTAAGGCTTCAGATAAACAGCTCTGCTGGATAAGGCTGTTCTATTCCACGCACTCAACATTCTGGTCTCAAATATTTTTTAAATAAAAAAAAATGAAATGATACAAAACTAGTGATAATACTCAGTTACTATTTTTGACATTACATAAAGCAAATGATTATTTTAACAAAAATCAAAGCATTAAAATTCAGCATAGTACATTTCTTTTAAATCAACAATGTGAATCTTACATTAGGCTGAACTCCTGGTTCACAGAGAAGAGGGTCCCTTCTGTGAAGTCTTTGGGTGAGTTGACTTGAGGTTCGTATAACAAAACTTGGCGTTTGAGCTTGGGAAAAGCTACTAAAGACTATGAGGAAAAAAAATCAGCATAGTAAATTATACAGAGTGTTAGGAACAAGTCTACAATACAGGCAAGAATCGACTTGTAGAGAAATTAACAATCCAAACTTTTATGTGAACAACACGCACATGACAAAGTAAATGCCTAATGAAAAGAGCTGGTTCTGAAAAAAGAGACATATGTTCTTTTACTTCATGTAGTGAGACAAGCACTGGTTGGTCATATAGGACCTGAGGAACTGTCTGCCAGGACAGTCATGTAGTTGCCTCCATTGCTAACAGTTTATTCTGGAATCTGAGTTACAGGGTAAGCACTAAATGCAATTATAATCAAGACTATCATGAGCACACTTTACAAACATTCATAACTTTGGTTGGACTCCTTAAACACACTTAATACCAACTCAATCTCTCCCTCTTCTCTTTCTCTGGTCCTTTTCTACTTTGGTAATTTGCTTTTCTTTTTTCTTGATTCATAAATTCCTCAACACTGTGCATTTTTTAGTTGAAAGTCATATTCAGAGTATCATGAATTAAAAACTTTACAAGGAAAAAAGAAAGAAAGCCATGGAATAAAGTCCTAGCACTTGGGAGGCAGAGGCAGGCTGAGTTAAGGAAAACCTGGTCTACAAACTGAGTTACAGGATAGTTAACACTACAAACAAACATTGTCTCAAATGCTCCCAAACATGCCCCCCCCCAAATTTTACAGTGGCTTAGGTATGTAGTTCAGTGGTAGAATGCATGTGTACAAGGGTCCTGAATTTAACTCTCAGCACCAAAATTCTAGTTTTACAAGCCATTTACTTATTCTCAACTATGTGACATGACACTATTTTAAAAACAAAATCGAATAAAAGATAAAACAAACCCATAAAGTTCTTCTAAGTTCGGCATCAGGGAGTTCTGTTGCAAGTTTTAGATTTTCAAAGCTGATTTTCTCTCTGGGCCTTTGGTTCCATGCAAACAACACAGCCAACTGAAACGTGGTTACTTCCAAGTCATACTGACCTACTTCATTCTTAAATGTTATCTGTAATAGACAATGGGATTTAATAAGGAATTCATTTCTTCATGAAGCTTACTCCGGTATCTAGTAAAATGTGCATGAGGTACTAATGGGAAAATTAGATTGCTAGTTTTTTTTCCATGACCCATTTCTCCCTCCTTATAGGTAATAATCTTAGACCTATAATGCATCTCCCAGCTTTCCCTGTAGTGAAGTATAGTCATGTGACTTCATTCTGTCCAATGTGTTTGATGTAGAAATAATGAGGAAGATGTTTATCAGTTGCCTTAAAGGAAGGTTCACCTTCTCCTTTCCCTTCCTTTTTTCATGAGTCAGGGTTGGTGATCAGATTGGATTCTACTGTCAAGGTCATTGGTTTGGTAAGCATTTACTAAAACTTGGAAACTATGTCCCTAAAAGTAGGGACAGAGCCACTATTTTCTGTTCTAATCCTAATCTATACTAATTTTTACTTTTATTTTGTATGTGAGGATGTTTTGCTTGCATATATGCCTATACTGCACATATGTGCAGCAACTGTAGAGTTCTAAAGAGGAATTGGAGGTAGAGACTGTTTTGAGTCACTGGGACTTGAACCTAGGTCTTCTGGAAAAGCATCAGTGTTCTTAGCCACCGAGTCACCCCTCCAGCCCTCAGGCAACTCTTTGTACCAGCACCCAAATTGGTAGCCCATCTACTTACAATTCCATTTGACATGAGATGGTGCCAATGTAATTTTCTACCACTATGATTTTTTTTGTAAAATTCTTCTACCTCAGGTATCAAGTCCTCCAGTTCAGTAGGAAGTGAGACAAACACTTTCTCAGAGCTTCTAGACCAGGCGCCAGCATTCAGAATCTTTATATTAACTGAATCAGCTGCAGGTAAGAAAATCAGAATTTATAAATATTTTGACAAGTTAAATTTTACAGAAAATAAACAAGGGCCAGGTAATGGTGGCAGCAGCACATGCCTTTAATCCCAGAACTTGGGAGCACTATTTGAGTTTGAGGCTAGCCTACTCTACAGAGCAAGTTGCCACGACAGGCTCCAAAGCTACACAAAGAAACCTTGTCTCAAAAAACAAAAACAAAAAAAGGAAGGAAGGAAGGAAGGAAGGAAGGAAGGAAGGAAGGAAGGAAGGAAGGAAGGTGAAACTTTTGTTAAAAGGGACTTTTTGTGTGAATTTTGTAAAAATCTTTGATATTTACTTTAAATAATTGAAAAACTATTTTTTTAAGTTTAAAAATACACTTCTATTTAATTATAGATAATACCTGGTAATGCCAACTTATTATTTTTGTGCATTTCCTTAAAAGCTTGGTTCAAGTCTTCAGATACTTTTATGTCCTGAAACATTCTGGCAAGCTTGTTCACATAATCTGCTGGCATACCAACTTCCTACAAAAATCAAAGACAGACATAATAATTACACAATCTGACATAGTAATAGGACAAAAACCTTTCATTTCATGTGCATTGGTGTTTTGCTTGCATGTATGTCTGTGTGAGGGTGTCAAATCCCCTGGAACTGATGTTAAACAGTTGTGAGCTGCCATGTGGGTGCTGGGAATTGAAACTGGGCCTTCTAGAAGAACAGCTACTGAACCATCTTTCCAGACCCAGGGAAAAAAGAATCTTAGAAAATTATTTTGTTTAATTTTTCAGGTTCTGGGGACTGAACTTAGGGTCATAATGCATGATAAGCAAGTACTCTAGCACCAAGCTTCATCACTGTCTTAGATGTTCTAATAAAAAATTATTCTCTACTTTACCAGAATATAATATATTACATTTGATTCTTAGAAAATAAACAGGATAGTTTCCAGTATGCATAGATTTCAGTCACTGTAATATGAATAAAATCAGCTCCCAACTCAGCTCAACTTCAGTTGACACCTTTAACACCTCAATCCATAAATCAGGACAAAGATGATAGAAGGACAGTGGTACAGCTCAGTCATCGGATGCCTAAGGGCCTGGGCTTGTTCACTAACCCAAAAAGAATAAACTCCCTATTTATCAGGGGATGACCTTGAGGAATTGGAGGATAATGATCCTCTAAGCCTCCATTTCCTTGACTCACAGGCATGTATCACTACTCACAGCTTTTTATAAAATTACAATGGTTGCAATTTATTCACAAACCTTTCTATAGTTAAGTATTTAGTATCAAAGACATGGTTAAAAAAAAAAAAAAGTTGGTGGTTTGGTCCTAGATACTACTTAAATAAATTCAGTTAAAATTGAGAGGGGTGTAAATGGAAGCACAACAGTAAAAACAAAGAAGGCTTAAAATTTATTAAGAAAAATCACATTAGACACTCCTTTTACCTCGTATGCCTTCCCTCCACCCCACTCCCCCAAATATGTAAACAAAAGGTTGTACTTACTCTCAGCCACTCTACCATGTTTTCTTCAATCTCACTGTCAGCAGAGATGTCCAATATAAGGCGTCGGGTAAGATGAGCTTTATGATACCTCATAAAAACATCTTTATTTTGTACATATTTAAGTACCAAGAGCTGCACAGAAGACAAAGTTACTTTAAATTCTTATATTCTTCACCATTTCTGTCAATAAGACCTTTCTATATTCCCCAACATCCAAGATGCAGAGATTTACAAAAACATAAACAGAGGCCTATTAACTTACATATCTCTGAGAAAACAAATTAGCAAATTTGACTTTCTTCTTGCCTTTTTTGAGACAGGGTCTCTCTATGTAGTCTTGATGTCCTGCAGCTCACTCTATACAACAAGCTAGGCTCAAACACATAGAGATCCACCTCCTAAATGCTGGAATTAGAAGTGTGCAGCACCATGCCTTGTTGCACAAATCTAATAGGTCTTAATAATAAATAGTCAGCTATCAGGGGGTGAAAGCTAGAGGATCCAAGAAGTAAAGGAGCCAACACAAGAGAGACCTTGAACCTCTACTGAATCCTCAGGCCAAAGGCAATCCTCAGATTGCCTGCTAGAATGCAACCTCAAACTGTATCCTCTGCAAATCCTCCTTGGACTGACTGTTCAGACTGCTTTGCTGCTCAGACTGCACTGAACTCCTGTTTCCTCCTCCTTATTTTCCTCTCTAAGTCCAGCCATATTACTCTTGAATGAGCCTCCCTAGTGTTGGGATTAAAGGCATGTGATCTCAAGTGCTGGCATCACCTTTGTGTGAGCTCCGTTTCTCTTTTAGACTGGATCAATTTCAGTAGCCCAAGGTAGACTTCAACTCAGAGAGATCTGTCTGCCCAGTGTTAGGATTAAAAGGGTGTGCCACCACTGCCTGGCCTCTATGGCTAACTAGTGTGGCTAGCTCTGCACTCTGATATTCAGGCAAGCTTTATTTGTTAGATCACAAACAAAGTGTCACCACAATCCAAGTTCTTCAGACTTCATAAATATGTGATATCTTATGGGAAAACTAGTACTGATTTCTCAACACATCTTAATTCTCTCCTTGTGACACCAACCATCTCCCTAGGCTATTCTGTCTCACTTGTATGATGTTTCTCTTATTTTACCCATTTCTGTATTCCTGAGCTAATCATTTTTCTAACAACCAACCAGGAGGACCACAACAAAAAACAAACAAAACAATTAAATTTCACCCACTCTCATTTGTCCCTATCTATCTTGGGCAGACTTTAATACCTAATGCATCAAGAAAGAAGCCAGGAGTGTTGATACTCCTGCACTCAGGAGACAAAGCTTAATGTCACCAGCTACATGAGAGAGAACAATTCTTAAAAACACAAGGCTGGAGATTTAACTATTATAGTGCCTGCCTAGCATACACAGGCAAGAGCCCACACTTGGGAAAGGGCATGAACACACACATAATGAGGAATAAATGATACTTTTCTTTCAGGAAGCCATTGAATAAAAAACTTTAGGTACAACTAAATACCTTATCAAAGTTTAACACTGCAAAACTTTTTTTTTTTAAGATTTATTTATTGGGGCTGGAGAGATGGCTCAGAGGTTAAGAACACCTAGCTGTTCTTCCAGAGGTCCTGAGTTCAATTCCCAGCAACCACATTGTGGCTCACAACCATCTATAATGACATCTGGTACCATCTTCTGGCCTTCTGGCAGACATGCAGTCAGAACACTGTATAACAAATAAATACATCTTTAAAAGAAAAGAAAATAACTCTGGTAATCCCTTACTCTATGTCTAAAATCCAATATGAGTGAGTACATATCATATTTAAAAAAAAGAGATTTATTTATTATGTATATGAACTCTGTATACATAATGTATGTTATGTATATACATGTACCGCTGCAGGCCAGAAGAGGGCATCAGAATCCATTACATAGTTGTGAGCCATCATGTGGTTGCTGGGAATTGAACTCAGGACCTCTGGAAGAGCAGTCAGTGCTCTTAACCGCTGAGCCATCTCTCCAGCCCAACACTGTAAAACTTTATAATGATGTTTATATAGAAATACATATCTCAGGGCTGGAGAGATGGCTCAGAGGTTAAGAGCACTGACTGCTCTTCCAGAGGTCCTGAGTTCAATTTCCAGCAACCACATGATGACTCACAACCATCCGCTATGAAATCTGGTGCCCTCTTCTGGTGTGCAGATATACATGGAAGCAGAATGTTGTATACATAATAAATAAATAAAATCTTTTTTAAAAAAAAGGAAAGAAGAAAGAAATACATATCTTGCAGGGCACTGGTGGCCCACGCCTTTAATCCCAGCACACAGGAGGCTGAAGCTGGAGGATCTCTGTGAGTTCAAGGTAAGTCTGGTCTACAGAGAGAGTGCTGGGACAGGCTCCAAAACTACAGAGAAACCCTGTCCCAAAAAACAAAAAACAAAACAAAACAAAACAAAAAAAACCCATAAAATACATACATATCTCTTTGTGTAGTGTGTATATGTGTGTGATATGGAGGCCAGAGGTTGACACCTGGCACCTGGAATTTTCCACTATTTCTCTGTACTTTTGAAAAATTTATTTTGTGTGTATAAGTGTTCCTGCATGTACCACATGCATACCTTGCCAGTGAAGGCCTGAAGAAGACGTCAGATCTTTTATAACTGTAGTTACAGAAGGTTGAAAGCTTGGTCCTTCGAACAAAACTCAGGACCTCTGCAAGAGCAGACAGTACTCTTTACTGAGCCATCTTTCCAGTCCACTTTACTTTTTGAGACAGGATCCTCTCAGTGAATTAGACTAGAGCTCACTGACTCAACAAGGTTCGCTAGTCAGAAGGCCTTGGTATCAACCTGTTTTCCACTGAATGCTTAGCCCCCCAGTGCTGGATTATAGTTGCATATCACCACAATTGGCTTTTATTTTATTTTTACTTAATGTGGATTGATGTTTTGCTATGGCTGTCTGGTCCACTGGGAACTAGAGTCACAGACAGTTATGAACTGCCATGTGGATGCTGGAAATTGAGCCTAGGTCCTCTGGCAGAGCTGTCAGTTCTCTTAACTGCTGAGCCATCATCTCTCCATCCCCCTCAGCTTTTGGTTTTTGTACATGAGTGCAGGGGGTCCAAATTCAGGTCCTCATGCTTGTAAAGCAAGCACTTTGCTCCAGTGTCTACTCTTCCTTCACATAACAACAACACTGCCTTGGAAAAGAATCCTCATGTTCTCTTTACTGGCTAAACCTTTTAGAGAAAAGAAGGCATGCCCATTCCTGTGTGGCATTCTAAAAACAGAAATGGGACAGGCCCCAAGTGTTCCTATGCCCCATGTTAATCCTTCAAACATATGCTTCATGCCTTGGCTACGTATGCCCCAAAGCATGCCTGCTATATTTCTTTCCTGGTTATATTTATTGAACTAAGCATGCCCTGGACTATGCCTTACCTTGATGTGTTTTCCTATATGGATGTGCACAGATCTCCATATAACATCTCCATACTTCCTTTGTTAAAGAAGAACATTGATTTGGGTAAAACTGTTTCTCCTTACCAACCACAGAAAATAAATCTTTACTGATTAAAAAAAAAAACTTAAAAATGTACTTACTGCCTGGTGTTGGTGGCGCACGCCTTTAATCCCAGCACTTGGGAGGCAGAGACAGGCAGATCTCTGTGAGTTCGAGGCCAGCCTGGTCTCCAGAGCGAGTGCCAGGATAGGCTACAAAGCTACATAGAGAAACCCTGTCTCGAAAAAAAAAAAAAAAAAAAAAGAAAGAAAAGAAGCATGTACTTACCACTTCTTTAAGCTTTGCTTCAATCTCTTCAGAGGTTAGTTTTTTGCTTAACGGTGTTTTCCTTAATAGCATATCACAGTAATTGGCAAGCAACTCAGGGCATTTCGATTCAGGCTGAGTTTTCAACCCCACTCTAGAAAACAAAAGTAGTTGTCTTTTACTGAAATCACCTAAGCTTCTAAAATGATTTTTCTCTATCTCCACAGCACTGGTGATGAGCTGGCAATGGGCACCATGAAGAGACAAATAGGGGAACATGTTAACAATGGATTCATCCTTTGCTTTGCAGTGGGAGGAGTTGATCACTGTAATCAAAGTATAAAGTGAGCTGACTCAACCTAAGCTGCAGCTGTACTAAGGATCAACCTCCTACTGGTTAACCACTGCATTTAAGAAATGACAGCCACACACGAGTTAACATGGAAAAAGAAAAAGAGATGACAGCCAAGCAGTAGTGGTGCACACCATTAATTCCAACCAGCACTCGAGGCAGAGGATGAGGATCTCTGTGAGTTTGAGGATAGCCTGGTCTACAGAGCAAATTCTAGGACACAAAGAAACCCTGTCTCAGAAATGTCCTTCTTTGGTTTTCAACTGAAAGCACAGACAGTCTGTCACTCTGAGCCAGAGAGACCACCAAAAGTTCGGGGAACTCCATGGCCTGTGAGTTTCGATCCTTTCGATAAAGGCGGCTTCTGTAGCTCTATTAAGATTAGAACTGCTCTTCCAGCATTCACATGATTATTTCAGTTCTCAGCAGAAGCACAGGCCTACCATCAAGCACTTCATTCTCATCTCACAGATGAGTGTCCTATATAACCTGGATGCTACTATAGGTTTACTCTGTGTGGTAAATTAATCTTGATTGCCAATATGATTGCATGAAAAAGAAACCTGTGTTAGTAAAACACCCTACTGGATTTGTCTGTGAGGACTAGTCTCTGATCTCATCTGTCATGGATTCTATTGTGAAGAAACTGTTGGGAGGTGGCCTTGCAGGAGAAGTAGGGCAGTGTTGGGACCCTACTGGGTGACCTAAGGTATCCTTGGTGTTATCTGGCCTCCAGATTAGGCATTCACTTCCGTCTTCTTCCCTCCTCCTGCCTAGGCCTGTATTCAAGAATGCAAATTATCCACCCATTGCCAGAGGGCTTGGGGACATGAGCCTTGACCTAAGTAAAGTCCCACTGTGGCTGCTGTTGGTATATAAGTCTACTCCCCTCTGAAATAAACCACATTCTCCTTGTAAGAATGACCCACTGTCTTATCTTTATTTAACCCTCAGATTCCCTCGCCGGAACCCGTGAAATAGTGTAGCTCTGGCTGCTACTACCGGGCAGCAGGCTGGGGTAGGCATGGGTATCCAGACAGCTGTGTCCTCCCTGACCCATTCCTGACAGTGCTCTACTGTTTCTTACTGTCATGATGGAAGGTGCTCGTACATCCTCCCTGCCATGATGAACTGACAAAATACAAAAAATAATTTCAAATATTTTCAAGATTTATTTTATTTTTTCTTTCATTATTTTTGAGGCAGGATCTACACAGTCTAGACTGGCCTCAAACTCAAGATCTTGTACCCTCAGGAAGTGCTAAATTTAAGGGAACATACCACACAACAAATATGCAATGCTGATTTTGAGTTATAAACTGACTCTATCCAGCAACTGTATTTAGAACTACTAGAAGATACTATACCTAGGTCAGATTTACTAGTAATCCAAATTCCAAGTTTCCATTTCTCTCTAAATTTTACTTAGCACAAGCCAATTCACTTTACCAATAAGAGATTTTGTTTATTAAAAACAGGCTTTGGCTGTGTAGCCTTGGCTGTCCTGCAACTCCTTCTGTAGACCAAGCTTGTCAGGGACTCACAGATATCCACCTGCCTTGTCTCTGCCTCCCTAGTGCTGGGATTAAAGGAGTGTGCCACCATAGCCCTGTGGTTTATTTTCTTTTAAATTAAAATTTAAAGTTACCATAGCAAGTAATGTGTATTGCTTATTTATTTAATTAATTCATTTATTGTATGTGTGTGGATGTGTTAAGGAATATGTGGAAGTCAGAGAATTTGCAGGACTTAACACTCACCTTGAGTGACCAAAAATTCAAATTAATAAAAGTTTAAAAACTCAGGCCCTGCAAGGGAATGTCTAATGATAAAGGAAAATTTAACTCCTCAAATCAGGAGTGCCAAGACTGGTGCCTGATCCCCTGCATTCCTTTGCTAATTATTGGTCATAAAGATTCCCCAGCCCAGGGGATAACTGACAGACACTGTGACTCTGTAACCCTGCAAGCCCATGCCCTGTCTTATCTCAGTCAAATGTATCTCCCTTAAAATGTATAGTTACTAACTAACTCTGTACTTTGTATGACCTTAAGTAACCATGAAAACTCTGTAATTTGTGGCCTTCAACCTTATGGTCTGCCCCTTTAAAAGCTTCTCTTTTTGGCTGGGTGGCATCTCATTTGCCCACCATGCAGTGAGATCCTAGCTGGCCAGCTTGAAATAAAAAGAAACCTTTTGCTTTTGCATCAGAGTGTCGACTCCTTGGTTTAGTCTCTGGGCTTCAGGAACCTGGCAAAACAACCTATCAGTGGGTTTCAGGGATTGAGTTCAGATTGTCTGGCTTGGCAACAAACATCTTCACCAGCTTAACCATCTTGCAGGCCCACAAATAGGCTTCATTCCCTCTCTTCTCCAGCCAATCTCCTTTATTATATACATATTCTCTTACTAATTCACCTGTTTATTTCTTTCTGAGCTGGAGGGCCTCCTATTTAGTATGATAATTCAAAATTTACATTAAATTTCACTTCCCCTTTTATATCATAAAGGCAAAGTCATTTTCTATGCTTTTAGAATAGCAAAATACATTTAGCAACTAATAAAGGGAAACCAGGCAGAGATTCTAAAGACTCAGAACAAAATTTATTTTCCAATTCCCAAACATTCATTTTGGTAAAAGGAGATTCAAAAAATAATCATAATTTGAAAACTTTTAATAGCAACAGGTAGCAAATATTCAAAGAATAACAACAAAAACCAAACACCAAACTTCAGAGCTGAAAGTAAGAGGCTCTGTAGCTAAACTTACTTAAAATTCAAAAATAAAGCCAGGTATGGTGGCACATGCCTTTAATCCTAGCACTGGTAGAGGAAAGAGGCTTTTTGTAGCCAGGCCAGCCTGATCTACATAGCAAGTTCTAGGCCAGCCAGGGATAAATAATGAGACAAAAATCAAAAATATTAAAAAGTTTATGGAGCTTATAGGTGGTTCAATGGTTAGGAGCACTGCTGCTCTTCCAACTGACACAGGTTTGGTTGCTCACAACAACCAAACATTTGTAAATCTAGTTCCAGGGAACACAAAGCTTCTTCTGACTTCCATGGATACCAGGCACACAAATGGTGTACTTACATACATATAGGCAAACACACACACACACACAAAAATTAAAACAAACAAAAACAAGGATAAAGGATGTTGCTCAGTTGGTGGAGCATATATGGTCATGGGTTCAATTCCCAGCACTGAATAAACCAGGCTGGGGAGGTGGTATTGCATCTGTGATCCCAGCACTCAGGAGAAGAGACAGGAAGATTAGCAATCTACACAGGGGGTTTGAGAGCATCCTGAACCAAAAACCTTGTCTCAAAAACAAAACAATACCAACAATTAGAACGTAAAAGCAAAGAAGACCAAACTTATAGGGAAACAGGGCACCTTGCTCACCCAGTAAGCCAGTGATGTGTAACATAGTCCCCCAAAGAATTATTTTTAAAAAAAAGTTTAACAGCTTACCCTTTCTGCTTCAAAGGTAATTCAAGTTTAAATATGGTAGCATCATTAACAACTGCTTTATACGCCTGCAAAAAGAACCCAATTTGAAACAGAATGGCATTTAATATTAAAAATATATAAATTACATGTTTAAAGAAACTAAGATGAACCAGGTGTTTTCTCATTTTTTTTTTTTTTTTGTTGTTGTTGTTGTTCTGTAACTGGATGAAGGCTGCAAGATTGAGTACACAGTCTATTACTGAGTTATATCTCCAGTTCAACTTTTATTTTTACTGGTACTCAATACTTTAAAAAAATTAAACAATATTATTGCTGTGGTGGGGAGAGGCACAGGCAGTACATGTATGCTGTAGTAGGGGGAGCTCCTCTACTTTAAGAGTTCTAGAGAAAACTCAGGCCAACATTCCCTTTCCAGGGTCCATTCCCAACAAATGACATATTCTCCCATCTCACTGAGAAAATGAAATGTCAGAAAATGCAAAATACAAATGCTCCCATGGGAAGCAAAAAAGCAACTCTCATAGAAACTCCACCAAAGGATGGAGGATGAAGCATCAACTCTGGATCACAGAGGTGCCTCATGCCCTCGTTTTCTTCCCCCAAAACAGGATTTCTCTGTGTAACTGTTCAAGCTGTCCTGGAACTCACTTTGTAGACCAGGCTGGCCTCAAACTCAAACTCACTGAGATCGGCCTGCCTCTGCCTCCCAAGTGCTGGGATTAAAGGCATGCAGCACCACCACCCAGCTTGATGCCCTCATTTTGAGAGAAGCACGTCTTGGAAGTTGTCTGCTGACTTCTCTACTCAGAGATGGCATGGCATGTACACCCTCACTCCCCCCACAAAATAAAAAAAAAATTATCAGCTCTATTTGGAATGAGCTATGGAGAGCAGGAGTGGATGGAGTAAGGAAGGTCTTAAAAGGAGAAAAAAATAAAAATTTAATTATCAGGAGCCTTCAAAACAAAGAGGCAACATTCATGGGAAACTAAGGGGAGAGCAGCTTCCTGGTTCAACTCTAGACCACAAGTATACCTGAGCCTTTCAGAAGCAAATACTAAACCAGATGTAATGAGTATCACTGCTGTCCACTACAGAAAATCAGGGCTCCCACATTTTTAGTTCTCATTTGTACCAGCATGATGCCACTGTTCATTAGGTCGACTGTAATAGTGCACCTTTTATACAAGATGTCCACAGAGAAATATTACCTTATCTCTTGCAGTAAGGAAACGAGGATCATCTTGAAAAGCTTCTTTGACCAGTTTACTGAATCTATTAAACAGAGTAAGTAATTGCTCCACATACTTCTCAGAATCCTGGAAACAGAAAGTTTTGCATTTTAGCTTTTAAAAGGATAAAATAGGAAACAATAAAGAACTATTCTGAGCTGGGCATTGGTGGCGCACGCCTTTGATCCCAGCACTCGGGAGGCTGAGGCAGGCGGATCTCTGTGAGTTCAAGGCCAGCCTGGTCTCCAGAGTGCCAGGATAGGCTCCAAAGCTATACAGAGAAACCCTGTATTGAAAAACAAAAACAAAAACAAACAAAAAAAAATTCTGAAGGGAGATCTTAATCAGTCTTAATAATAAAATCCTGGAGTCAGATATCAGGGTAAAAGCTGAAAGATCAGAGAAGTAAAAGACCAGCCATAGACACCTCTTAGCTCTCCAATTCCTCAAACTGAAAAGGGCCAAGCTCTTGTCCACCCTGCCTTATCACTTCCTGTCTCCACAGAACTTATCACTTCCTGTCTCCTTTCTACATAGACCTCCAGACCTATGGTTAACTAACTAGTGGCTAGCTCCAACCCTATGATCTTTAGGAAAGCCTTACTGGTCAGAACACAAACAAAATATCACAACACTATTCCAATAAAGACAAAAGTTTTAAAATTAGGGATTTGTTTTCCTTAAAAGTAAAACTGAATTGATATTCCAAATTACTGTTTCAATCACAACTTTAAACATGATTTTGGATGTACACAAATCACTATCATTGAAGGAACTTACAGTAGTGATGGTTTCAGCAGCAGCCACCATGTCAGCTAGGCCAGCACTAATGATATGCTCCTCCAAATCCTTCAACATTGGCTCTATCCCATTAGGAACTTTGTCCATCAATGAAAACATCAAATGTAACTCTGAAAGGACACAACACACTCATGTTATTACTTTATCCATTAAATTTCTTGATTAATGTCCATAGCATTTTTGTTTTTTGACGGGTCTCAAAAAACCCTGGCTGGCTAAGAACTTACTATATAGAGTAGGATGCCCTCAAACCCATAGAAACCTGCCTTCTGCTGACTCCCAGTGAGTGAGGCACTACAAGCAGCTATGTCTTCAGTAGTAACATCCTGAAGAAATGTTACTTGGGAGTTTGAAATATAGTATTAGTATCCTATGGCTATAATCTGCTTAGAAATGAAAATAGTTTTCATTCAAACACTTAATTAAAAGTGATCTTTTATTGCCAATAAAACTCCAATAAAATGAATGTTTTATTAAAAAAAAAAGTGCTGGATGTAGAGGCAGACAGGAGGACTGATATTTCATGGGCAATCTAGAGTAAAGCAGGTTCTGGAGTAGCCTGAGCTACAAAGTAAGATCATATATCATGAGGGAGAGGGAGAATACAAATTTTCACAGAAGACTACAATTCATAAAGTAAGTGCAATGTTAAAAGGACTAAAGACAAGGATTATATAAATTTGTTTTTACAGTTAACATAAAACTGTATTCATAAAATTTATTAATGCATTTAACTGACATTCACAAAGCCTTACTTCACAGTACTGATCACTAAATGAACTGTTTTTGCAGAATTCAATATGGATGTAACTGTTTAGGTCGGTACTATGTCTACAAATGTGGTACACAAGGAAGAGGTCAAAGCCATTCCCAGCTGCATGGCAATGCTGGCGCTACCTGGGACACATGGGACTCTGACTCAAAAGCCAAATGCTGAGTTGAGTTTCTTTCTTTCTTTTTTTTTTTTCAAGACAGGGTTTCTCTGTGTAGCTTTGGAGCCTATCCTGGCACTGGCTCTGGAGACCAGGCTGGCCTCGAACTCACAGAGATCCACCTGCCTCTGCCTCCCGAGTGCTGGGATTAATGGCATGTGCCACCAACGCTCGGCTTAAATACTGAGTTTCTTAAGTGAGCTGAAATACATCCTTTAAAGGTAGCTGCAGATAACTTAGTAGTTAAGAGCATTGGCTGCTCTTCCAGAGGTCTTGAATTCAATTTCCAGCAACCACATGGTAGGTCAGAACCATCTGTAATGAGATCTAATGCCCTCTTCTGGCATGCAGGTATACATGCAGATAGAGCACCATACATATCACATAAAATAAATAAATAAATAAATGTATCTTGGGGGCTGGACAGGATGGCTCAGTGTTTAAGGGCACTGACTTCTTCCAGAGGATCTGGGTTCAATTTCCAGCACCCACATGGCAACTATCAATGGTTTATAACTCCAAGATCTGATACCCTTATACAGACATACATGAAGGCAAAAGCAGCTACAGACTACATTTAAAACACAGACACAGTACTATCTGGACAATGCACATGAAATATTAAAATTGGTTTCTTCAGGGAAGTAAACCTAAAGTAATTTTTTTCATGTTTATTATATACCTGCTACTTCCCAAAACACATAATTAAGAAAACAATAATGTCGTGGAAAAAGAATAACCCTTTTTTCCTCTGGTTTGTGGGGTTTTTGTTTGGTTTGGTTTTGGATTTTTGAGATAGGGTTTCTCCCTGTAGCCCTGACTGTCCTTGAACTCACTCTGTAGACCAGGCTGGCCTCAAAATCAGAGAGCTGAGATTAAAGGTATGTGCCACCACTAGCCAGCAGGATAAACATTAACATGGAATGTTTAAAGTTTTATACTAAAAATTATTTTCTTAGTATCTGTGTGTGTATACATGTGTGAGTGCAAACACTAAACATATGAAAGTCAGATGACAATTTGTGGGAGTCAGTTCTTTCCTCCCCTCATCTGTGCTCTGGAGGTTGAACTCAGCTCATCAGGCCTGCTGAGCCATTTTTATTATTTTATAAAAAGACTCACCAAATTTCTACACAAAAGTCAAATACTCAGTTGTATTTTTTTTTTTTTTAAAGGAAGCCGTTTCTAACAGCTCTGGCTGTCCTGGAACTTGCTCTGTAGACCAGGCTGGCCTCAAGATAACAGAGATCCACCTGCCTCTGCCTCCCTGGTGCTAAGAATAAAGGCTCAATTCTATACTGTATGTCTGTCTACATATTATATTAGCCTAAGTCAATAAATTATATGAGCAACTTCGGTAAAAGGTCAACTTTTACAGAAAAAAAGACAAAAAAAGCCTTCCAAAACAAGTAAGTGTTGGTATATACAGGAGGAAATTCACCCCAGTCTATAAGAATGATCCAGCAGCAATTAGGTGACTTGCTTAAGATACTCTGTAGCACAAAAAAATAAATGACCCAGAGACTGATACTGGGCTTTAAGATTCAAGCTGAAGATCAGAAAAGCAAAGCAGACAGCCACTAGCTGTTACCTATACCTCAGCTCAGACCAAAGGGGCGATCCTCAGACTGCTCCCGACTTCACTGCTCCTTAGGTTCACTCAGACTGCTATGTTCTTCTCAACAAGGCTGGAGACTCCTGAAACTGAGTACCAACTCTGAGACCTTGCTCCTGTCTTAAATATCTTCCTAATGCTGGCATTAAAAGGATGAATTCTGTTACTCTTTACTCTTGTGTAGACCATAGTGACATTGAACTAACAGAGATCCATCTATCCATTAATTCTGAGTCCTGGGATTAAAGGTGTGTGCCAACACTGTCTGATCTCTATAGCTTGAGGCTGGTTTTGCTTTCTGAATCCTCAGGCAAACTGTAATAAATCATAAACAACGATATTCTCTTAAAAGGTTCTTTATCTTTCTGTATGATTTTACCTACTTTCAGTTTCATTTCGTTTGATCATGCCTTGGCATTCTGCTAAAATAGTCTCTTTAAATGAGGTCACCAGCGCATTTACACAGCATTCCATGAGCTGAAAAACAGCAAAAACAATTAACAGCCAATAAACATTACAGAATATGCACAAATGAAATCATATTAGTTCAACAGTAAGAAAAAGATTATCTGAGATTACTTCATGTGGGGTTACTGTTAATATATGCATGAATGAATAACACCACAATTCTTTACCTTAAAATGTAATTCTCCAAGAAAGAAAGAAAATTAAAAATATACAAAAATCCAAAACAAAATGAACTTTGGTTAGCTCCTCCTAGCTGGTAAAATCTGTAGTAGAATTGTAATTCTCCATATAATTAAAAAACAATAATACATTCTACAAACCACTGTGTGATGTCTAGAATAAGTGGGTACCTAGTGCTCGGAGGACAAGTAACAGCTGGTGCCTGTTCAAGACGATGTGAGTAACAGGTAGGGGATATATTATCCTCCTGGGCTGGAGAGATGGCTCAGCAGTTAAAATGGCACTTGTCACTGTTGTTGAAGTCCAGGGTTTAATTCCCAGCACCCACACAGGGGCTATAACAGTCTGTAACTCTAATTCCAGATATCTGATACTCTTTGTGGGATCTATGGCACTGCACATACACAGTGCACACACATGGTGCATACACATGCATACAGGCAAAACACCCATGTGTGCCATCAATATAATCAAAGGCTTTTCTCAAGGTAGGCTCTACCACTGAGCTATACACCCAAACCTTTTCCCTATTTAAGTATTTATTTATTTATTTATTTTGGAGTTTGAGACAGGGTTTCTCTGTGTAGCTTTGTAAACCAGGCTGGCTTCAAACTCAGAAATCCCACTGCCTCTGCCTCCCGAGTGCTGGCATAAAAGGCGTGCACCACCACCGCCCGGCTCCTTATGTATTTTTGAGACAGAGTCTGGCTAAGTAAATCTGGCTGTCCTGGAACTCACAGACATGTCCCCTAAGTACTAGGATCAAAAAAAAAGTGTGTGCCAAACTACACCCAGACTTGGACTTAAATTGGATTTTGAAAAATAAGTAGTCCTAAAACAGATTATGCCTTCTAGGGATAATAAAGGAGACACAGTAAAGAAAGGAAGTAGAAAAGTGAGGTGGAAGCAGAATGAAAATCTATATCATGGTTTTTATACTTAACTAGTAAAGGAAAAACCAGAGGGAAAAATTTTTTTTCAAGAAAAGGTTTCTCAGCCGGGCGTTGGTGGCGCATGCCTTTAATCACAGCACTCAGGAGGCAGAGGCAGGCGGATCTCTGGGAGTTCAAGACCAGCCTGGTCTACAAGAGCTAGTTCCAGGACAGCCTCCAAAGCCACAGAGAAACCCTGTCACGAAAAACAAAAACCAAAAAAAAAAAAAAAACAAGGTTTCTCCATGTAACAGCTTGGTTGGGCTGGAACTCACCAAAATCTGTGTTCTGAGATAAAAGGCTTGTGCCACCAGTGCCTGGCAAACGAGAGAAATTTTAAACAGAGTCTAACATAATTAGAGTCTCTTCCTTTCAAGTGACCATTAAAGATCAGTGCAATGACAATAAGCAGGAGATACGGGGTGGCAGAAGGGTTGGTGAAAGAAGCTGCTGAAATACATCAATGGAGAGGACAAAGGTCATGGATTATAGAAGACCATCAAGGAAATCTCCTGACAAGGGCAAACAATTTATACCATCACCATTTTCTCACTGCCAAGAAATGTATCCTCCTGTAAGGATCAAAGCAAGATGTGATGTGTGTGATCCCAGCACCCAAGATTTGAGCAGAAGAACACTGAGTTCTAGCCTACCCTCACTCAGAGACCCTGTCACAAACAAATGTTATAAACATAAAAGTAAAATATGCAAAAGCTAATATATCTCTTTTGAAATACCTAAACAGATCATTACCTATAGACAGGAAATGAATTATGTGTCTTAAAAATCTGTTCAAAATTGCCCTTGAAATTAATATAATATTGATAATCACTGAATATGGAATAGGTAAAGGGGATTCATTGTGGTCCAAACACTTGAGAGGATTAAGCAGAAGGAGCTTGAATTCCAGACAGCTGAAGCAAAATCGCAGACTATTTTTTAACAAAACACAAACCACTCTTCCTACTTCTTACAGATTTTGTATTAAAAAAACTATACTAATGACTATCTATCCCGTTTCTAGCATAGAAAAATAATACACACATTGTTAACAACTTCTTGCCCAATATGACCAAAAAAAAAAAAAAAAAAAAAAAAAAAAAACCAAACAAACAAAAGGCCAGGCAGTGGTGGCACATGTTTTAATCCCAGCATTCAGGAGGCAAAGGCAGGCAGATCTCTGTGAGTTCGAGACCAGCCTGGTCTACAAGAACTAGTTCCAGGACAGCCTCCAAAGCCACAGAGAAACCCTATCTCGGGGAAAAAAAAAAAAAAAAAAAACCTGTTTCTGAGTTCAAGGTCAGCCTGGTCTACTACACAATTTCTAGGACAGCCAGGATGACAGAGACAAAACATTGTCAAAGATTACTAACATAAATCCAAGAGAAAAAAAAAAATAAGCAAGACAAATTACAAAAAGAAGAAACACTCCTTATTGTAGCAGAGTGACAATTACTGAATATTACTAATCAGATCTACTCATATAGTTCAAGCCCGTCTTTGTATTCATGGTTCACAAGTGTGTGCCACTTTGTCCAGCTATACTGAATAATATTAAGTATGAATATAGGAAGAGGACAGATTTTGAAGCGCTTTGCATTTTTTTTTTTTTTTTTTTTTAATACTTGGACACAGGTCTGTGAAAACCCTGGCTGTCCTGGAACTCACTATGTAGACCAGGCTGATCTGATCACCTGCCTCTGACTGCCAAGTGCTGGGATTAAATAATTGGTTCTTAAATAAAGAGATAAAGTATCACCTAAAAAAAAGTAAGACGGGTAGTGGTGGCACACACCTTTAAACTCCAGCACTTCGGACGCAGAGGCAGGTGGATCTCTGTGATATTGAGACCAGACTGGTCTACAGAGTGAGTTCCAAGACAGGCTCCAATGCTACACAGAAAAACCCTGTCTCAAAAAACAAAAATCAAAAAAAGAGGCATTAAGGATATCAAAACAAAGCCTTCTTATAAGAAACTGTAAACAATGAAAAAAAAATGGCTCTATCTAGAAAACTAGATAGATATATTACAGCGTCTTTGTACTGTAATGTTACAGTACAATGGTGAGTCTATACATATATAAAGATAGTATATATACACATAGATATATCTGTATATATACACATATATAAAACATCAAAACTTTTTAAAAATTAGTACAAAAGGAAAGAGGCAAATGAGTATAATAAAATGAAACTGTAGAATCTGGAGGTAGCATATTCACTATGCCAGTACTTCTCAATTAATAAATATGAGGGCCAGGGACTGGGTCAGTTGGCAGAGTGTTTGCCTAGCATGCAGGAGGATACAGGTTTGATCTTCGGCACCACTAGAAAACAGAGACAATATAAAAAGTGTGTTTGAGAGGTTAGGGGGTGGCTACAGAGCCTGATGACTAAGTTTGATCCTTAGAACCCATATGGTAGAAAGAGGGAATCAATTTCTGCAAACTATTGAGCCTTCATATGCATGCCTACACACACACACACACACACACACACACACACACACACACACACACACACTCACACACACACACACACCACACACACACACAGAGAGAGAGAGAGAGAGAGAGAGAGAGAGAGAGAGAGAGAGAGAGAGAGAGAGAGAAGCATTAACTATTAAAAACTCATGAAAAGTTTTTCACCGGGCAAGAGATTGCCAGATTGCTTCAAATAAGTTTCATCCAAGAATTCAGATTCTTGAGAAGGGACCATTTAAAACTCTTTTATATTTCTTCTCTACCATCTACCAAAGTACTACTTACATAGCTGATCCTAAATACATACTATGTGAAAAACATCCTGAATGAAAATGACAGAGATAAACCACCTCCCTCACCTTGGATTCCTTTCTTTGTTTCCATTTGCTAGCTTTTTGCAAATGCCATCAATTTCTCTATCTACTTCTCTGAGATGATCACAAGTTTAATTCCATAGTAATCTCTCCCCAGGGGTGTGCAAGGTGAAACGCTTTATCAATGTGCTGAATGTTTAACCCCAGAACTAGAAAGACTTCCATGAGCATAGCTGGCACTTAAAAGGCAGAAGAAATGTATTCAAGGGTGTTTGAAGTGAAAGACGAGGCAAGAGGGGGTAGCTTTTTCTTTTAGAGGATTCTATTAATTGCAAAATAAAATATATAAATAATAATTTGTACGCCGGGTGTTGGTGGTGCACGCCTTTAGTCCCAGCACTCAGGAGGCAGAGGCAGGTGGATCTCTGTGAGTTTGAGGCCAGCCTGGTCTCCAGAGTGAGATCCAGGATGGCCTCCAAAGCCACAGAGAAACCCAATCTCAAAAAACCAAAAAAAAAAAAAAAAAAAAAAAGGTTTTCTCAGCTGTATAATAAGACTTGAACTAAAAGTTATCTAAGCTTACTCTATTTAAATTTTTGAATTTTGGTTGAATTGGGTTTCTCTGTCACTTTGGAGCCTATCCTGGAACTTTTTATTGAGGGGGGAGCACATGTGTGGAAGTCATAGGACAACTTGCAGGAGTTGGTTCTCTCCTTCTACCATGTGGATCCTGAGGACTAAACTTGTCAGTAGGCTACTTGCTAGCCCAGGACTCTGCTTTAACACTATCAAAAGTCCCTCAACCAAACAAGTATGTACTTGTGAGTTAATTCATTTTATGCATGACAAGCTATTCTCAAAAGCAATTTTCTTTGCTTCTCCAGCTTACGATCTTTTCCATCACTGTAACTAGAGGCATCTGCTGCATTTCTAAACTACACAACCATGTTCATCATTATGTTCTGTGTGGGATTTTGGGTGATAGGGATCGAACCCAGGGCCTTTTTAAATTTTTTATTTTTTATTTTTTGGTTTTTTGAGACAGGGTTTCTCTGTACAATAGCCTTGGCTATCCTGGAACTCATTCTGTAGACCAAGCTGGCCTGGAACTCACAGAGATCCTCCTGCCTCTCAAGTACTGGGATTAAAAGTGTGCCCCACCACTGCCTGGATGTACTTTTATACAAATTTAGAAAATGTTTTAGACTTAGTTGCTCTGTAACACTGCAATTCACTTGCATTACAAGCGCTGTACCCACTGAGACCCCTCACTAGGCCATGAGTAATTATAATCATGGCATACTGTTTAAAAAACATAAAATGGCCCTGTCTTCTGTAAAAGCCCAAGCTTGGCTACAAATTTCTATAAAACTTTGCCATAAACAACCACTAAATCAGCTCAACTTTTAACCCTTTTTTGTATGAAAATTACTTTAACTACTAAAATCCATATAAATCATGGATACCAATCATGAAAAAAAAAAAAAAAAAAAAAACAGCCTTCTTCTGTAAGAAAAACAGGGTTAAAGATTCTACTCAGTGTGATATTTGTTCCAAGACTAAAATTAGGATGACCATCAATCAAGGTGGAAGAATTTTTTTTAAAAGTCATGAGTAAAACTCCACTGATAAAGTCTTTTTAGATATGTATAGAACATGTGTTTTTGACACAAATAAAGTATACTTAAGGAACATGACTAAAGGATAAAAACTATACATCACTCACGGGAAAGTCTAGAAAGTTGAAACTAAGATACCTTTGCAGATGTATTTTTTCACTGGGGAAGAACATTCTAACCAATTATCAATACTAGTTAAAGATATAAAAAAGAGAAGTGTGGCAAGCTGGAGAGACGGCTCAGCAGTTGTGACCACTGATTGCTCTTCCAGAGGATGCAGGCTTCATTCACAGCATCCACATGTGACTCACAACCACCCCTAACTCCACTTCCCAGGCATCCAAGACCCTCTTTTGACCTCCACAGGTAACATACACACAGTTCACATACACACATGCAGGCAAACCACTAAAATATATGAAATAAAGTAATTTTTTTAAAAAAAAGAACAAAAGAGGTGATGCCATAGTGTCTGCTTTTGTCATTCCTGTGCTACATTACTTTAGAAAATCCCAGAAAGTACACAATCACATTACTTACTGCTTCAACAGAGTTACATTCTCGTCTTGTTTCTAAGTAACGGAGTGCTCTTTTTTCTTCTTCTTTTAATTTAGCATCTGCCTGTCCAGAAGCAAAATAGCAATCATTTTAAGAATACCATGGGACTAGCTGAAATTGTGAAATGCACTGAATTCTGACTTACATATTTCATGTAATTCTGCACACCATTTTGCTGTAAATACGAGGGTGCCTGTGTTCTATAAAATCTCTCCGTTGAGTCCAAGTAAGCCTTCTCAAAATTATCCCTATAGATCTGAAGCTTGTCCTCAGAATTAGAACAAAGATTAACTGAAACACAGAAAATAAAGTTGTTTTAAATTTTTAACTATGACAGATGAGTAACATAATGAAGTATGGTTATGTGAGTCTAGAGAAATTCCAATTATCACAGCACAGAGCAGTAAACTAACAAATATTAAAGAGACTGCCTTCTAAAATAATGATCAAGAAGCCATCCATAGAACAGATGGCATTTGAATGCAATTTTCAAAAAAAAAAAAAAAAAAAAGGATTTCCAAAGTCAGGATAAGAATACCCACAGGAGGAGCCAGGCGTTGGTGGCGCACGCCTTTGATCCCAGCACTCGGGAGGCAGGGGCAGGTGGATCTCTGTGAGTTCGAGGCCAGCCTGGTCTCCAGAGTGAGTACCAGGATAGGCTCCAAAGCTACATAGAGAAACCCTGTCTCGAAAAACCAAAAAAAAAAAAAAAAAAAAAAAAAAAGAATACCCACAGGAGGTAGTGGCACACCTTTAACCCTAGCACTAGGGAAGGCTGAGGCAGATGGATCCCTGTGAATTCAAGGACAGCCTGGTCTACACAGCTAGTTCCAAGACAGTCAGGGCTATTACACAGAGAAACCCTGTCTCAAAAAAAAAAAAAAAAAAAAAAAAAAAAAACAACAAAACAAAAAACTCTGCCTGAAAGAAATTCAATACCCAAGCACAAATGCACAACTGCACTAACCATGCATGCTGCCTAGTAGGAAAAGTGAAGAAAAGTATAGAAAGCCTCAAATCTGAATTTAGCATGAGATACCCCTGAAAGGGTAGGAAGTAGAGGCCTCATGTGATGGTTCACAGGTAAAGACACTTGCTGCCAAACCTCATGGCTTGAATTCAATCCATGGAGACCCACACAGAAGGAAGAACTGACTCCTACAACTTAGTCTCTGACCTACACAAACACACAGAGAGATCAAGGCACACACATGTCCACACACACAAATAAATAAAAACAAAATAAAATGGGAGCTATAATTCATTAGCAGAGTGAAAACTTATCACGTATGAGGCCTAGATTTAATTTCCAGTGTGGAAAAAAAATTAAGATCATTTTTTGTGAGAGCTTCATATTGATTCCTTTCCATCTTGACTTAAGGTCAGATGTTTAGACAAAGGCTTACTAGATGTTTTGAGAATTAAGGAGGCAGTTGCAAAAGAAAAGGTTCAGAATTATGGAATTACTCATACCTCACCCATCACAAAAAAATTTTTGTTTCTTCACTAGAGCATACGAGAATTATGGTATTAGCCTGTTAATATTTGTAACCTCTTCTGTTCACAATGAAAGTGTTACTGGATGGAAAACAGAGCTCATCTGAGAGGAATTAGAGTCAATGTGATTTTAAAAAAAAAGCAGATTTGGATTTTGATGCAGCAACTCCTGGAGACATCGTGGATCAACTTGAAAAGGGCATTCCATCTTGGTCATCCTTTACTCCTTTATTAGGAAGTATTTCAGCCATAGGAGCATGTGTATTGCGAGGCATTCTTTGCTTGCTTATGATTATCAAGTTACTTGTGAACTCTTGATGGAAAGTTGCTGCAGAGGTACGTAGCATCAAGCTATACACTCTCCCTTAACCCTTTATAAACAGGCTTTATAAACGTAGTCAAAGACGGGTAAGATCTTATTGCATCAAGTCTACCTAACACAGGGCACACATAATGGAATGTGAGTGCCAAGGACAGGTAAGTCTGGAAGGTTGAAAAAGACAGCCTAAGACAGGTACAGTCATGTGTCAGAAGCACAGGCATTAAAAAATAAAAATAAAAAAGGGGGGGAAATGTGGGAGCCCCACAGCAACTCGATTCAATCTTGACTAAAGGTTAGAGAGTTCAAGCTTTTCTTGCTCCTCAAGGCAAAATAACAGGATGACTTACTAATGACATGGTAACTAAATGTTTTGAGAATTAAGGAGGCAACTGCACTTGTTTGTTCCTTGTCTCATGGTAAGGAAGTCTTTTGCTGCCCCCCCCCTCCCCGCCCTTGCTTTGGGTATAAAAAGGCTGTGAGAAATAAACTCAGGGCGGCTGCAGTGACGACTGCGACCCCTCCCGATTCTGTCTTCTCTCTTTTGTCTCTTTCAATCCTCATTCCCCTCAACAGGTCGGCTGGCCCCACCACATTTCAAAAGTCTAAGATGTAGAATTTAAAGAGCTCTAAACCAGTGGCAGCTGAAATAAAAAGGAACAATTTCAAAGCATATATTAATGAAAAAACTGAACACTTAACAAAAGCACAGAAACTATATGGGGAAACCATTTAAAAATGACTAAAGGTCATTAAATTCATGACAATTTCATGTGATATATACTATATTCAGTAAAATGAAGCATTAGTAAGACACTTAAGCAAATTATGCCAGGGAGGCACATTTACTATATGAATCACTAAATGTGAGGACATAACCTAGTCTGAAAATTAGGGACATTCTCCATGAGAAAATGAGGGATACGAACGAGTTTGAAGATGAGGAGATATTCTCTAAGTCCGAGGAAACAGGGTATTTGAATAGGGCAGATAATGTAACTGTTAGAAGCTGAGGAGGCAGAGAATACACACAGGAAAGTAACTTCTGAAAATAGCAACACAAAAGAAAGTTATCTTTTATGAGCTGTAGGTTTGTACTTTAGTTTTCTAGTTTAGGACACCAGAAAGTTTTTAGCCAAGACGTTAATAATGAATATGAAAAATTGAATTT
Organism: Cricetulus griseus; assembly: GCF_003668045.3. Lineage (NCBI taxonomy): Eukaryota > Metazoa > Chordata > Mammalia > Rodentia > Cricetidae > Cricetulus > Cricetulus griseus. Next base: position 165,363,090 of record NC_048597.1, read on the forward strand.
GAATTTAGCAGGTTTCTTTGACACAGAATCAACAGCATTTGCGTATTATTAAAATAAAAAAAATATGGTACAAGAAGTAGATGTCAGTCTGGAATAACTATAATATCCTCAGATTTCTAGGAGGGAAATTTAATTATAAAAGTTGAGAACATACCATAGGACTCTCGAACTCCTATGACCAGCTGAGAATCAAAAGCTTCCCCTAATCTCTCAGCATGCACCAGCTTCATCGCACTATCCTGCAGTCTGTTTTTTATATTTGAAAAAATTGACTCATTCCACGTATCAAGCATGAGCTGGGAAAGTAAGAAAATACATCATCATTTCTGGTTCTTCACATGTCAAGTAGCACATAAGTTTCAGGATACATGGTAGAAAAGGAAACCCTAGGTCTGCAATGTTGAATGCTTTAGGAAGTCACACATTTAACATAACAGTAAAGAACTGAGGCTGGCATAGTGAGTGATGCCCGCCTTTAATCCCAGCACTCAGGAGGCAAAGGCAGGCTGATTTCTTTGAGTTCAAGGCCAGCCTAGTCTAAAGATCAAGTTCCAGGACAAGACTCCAAACTTACAGAGAAACCCTGTCTCAAAAAAACAGAAAATAAATAAATGAATAAATAAGCCAGAAACAAACAACCAAAAATAAAATGCTTCAAAATAGAAGTTATTTTCTTTCCCAGGTTTATAATATCCACCCAAATTTCTGTTGTTATAAAAATTAAATATAGTAACACATGGAAAATTGTGTTTAGAATGTTCATATGCATGCTTGGGCTACTGATCTTAATAAAAAAAGTGCACATCCACCTACTAGCTGTCTATCAAAATTACAGAAATAAAGTACACTGGTAAACAAGGTTGCTTCCAGTAACTTTGTCAGACATTTATTAGGAACACTAAGATAAAAAGGGTTAACAATTCTGTACCTCTCACACTGTACCTAGGACTGAGCTAGGTAATACCCACAGTCCTTAAGTAGAAACTACTATGATCTCCTGTTTATATGTGACAGCTGGGACTCAGCAGGCAACACTAACACGCTCATATTCAAAAACAACAAATATGGTTTTGCCCCAAGGCAAAAAAAAAAAAAAAAGATAATAACCAAAACAATAACAACAAACCAAAGAGGATAAAAGTATGAGGCTACAAATTAATTAGCATCTTCAAAGGTTTTTTGCCTTTAAAAAGAAAATAAATGTCTCACTTTGCAGATATTTCTAGCACTGAAAAACCATTTATATCTAACTTTACAGTATCCCCACATAAAGTGAATTCTAGGAGTATGATGCCACGGTAATCATACCCAGACTAAACAATTCTACATTGATCTATTAATATACCGTTCATAGCAAACAGTATTTGAAGTTCTAATTTTTTATTTTCTATCCCTTCTCAGTGGTAGAACTTATGTAGCATGTGGGCTCACACCTGTAAGCTTTGGTTCCATTCATTCTCACTAGCAAGAAAGAAGTTGGCAAATGAATATGTCAATTTAAAAAAATAACTTAGGGTTGAAAGGAAGCTTGGGACACTCAGGGCTAGTTTTTGTCCATTATAGTTACCAGGCACAGGTTTTTAAAGTAGAAAATATGCAATATATAAAAGTAAGCATAGTACATACTAAGCTTAAAAAAACAGCACAAAGCAACTATAGAGACAGCTGATGAGCAAATTTAAACACAAAGTTAGAAGGTAATCTAATGAAAAGCTTTTTTTACAAATAGAAAACAAAAACAAGTAATTAATTCTCTGGAAGATAAAGTACAAAGAAATAGCACAGGGGGGGAAAAGGTACTGAAGATATAACTAGGAAAAGTTAAAAAGAAAAAGAACTGAGGAGGTAATGCTTGAAAACAGAGTTATAGTTTAAGACCACATAAAAAAGATGAAAGATGGAGCACGTGATGAAGGAGCCAGTCCTGCAGACCCAAAGCTGCAGGGTCTCCAAAGCACAGGGCAACAACAGGAGGTCCAAGAAGAGTGCCAGTGAGTGTCCAGCATTGATAGTGTAGCAGAAACCAGAGGCCTCGAACCAGACTAATGACTCTTTCCCATGAATACTTGCAAGTAACACTATATGGATACAAGGGTTTACTGGGTGACTCACTTTGTCACATGATTCAGCTTCAATGAAGAGATTTTGTTCCTTTCATTTTTTTCTCTTAAATTTTATTTTGTTTTATTTTGTGAGGGAGGTTGCAAGGGCAGAGGGTAAATAAGAAGAGAAGGGAAATGAGTGGGACAGAGCTACAAGAAGTGAAAAGACAAAAAGAAAGCAAATGAAAATGGAGCAAAACCTTTAAAAAAGCTTAAAGCTAAAATTTACAAAAGAAAATGCCTCACTAAAAATAAATGGTTAAATAGATTAGTAAATGGCTGGATGGATAGATGGATGAACAGAGTTAAAAAAAAAAAAAGTAAAATAAGTGAATGATCCTAGCTGGTCAGTGGGGGGCACACAGCTTTGATCCCAGCACTTGGAAATCAGAGGCAGAAGGATCTCTGAGTTCAAGATCAGTCTGGTCTATAGGACTGAGTTCTAGGACAGTCAGATCTGTTATACAAAGAAACCCTGTTTCAAACAAACAACAAAAATCCTAATAGCTATAAAGACCTATGTGAAGTGAAGTAGCAAAGCCTACATAAATTATAAAGTGCCTTCTTTCTCAATAAATTTAGGAAAACAATGGTAAAAGACCTACCTTTCTAACAATACTATCTTCCATATTTGACTTTTTATTGCTGCTTTGTTTACCCAATAAAGTAACCTCTAGTTGACAAAAAGGTTTTGGTAAAATATCACACTGTGTGAAGAATTTTCGCCACTCAACAATATATGCCTTTAGCAAAGCTGTGTCATCTTGATGGCTCAGGACACGCTGAAAAACAAAATTGTATCAATTTGAAATACTTAAGATGCCTAGAAAATAATAACAGTACAGAATAAAGCAATAATTTTTAATTTTAAAAATATATGATTTACTGTACAAAGTATTTAAGAGAAACTAGACACATGTCCTAACTATTAGGCACATAAATGTTCACAGCCATATTATTCAAAACAGTCAAAAAGTAGCAAATATATACTGAGCAGTGATGGTCCATGCTTTTAATCCCAGAACTGAGAAGGCAGAGGCAGGTTGATGTCTGAGTTCATAGCAGCCTGGTCTACAAACCCAAGTTCCAGGACAGCCAGGGCTACACAGAGAAACACAGTCTCAAAAACAGCAAAAGTAGTAAATGTTCAGGACCATTACCTGCTGAAGGATAAATAAACAGTATGTGGTACAGCTACACAACAGAACAGTACACAGCCAGAGAATGGAGCATATATAAGTCTTAAAAAAATGAAGACCAGTCATAAAAGGCCACAGGAGAACACACAAATTCAGAAACAGAAAATTCGTGGTTTACTGGTGAACAGCGTTTGATAGTACAATGTTTCTTCAGAAGGTGAGGAAATAGTCTGGAATTAGTGGCTGATACTCTATGAATAAACTAAAACTTTCTGTAACATACACGTGAAGTGAGATATTCTGTTTCTTAGTTGTTTGTCCCTTCTTTCCTATTCTGAGGCAGGGTCCCATTATGTGGAGGAGGTTGACTTCCCACACAAAGATCAGGCTATACCCTGAGTGCTAGGATTAAAGGTATGCACTACCACATCCAGTTAAGAGTGATTTTTTGTTCTGTTTTGTTTTTTGAGACAGGGCTTTCTGTGTAGCTTTGGAACTCACTTTGTAGACTAGACTGGCCTCGAACTTACAGAGATCCGCCTGCCTCTGCCTCCTGGGCACTGGGATTAAAGGCGTGCACCACTACCCAGCTAAGAGAGTAAATTTTTTTAAATTTATTTATTAGTTCTAGTTAGGGAACAAGCTTGTTTCACATGTAAGTCCCTTCTCCCTCTCCCTCCCCTCACCCCCATCCCTCCTCCCCCAGGAGTAAATCTTATGGTATGCAAATTATTTCTCTTTGAAGGTGCTGAAAGTGGTGCTGAAGTCATACCTAGAGCCTAAACGAAGCACAGGGAGGTAGATCTCTTTAGTTCACCGTCAACCTAATCTATATAATATATAACAGGATATCCAGGGCTGTGAAGAGAGACTATCTCAAAAAACAAAACAAAACAAAAAAACCTGGCTTGGAACTTGCCAAGTAAGCTAGACTACCTGGCTAGACTTGTCTCTGCATCCCCAATTCTAAGACATCAAATAAATGCCAACACGATAGGTTTATTGTTATCATTATTATTGCTGTCTTTATTTGTGTGTAGGAAATGGGTACATACCACAAAATACATGTGTAGTTGTGTATGTGTCTGTATACATGAGTGCTGGTGTCCACATAGGTTAGAAACATTGGATTTCCTGGAGGTAGAGTTACAGCAGTTAGGAGTATTTGATAAGGGTGCTGGGCACCAAATTTTGGTCTTTTGCAAAAGCAGTATATGTTCTTAAGCACTGAGCCATCTCTCTAGCACCAGATATATAGTTTTTAGAAGCAATCCAAGGGACTAGGCACAGTGTCATATACCTTTAATCCTAGCATTAATTAAGGAGGCAGAGGCAGGTAGAACTGAGGCTAGACTGGTCTACAGAATGAATTTGAGAACAGCCAGAGTTACAGTGAGGCCCTGTCTCAAAAACAACCAACCTACTAAAGCAAACAAAGAAAGAAGCCTAAGGATGGGGTTCTCACTGATGAATGCATGCTTACTAGCTAAGCATCTAAGGCTCTTAGATGCCAAGCACAAACAAGGAAAAAAAAATGTAAAATAAAGGTGGAAACATGCACAACTTACTGCCTGTGCTTGCTTAATAAATTCAAGAATATCTTCTTTTAAAGCCTGATGAATTTTTGATGAGCCTTTGTCATCCCAGAGACAGACTGCATGTACATCCCTGTAAAATTAAAGCAGGTGGGCAAACATCAGTAATGAAACAGGAACAAACAAGCAGAGACAAACATTCATCTCAAGCTCTATACAGTCCACATGGACCATGGTAAAATAATGTGCTAAAACCATTCACAAGAACAAAGCACTCTTTGTTAAGATCTCAAACAGGTAACTTTCTATTATTTCCATTGTTACTGCTTGCTTGCTGGTTTTTTGTTTTGTTTTGTTTTGTTTTCCTTTCCTAGACATGGTTTCTCTTCAAAATCCTGGCTGTCCTAGAACTCACTCTGTAGACCAGGCTGCCCTGGAAATCACAGAGACCCACCTGCCTCTACTACCTGAATTCGGAGATGTGTGTGTGCCACCATCACTTAGTGACTTTCCTTAATTCTCTATTTGTTACATAAGAATTCATTGCAAAAATATGTCTCTGTCTACTAACCACTATCCCCAAAGTTAATTACTATTAATATTTTCTTAGTCAGGAATGTAGTATCTGCCTGCAGTCCCAGCACTGGGAGGCAGAGAAAGGAGTACCAAACAAAAAAAGCTTGCCGAGTCAGCCAATTGAGTTGAATTGGTGAGCTCCAGATTAGGTAAGTAAAGAGGTATCACTTATTCTCTTCTACCTTCTGTTACAACTCTGATATAAAAGCAACGGGGAAGGCAAGGCATCCAAAGTCAATCTCTGGCCTCTGTATACACATGGGATACATACATACACATGTATTATCACACACACCCACACACCATTTCTAGGGATCAAACTCAGGTTCAAAAGCTTGGACAGCAAACACTGTATATACTGAGTCTTCTCCCTAGTCCCTAATACATTGATTGTGATTTTTCCATTCTCTATTACTACTTGGTAATTGATCTGGTAAGGCTTAATATGTACTAATGTTCCATGTTTTGAGTTTTTTGTTTGTTTAGTTTTTTGACACAGGTTTTCTCTGTGTAGTTCTGGGTGTTCTGGAACTTCTTCTGTAGACTACTATGGCCTCAAACTCTCCAGAGTGCTGGATTAAATGCATATGCCACCACCACCCGGAAACATTTTCCTGTTGTAACATAACTTATTCATAGAAGTTGTAAAACTTGAGGATTTCATAACACTCCATGTCTTTAATAGTTAGGTTATAAAGCTATCTTTCCTACTTAAAAAAAAACTTCTGGCTGGGCGGTGGTGGTGCACACACCTTTGATCTCAGTACTCGGGAGGCAGAGGCAGGCGGATCTCTTAGTTTGAGACCAGCCTGGTCTACAAGAGCTAGTTCCAGACAGCCTCACAAGCCACAAAGAAACCCTGTCTCGAAAAACAAACAAAACAATGCTTCTGTTCTTCTCACAGTGATGAATGAATGGAAAAACTCTACTGAATGGGGTATACTGATTTTATAATAAGAAAAATAAATTGAACACCTGGGAAGACAAAAGTTCAAGGAGAAAGAAGGATCACACCCTGCTTTCCAGAACTCCTGCTGAAAGCCTTCCCTTCTTAAAGAAAAAGGGCCAGAGTTGATTTTCTACACTGCTCTGTGTGCTTTCTATTCAGACTGCAAGCACACAACACACCTACTGACACTGACTTGGGACAGCTGGGATAACCCCCATCTCTTTCTGTACTTGCCATGTAGAACACTTGCAGTTTTTGTTTACCTTAGTTGTGTGACAGGTAAGCAACATAGGGACTAACACAGGAACCTGTTGTCACAGCCTGAGCTGAATTAGCTGGCTGAAGCACAAGGTGGATGGCTCAACAACAGTGTCAGAATCATTCACTGCTGCTACCTGACTAATGTAGGCTTTGCTTGCTATAGCCTAACAATTTAAAAATCTTTGTTTACAATGGTAATGTGTCCTCTAAAATTAAATATGCTTGTGAACATGCCCTGAACCAAACACTACCTCAACCCTGGAAGCCTTTCAGGCTTGCTTCAACTTAGGCTCTGTGCTTGAATTAATGCTTCAGGCCTTGGCTATATGTTCCTGTTCTTAACCTTTTAAGCCCAGTACTGGGATTAAACCAGGGTCTTGTTCACGTTAAGCAGGTACTCTACCACTGAGATACATGTGTAAACCAAAAGTTAGTTTTTAAAAGTGTGAGGGTGGGGACACTGGAGAAATGGTTCAGTGGTTAGAAATACTCATTACTCTCTCAGAGGACTTGGTTTCAGTTCTGTAATCCACATAGAGGATTACAATCCAAGGGGATCTGATATACTCTACTGGTTTCTACAGGCACTAGACATGTATACAATGTACGTGCATATATAAGGCAAAACAAACATATTAAATTAAATTAATCTAAAAAGTTCACATAGAAAGCAAAGGAGAGCTGACCAGTGGTGGCACAGGCCTTTAATCCTAGCATTCGGGAGGCAGAGGCAGAGGAGGGGCAGGCTGATCTCTGCAACTTCAAGGCCAGCCTGGTCTACAGAGTGAGTTCCAGGACAGCCAAAGCTACACAGAGGGGAAAAAAAAGAAAAAGTTAAGTGAAAGAGAAAGCCATTTGGCTTTCTAAGGTAAACTTTGTGGTTAATGGGGTTGTTTTAACTTGCTACACTGCCTCAAGGGGACTACTATTCAATAATTGTGCTGTAAAGAGATTTGGCCAAGGGCTAAGCAGTAAGTAACAAAGCACACCTAAGATTGCCATTTCTTGGCCAGGTGTTGGTGGCGCATGCCTTTAATCTCAGAACTCAGGAGGCAGAGGCAGGCGGATCTCTGTGAGTTCGAGGCCAGCCTGGTCTCCAGAGTGAGTGCCAGGATAGGCTCCAAAGCTAAACAGAGAAACCCTGTCTTGAAAAACAAAAACAAAAACAAAAACAAACAAACAAAAAAAGATTGCATTTCTTAGAAAACTCTGCTTGTAAGGTTGGCCTTTAATTGGTATCTGAGAACTTCCTGAAATGATAACACTGGTTCAGTGTACCTAAACTGTTCATATAAACGATTTATAATGATTTATACTGAATACTTACTTACTCTTCCTATGAGTTCAGAATTGAATGACTGTATGGCCACTGCCATTAACTCTTGGTAACACATCACATGTTGCCAATCTTTTTTTTTACTTTTATTTTTAAAGTCTTGGTGTTTTTGTTTTGGTTTTTAAGTTTTTTGTGATGGGGTTTCTCTGTATTCCTCTGACTGTCCTGGCACTTGCGCTATAGACCAGGCTGGCTTCGAACTCAGAGATCCGCCTGCCTCTGCCTCCCAAGTGCTGGTATTAAAGGTGTGCACCGCCATCGCCTGGTACATGTTTCCAATCTTGCTGCTGAAAAAATTAAATGTTCCAGGACTGGAGAGATAGCTCAGTAGTAAAGAGCACTTGTTGCTCTTACAGAGGACCTGAGGTCAGTTCCCAGCACCCATAAGGTAACTCACTAACTCCATTTCCAAGAGATCCAACACCCTCTCTCTTCTGACCTCCACCAGAACCAAGTACACATATGGTACACATACATATGCATGCAGCAAAATACTCATACACATAAGATAAACAAATCTAGGAACAATTTTAATGTCCAATATAAATTCTCTGAAAAAGGAGTCTTGGAAATTTGTGCTTAATCTTCTCCTTAAATCTCCCAACTGCAAACCACATGCCTTTCCCTGTAAGGTCAGGCTTGTGAGCTCACCTACCCAGTCGGGGAACCTGGAATGTATTAGGAATCCCCAACACAAGCAGTAGTATTACAACAGGTAAGCAGATCACATAAACGCATACTGTCCATCAGAGTATAAAAAGACACCAAAACCTGATCTGTTAATAAAATTACTGGATTACTTACGAAAACAGATCAAACCACTGCTGTTTTGTTACAGATTCCTGGCGTAAAAGCTTCAAAACAATTGGACGCATGAAATCCCACTTGTCTTCAAACTGCAGAGAACCTTTATTCTTAAAAACAAGAGATAAAGATTATTTAATTTTAAAGCAATTTTTAAAATCTCATACTTCTATTTAAAAATATGTAAAATCTTTTATGAGATACCAAGAACAAAGAGATCAAATTTAAAAACAGCTTTCCAGACTGGAGTTTCTTTTTTTCCTTTTTTATTAAATTTCTGCCATTTATTTTACGTACCAACCAGTCTTCCCTCCCTCCTCTCTTCCCATTCCCCACCCCCACCCCTCCTACATTCAGAAAAGGACAGGCCTACCATGGGAGTCAGCAAAGCATGGCATATTAAGTTGAGGCAGGACCAAACACCTCCCCCTGCATCAAAGCTTGCCAGGGACAAAAAGCCAGCTCATGTGCCAGGGACAGGTCCTGATCTCACTGCTAGGGGCCCCACAAACAGACCAAACTACACAACTGTCACCCACATACAGAGGGCCTAGGCGAGAACAGAGTTCTTACAAGCTTAATCTTACAGCAGAGAATCAGAAAAAGATAGTTACAAACAAAAATCCAGGCTGGATTATAGGCTGGAAGTAGAGTGCCCACTGTGCCTGAGGCCCTGGGTTTAATTCAAGAGTGGGGGACAGAAAGAGACAGCAATACTAAGATAGATTGCAAAAACTGTGTGAGTGAACAATCTTGGCTCCTTCAGGCAGATAATCCCTAACAAATGGAATGTATACCTAGTATGATGCTGAGAACCTTAGGTCTTGTGGATGCGATAAACTAACCAATATGGTTTTGGTAGGAAACTTGCCACGTCTACATGGTCTCAGAAGTAGGGGATGGCCAAATTTAGAAAGATTAACACTGTAACTTAGAGAGGGGCTTTAGGTCAATCTAGAAATTCGAAGCTCTCATGGAATCAACTATTTAAATCTTTGTGAAGAAATTCCATACAACCTGGCCAGAGAAAAGTAAGATAACCTTCCTGAGGCATAATTTGGACATGTTGTTATACACTAACATCAGAAATATCTGCATACTACAAGGAGGACAGCAGAAGCTATGCTTATGACTTCCTACACTCTGTCTTAAGCCTCTCCCCATTTAGGTGACCGTATGTTATATAACAGGTAACAGTGATTATACCAGTTTGCAGTAAATCCTGCTTCTATCTGGTGTTGGAAATGAGCAGGTATATTAGAGACTGAAACCTTTAATTTTGTAGCTATCCTATATTTCACACAAAGTAAAGCTGTCAGAATAGAAATGGCTCAGCAGTTAAGTGGATTGCTGCTCTTGCAGAGACCTGGTTCTTCTAGCTTCCAGGACATACATGGTGACTCACAACTATCTATAGCTCCAGATCCAAAGGATCTGACACCCTTTTCAGGCTTCCAGGAACATCATCAATGCATATGGTACACATACATGCACATAAAATAACCCTGCACATCAGCATTTTTTGAAAGGAAGAAAAAAGAAAGGCTGGGTGGGTGTGTTGGCACTTGCCACTAAGGTCAGCCTGCCACAAGGCCAGTCTGGTCTACTTATGAAGTTCCAGGACATCTAAGACTACACAGAGAAACTGCTCAAAATAACAAAAGAAACCCGCAACAAAAGCACAGCTGTCAATGCTTGGGGTATAAGTATGAAGTTCTGAGTTCAAATTCCCAGGACCCTCATAAAAACCCAAAGATGGCATGAGCTTGCCAATAATCCCAGTATTGTGGGATAGAGAAAGGAAGACCACTGGGGCTTGCTGGCAACTAGCTAAGCTCCAGGTTCAATGAGACACCCTGAACTTGGGTATAGCCACAAGGATATAACCTGAGATATAGCCTCAAGAGAGTTAAGTATAAAGTAATAAGGCAGGACATTCAACATCCTTCTCTGGCCTCTGCACCCACACACATATGTGCAGACACACCACATAGTCCACATTCCCTATCCCCCACCTCCCACAGAAGGATGGAGTCCACAGTCTTTCATGGATACTAAAATCTATGAATGCTCAAGTCTCTTAGGTAAAATAGCAAGTGTTTTGTGATTTTTGTGAATTGTCTTTAAACCATCTTTACTTTTTTCTGCTGTGGAACATTACTGTACACTGTGTAAATTATGCTCTGATTGGTTTAATAAAGAAGCCAGCCACTAGAGCTCTTTAACCTCTATGAAATCCTCACACTGAAAAGAGATGGAGCTCCTGTCTCCTCTTGCCCTATACTCCTCCCTCAACCAAGCCCTAACACTTCCTGTCTGTCTGTACAGACCTCCAGGCCGCTGTATAGCTCCACCCTCTGATCTTCAGGCAAGCTTTGTATTTTTTGTTTGTTTGCTTTTTGGGGGGATTTCCAGACAGGGTCTCTCTGTGTAGCTCCAGCTGTCCTAGAACTAACTCTTATAGACCAGGCTGGCCTCAAACTCACAGAGACCCATCTGCCTCTGCCTGGCAAGTGCTGGGATTAAAGGCGTGTGCCACCATTGCCCAGTTGCAAGCTGTATTTTATAAGAGTACAAACAAGATATCACATTTCCCCTTTTTTGTTTAAAGCAAAAGTTATAACCAATATAAGAAAAACTATATACAACTATATATCACATGCAGGCAATAAATATATCAACAATGTCTAGTCCATTAACAAATGACAAATTCAGAGAAAATTCTACATTATCTGTACTATTCTGGTGAGTTCAAAAGGCTGTACCTAAGTCACTTTATATTCTAACATGCAATACCAAGACTATCTTTTTATGTTTCTCAACCTTATACAGTTTACATTTCCTTTATGAGTTTCTTTTCTGAATCTGTTAACAAGGAAAACTATAACTCTAATGTCTTCAACTCCATCAAAGATCCAAGATGGAAATAATATTACCTGAGAAATGAGGAAGTGCAAGCAAGCAATTTCTTAAAAATGTGAGCAATGACAGAGACAGCTGGCTGCTGAACAGTCATCCAAGGTAACTCTGCAGCATTGTTGGAGCATCCATATTTGGCCAATAGGCCTAGCATACCTGACAGAGTATTCTGTGAAGCAGAATATTCTGAAGAGCTGTCCTTCCTTGTCTTGGCAAGTTCGGCAGTCGTTTCTTTTTTTGTCCTGCTTGTCCAATTTGGACAGAATACTGTCAATAGTCCAGGAAGGAGCATTTTCTTGCCCATGGCTTACTTTTGTCACAAAGAAAGTATAAACTCTATTGTATATTTTGGTGATCAGCCCTCTGTCAGATGTGGGGTTGGTGAATATCTTTCCCCAATCTGTGGGCTGCCGTTTAATGTTGTTTACTGTGTCCTTTGACTTACAGAAGCTTCTCAGTTTCAGGAGGTCCCATTTATTAATGTATGTGCTACTGGCATAATGTTCAGGAAGCGGTATCCTATACCAATTTGTTCAAGGATATTTCCTATTTTCTCTTCTAAAAGGTCGAGTGTGGCTGGATTTAAGTTGAGGTCTTTGATCCATTTGGACTTAAGTTTTGTGCATGGTGATAGACATGGATCTTTTTGCAGTCTTCTACATGCCAGCATCCAGTTATGCCAGCACCATTTGTTGAAGATGTTCTCTTTGTTCCATCCTATAAATTTGGATTGTTTATCAAAAATCAGGTGTTCGGAGGTGTTAATATCAGGGTTTTCGACTCTATTCCATTGGCCTACCTGTCTATTTTTGTGCCAATAACAAGCTGTTTTCAGGACTATAGATCTGTAATAGAGCTTGAAGTCAGGGATGGTGATGCTTCAAGAAGTTCCTTTATTGTACAGGGTTGTTTTGGCTATCCTGGGTCTTTTGTTTTTTCATATTAAGGTCGGTGAAGAATTGTGGGGATTTTCATCAGGATTGCATTGAATCTGTAGATTGCTTTTGGCAAGATTGCCATTTTTACTATTTTGATCTTTCCTATCCAAGAATATGGGAGATTCTTCCATTTTTTGGTATCTTCTTTAATTTCTTTCTTTAAAGACTCAAAATTCTTACAGGTCTTTCACTTTTTTGGTTAGCATTACCCCAAGGTATTTTATATTGTTTGTGGCAATTGTAAAGGGTATGTTTCTCTGATTTCTCAGTGAATTTATCATCCATATATAGTAGGGCTACTGATTTTTTTGAGTTAATCTTTTTTTTTCTTCAAAGATTTATTTACTATATATACAGTATTCTGCCTGCATTTATGCCTGCATGCCAGAAGGCACCAGGTCTCATTACAGATGGTTGTGAGCCACCATGTGGTTGCTAGGAATTGAACTCAGGACCTCTGAAAGAGTAGTCACTATTCTTAACCTCTGAGCCATCTCTCTAGCCCTTGAGTTAATTTTGTATCCTGCCACTTTGCTGAAGAGGTTTATCAGCTGTAGGAGTTTCCTGGTATTGTTTTTTGGGTCACTTATATAGACTACCATATCATCTGCAAATATTGAAAGCTTGACTTCTTCCTTTCCTATTTGTATCCCCTTGATCTCCTTTTGTTATTACTGCTCTAGCTAGAACTTCAAGGACAATATTGAAGAGGTATGGGGAAAGTGGAACGCCTTGTCTTCTTCTTGACTTTAGGGGAAACACGTTGAGTTTCTCTCCACTTATTTTGATGTTGGCTGTTGGCTTGCGGTAAATTGATTTTATGTTTAGGTATGTTCCTATTAGCCCTGATCTCTCCAAGACCTTTATCATGAAGGGGTGTTATCTAGTAAGATGACCATCTGGTTTTTCTTTCTCAGTCTATTTATATGGTGGTCTAATTATATGGTGGATTACATTGATGGATTTTCGTATGCTGAATTATCCTTGCATCCCTGGGATGAAGCCTACTTGATCGTGGTGGATGATTTCTCTTGATGTTTTTGGGTTCGATTTGCCAGTACTTTACTGAGTATTTTTGTATCGATATTCATGAGGGATATTGGTCTGTAGTTCTCTTAGTTTTGTCTTTGTGTGGTTTGGGTACCAAGGTTATTGAAGCCTCATAAAGAATTTGGCAATGACCCTTCTGCTTCTATTGTGTGGAATATTTTGAGAATTGGTATTAGCTGTTCTTTAAATTTCTTGTAGAATTCTGCACTGAAGCCATCTAGCCCTGGGCTTTTTTTGGATGGGAGACTTTTGATGACTACTTCTATTTCATTAGGGGTTATAGGTCTATTTATATTGTTAATCTGTTTTTGATTTAATTTTGGTAAGTGAAATCTATCCATAAATTTTTCCATTTCCTTTAGATTTTTGAATTTTTAGGGATACAGGTTTCAAAGTATGACCTGATGATTCTCTGGATTTCCTCAGTGTCTGTTGTTATGTCCCCCTTTTCATTTCTGATTTTTATTAATTTGCATGTTCACTCTCTGCTGTTTGGTAAGTTTGGATAAGGGTTTGTCCATCTTGTTGATTTTCTCAAAAAACCAACTTTTCCATTATATTGATTCTTTTTATTGTTTTCCTAGTTTCCACTATTGATTTCAGCCCTCAATTTAATTATTTCCTGGTGTCTACTCCTCCAGGGTTCATTGGCTTCTTTGTGTTCTAGAACTTTCAGTTGTGCTGTTAATTCTCTAATGTGACTATTTTCCAGTTTCTTCATGTGGGCACTTAGTGCTATGAACTTTCCTCTTAGCACCGCTTTCAAAGTGTCCCATAAGTTTGGGTATGTTGTGTCCACATTCTCATTGAATTCTAGGAAATCTTTAATTTCTTTTACTTCTTCCTCGACCCAGGGATGGTGCAATTGGGCATTATTCAGTTTCCATGAGTTTGTAGGTTTTCTGCTATTTGTGTTGTTTAATTCTAAATTTCAAGCATGGTGGTCGGATAAAATACAGGGGTTTATTTTAATTTTTGCACCTACTGAGGTTTGCTATGTTGCCCAGTATGTGGTCAATTTTAGAGAAGGTTCCATGTGGCACTAAGAAGGTATATTCTTTTGTTTTGATGGAATGTTCTGTAGACGTCTGTTAAGCCCAGTTGGGTTAAAACTTCTACTAGTTCCTTTGTTTCTTTGTTAAGTTTCTGTCTGGTGTTCCTGTTTAGTGGTGAGAGTGGGGTCTCCCACTATAAGTGTGTGAGGTTTTATGTGTGATTTGAGTTTTAGTAATGTTTCTTTTACGGACGTGGATGCCATCGTATTTGAGGCATAGATTTCAGAATTGAGACTTCATCTTGATGGATTTCTCCTGTGATGAGTAGGAAGTGACCCCCTTCATCTCTTTTGGTTGATTTTAGTTTAAAGTCTAATTCATTAGATATTAGGATTCCTACCCTCACTTGTTTCTTGGGACCACCTGATTGGAAAATCTTTTCCCACCCCTTTACTCTGAGATATTGTCTGTCTTTGAAGTTGAGGTGTGTTTCTTGTATGCAACAGAAGGATGGATTCTGTCTTCTTATCCATTCTACTAGCCTGTGTCTTTTTATGGGTGAGTTAAGACCATTAATGCTGAGGGATATTAATGACCATTGATTGTTCATTCTTGTTTGTTTTGGATTTGGTGGTAGTGGTGGAATTGTGTGTGGTTTTCTACCCCATTTTTCTTTTGGCTGTTGGTAAAGTGGGATTATCTATTGCATATGTTTTTCTGGCTGTAGTCAACTTCCTTGGTTGGAGTTTACCTTCTAGAACTTTCTGAAGGGCTGGATTGGTGGATATGTATTGTTTAAATCTGGTTTTGTCGTGGAATATCTAGTTTTCTCCATCTATAGTGATTGAAAGTTTTGTTGGGTATAGTAGTCTGGGTTGGCATCTGTGGTCTCTTAGTGTAGCTAGAATATCTATCCAGGACCTTCTGGCTTTCAGAGTTTCCATGAAAAAGTCGGGTGTAATTCTAATAGGTTTGTCTTTATATGTTACTTGGCCTTTTTCCTTTGCTGCTCTTAATATTTTTTTCTTTATTCTGTATGTTGAGATTTTGATTATGTGGCGAGGAGACCATTTTTGTGGTCTACTCTATTTGGTGTTCTGCAGGCTTCTTGTACTTTGATTGACATGTCTTTCTTTAGGTTGGCAAAGTTTTCTTCTATGATTTTGTTGAGTATGTTTTCTGTACCTTTGGGTTGGGTTTCTTTACCTTCTTCTATACCTATTATTCTTAGGTTTGGTCTTTTCACAGTGTCCCATATTTTCTGTATATTTTGTGTTAGGGATTTGTTGGATTTAAGATTTTCTTTGGTCGATGAGACTATTTCTCCTAGTGTATCTTCAACTCCTGAGATTCTCTTTCATCTCTTGTATTCTGTTGGTTATGCTTGCATCTGTAGTTCCTGTTTGTTTACTCAACTTTTCTATTTTAAGCATTCCCTCAGTTTGTGTTTTCTTTATTGTCTCTATTTCAGTTTTCAGGTCTTGGAACCGTCTAAATTGTTTCCTTCAGCTGTTTGACTGTATTTTCTTGACTTTCCTTAAGAGATTTGTTGATTTCTAGTACTTTTTGGTTTGTTTCTTCCATTTCTTTATGGGATTTTCTCATTTTCTTCCATTTCTTTAAGAGATTTTCTCATATCCTCTTTGAGGCCCTCTATCATTTTCATGATGTTTTTAAGGTCATTCTCTTCTGCATCATCTGTGTTGTGATGTTTGGGTCTTGCCCGTGTAGGGTCTCTGGTGGTGTCGTATTGGTTTTTTCTTTTTTTGCTGTTGAATGTGTTTTGTTTTTTGTTTTTTGTTTTTTTAATTTATTATTTATACAGTCTTCTGCCTGCATGCAGGCAGAAGGCACCAGATCTCATTCAAGGCGGTTGTGAGCCACCATGTGGTTGCTGGGAATTGAACTCAGGACCTCTGGAAGAAGTCAGTGCTCTTAACCGCTGAGCCATCTCTCCAGGCCTGAATGTGTTTTTAAATTGTCTTCCCATCCTTTCTTCCGGTGGGTGTAGAAGGATTCTCTTCCTCTCCTATTTCAGTGGATGGAGGCGTGACTGGCACCGAGGACCTGGAAGTCTCTGGAAGTGCTGGTTCCAGCAGAACTGGGATCCTCTGTGTGCAGCCCTCCAGCCTCAAGTGACCCCGAGCAGGGCAGAAGGACCGGAAACACCCCCAAGCCTATCTAGTCTGGTGGATGGAGGTGGGACTGGCACCAAGGATCCAGAGTCCCTGGACATACTGGATCTGGTGAAGCTGGGATACGCCATGAGCAGCCCCCAGCCTCCGAGCAGGGCAGAAGCAACTCTGACATATTTTAAGATGGCCTGTCTGTCTAAAATATATGTTTGACCTTGAAAACCGATCTGACTACAAGTTTGATGGTAATAGAAGACTAATCCCTAACTTGCAGTTCCTTATTATCCTAAATAGTTGGTAATAATTTTCACGGGCTAAAACTTTGTGATACATAGTTAAATTAGTTGCATGTGTACAATAACTTGAACAAGATTAGAAATGTATGTACGGTATAATCTAACAAAAATAATCATAACTTTGTATCAAGACACAAAAAATCCAAGTAAATGTAAAATATGTAGTTACTTTTTTGATTTAAAAGTAGATTTAATAATCTACCCTTACATACTATCATATCTATGTCTCCCTTTTTGTTTTTGAAAACAAAAATTCTGAATCTAATTTCCTATGTTCAACATTTTTCCTGACTATTACCAATAACAACTTGCAACTGACTACCCTAAACAATGTCAAATATCCATAACCCATACAATAATCAAAAATCACTCACCCTAGCCGGGCATCCAGCACTTAAGAGACAGAGGCAGGTGGATCTCTGTGAGTTTGAGGCCAGCCTGGTCTACAGAGCAAGTTCCAGGACAGTCTCCAAAAACGAAGGAGACTCGAAAAACAAAACAAAAACCCACCCAACCTCTTAGGAATGTGGGCATCATATTCTTAAATTTACTTCCTGCTGTCTGGAGGCAACAGCATCATTAGGGGATCCTGAAAAGAGATTTTGAGTCAATTGTCAAGTCCTGGGTGAGACAGCTAAATTACTTGTTGTCCAGTCTCTGTGCAATAGGAAAGTGCAGGGCTTGTCTCAAATCCTGGCTAGAGTAATCTGTGAGGCTGGATCATCTCAACTAGCCAACTGAAAATTTTCCTGAGGAGTCTATAGTTCAAAGCCATCTTTAGGTGCTGTTTCTCAGCTTAGTGGTGCTATCACACACAGTCCTGGAGAATTAGTCATTGTGGGGCCTCATCCTCCCTTTGGAGACTTCAAACGTCACTGTTAAACATGGTCATGGTTCACTGTAGAAAATGCCATATGCTGCAGATCTCAAAGAGATTAAAGGACCATACTTCATTATGTATACCCAGAATACATAAACTTAATCCCTAGTTACCTGATAGAGACTCAAACCCAAAATCATGTATAAGAAGCTACACGAAACCTTTTTCTAGAATTAGTATTCTATATGACCATTAATATTATAAAAAGTTTAAAAAATATATTAATCTTATAAATTCTGAGACAATATTTACACCTTAAGAAAAGCTTCAAAGACTCAAAATAAAACCAAATGATTGAGAGTGGCAATAAAATAGACCCTTCATTTTTGTTTTTCTTCTGTCCCATATCAGGTGGCTCTTCTGACGACAGAGATTTTGGGTTTTACATGCTTGGGTTTAGAGAGAGCGCAACATTCCAACTCCAAAACCAGCTTTAATTTTTAATTGGAGTGGGACTACAAAGAAACCATTTTTATTATATGTCTGTAAAGAAAAGCAGAAACAAACATTTGGGAAGATTGGAGAAATTTTATCCTATTGGAGACGTGATATGCTAATAGGCCAATTTACTCTTTTTCTTGGGACATTTTCTCTGGATGATTTGTCCTTTTCCCTCAGATGTCTCATTTGTCCAGTGGTCTTCAGCTTCCTTAGCTGGATGCCTTCATTCTCCTGAAAAGACAAAAACATAACCTTTCTCCAACCCTAATTTTGGGGAGGATCCCTTCTGGCAAGTTACATCTCATCCAGTGAAAAGCATTTGTTAGTTTTAAAGTTAGTTCAAATTGAATGGCCATGCTGTTTGATTAACTATCACCTCTTCTAATCAAGGGGTGTCTTGTTCAAATCTAGTCTTTATTGATTTTGATGGTATCCATAGCTTTTCTTCTCCTGTGGAAAACAAAAGCAAAACCCCTTCCCCAATGTAACACATGTCCTGGTTTACATTCCTAGGTCAGCACATCTTTAAAGTATGCAGGCTGATTTAATCCCATTGTTTTTCTATTATCCAATGTCTCTCCGAAACTGTCATTCTTTTCTCATTAGCATTCAGAAAATTCAAAGTTAATAAAAAAATTATGCAATCTATTTCTGGGGGGAGGTCTTTATTACCCCTGTTTATTTAGCATCTTTCCATAACTGCTTGCCCTGTGGGATTGTGTGGCATACCTGTTATATGCTTTATAATATAATAAGCAAAACAATTACTTCATTTAATAGAGATATATGCTGGAGCATTGTCAGTCTTAACTTCTATAGGTATTTCCATGATGGCCATTACTTCTAGCAAATGTGTAACTACCAAATCAGACTTTTCAGAACTCAAAGCAATTGCCCACTCAGATCTTGAATAGGTAATCAATGGTATGGTCTACATACTTTAATTTTCTAAATTCTGAAAACTGAAACACATCCATCTGCCAGATTTCATTCCTTCAAGTACCCTTTGGGCTACTTCTTGCTGGAAATGAAGTTTGGTTGTATAAAAATATGGCAGAATATCTCCTTATAATTTCCTTGGTTTATTGCCAAGATGTGGAAATTTCTCCAAACCTTTGCTACTGGCATGATGATTTTTATGAAATTCTGAGGCCTCCAGCACATTTTCTATCAATAATTGATCAATTTTATCATTACCATGTGCTAGAGGGCCTGGCAGATCCATATGGGATCGGATGTGTGATGTGACACATACATAGGGTTCCTGTTCCAGATTATGTCTTGTAACTGAATAATAAATAAATCAATTCTGTGTCATCTGGTATAAATTCAGCAGTTTCAATATGCAAAGCAACTCTTTCTGCATATTGTAAATCACTAATTATGCTGAGTTTCCATAAAATCCAGGAATACCATGAGAATCTGACAGAATTAAGGGCTTTGAGCCACTCAAATTTTCTCATTTATAACCTGCCTTTCCTGGTTTACTTGGATCAGTATAGAATGTAGGGGGCTCTAGATATTGTTCTCTGTACAATGAGGAAGGATTCAATTCGTTCTCTTTTTATATTGAATTCTCTTGCTTTTGGGATATTGGTTGTTCATGTCTCCCAAAAGATTACTGCCAGCTCTTTGTCAAGGTTCACTTTCTGCCCGTAATTTGTTAATTTCATCATTAGTAAAAAGGTACTACAATTTCTGCTGGGTCTATTCCTGCTAATTGACAAAGTCCCAATTTTGCTTTAAGAATAAAATCAGAGATCTTTTCCACATAAGCTTTTAATTTTTTATCCATGTTTGTGGTAAAAAGATCCATTCTAAGACAATAGCTTCCCTTTGCATTAATATTCCTGTAGGAGAATGCTTAGAGGGAAAAATAACCAAAATGCACTCAAGCTCTGGATCCAAATGATCCACATGTGCATCCTGTAATTTCTTTTCCAAAGCCATGTCTTCCTCAGCTTCAGCTGATAATTCTCTTGGACTATTTAAGTCCTTGTCAAATTTAACAAATACTCAGATCATTTTTTTTTTCTACTACAATAGTGGGCTTTAGATAGGAAATGTCTCCTAGCAATCTTTGAAAGTCATTAAGAGTCAGCAATCAATCTCTCCTAATTTGCGCCTTTTGGGGTCTAATTTTCTGTAAAATTTTATATCCTAAATAATTAATAAAATCTCCTCTTGCATTTTTTCATGAGCAATTTGTAATCCCCAACAAGGCAAAATTTTCTTTACTTCTTCAAATACTGTAAAGTATCTACATTTGAATCAGCTAGTAAGATGCCATCCATGTAATGGTAAACCATAGATTGAATAAATTGTTTACGTATCATTTTCAATGGCTGACTTACAAAATATTAGCACAGGGTGGGGCTATTTAACATTCCCTGTGGGAAACTTCCATTGCTACCTCTAAACAGGCTAGGAATTATTATTATAAGTAGGCACCATGAAGGCAAATTTTTCTGTATTTTTCTTGTAAAGGTATAGTGAATTCCAGTAGAGAACCCACTGGTTGAATCACCTTATTAACAGCTCTTAGATCTATTACCATTCTCCATTTTCCAAATTTCTTTTTAATAACAAATTCAGGAGGATTCCAAGGGCTGAATGATTCTTCAATATGCTGAGCATTTTTTTGCTCCTATACTAGCTCTTCTAAAGCCTGCAGTTTCTCTCTTGCTAAAGGCCATTGCTTAACCCATATAAGTTTGTCTGTCAACCATTTAAAAGTAGGGCTGTTGGTGCCTTTGAAAGATCAGCAGTTGTAGTGCCCTGTTCTTGTACAACCTGAATAGCCATTGACTGTTCTTGTTTGTCTGTTTTCTGAGACAGGGTTTCTCTGTAGCTTTGGAGTCTGTCCTAAAACTTGCTCCATAGACCTGTGCTGGCCTTGAACTCACAGAGATCCATCTGCCTCTGCCACTGCCTCCTAAGTGCTAGGATTACAGACGTGTGACACCACATGTTAATTTATGTTTTTTTTTCTAAGATTAGAAGAATGTTAATCTAAGTATTCCATTGCTGTAGCAAATCACATCTCCAGATAGCCACATATGGCTTTATTTTCCTCTCTGTCCTTCTGGACCTCTACATTTGACCAACCTGGTGCTGTTTTACCTGTGATAAAGTTCCAATCCCTAAAAGCTGAACATTTACCTCCTGAAGAGGCCAATTTGGATACTAATATTCTGGCGCATTATTGTGACATCCACACCTGTATGGATCTACCAGACTTTCAATGACAGTGTCATTTATTCATTATTTTTTATTTTGGTCTTTGTTCATTTATAAAAGTTTGCCAAAATATTTGTTTTATGGTTTCTCCTGAATTTTTTGTTCTCTCTTCTATAGCTGCTCCATCATCCAGTGTATTATCATACAGAGACCTAAATCTCTCCATTGTAATAGCATTTCCCATATTTAAAAAAAATTGTTTATTATATATACAGCAGGGATACCTGCTGTAAACTATGAAAGACTAACAGGAAACAAACTTCCCCTCCTACATCTGGGAAGCTGAAAAGCAGCACAAGGCAGTGCTTCCTGAGAAATGAAAGATGAAAGGCGTCTAACACTCAACATATTTGGTTAGAGAGTTTCTAGGGCTTAGCAAGAGAGAAGGAACCTAAACACAGCCTGGTGGTTTCACTAAGTTAAAAAGGCAAGAATTTGAAGAGTTGTAGTAGTGACTAGAATTTGAAGTGTGAGGGTTGGGACAAAGACAGACAGAACGATGTCACTCTGCAGATATACAGAAGAGTTCCTCAAGCACCCTGGTCTACAGAGTGAGCTCCAGGACAGCCAGAGCTAATGCAGAGAAACCTGCTCTCAAAAAACAAACAAAACAAAACAAAACAACAACAACAACAACAACAACAAAGGGTCGGAGAAAAAAACATTGCGAAGAAGGAGGCAGCAGAACAATTGCCAGAACACATACACAAGGCTAGAAATATGGTCCCACCAGCCAGAATGGAATCCAGAAAGTGGGTAGAATCATCAGAAAGATGCTAAGTTTATATTGGAGAAGCTAGAGCTCCAATGTTGTGCCAGGGCGGTACACTGAGACTTGTAGTTAGTAGGACCTTGTGGAGAACCTTAGGTTATTGGGGTTATGCTTGAAGATTGTAGGATCCCACCCTCTTCTCTTTTCTTTGTTTCTTGCCTTACAAGTAGTTTTGCTCATTCATTCACACCATGATGTGCTTGCTATCCATATCAAAGAATCAACAGCTCACTCAGTCAAGGACTGGCAACTCTAAAATAACCTTTTTTTTTTTTCCTTTATAATTTAATCACAGGTATTTTGTTATATGATAGAAAGCTAAATAATGGAGAAGTCAAAATAGCCCTACCCTAAATGTCATTTGGGGCCCACTCTAATAAAACAGAAAACAATTCCAAGTCACCAGAATTATTTTTGCTAAGCTCCATAATATTTAATTATTTTCATTTTAGTTAAGTTTATCTATTTGCCTGCATGCGTATCTGTGTACCACATTCATGCCTGATACTAGCAGAAGCCAGAAAAGGATGTCAGGTCTCCTGAAACTAAAATTGTTGCTGGGATCATCATAACCTGGGTCCTCTGAAGTACAGCTAGTGCAACTCTCCATTCCCACTTTGAATGTGGAAGTTCCTGAAGAAGACGGAAGTCAGGGGAATGTGTTAGCTTTTATTAATAGGCAAAATCCTCACACGACTCTTCTACTTCTTCCTCGTTTCCAAGAGGGATGGGAAAGCTTACCAAGCCACACTCTCCCTGGCTGGGCTCACTGCCAGCAACTTCATCATCCAAGAGCCCGTGCTTTGCAGCACCCCAGCTTTTTATTCAGGTATTCAAGTCATGTATCTTCTAAAACAAACTGCCTTTGGGCAAAGCCACTCCTTACTGTTGTATATGGGACCAAATGATAGAAGTCCTCAAACAAGTTCCTATACTATCAGGAAGACAATTATGTGATTTTTAAAGTCACACTTACAGTTCACATTAGTCAAAATAACCACAAAACTATATTTGAACAGTAACAATTCTATTCACTCTAGTCATTTAAAATTGTCCCTCAATTATGTTAAATCAATCAGTGCCTCTTAAGACCTTAGAATGCAGATTGTTAAGGTTTCAGATCCAGTATCACTTCAGACAGGCCTTACCAAACCAAACTAAAAAAGTCCATTTTGTATTCCTACTACATCAAAAGCCAAAGTTCTGAACAGGGAAAAATAAACTTTTGCCTTGCTATGGACCTGAAATTTTAATCCAAACTAAGTAGGACACACACACCCCATTTGTTTACTCTGTGGTACTGGAGATTGAACCCAAGGTCTTGTACAATGGTAGGCAAATGCTAAATTCCTAGTCTTCCCTTTGGCTTTCTGAAACAGGGCTCTCCCTATGTACCCTATCTAGGTTGGTCTTCTAGATTGGTCTCCCATCCTGAGTGCCACAATTATTACTGTAATCACACTGTGACCAACTAGCAGGACTTAAAATGTTCAACTTAACATTTTGTTTTTTTTTGTTTTGTGTGGTGCTGGGTTTCACAAACACTACATATGTGCTAAACCATTGAACTACACCCATATCCAAACAGGACTTTGAAAATACCATAAAACTTGCTGAGGCAGTAAATGCATATAATTCTACCATTTAAGAGGCTGAGGTAGAAGAATCACTTTAGCTTAGGAATTCAAGACCATTCTGGGCAATACAGTGAGATTCCAAAAAGAGAAAGATGGGGGAAGGAAAAAAAAGATAAAAGTTATCAATTCTGGAATTCTGGGACTGTGAGATGGCTCAGCAGTGAAAGAGTACCGATTACTCTTGCAGAGGACCTGAGTTCAGTTCCACCTCTAGGGAATCAATGTTCTCTTCTTCTGGCCTCCCAGGTACCTGCACTAAAGTGCATATACCCTCCACACAGACACACATACACATGCAGATAATTAAAAATGAAGCAGGGCATTGGTGGCATATGCCTTTAATCCCAGCACTCGGGAGGCAGAGGCAGGTGGATCTCTGAGTTTGAGGCCAGCCTGGTTTACAAGAGCTAGTTCCCGGACAATCTCCAAAGCAATACAGAGAAACTTGTATTGTCTCGAAAAAAAAAAAAAACAAAAAACAAAAAACAAAAACAGAAAGAAACAAACAAACTAACAAGAGGTGGTGGTGCTCACCTTTAATCCTAGTACTCCGGAGGCAGAGGCAGAGGCAGGTGGGTCTCTGTGAGTTCCAGGCCAGTCTGGTCTACAAAGTGAGTTCCAAGACAGCCAGGACTGCTACAAAGAAACCCTGTGTGTGTGTGGGGGGGGGGGGGGGGATATGTATTTTTTAAACCAGCATGCAATATGCTACCCATTTCTTCAGTATTCACATCCTTTACAATGTAAGCTCCTTTTTAAGACTTTGTAAGGACAGTCTTTCTACTTACTACCATCAGACACTTCAAATAGCATACAGCAGAATGGATGATATTTACAGACTGGGGAAACCCCAGTTATCCTTGTTATTGCTGATTTACTCCATGTATTTGACCTATGTTTTAACCTGATATCTACCCTGCTTGTCTACAGAGCCTATATGCCTCTATTTACCTACTACAAGAGCCAGATGACTTCTAGTAACAGAATTAGGTACATACCTAAGAAAGACTTGTCCTGGGGCTAAGGACATAAAGGACTCAGGATATGAAGCCCAAGGCTCTTCTCCAGCACCAAACAAGCAGGGTGGCACACACCTGGGAGTACTATTAAGGGCCGGGCGGTGGTGGTGCATGCCTTTAATCCCAACACTTGGGGGGCAGATCTGTGAGTTCCAGGCCAACCTGGTCTACAAAGCAAGTTCCAGGACAGCCTCCAAAGCTACAGAGAAACCCTGTCTCGAAAAGCAAAAAAACAAAACAAAAAAAAAACAAAACAAAAGGGACAGGAAGTTCAAGGTCATCCTAGAGAAATGAAGCAAGCATGAGATCCTGTTAAAATGGGGGCAGGAGGAGAAGAAAGACAATACAGGCACGTGAGCATCTTTTCTCACGCTTCTTTAACAAGTCTGGGATATTTCATTTCTAGAACTCTAAATTTCCCAGGACAGGCTCCAAAGCTACACAGAGAAACCCTGTCTCAAAAAACCAAACAAACAAACAACAAAAAATACCATTCAGGCTATAAAACTCAGCTATAGATAGTACCACCAGTTAGAAAGAAAACAAAATCCATAGTCTCTAAGTACGACAATCCAGGATATGGTTTGGGGGCTTAAAAGCTCACCCTAAGAAAGGCTTAGTGTAGTTAAAGCCTTTCTATTGGCGTAAACCCATGTTCTGAAATCTCTGGTGAATACCCCACAACACAATTACATTTATTTTCCATAGCTGCAAAGACTGTTATAGTTTCAAAGAAATGTCATTTAGCACAAACACTCCTCAAGACAGATTGTGAATACATATAATTTTATGTGTAGCTAGGTTGACAGTTTCACAGTATCTCCCTCTGCACGTACATTTTTAAAATCTTGGTCATTATCAAGGAAACTTTATTTCAAAGCTGCCTTCCTAACCTTTTACATCTGGCCCCGACTTTGCTTTTATTCTTCCTTTTCTGTTGTTTCCTTAGTTACTGGGCTACTATCATGCAACAGCTCCAAGGTGCATCATCCACACAAGACCCAACACAATCCACCACATATTTCTCTATTCCTATCAAATTTTTTCCTCATCACCATCATGAAGAATACTCAGGCCGGGCGGTAGTGGCGATCACCTTTAATCTCAGCACTCAAGAGACAGAGGCAGGCTGATCTCTTGAGTTTGAGGCCAGCCTGGTCTACAGAGGAAGTTCCAGGACAAGCTTCAAGTTAGAGAAACTCTAACTTGAAAAACCAAAGAATGAAAAAAAAAAAAAAAAAAAAAAAAAAAAGAGGGAAAAAAAAGTACTCAGAGGCTGAGCAGGGCTCTGCCATCAAGAGCCCATGTTGTTCTTGCTAAGGACCCAAGTTCTGTTCTCATGATATCTCTCACAACTATCTATAACTCCAGTTCCAAGGGATCAAATGCCCTCTTCTGACCTTTGTGAGCACTGTACACATAAAATATATCAAATAAAAATAAAATTTGAAAAATATTTTTTAAAAATCAATCAGAAAACAAGACCAATGGCTTAGTTGGTAAGCACTCACCTTACAAAAATGAGAGAACAATTTAATCTTCCAGAATCCATGTTTAGAAAAACAAAAAAATAATAAACTGATTACGGTAGTGCTATGTAATCCCAGCGCTGGTGAAGCAGAGATGGGGTATCCCTGAGGCTCTCTCCCAGCCAATCTAGGCTAACTAGCCAAATGAGAGTCACTGTGTCAAAGAACAAGGTGGACAGAACCTGAGGAATGACCCCTGAAGTTGACCTCTGGCTTCCACATTCAAGCATATACATGTGCACACATTCACACATGCAAACACATAGAGTACCCATTCTTTAAAATTAAGCCCCAATGCTCTCTTCATAACATTCTACAATTGTCCCATCAATTTCCTCAATCTGTGTAGTAACATTTCAGAAATGTCTGCCTTAGAGAAAACCATCTCTTTGAGTATGATGAACTCCCTCCCACAGAGCATGGGCATTATTATATATGCCTCTGTATTCTTCAGGGTCCCTTGCATATTGCTGTCTAATAAACAACATTAATAATGAATACATTCTAGACACTTAAAATTGCTCATTTATATTTTCATTTTCCTTCTTTCCAAATGATAAAAAGTTTGCACTGAGAAAAAACTATGCTTCTTGTTTAATTTCTTTTTCAGTTTCTTATTAAGAGTCAACTGCAATGCCATGTGGTAGTGGTACACTCCTTTAATCCCAGTACTTGGGAGGCAGAGGCAGGCCTATCTATGTGAGTCTGAGGCCAGCTCCAAAGTACAGAGAGAAACCCTGTCTAGAAAAAAAAAAAAGTCAACTGGGAAGGTCTCAAAGAAATCAACACTAAGATAAAAAGAATGAAATAGAACCTGGTGGTGGTGGCGCATTCCTTTAATCCCAGCACTCAGGAGGCAGAGGTAGAGAGGCCAGCCTGGTCTACAGAGTTCAAGCACAGCTGAGACTACACAGAGAAATGAGAGAGAGAGAGAGAGAGAGAGAGAGAGACAGAGAGGGAGGGAGGGAGGGAGGAGAGAAGGAGGGAGGAGAGAGGGAGAGAGAGAGAAACAGAGAGAAACAGAGAGAGAAAACACACAGAAACAGAGAGAGAGAGAGAGAGAGAGAGAGAGAGAGAGAGAGAGAGAGAGAGAGACGGAGACGGAGACGGAGACAGAGAGAGACAGAAAGAGAGGAGTTGGGACTGTACCAGAACAAAGAAAGGGTTGAAGATTGAATCCTGAGAAATAATTTATATGTCAGTGAAAAACAGGGTAAACAGTAAAATACAGAGGGAGGGGGGAAAAAGTCACAAAACAAGAAAAACAGCAGACAATGTGAGCAATAATACAAGAATGGATGAAGCTTATCAAAAAGAACCTGGTTTGACAATCAGGATATTATCGATGCTCTTACACTTGATAGCTTCAAGATAGCCAGGTGGGTAAATTAAGGGAAAAGAAGAGCTACACAGAAGCACACAGCCAAAAGCCTGAGAACAGAAGCAGGACACTGGCTAAGTTTACACAAAAGACACAAACTTTCTTATATTTAGAGAAGTGAGAAAAGGGAAAAGAAAAAAGGGATAGCAGAGAGGGAGACATGCCACCAAGTCTTGGGAGACAGTGAAGGCTAAAAAAGAACAGGTGGAAGGTGACTTGAAAAAGTACAATACAGAGAAACTAGAAAAAAATGTGTGGTATTGGCCAAGAGAAATACAGGCCTAAATTGCTAGATAATATGCTAAAAACTGAGAGGTGTGAAAAATGTTTGAACAGTTGCTGTATGGAATAGGATAATCAACTGGAAATGAAGAAAATGAGCACTCTGAGCCCAGATGACAACTGCAAAAGAAA
Organism: Cricetulus griseus; assembly: GCF_003668045.3. Classification (NCBI taxonomy): domain Eukaryota; kingdom Metazoa; phylum Chordata; class Mammalia; order Rodentia; family Cricetidae; genus Cricetulus; species Cricetulus griseus. The sequence goes on from NC_048597.1 coordinate 165,391,438, forward strand.
AAAGAACAGGCAGAATTAAGTGTCAGAAGTAATCTAAAATAGATGAAAGGGCACTATCAGATTGCTAGAAATGTTCTACAGACAGACTGTGTAAGGAAAAAAAACAGATAAAGTACCCAAGTGAGAGGGGTCAGATTTAATTCCCCTAGCCCAGTGATAACTCTATATCAAAATATATTATACATCTTTCTATATTCAAAAGATTTCCAAGATCCAATGGCGGCTCATTTGATCTAACCAGAAAATAAAACCTCAAAATAAAATTGCAATATAAAAGCATGCCTTTTTTTTTGGAAGTGACTTCTTTTTTTTAAAATTTATTTGTTATGTATAATGTTCTGCCAGCATGTATACACACACCTGGTGATCTAACTCAAGCCATGGTTGATTTCTGCCCAACATGCTGTGCGACCCCTGAGATTTACAGTGTTAGTAAATTTCTATGAAAGAAATTTTAAATCAGAACTAAATCCTAGCAAACCCAATGACATGCATGCAAGAAGAGGGCACCAGATCTTACATTATAGATGGTTGTGAGCCACCATGTGGTCGCTGGGAATTGTACTCAGGACCTCTGGAAGAGCAGCCTTTGCTCTTAACTTCTGAGCCATCTCTCCAGGCCCTGGTTTGAATTTTTTCAAGACAGAGTTTCTCTGTAGCTTTGAAGCCTGTCCTGGAACTCACTCTGTAGACCAGGCTGGCCTCAACAGAACTTAGAGATCCACCTGCCTCTGCCTCCCCACGTGCTAGAATTAAAGGTGTGTACCATCCACCACCGATGGGATGATTACTACTTTTCAATATGTATTCAGAATTCAACCTTCCAACAAAAGGAGAAAAAGTTCCAAAAAAACCTCAAAGAGGTGAATATGTGGCAACTGAGGTGCAGATAACAGAATCAAATGTCTGTTTGTTATGTCCATCATACTGTAAATTCCATCTTAAACTATAAGCCAGACCTGGTGGTGTACATCTTTCTAATCTATCTATACAGGAAATACCAAGACCAACCAGAACTATAAAGAAATAAAAAATAAATCACATACTAAATAATATTCATTTCCAAAATTTGCTTTTTCCCATGGTTATTATTTCACAAGACAAGGTCATCAAAAACTCTGCAGTGTGTTTGACATCTGACTTCAGACTCTTATCTTTTATTTATTTTTTCTTTTTTGTTTTAAAGACAGGATCTGACAATAGCCCTGGCTGGCCTGGAATTCAGACATCAAGCCTGCCTCTACTTTAAGAATGTTGTTGGGATTAAGCTGAGCAGTGGTGGCTTTAATCCCAGCACTCGGGAGGCAGACAGCCAAGGCCAGCCTGGTCTACAGAGTGAATTCCAGGACAGGCTCCAAAGCTACAGAGAAACCCTGTCCCGAAAAAACAAAAACAAAAAACAAACAAACAAATGAAATGTTAAAAAGAATTTTGCTACAGTATTATGAAAAACAAAGCAGAGTAGAGTCAGTAATATCATTTCTGTGAATTAGTCTATATATAATGTAGTCTGAGCTGGTTCCAAATTCACTACTACTAGTTTAGGCTAGAATTCATGATCCTCCTGCCTCAGTGACCTTCATATTGGTAATGACCTGCAACCCCAGGCCCAGTTTTACCTGTTTTTCTTTCTTCTTTTTTTTTTTCTTTTTTCTTTTTAGTTTATTTCTTCTTGTTAGCTGTTTTTCAAGACAGGGTAACAACTTGTCTGTATTAACAGCCCTGGTTGTCCTGGAACTTGTTTTTGTAGACCAGGCTGGCCTCCACCTGCTCTGCCTCTCAAGTGCTGTGATTAAAAGTGTGTGTTGCCACTGCCCAATGGTTTTCCTATAGGAATAGGCACAGAAGTTCTAGTGCTTTAGTGAATTGCATATTAAGTGCAATCACTGTTTTTAAAGCATCATAAGTAAATCATTTGATCACAACAGGGCTATGAAAAATGGTACTGATAATTTCATCTTCCTGAAGGAAGAAGCTTGGGCAGAGGTTAAGGAACTCAATACCATGAAGCTCTTAAGAGACAGAAATTCAGATGGGTGTGGTGGCACATGGCTTTTATTCCATCACTGGGGAAGAGGGTGGCAGACAAGCAGATCACTGAGTTCAAAGCCACACTGCTCTACAGAGCTAGTTCAAGGACAGCCAAGGCTACCTGAGAAATCCTGTCTTAAAAAACAAAACAAAACAAACAAAGAAAAAAACAAGAGACAAATTCAGGGAATCTAGGTCCTTTTAAAGGACTCTCCAGGGTGGTGATGCAAGTCTTCAATCTCAGCACAGACAGAGGCAGTTCTGTGAGTTTGAGGCCTGCTGAGTTATACAGCAAATTCTGGCAAGATGGGGCTAAAGAGACCCTGCTTTTTTTTGGGGGGGGGGAGGGCACATTCTCTATTTCATTATTATTATTCATCCACAGAGCCTGAATACAGTGTTTATTTTCCCTCAGGTAATCACTACCCCCATTTCAGTCAATACTTTTAGGACAGGACTCTTAACTAAAAACACAAATAGCTCAAACCTGCCCCATATCTTCCTCAGTCCTTACCTAAGTTTTTAACAGAATTTGCCCCCCATCCCCCAACCCCGGGCCTTTCTTGACACTTAAAAACTTCCCAATGTCTTCTTTGATAAGAAAAACTTTCCCACCAGCTAAAAAGACGGTGGCACTTCATCGGGTGTCACCTGATGTCCTCTAAGGGGAGTCGAGGCTTGGGAGAGACAGTTCCTCGAGGAACAAAAAGCATGGGAACATGAAGTCAAGAACAAGAGAACTGGAGGGAAGATGTAACATGCAGAAAAGGGAGAAACGGGGCGGAGTGGGAGGCACTGCTATCTGACTCGCATTTCCTGGAGGCAGAGTGAGAACAGAAATTAAGGAACCGGGGAGGAAGCGGGGGGGGGGGGGTCCTAGTCAAAACCTGCTAGGCAGCATTTTGTCGAGAATTTTCCTATTATGTCTTTGACTCTCGCTTCGGAAGAAACGGACCCTAAGAGTCACAATGGCTGGGCCGCCCGCCGGGGGCCCAGCGACACTGCTGTCGCCCGCAGCCTGGGTTGGTCCCTTGAAAGCATCCCTCCCAGTCAGTCAGTCAGTCAGTCAGTCAGTCAGTCAGTCAGCGGGAGCAACCACCGAAGCCTCTGGACCCCGAGGCCAGGGCCCGGCGTCGGGGTATTCGGGGCAGCCGTCCCGGGTCCCTTCCGGTGGACAAGCCTGAGACACTCTCACATCTCGCCGCTCACTCGGAGCCCGGTGCTCACCCAGGAACTAAACGCGTCGGCCGCGAGCAGAAACCCGGCTGGAGACAGGGGCTTACCTTTAACAGATTAGATGTCGCCATGTTCCTTCAACTTGGACTCTCGCGAGAGGCGGCGGCGAGAATTGGCGGCGCTCGGGGCCAGGCCTCCTCGGGAGGCCGGAGTTCCCAGCAGGGCCCCGCGGGCCGCGGCAGAGATGCGGGGGGCGGAAGGGGGAAGGGGGGCCACACACGCCGAAGCTGCGTGCCGTCAGCGCTGAGCTCGTACCCGGCACCCGTGCTCCCTCAGGCTTTCCCGCTACATGGTAACCGGGGCCTGCTCACGCGAGAGAGCGCATGCAAAGGCTCAAGGAGACGCGAGCGGCGAATGGTGGCAAGGGACCGGGAGCCGACCTGACCGGGAAAAGGTAGCATCTACCTCCCCGGGCCTGCCACACTCGTCTCCGGGTGAGCCTCTCGGGTTGCACTCGCGGCGGCCGCCGGCAACGACTTTTAACTCGGCTTAGGCCCGGCTCCTTGGGTTCCGTGGTGGCGTCACGTGACGCTGCGGGCGGGGGCGTGCTTGGGAGCAACCGAGGAGCCTGCAAGCCGCTGGGTCCGGAGGCAGGGAGCAGGGCGGAGCGCGCCCCCTATTGGCTGGAGCCGGCGCCGCCCCACCCGCTCGCCGCCCCAGATCCGGGGACTGCGATTCATTCGCAGCTCTGGATGAGATTAGCCAGGAAAGGGTTTTTTTTTTTTTTTTTTTTTTTACTGCTGTCCTCTGTAAAGACTGACTCGGGGAAAAGGCGCCCAGTCAAGATTTACTCGTTTAGTAAATGGATGTACGAACGTGTTAACTAGCATCACTCTGCTCAAAAATGCCCGGCTTGTTCAAGAAGTGTTTATTAATCTCGGACTCCTTCAAACATATCCTAGGGGCTGGAGAGAGATGGCTCAGAGGTTAAGAGCACTGACTGCTCTTCCGGAGGTCCTGAGATCAATTCCCAGCAACCGCATGGTGGCTCACAACCATCTACAATTCAATCTGGTGCCCTCTCCTGGCTTGTAGATAGAACAGTATATATGTAATAAATCTTAAAAACAAACAAAAAACTCTTTTAAAAAAATCCTAGACCTAGAGCATCCTATACTATTTTCTCCAAACTGTGTCTCTTCAAATCACGAATCTCTAAACAAGAGAATAGAGTTTATATAGGGATCTCACAGGTTGGCTGTTATTGCATTATGCAAATTCCTAACATTTGGTTAGGGGGTTGGGGATGTTTTGTTTGTTTAGGGTGAGTTTATTTATTTTTGGTTTTTAGAACTAGGTTTTCTCAGTGTAGCTTTGGAGCCTGTCCTGGCACTCCTCTGTAGACTTTGCTGGCCTTTAACTCACAGAGCTCTCCTTGCCTCTGCCTCCCGAGAGCTGGGACCAAAGGCGAGCATCACTACCACCACACTAACAGCATTCTTTTGTACCTTTATAAAGGTGTTCATGAAGACATCTATCGCTCCCTGGCTACATTGCCTTAAGATAGACAGGTCACTTGAACCTTGAACTAGGCTAGTGGCCAGCAAGCTCCATGGACCCTTGAATTTTATTTATTTATTTCATTTATTTATTTTTGGTTTTTTGAGACAGAGTTTCACTGTGTAACAGCTCTGACTGTCCTGGAACTTTCCTTGTAGACCAGGCTGGCCTCAAACTCACAGAGATCAAACTGACTCTGCCGCCCTGCAAAATTTATATATTATATATTATATATTTTTAAATTACATATTTGCCAGGCCTGGTGGGTAAGACCTGTAAGCTTACAGGAGGCTAAGGCAGGAGGATTGCAGGTTCGATGCCCTTCTGCTACAAAGATGAATTCTAAATCATCTGGGAGTGGGGCGAGTCAGGGGGAAAGAGAGAGTGTGTGTGTGTGTGTGTGTGAGTGTGTGTGTCTAAGAGCTTGCCTAGCATTTGTGGGGCAATAAGTCATTTATAAAATGTACCATCTGGAATACTTTAAAATGAAAGTTCTCACTGATGGTGGCACACACTTTGAATTCCAGCCTTGAATACCAGCACTCACGAGGCAGAGGTAAGCGTATCTCTGGGAGTTCAAGGCCAGCCTTTGTCTACAAAGAGAGTTCCAGGACACTCAGAGTTACACAAAAAAAGAAACCTTTGTTATAAGTGTGTTTTTGGCTGGGTGGTAGTGGCTCACACTTTTAATCCCAGCACTCTAGTGAGTTCCAGCTAACCAGAGCTACACAATGAGACCCTGTCTCAAGAAAATGGGCTTAAGATGGGATAAGATCTCCACTTCTTAGATATTGAGTGATTTACTTAACCACAGTCTTAGTTTCCTCATTTGTGAAATTAGTATAAAAGCATCTACATCATAGAGCTCTTGCAAAGATTAAATATAAAGGCTGGAGAGATAGCCCACTGATTAAGAGTGCTGACTGCTCTTCCAGAGGACCTGGATTTGATTTCCAGAAGCTGCAGGGGACTCACAAGTGGGCTCCTGTCTGACCTCTACAGGCACCAGGCATGCACATGATACACAAACATACATGCAGGCAAGCTGTGCAGTGGTGGCACACACATTTAATCCCAGCACTCGGAGGCAGAGACAGGCGGACCTCTGTGAGTTCGAGGCTAACCGGTCTACTGAGCAAATTCGGCAAAAACCCCTAACACAAAATCTAGAAATTTTAAACATTAAATTGATAGATTAATATATTGAATGCTAGAATTTATTACTTCTTGCAGAGACCTTAGGTATTAATTAAACTTCACATGCGAGAAGAGCTGTGAAGGAAAAACAAAAAAGCAGATAATGCAGAAATAGAAGGGAGATCAGGCAGGCCAGCAGTGGTGTCCTCAAGGCCCTACTGACAGGAAGCAACCCATGCCTCCCCCATGCAGTTCTGCTTAATCCAGGGCTAGCCAGCCAGTATCCTCAAGGTCCTGGCTGGAGGAAGACATCCGTGGGTCCACCCAGCGCCCATTATAATAAGCAAATATGTGGTGGAGAAATGGGAGAGAAAAAGAAGCAGAATGGTTCACACACTGGAAAGACAGAAAGGACGAAATTGTGGTGTCCGAGCCATGACTAAGCCTGAATATCGGGCAAAAGCCTGGAGATTCAGTTAAAAGCAGAGACATCCGGTTGTATGTGCTAGGAGAATGTGTGTACGTGTCTGTGTTTTTTGCAGGGAGGGAGCAGCCTTATATACAGACTTACAGCACAGTGGAAAAACCAAGGTGTAAGAGCTCATGTTTTCCTAGGTATTTTTTATGCCAGTGGGGTAAGGCCGGGGCTGTAATCCAGGACTAGGAAACAGGATGCACCTGTGATTATCAACTCATGTCAGTGGAGTACGGCTGAGGCTGTAATCCAGGACTAGGAAACAGGATGCACCTGTGGTTATCAACTCATGGAGACTGGGGCCCAACATCTCTCCCTACAAGAAATGAAGGAGAGGAATAGGCTGATGGGGGAGGTCTGCTTGATACCCAGGGCCATGGTGATGCCTGGGCCATGTCTGGGGTCCATGACCCTACCTCCATGATCCTACCGCAGCTGAGGTCTTTGTTGGTTTTCCCTGGCCCATGTTGCCACCAAAGGCCACATAAAGCCTGGGGTCTAGGCTGCTGCCTGTGGCCTTGTTGATATCCATGGGGCCATACTGCTACCAGAGCCATCCTGATCTGAGTGGTCGGGACTACCACCTGTGCTGTGCCCAAGTTACAAAGATTCCCCAGAGACTACCAGGAAGATGACAGACCCACCAAACTGCAAAAGCAAGGTGTTGAGAAACGCAATTAATGCGGATCCCAATGGAGTCAGAGCTAGTTTAAAAAACAGATGGTGCCGGGCGTTGGTGGCGCTCACCTTTAATCCCAGCACTCGGGAGGCAGAGGCAGGCGGATCTCTGTGAGTTAAGGGCCAGCATGGTCTCCAGAGCGAGTACCAGGATAGGCTCCAAAGGTAGACAGAGAAACCCTGTTTCGAGGAAAAAAAAAAAAAAAAAAAAAAAAAAAAAAAGGTTTATTAGGAAAGTACTCACCTGACGGAACCAGTCCCGTACAACCAGACAGGTAAGGGAACAGAGCCCCATGCATTCGACCCTCATATTTAAGGCCTTGCTACATCACTCTTACCACGTCCAAGTGTGCATAGTCAGTGTCACCTGTGCCAGCCCCCAAGCAGGCGTGGCCAGCATTTCCACCTACAGCAAGGTTTTATTCATCCAACCATGACAAGGACCTTGTCTAGCAAGCTGACCCAGCAGTCTCCAGAGGGAGCAAAGTTCTACTGCTAGGTTTTAAAGACTGAAGTTACAGGATTACATCAATAGGTACCGGTTGATTTCTGATTGGTTGACATTTGGGAACAATCAGGAGAATTTCTCAAAGTCCTATTTTGACATGAAATACCTGTGAAGCAATTATTTTCATTGATCAGTGCTGAGAGGGAATATTCTGTGGTTTCTATGGCTTTGTCTTGTTACTTGTAGGTGGCCTGTTGTACATAGATACCAATAGTTTTCAGAACTATACCCTGGATACTACAGGGGAGGTTTTGGTCTCCCCTGGAGTTTCTTTTGTGGCCAAACAGTTCCCAGGAACCAAGTATCTGGGAGGCTAGGTGGGGCCTGGAGTTTTTTTTTTTTTTTTTTTTTTTTTTTTTTTTTTTTTTTTTTTTTGTGTGTGTGTGTGTGTGTGTGTGTGTGTGTTCAGTTTTGGCCCCAGGCTCCAGGAGGCCAGAGGATCTGGAATTTCCTTGTGTTAGAGGCCTACATGTCTTTTCTGTAGCCTGTCTTGGCTGCTAAAGAAGGGGGCTGAGTGAGGGTCTGGTCCCTTCATTTCTAAATTATTAGAAGTAAAACATTTTAGTTTAGTTTACCCCTTTCAACCTGGAGCTAGGATGTCAACTGGGCCTACCTGCTGCCTGGGGTCATGTCTGGGTCCAGCTGAGGTATGTGTTGAATTCTGTGGCCCTGGTTGCCACTAGGACCCACAAGAAGGCCTGGGATCTAGGCCATAGCCTGCAGCTTTGTTGGAGTCTGGGGGCCATGCCACAGAAGAGGCCATGCAGATCTGAGTGGCCTGTGCTGCCCCCCAGGGCCATGGTGTCATCCAGGCCTAGGCTGCTGCCAAGGACCATGTCTAGTTTCATGGCCCTATATAGCCAGGGTCTGGATTGACATGTGTGACTCTTGTTGCCACTGAGGGCCGTGAGGATGCCCAGGGTCAGGTCACCCATCTGATCTGAGTCCAGGTTGGTGTCCAAGGGCCATGATGCATGCAGATCTGAGTAGCCTGCACTGCTACCCAATTCCATAGTGATGTCCAGGCCAGAGCTGCAGCTAAGGGCCATGTTTGGATCCATGATCTTACTGCAGTCAGGGTCCATGCTGATGTCCAAGGCTCCTTTTACCATAGAAGACCATGCAGATGCTTGAGGTCTGGGGCCATGTTGGTGTCTGAGGGCCACACTACCACTGGGACCCATGCCGATCTGAGTGGCCTGTACTGCCACCAGAGGCAATGGTGACGTTCAGACTTGGTTGCTGCCAAGGACCATTTCTGGGTCTATGGTTCTACCACATCTGGGGTGTGTGCTGAAGTCTGAGTTCCATATTACCATCAAAATTCACATAGAAGCCCAGGGTTGGGGCTACAACCTGAGGCCTTGGTGGTGTCCACAGGGACCATGCTGCCACCAGAACCATTCCTACCTGAGGGGCAGTACTTCCACCCAGAGCCAGGATATCATCCAGGCCCAAGGTACTGCCAAGGGCCATGTCTGGATCTGTGGTCTAGATGCAGCTATGGTCCATGCTGATATCTATAACCCGTGTCACTTCAGGGGGGGCTTAGGAATCAGAGGAAATCAAGAGGGCCATGCTGAGCTGGCCCCTCCCTTTGCTGACTCAGGGAAAGCTGGCCTTGCCTCTTGCTGGAAGCAAGAGAACTGGCCCCTGCACTCAAGAGAGATGGCCCCACCCCTCACCACAGACAAAGGTGAACAGACCCTGAGGGCATGGGTATAGGGAGGTTCTCCGCCCCCTCACCCCAGTGGCCCAGACTGACCTGCTCAGCTACCACCCAGGCCTACCCTAACATCTACTCCATCTTGGACCTTCTGGAGGTCCTGAATGGACTGGGCCTGTGAAACAATACCAGCAGGATTTCCAAGACTTGGGGTGGCCATGGAATATCCCAGAGGAGTTCCAATGAGGATCCAGTGATGAGGGTGTATCAGAAACCAGAGGCCTTGAACCAGACCAGTGACTCATTGCAATGAACATTTGCTGGTAAGCTGATAGGACAAAAGGCACCTGATCCCTCAGTGCCACCAGGAAGAATGAAGAGGTGTTGGAGAGGCAGGGAAAACGGAGAAGCAAAGAGAATTTTTGTTTGTTTTTTTCTTTTTTGTTTGTTTTGTTCTTGTTTTTGTTTGCTTGCTTGAGTTATTTTCTTTTCTTTTGTGGAGGGGTACTGCAGGGGTAAGGGGAGGGTATGGTGGGACCAGGAGGTGAGCAGAATTGGGGTACATGATGTGAAACTCCCAAAGAACCAATGAAGAGGTTAAATTAAAAAAAAAAAAAGAAAGAAAAATAGAAGGGAGAATGGGACCGAGAAATAATTCAAGGGTGAAGAACACATACTACTGATGGTGGGGAGGACCACTGAGTTCTACTCCCAGCACCCACATTGAGTGACTCACAACTGTAACTCCAGTGCAGTGGGGATCTAGTACTTCTGGCCTTTGAAGGCCCCTACATTCACTAGCATACAACAGAGAGATATGCATACACATAATTAAGAATAAGTCATTTTTTAAAAGAAAGTGAAAAATTTCCCAGAATCAAGTTCTTGGTGAAGAAAGAGGATGGCATTTAGTGCCCCAATATACAAGGTACCACATTTTCTGGGGTAGTGAAGAGTAACTGTTGTGTAACTTCTCTCTAGGGAACCTGAACAAACATCCATTATCCCCAAATAGAGTACAGACAAGAGACCAAAGAAGACTCCACCCAAATCCAGTTTAGTGAGCCAGTAAGTTTATCGGGGTTACTTATAGGAGTATGATTGGCTCTTGTTGCATCTCTGAAAAGCCCATCAGAGCATGGGTGAGGACTCACAAATGATGCACCCGAAAAGCTCCCTGCACAATTCCCAGCTTGTTAGAAATAAAGGGATTGGAGGCCCTCCCTATTTCCCCTAAAAATGCCCCACTAACTGTAACAAAGGGAAGGGAAAACAGCAAGTTCTTGAGAGTATTGAAAAAGTTGTGTCTTTGAGAACATACAGAAAGGAAACTAATTCCAAGCAAGGTTACTAGTGTTTGTCCCACAACATAAAAATGCCTGAAGTGGCCGGGTGTTGGTGGCAGACACCTTTAATCCCAGCACTCGGGAGGCAGAAGCAGGTGGATCTCTGTGAGTTCGAGGCCATCCTGGTCTACAGATTGAGTGCCAGGATAGGGTCCAAAGGTACACAGAGAAACCCTGTCTCAAAAAAACAAAACAACAACAAAAATAACAACAAAAATGCCTGTAGTGGTGTGGAGCTTGTGATAAGAATGACCCCCATAGGGGCTGGAGAGATGGCTCAGAGGTTAAGAGCACTTACTGCTCTTCCAGAGATCCTGAGTTCAATTCCAGAAACCACATGGTGGCTCACAACCATCCCTTATGAGATCTGGTGCCCTCTTCTGGTGTGCAGATATACATGGAAGCAGAATGTTGTATACATAATAAATAAATAAAATCTTAAAAAAAAAAAAAGAATGACCCCCATGGACTCATAGACCAAGATTTGAATGCTTGGTCACCAGGGAGTGGCACTATTAGGAAGTGGCCTTGTTGGAGTAGATATGGCCTTGTTGGAGGAAGTGTGTGTCTGGGGCTCGGCTTTGAGATTTCAGAAGCTCAAGTCAGGCCCAATGGTGTACTCTCTTGTTGCTGCCTGATGATCCAGATACAGAACTTTTTTTTTTTTTTTTTTTTTGTTTTTTTTTTGGTTTTTCGAGACAGGGTTTCTCTGTGTAGCTTTGGAGCCTATCCTGGCACTCACTCTGGAGACCAGGCTGGCCTCAAACTCACAGAGATCCACCTGCCTCTGCCTCCCGAGTGCTGGGATTAAAGGCGTGCGCTATCAATGCCCGGCCAGATACAGAACTCTTGACTCCTTCTCCAGCATCATGTCTGTCTGCCCATGCACCACCATGCTTCCCACCGTGACGATAACCACTGGACCTGTGAATCAACCCCAATTCAATATTTTCCTTTATAAGAGTTGCAGTGGTCATAGTCTTCACAACTTAAAAACCCTAACTAAGAAACGTGGGAATAGGAGGCTGGAAATCAGCCTTGAACAGTGCAGCATGGAGAAAAAGTTTCGTTACAAACTCTGACTACTTCAAGTTCCTCAGTAATTTTCTACTGGATATTCGTAGACACTAGACTTCACGATGTTATCTATCTGCTGCTCTTTGTTCTTGTACTTGGACTCCTTTAGGCACTCTGCTCCACCCAGGACTGTCACCCGGGAGCTCCAGCTGACAGCTTCAGTGGGGCTTGCACAGTTGACATCTGCTGGATGTTTGTCAGCCCTGGATTTGATGGGATTACCTTTTGCTTGCTTTTTCAGGTGTATTACTCCAGTTGTCTCTGCTGGATGTTTTGCTATCTGCTACTTTCTATTTATTTTACTTCTGCTTGCTATGTATTTAATAAATGCACTCTTTTAAAATGGAAAGTACAGCTGTTGTAGATCATTCTGGACTATATAGAACAGTGGTTTCCTGCAACTTTAAGTGTATATAACCTTTGAGCTTTCTAAGTTTTGCTTCCTGAGTCTCATTAGCCTCCCTCCTCTCTTTAGGAAGAAATGTTACAATAAGAAGTAGCTACACAATGTGCCATCCCTTCCTGTGTATTATATTCTTTACATCCTCTTCTATGATGTTCCCTGAGCTTGTGTGTGTGTGTGTGTGTGTGTGTGTGTGTGTGTGTGTGTGTGTGTGTAGGGGTGGGTACTGAAGGTACCTGATTTTCTACCATTGATATCTGAGCACTGGACCACTCTGCCACAGCAACAGTTATTCTCTGGAGGCTCACTAGCTGGTTAATGAGTCTCTGCAGTATACTACAGGAAAAAAAAATCCCTCCAGGACAAACCAGGCTGACACCAACAGTAATTATGTCTATAATCACAAATGTTTAGAAGGCAATTTAATAGGCACATAATACCCATTTAACAGCGTAGTTGCAATGACTTCCCCGCTGGGGCCTGAGACCTTCCCAACCATTGGCTTTTTGTCCTGGCTTATAGCACTACATGTGAGTTTTCTCTTGTGGAGCAGACTTTAAATCCAATTGGAAAATAATTGTTCACACTCCTAACAGTCATGCCACTACACACCAAGGAGCACATATCATCTCTTAGTATAGCATCAAGATCCATACCAAGTAGAAGGTGATGGTGGCCCATGCCTTTAATCCCAGTACTCAAAAGGCAGAGGCAGGCAGATGGAGAGGCCAGCCTGGTCTACAGAGTGAGCTCTAGGACAGCCAGAGTTATACAGAAAAACCCTGTCTTGAAAAATAAAACAAAATGATACATACCAAGCAAGACTCTTGTTGACAATCTTCCCCCAGCATCCTACATATTGCATTCAGGTATGAAAGCTAGGAGGGAGTTTTGTGTTCAGTGTCAGGCCAATTTCTCTTAAGTCCTTTCAGCCAAAGCATGTAGTGTCTTCAGAAATAAAACTTACAGACATCATTAAGGCTTAGGTTGTGTGTGTGTGTGTGGGGGGGTACTTCAGGGACCTCCCTGACCAACAACTCATAGGGAGGTAGCCCACCCTTGGCCCTGGATATTTGCCTCCAAACCTTTCTGACTGGATGCAATATCCAGTACAGCCTGAAACTATCCTATTGCTTGTATTAGTTGTTTTGTCAGAAAGAGCATAACTTAGTTGGTAGAGTCCTTGCTCAACATGCACATAAACAAGGGAGAGGTGCTGAAATCCTAGCACTTTGGAGGCAGGGGAAGAAGGGGCAGAAGGGGCAGAAATTCAAGGTCATCCTCAGCTACATAGTGAGTTCAAAGCCAGCCTGAGATAGACACAGTCACAAAAAGACACCAGGTTAGTGTAGTAGTTAATCTTGATTGCCCACTTGACAAAATCTAGACTCATCATGCAAACAAACCTCTGGACATGCCTGTGAGAAGTTTTCTACATTGGGTTAATTGCCATGAGAAGATCCACCCTAACTGGGGAAGAAAAAGCAAAAGGAAGCTGAACAGTAGGATTCATTGCTCTCTACTTCCTGAGTAAAACCAGTATGATTCTCTAAGAAACCTAGAACAAGTCTCATTCGGTACCTGTGGCTCCTCCCAGCACTTCTCACCCCACCTCCTACCCTAAATCTCTCCAGCCCAGAGGCTGGGCTCCCCTTCCCTTAGCTTCTGATCCCTATGTAACTCAGCTCTCTTGGTCTCTTGGTTCCTATACTCTCTCTTTGTTCCCTGGGCCTCCTTTTCCTTCTCTCTTCCTCTCTCACTCTCCCTGCCCCTATTCTCTCCTCTCGTGGCCTGCTTCAGTCTGCTGGCCATGTTCTGTCTAGACCCTCCCTTCCAGACGCCTCTAACTGAACTCTCCCTCATATCTATAATAAAGACTTCAACCATGCCTAGGAATGGTCATGTCCTCATTTCCATTCACTTACTATGATGAGTTGCTTTTGTCAGGTTATTTTGTCACCACTATGAGGAAAGTAATGTAGTTGGGTACAGTGGCATGAAAGACACTACCCCATCCAGCCCTCCTGTAATCCACAGCTATTTTCCATGAATCCTTCAGCCTCCTCTTGCTGGGGTACTGCTCCTGCTACTGATGAACCACTGTGCTTCTCCTCATCTAATGGTCTCTGTAGAGCAAGCCTGGCTGCTTGGCTTGGCTCAAACCTAAGCAGGACCAGGGTTTACTCTTACCTGCCTCAGTCTTACCAACATTAGGATCACAGGTATGCCACTGTTTATGGTCATGGTCATGCATTTGGATTTCTTTGCTTTGTTATATATACATGTCCTTTTTAATATATAATATAAATCTATTTAAAATTTAAGCTGGCTGCGGTGGTGCATGCCTTTTATCTCAGCTCTTGGAAGGAAAGGCAGGAGGATCTCTGAGTTTGAGGCTAGCCTGATGTGCCTGGTGAGTTCCAGGATAGACAGGACTATGTAGAGAGATCCTGTATGTGTGTTAGTCTGTCAACCATGTGTGCAGGGCCTGCCGAAGTCAGAAGAGGGTGTCAGGTCTCCTAGAACTGGAGTTACAGATAGTTGTGTGCCTTTATGTGAGTGCTGCGAACTAAACCTAGGTCTTCTAGAGGAACAGTAAATGCTTTCTCCAGCCCACATTTGGATGTTAGTCTTACTTTCCCCCCATATTTCACACATTTCAGAATCGGAGTCAGTGAGGAATGAAAACAGAAACTGCCTTGGTTCTACTTTGCAAAGCAGAAATCAGACAACAAAGCAAGCTGATGGTTCTGTTTATTGCTTTCCTTCCCTACTTGATATCGAAAGTCTTCAGTTGATAGGATGTTGTGAAATTAAGGCAGAAAGGAGAAAAGATAACCCATTGCTATGTTCAGTGGTGGGACAGTGAAGGGATCAAGGACATGTACTATGATTCCTGTCCCCTTGCAGCTAGTAAACCAGTTTTGTTTGTTTGTTTGTTTGTGTTGAGTAGTCTTTATTAATGATTCACATCTGGTTACTTTTCCATGTGGTTGCTGGGAATTGAACTCAGGACCTCTGGAAGAGCAGTCAATGCTCTTAACCTCTGAGCCATCTCTCCAACCAAACCAGAAGTTTTTACTTATGAATTTTTTTTTTTACTTATGAATTTTTATTTGTGGCAGATTCCTGCTGTGCAGCTCAGGCTGGCCTGGAACACTCTATCTTCCTGCCTCAGGGACTCAACCTGGCTCCAAATGTTCATTTCAACCTTTGAACATAGCTAAGAAAACAAAGATTTAGTAGGACTAATAATTTGTACAAGGTCTTACAAGTTTATAGGTGATAGTGTCTGTCTGATTCTGTAGCTATATTCACTTAGGTACAGGCACTGAGTAGGGATAGAATCCGATTGTAGTAACTAAAGTGGCAGTTTTGCTGAGTGAAAATGATGTATTGAGCAAACATGCCAGGAGAAAAGATGATGACTGACCATTGGATCAAGCTGAATTAGGTGTTGGATCAAAGTTCTGTAATCAGGTGAGGACCTAAGAATTGTTGAAGCTCTGAAATGAGAGGGACCCAACTGGAAAGACAAAGACAGCTGTTAGTAGTAGTAGCCATTGTAATGCCAAAGGCTAAGCTGTGATCAAGGGAGAAAATAGAGGAAAACAGATTCGGAAACTGAAAAGCCAGGCAACACAATAAGTTTAGTGGCCAGACATATGTCATACATAGACCTACCTACTCCAAATTTCAGCAGCCACTGTGGTAAACATTCTATGTGAGCTCAAATTCTCTGTGGCAATGTCCCAAATGACAATGATAATTCTTTCTGCTTTGAATTCAGGCTCTTCTCCAAAGGTCCAGGATCACACAAATGTCACAGGCAAGCTCAGCAAAGCCTGAGGAAGCAAATGTTTCCAAGACTAACTCTAATTGTAGGGTAAGAAACCAGTGGATAGTACCCTAACCTATAGTCTTCTGGTATATAATCTTCTGGTATATAGCTATATATGTGGTATATATGCGAAGGTGAGATAACTGATAAATAGGTGTTTTGTTGGTGATGAACTTACACAGTAACAGTAAGTAACTGTCTCCGTGTCCCTGCTTGAAGAATGCAGACCCTGCTTCTCTGATGCTCTCTGTGACCCAAGGGGACTTGCATCTCCAGCTCCTCTACTTTAAACAGGTCACATCCACACCTGAAACCATTCCTCAATGGGCGTGGTCACTATTACAGGTTCACAGGCAAGATGCCACTAAATAAATATGGGGTTCTCAGGGTGATTACCAGAGGACTCACTAGGTTTGATTCCTTTTGTTCATGGTAATGACGTTGACAGCACACCTCTAAGGATGTTAATTAACTCCTCCTTATTTGTTCCTGCCAACTCAGTTATCTCCCAAATTAGCCACTTATGTCCTGTCCTAACTCCTTGTCTCAAACACTGCCATAAAACAAAACACTTTACTGGGCTGGGAAGATAGCTCATTGGCTAAAAGCTTTTGTCATACAAGCCAGATGACCTGAGTTTAGATCCCTAGAACTGCTTTGCTGGGAAGATAGGTGACTCATTGGCTAAAACCTTTTGTCACACAAGTCTGGTTACCTAAGTTTGGATCTCTGGAACCCATATAGAAGTTGGACATGATAATACATAGCTGTGATTCTAGTGTCCTACCGAAAAATGGGAAGCAGACAGGCAAATTCCTTGGAGCTCAAGGGCCAGCTAGCCTCAAGGATGAAGCATAGTAGCAAAACAAGAAAGACCCTGCCTCAAGCAAGGTGGAAAGAGAGGATGGACTCTCAAACTTGGTTATCCTCGGACCTGCACATAAGCCCCATGGCACATATGTGCCTACAATTAATCACAGACATACACACCCCAGGAAAATAATCTTTATTGAAATATTAGCATTCTAATGACCCACTGCACACATAGTGAAATCATTTAAAACTATGACATGGAGTTTGTTGGAGACAATGATATTGGTGTCAGCACCTCATTCCATCAAGGAATAAAGGCATATGACCTAGAAGGGTCTGCATATGACTGTGAAAATAGGAGCTAATGGATAGTTATTCCATTAACACAAGACTCACAGTGAAATTTTAAAAATTAGTTTTTTTGTTTTTGTTTTTTTAAGAGACGATGAGCCGGGCATTGGTGGCACATGCCTTTAATCCCAGCACTCGGGAGGCAGAGGCAGGCGGATCTCTGTGAGTTCGAGGCCAGCCTGGTCTCCAGAGCCAGTGCCAGGATAGGCTTCAAAGCTACACAGAGAAACCCTGTCTCAAAAAAAAAAAAAAAAAAAAAAAGGAGAGAGAAACAATGATGAACATTGAGCTGGGTGTGGTGGCACATTCCTATAATCTTAGCACTTGGGAAGCTGAAGCAGAAGGATTCTAGGGTTGAGGCCAGCTTGTGCTACATAGAAAAACTCTGTCCCACAACAAAATGGTTTTTTGTTTTGTTTTTGTTTTTAACAGTAGAGGGAACAATAATGTGGCCTGTACATGGCAGCAAAAATGAAAGAAGTTCCAGGAGCAACTCCACGCATGCCTGGGACCACATGGACCGTTTGTAAGAGAGATGCTGATAGAACAGTAACTTGGAGGTAACCAGGCTTCACTTAAAAACTTGCAAGAGTCTGCAGATACAGGCCCTAGAAGGAGGAGAAAGGATGATAGTATTGGAAGGGAGATTATTGTGAACCAAATGGTGACCAGCATTTCAGCATTGCAGTTCACACTTCTCCAACACCTTTTTACTTTCATTTTTAATGATTCTCAATAGTAATACCTTTTCCTTTGGGAAATTTTGTGCAGCCTTTGGTAAGGATAAAAATGTGTACAATGGTACCTTCTCTAAACAAAATAATTCTTTGGAAAATAAATCCCAGCCACCAAAAAACCAGGAATTCCGTTGTGTCCTCCTAATAACACCAAGAAGAGGAAAGTCAGAGATTTACTAGACATGCCTGATCCAAAGGATGAAATGCCGACAATTCAGACGTCCAGAGCCTGAGGCCATTGAGGGCAAAAGTTCAGTTATTAAGTATAGAGAAATCAGAATGGTATAGTATAATGGGAAAAGAGTAATACATCAGGACCTTCCCTTTTGGGAGTATTAAGAGGGGAACAGGCACAGAGAGAGAGAGAGAGGGAGGGAGGGAGGGAGGGAAGGAGGGAAGGAGAGAAAGAGAGACAGAGAGAGAGACAGAGAGAGAGAGACAGAGAGACAGAGAGACAGAGAGAAAGAGAGAAACGTGTTGAGGCCCAAAAATATCAATTATGATATTTTGGGTGCAAACGTCAGCTCAATTACAGGAGTTCTTTTAGATGTAGGCAGGTTACCTCCAGATGGCCTGACCAAGGTGGAGAATGGTTACTAGTTTGTATAACAATAGACCTAGGCCCTGGGTGGGCCCACACCTATCCTGAGAGCTAGTGAAACATGCCTGCCACTGGAAGGCTGAGGCCCTTGTGGAATGTCTGAGGGCTTGTATATGTGCCTAGGGACTGGTGAGAGACTGGTGAGGACGTGCAGTTCTAAGACTGTTTCTGGGATTAAAGAAAATATTTGATATCAGCTTTATACATGATAATACATGTCTTCTGCTGTCACCCCCACTGTTGGATAGCTATTTAAGAGGATGCTTGAATAAACTGTGGACTCCACCATGATTGAGAGCGTGAGATGACAATCCACACTCCCTCACTCAGGGATGGACCTGGGGCTGTTCTGCTGGTTCCGATTGCAGCCCCAAAGACATCAGTCCAGAATAGATGGCCTCTGTAGCATGGGACTGATACAGGCCGGACCCCGAAGAAACAGGGTAGTGGTGGTGAAGGGACCAGCTCCCCATTTCAGCAGCTGTGACAGTATAACATGTGTTTGCCTGACCTTGCCTTGGTCACTAGGAGGTCAGATGCCTGCCTCGTGGCAAGGAACCAATCAGAAGTTAGCTGTTGGTAATATGCTTTACGGCTCAGGGTGTGCTTTATGGATAAGTGCACAGCAATGACATGCAGAGCATAGCAACCGCCCTGGGAGGGCCTATGGACCACAACAACCAGTTGGCCAATCAACACAGGGCAAGCTCTCCAAGCCTGGAGGCACACCAATCCTGAGCCTGTGTGTGCCCCTAGACACTACCCTTTTGCTGCCCTATAAGATCTCTATGCCGTGGTTTCTCCAGGTTTCTCCTAGCCATCCGCCATGGTGGATGGATGAAAGTCCTGAGCTAACATGGGGTTAGCTCATTGAACAACTGCAATAAAACCGTTTGCTGTTTGCATCAAGTTTTCGTCTCAGCCGAGGTCCTGGGCTGAGATCCTAGGGGCCTGTGCCTCCGGGGGAGTCTTTTGAAGGGATCAGCTCCCCATTTCAGCAGTCATAACAGCCTAGCACCTGCTTGCATAACCTTGCCTTGGTCACTAGGAGGTCAGATGCCTGCCTCGTGGCAAGGAACCAATCAGAAGTCAGCTTGTGGTACTATGCTTTACGGCTCTGGGTGTGCTTTACTGGGTGTGCTTTACTGGCAAGTGCACAGCAATGACTCGCAGAGCATAGCAACCTCCCTGGGAGGGCCTATGGGCCATAACAACCAGTTGGCCAATCAACGCAGGGCAAACCCTCCAAGCCTGGAGGCACATCAATCCTGAGCCTGTACGTACTCCTGAAAGACCCCCGAAGAGGTACTTTCGTAGAAGGAAACCCGCACCCAGGAATCAGCGAGACCACGAACTTGGATGCAAAACCGCAAGAGGCTTTATTGGAGATATGGGTACCCGGGCGACTTAACTTCTGTGATGCCAAGCGCCCCAAGCCAAGGGAAAGGGGTCCTTATATAGGGAAAAAGGCGCAAGCTAGGAGCAGGGATTCTATTGGATAATTCTAATGAGGCATTGTACAGAGCTATTCCCATTGGTCAATGTAAATGAGGCGCTATACAGGGTTATTCAAATGAGGTGAAACACAGAGTCTTTCAAATGAGGCGAAATACAGAATCATTTCTATTGGATGGTTCAAATGAGACACAGAGCCATTCCAGATCAGCATATTCTCAAGGTCTGGTGTCTGGTACAACAGACTCAATTCCCCCCCCTCCGCTTCCTGATGGCTGACCTTGGGGGCAGAGACCTTGGGACGGAGTGTTTCTCATCGGGCGGGGGCTCAGGGGCAGGGCTCCAGGCCGGCTCACTTGGTGTTTGTTCTCGTGCCGGCCCACCTGGTGCTCGCCCTCGTGCCGGCCCACCTGGTGCTCGTTCTCGGGCCGGGCGTGCGGGTGGTGGCGGGAGAAGTGGAGGCCGCCGGGGGTGGGGATCAGGGAAGCCGCCGACAGGAGGAGGAGGAGACAAACTTGAGAAAGAAAGGGCTAAGGGGCAGGGGTCTTTCACTCCTAGACACTCCCTTTACCATGCCCTATAAGATCTCTATGCCATGGCTTCGCCTCGTCTTTCCTAGCCATCCGCCATGGTGGGTGGATGAAAGGCCTGAGCTAACATGGGGTTAGCTTGTTAAACAACTGCAATAAAGCCTCGTGCTGTTTGCATCAAGCTTTTGACTCTGCCTGGTGATTGGGGTGGCCTCTGTACTGGACCGAGATCCTGGGGACTTGATTCTCTGGGGGTCTTTCACTTTCATTGGCACATGCCTTTAATCCCAGCACTATGGAGGCAGAGGCAGGTGGATCTCCATGAGTTCAAGGCCAGTCTTGTTCAAAGCTACAGCGAAACCCTGTCTCAGGAAAAAAAAAAGGGGGGGGGAACAAGCCTATATAGTAAGACTAGGAAATTGTAGTATAGTTTCTGCTCCCCAGAAGTAGTCCTTTCCCCAAGGTCAGGCATTTGGATAAGGGTTTCCATTCCTTGGGCAGCTTGAGGAAAGTTCCTGCTTGCTAAAGCACACAAGAGGAATTGATGGACCTTTCATTAATTTATGACTGGTGCCTATTGTCAAGGTCAAGGTTAGCTTCCTCAATCCCTGATTTCAAGACACACCCCAGTTCACACACCCTTTTTCTCCCACTTAATCCTGTGTGCAATAAAAGGTAGCCTTTTCAATTAAACATTGCTGTCAGACATTGTGACTCATCCTCAGATCATGGTGCCCCCCCCAACTCCATACATCTTTGGGACACGAACCCCCCCACCTGAAGCAAGTCTCCAGCAGTTTCAAACTGTCTGAATGAGGTGTGTACTAAGGGTAACCTCATCTCCTTTGGAGTGTGACATAAGACTATGGACATTACAAGTTTGGCATTTCACCTGACCCTTGCTAAAAGATGATCAGGGCCCAGGTACAGCATAGGCTGTTGTGACCTAATTCTGAACCCCCAAATCACCAAGAGACCCAATCCGATGCAAAAGCAAAGAGTCTTTTATTATTAACGAGTTAACTGCATTAACTCAGCCCCTCATCCATCCAGCACGGCAGCTGGCATGAGAAGTACCCAGAGAAACTGAGGTGGGGGTAACTTATTGGGCAGCATAAGGGGAGTGTCTAGGGGAACAAAAACATCTCAGGACTGATGCGCTTCCGGGCTTGGGCAACCTGTCCTGTGCTGATTGATTAACTGGTTGCTATGGCCTATAAGACCTCCCAGTTGCTATGCTCTGTACGTCACTGTTACACCACTTTTACCAGAAAGCACATCAGGTAACTTATGATTGGTTCCTTGCCATGTAGAGTGTATCTGATCTAGGGCAGCTCCTGCAAGGTCAGAAGGCTGAAAACTAACCACATGTGCTGAGTCAAGAGGCCTTTGTCTTGCTAGATCTCTTATGTAGCTGGTCATGGCTGCTAAAGCAGGGGGCTGGGTGAGGGTAGGTCTTCTTAAAGTAACTGTCGAATAGTCATCAATTCTTTCAATGTTCTTCATGAACTACTGTCTGTGATGATATATTATTTTGATTTATTAAAGCTTTCCTGAGGAATCAGAAAGCAAAGTCAGCCTCAAACTATAGAGATCAGGCAGTGGTGATATGCACCTTTAATCCCAGCAGCCAGAAGCTAGGAGGTGGTGGTACATACCTTTATGTCCCGCGCTATCGTCTCGCCAGCAAGAACCACACAGGACATTCGGATCCTTCTGCAGTAAAGCTTTAATACGTCTTGAGAGGAGAGCATAAGCTTACCAGAGCGGAGACCCCGAGCCAAGAATCCCGTCCCCTAATAAAGGCTGGCAGCCGCCGCCTGGGACGTGTTACCCTATGATTGGCTTCAGCTCTTCAGGCCATATGACGCCACGGAATAGGCAGAGATCAAGGAATGGAAGATTACCCAGCGCCTGCACAATAATCTTATTTACATTCAGTGCCTGCAGGCGCCATCATTGTAATGGAGAATGCAGGGACGGCTCCCTACACCTTTAATCCTAGGACTCAGGATTAAGAGGTAGTTGGATCTCTATAGTCCAAGGCCACCCAGATCTACACAAGTTGATCCAGTCCTAAAGAGAAAGCTCACACAAAGATGATCTCAGCACCTGGGATCACACACCTTTAATCCCAGCATTAGGGAGGTAGTTAATACAGGAGCAAGGTCTCAGTATGTGGCATTCATTCTCCAGCCACATTGAGGATAGGAAGACATAGAAGTCTCAGGATTCTCCAGCTATGCTGAGGAGAGGTTATAGCCTGAGGTTTGGGGGAGTCAGGATCACCTTTCAGTCTGAGGTAGAGTGAGAGCTACTGCCCACAGCTTTGCTTTTCTGATCTTCAGCTTGAAGTTTTAACCCCAATATCTATCTCTGGGTCATTTATTTTTCGTGCAACAACTCTCAACCAAGACCAAAGCTTATCCTTCAGCTGTGTTTTCTAAGCAAGTATGGATTAAATAATACTATTTATAAGGTAGGAAGCAATCATCAAATGCTGAAATGTCTAAAAGTTCCAAATATTCCAAAAACAGATGCCAGAGTATCACACCTTGAAAAACCAGTGACCACTGTATATTTTTTGGAATAAACACATTTCACCTGTGTTGTTCTTTTGCTGCAGCCACGGGCAAGGAAACATGAACCACGAGTCAACAAACCCACATGGAGTTTATTGAAGAGAAAGGGAAGAAGAGAAGGGGGGTGTTGGCCAACTGGGAGCAGAGAAAAAGAAGCGAAGAGGGGCAGAGAAGGGAGAGCAAGAGGGGGGGGAGAGGAAGGGGAGGAAAGGGGAGAGAGGGGGGAGGAGGGAGATGAAGGGAGAGAGCGAGAGCACATGGAGGTGCTCACTTAAAAAGGGAAGTTTGCATATTCGTACTAAGTCCTTAGGCAGCCTCGAAGCCCGAAACGAGTGATGTAGCCATGATGTAGCCGCGAAACACAGGGCCCTTTGAGGTGCCTAAGTATCTGCCTGAATGCTGAATGCATGTTCCACCCATTGTCAGGGGGCGGGGTCAGCATAATGCAGGGTTCCAACAACCTGACCTTTTGTGTTAATGGACTCAACATAGTGTGGGTGATTAACATAATCGGGGCTCCAATTTGTGACTGAATGCTTTATTCTGCCTGAAGGATGACTTCAGGAGAAAAATGATAGATTTTTATACCCCGATGTTAAGTCTCTCCACCTATGCAATAAACCAGTTAAGCCAAATTAAAGCCCTGATCTATTTATTTATTTATTTATTTATTTATTTATTTGTTTATTTAGGGTTTTTTTTGAGACAGGGTTTCTCTGTAGGTTTAGAGATTGTCCTGGAACTCTCTTTGAAGACCAGGCTGGCCTCAAACTCACAGAGATCTGCCCGTCTCTGCCTCCAGAGTGCTGGGATTAAAAGTGTGTGCCACCAAAGCCCGTTGCAAAATTTGAGCTTTCTTTTTAGAAACTCTGTAACCTAACTGGGCTAGAGATTCCAAAAGGCCTCTGGTGGCTCTCAAACAGCCTTTTCATCTTTAGCAGCCAACAATAAATCATCTACATATTGAAGTTAGGGTACCTCAGGGTAATTACTACAGAAGAGACTTAGTCTTCCTTGAGTGCTTCATCCAAGATGGTGGGAGAGTTTTTGAACCCTAGAGGCAGTCTGGTCCAGGTTAGGTTGTCCTGATATCTCAGTTCAGAGTCAGCCCATTCAAATGAGAAGATGGACTGACTTAATTTTGACAGAGGGATGGAGAAGAATGCATCTTTTAAGCCCAATTCAGTATAAACTTTATGCTCTGATGGTAATAAACTGAGCAAACCGTAGGGATTTGAACAGTTGTGTAAATGGATTGTACCCTCTTGTTCACTTCCCTTTAGTCTTGTACTGATGTATATAGTCTCAAGTTCCAGGCTTGTGGACAAGCAACAAGGGGGTATTCCAGGCTGACTGACAAGAAATAAGTATGGGGATTTGAGAGATTGCTCAGAGGTTAAAAGCAATGGTTGCTCTTCTAGAGGACCTGGGTTCAATTCCCTGCACCCACATGGCAGCTCACAATTGTCTGTAACTCTTGTTCCAGGGGATCTGATACATTCACACATAAATGTATGCACATAAAATAAAGTTAAGTTATTTTTAAAAAGGGAGTAAGTATGCTTGCTTCAAGGAGGCACCTAATGTGAATCTTAATCCTTTCCAAGCCTCTGAACTGCTTGATTCAAATGGGCACTGCCCTAGATGTTAGATGCACTATGATGGTGGCACATGGTTTGCCAAGCCAAGAGGATTGTCCTTGCCCAAACTGTAGGGATTTCCTGTGAAGGGACCAGCTCCCCATTTCGGCAGTCATGACAGTAACACGTGCTCTATGACCTTGTCTTAGTCACTAGAGGTTAGGTGCCTGCCTCGTGACAAGGAACCAATCAGAAGTTAGCTGGTGGCGCTATGCTTACGACCCTGGGTGTACTTTACAGACAAGCGCACAGCAATGACACACAGAGCATAGCAACCACCCTGGGAGGGCCTATGGGCCATAACAACCAGTTGGCCAATCAACACAGGGCAAGCCCTCCAAGCCTGGAGGCACACCAATCCTGAGCCTGTGCATACCCCTAGACACTCCCCTTATGCTGCCCTATAAAGATCTGTACACAGCAGGTTCGAGCTGTCTTTTGCAAGGCATCTGCCATGGCGGGTGGGTGAAAGACCCGAGCTAACATGGGGTTAGCTTGTTAAAAAACAATAAAGCCTCATGCAGTTTGCAGCAAGCTCTCGAATCTGCCTGGTGATTGGGGTGACCACAGTCGTGGCCTGGGACCCCGATATCTGAGTTTTCCGGGGGTCTAACACCTGGATCAGCAACTTTTTTCATTCCCCTTCCAGGGAATGGGCTGGATTTTGTAGGAGCAGATATCCCTCACTTTATTGGGCAGGTTATAGTTAAAGTCTGAGCAGGGCCTCCCAGTTGCAACCTAGGAGAGTCTTCTGTGAATGACATGGCTGCCTGGAGCTTGTTCAAGAGGTCCTACCCTAATGTGAGAATTACCAATGCAGAGTCAGGTAAAGATATTAGGGTATGCATTAGGGAGATGCCTTACTTACAGAGCAGCCTAGCCAGCTGGCAGGGCACGGAATAAGTAGAGCAAGCCGATGATGAAAAGGAAGAAGGGGCTCCCACATGCTCACCCCTCACTCTTAAACCTTCCCCATATCACCCTGATCATGCCCTCACAGTGTCCCCTACACTACCCCAGTGAAAGACCCGCTCGAAATGCCCCTGAGCCCCCTGCCCCGAAGCTGCCGGAGCCTCCCAAGCCTTCACCCCGGCAGGGCTCGCGCCCCCGGCCCGCCCCGCCTGGCACCGCGCCTCGGGGCTGGGGCCGAGCAACGAGCACCAGGTGGGCAGGCCCGAGAACGAGCACCGGGTGGGCCGGCACGAGGGCGAGCACCAGGTGGGTCGGCACGAGAACAAACACCGAGTGAGCCGGCCTGGAGCCCTGCCCCTGAGCCCCCGCCCGAAGAGAAACACTCCGTCCCAAGGTCTCCGCCCCCAAGGTCAGCCATCAGGAAGGGGGGGGGAATTGAGTCTGTTGTACCAGACACCAGACCTTGAGAATATGCTGATCTGGAATGGCTCTGTGTCTTATTTGAACCATCCAATAGAAATGATTCTGTATTTCGCCTCATTTGAAAGACTCTGTGTTTCACCTCATTTGAATAACTCTGTACTTTGCCTCATTTGAATAACCCTGTATAGTGCCTCATATACATTGACCAATGGGAATAGCTCTGTACAATGCCTCATTAGAATTATCCAATAGAATCCCTGCTCCTAGCTTGCGCCTTTTTCCCTATATAAGGACCCCTTTCCCTTGGCTCGGGGCGCTTAGCCACACAGAAGCTAAGTCGCCCCGGGTACCCGCGTCTCCAATAAAGCCTCTTGTTTTTACATCCAGTTCGTGGCCTCGCTGATTCCTGGGTGTGGGTCTCCCTCTACGAAAGTACCTCTTCGGGGGTCTTTCATTTGGGGGCTCGTCCGGGATAGAGACCCCCACTCAGGGACCACCGACCCACGTTTGGGAGGTAAGTGTTGTGCGGATCCGCTGTTTTGTCTTGTCTGGTCTGAGTCCGTCTTGTGAATTGCACTTGCGTTTGTAGTATACAGCTGTGTACATTTGTATTTGGCGGCTCCGAGAGGAACTGACGAGTTCGGACTCCCGACCGCGGCTCCAGGAGACGTCCTGGTAGCGTTTGTAGCCCTCGGCGTGAGGGATTTGTAGGGATTTGTACTTTGGAGCCCTCGGCGTGAGGGATTTGTACTTTGAACCTAGATCTATGACTGGACATCTTCCCAGTCTCTTTGGAGAAAGCCCTCGGCTTGAGGGATTTGCAATCTTTACTGGGGACGAAGAAGGAGGGCCCCCTTCTTCGACCGACCCCCTCTCAATTCTTCCTTTCGACTCTCTGTCGAAACCGCGCTGCGAAAACCTGTTCTGTGTTCTGTGTTGTTTGGCCTTTGTTTTGTAATTGATGTGCATAAACGCAAATGAATTACTCTTTGTTCCTCAGCTCGAGCGTATAAACTTATCTGGCCTGATCCGGACATCTAAACGGCCTTAAAGTTATTAAGAACTGTAAAAAGGACTTTGATAAAATTTTGATGTTAACTGAGAAATGAAAAAAAAATGTAGGAGACTTAAATAATAAAGAGGGAAAGGAAAAAAGAAACTTGTCTAAGAATGTCTAAGAGAGTCAGAGAAATGAACTAAAAGGTTATAGAGAGTTAAAGCAAGCGGTAAAAGTTACAGAGGGTTAAAGCAAGTTATTGGAGGTCACAGAAAGTTACAGAGGGTTAAAGCAAGTTGTAGAAGGTCAGAGGAAAGTTATAAAAGGTCAGAGGAAAGTTATAGAAGGTCAGAGGAAAGTTGTCAAAGGTCAGAGAAAAGGTTGTTACAAGTCACAGAAAAACCCTGCCTAAGAAGTTAAGCTACTGTTTAAGGAATCCTGGCACTTAGATGTGCCTGCCCTGGCCTTGCATCACCTGTACCTCTCTAGAGCAGGTGCTAATTATTTACAGAAATAAGACCTTACCTAGCCACCTGTAGATACTTAATGTATGCTTAAGGCAAGTAATTAAAACAGACAAACAGACCTCTAATGCTTCAGAGATCTTCAGAATATGGCATTTAAATTGTTATAATGTCAGACAGACTGCCAGATCCTGACAATGACCCAAAATCTCCAAAGAAGATTACAGGCACCTCGGTTCCCGCACCTGGACCAGTGAGCGAGATGCTCAGATGTGAAACCTGCTGCCTGCCAGAACCTGGCCGAGACTGCGAGACTGTGGACAAAGCTGCTGGACACTGGAAAATTGATTGTACCCCTTTGCCTAGACAAAACAAGGTCAGTCTTTTCCATGTCCCTCTTCCACAGAGAGAAAATAAAACCTCTCACAATATAGGCCTGGCGAAGATTGCTGTTCTTTGAGACACCTGCCTCCAATGATAATGGAGAAACTTGGATTTGGCTAACTGTATATGGACCTACTTCTAACTGGCTTCTGTCACTTTTTAGTAGATTTGGATAAAATATACCCTTCTCAGATCTCTGAAATATTACTGGTTGTCAGCTTGATAGCATCAGACAGTCAGATCCACTATAGACTAGTCAGTATGTTAGCTGATAAAGTAATGACTATCTACTGTTCAGACACAAGCTCAAAGTTTTTAAGTTTATTTTGATTGTCATCTAAGTACAAACTTAAAGGGCTTTTCATCAGGCCAAAGGCACCTCTATCCAATCCATACCCGGCTCTCTGGACAGAGGAGAAATGTACATGCTTATAGCCCAAATCTGTAGTTCTTGCTAGGACTCAAAGTTATAAATATGTTCTTGCTGTTTGAACAGATATCCAGATATCTGCTTTTTCTGCACTGTGGGCTTCAATAAATAAGTTTTAACCTCTGTTCACAGTTTAAATATGTCTTAAACAGGTTTCTGCTTCTGACAGACATCTGAATATCAGTTGCGGACTACAGGCTGTTCTAAGTAGACTGCGAGCCCTGGACTTGCTATGGATGTGAACCAGTCTGCTGATATGGACACCCCCTATCTCTGCAACAGTGTCTGCTAACCAGAAGCCCCTGATGGATTCCCCATTGCCTAAATTCCTTTTTGCTTTTGACTAGCATTTCAACCTTCTGGGGTCCCTAACTTCGTCCCAAAGTCAGCAGGAAGCAGTTTGGAAAGAAATTTCGCCGTCCATTTTCCCTGGTTAGAATGCTAAGTCAAAAGGAACTCCCTTGCATGGGGATGCGAAACGACAGGGGATGCTCACTGGAAGCCTTCATCCTCATGGGACAAGATTCAGGTAACCAGAGGATGGCAAAAGGGCTCCACCGGTACCACCTCTATGCCTCTCCTTATTTCCTTTACAGCATATTAGGGAAATCAACCCGATATAAGAGGGAGCCAATATCCTTTACCGTGGCCCTATTATTAGGAGGGATAACAGTGGGGGGCATAGCAGCCGGCATAGGGAATTAATCATTTCAAACTTCTACAGCAAGCCATGCACACAGATATCCAGGTCCTAAAAGAGTCAGTCAATGCACTCGAGAAATCCTTAACATCACTCTCTGAGGTAGTCCTATAACAGACCATACAGGAATAGTTAGAGGCAGCATGGCCAAGCTTAGAGAAAGACCTAACCAGAGACCTCTGAATGGAAGATTCCATTCAGTTACAAGAGAAATGGGGGAATGAAAGACCCGCTCGAAATGCCCCTGAGCCCCCTGCCCCGAAGCTGCCGGAGCCTCCCAAGCCTTCACCCCGGCAGGGCTCGCGCCCCCGGCCCGCCCCGCCTGGCACCGCGCCTCGGGGCTGGGGCCGAGCAACGAGCACCAGGTGGGCAGGCCCGAGAACGAGCACCGGGTGGGCCGGCACGAGGGCGAGCACCAGGTGGGTCGGCACGAGAACAAACACCGAGTGAGCCGGCCTGGAGCCCTGCCCCTGAGCCCCCGCCCGAAGAGAAACACTCCGTCCCAAGGTCTCCGCCCCCAAGGTCAGCCATCAGGAAGGGGGGGGGAATTGAGTCTGTTGTACCAGACACCAGACCTTGAGAATATGCTGATCTGGAATGGCTCTGTGTCTTATTTGAACCATCCAATAGAAATGATTCTGTATTTCGCCTCATTTGAAAGACTCTGTGTTTCACCTCATTTGAATAACTCTGTACTTTGCCTCATTTGAATAACCCTGTATAGCGCCTCATATACATTGACCAATGGGAATAGCTCTGTACAATGCCTCATTAGAATTATCCAATAGAATCCCTGCTCCTAGCTTGCGCCTTTTTCCCTATATAAGGACCCCTTTCCCTTGGCTCGGGGCGCTTAGCCACACAGAAGCTAAGTCGCCCCGGGTACCCGCGTCTCCAATAAAGCCTCTTGTTTTTACATCCAGTTCGTGGCCTCGCTGATTCCTGGGTGTGGGTCTCCCTCTACGAAAGTACCTCTTCGGGGGTCTTTCATAGTAAAGGTAGGAGCATTCAGGAATGACAATAAAAGAATGAGTTGTAGTTCTTTGTCCTAGGTTAACAGTTCAGGCAGTGGTCAATTTGCATTCTTTGACATCCACTGTTGGCCTCTGTACTTCCATTGTTTGGTAAGAGGTCCCAGGGGCTCCTGTAATACCAGATGAGTAGCCCCTGTGTCCACCAGAAATTTTACAGGTTGACCCCCTATGGTGAAGGTTACCATAGGCTCCTGGGGTCCTGGTTCAAAGGATCCCCAGCCTCACTAATCCTCCACATCTAGGATTGGCTTGGGTTTGGGGAGGATCTACCTGTTTTGAATATTGGGCCCCAGGTTCTGGCTGTCAGCAGTGGTGGTGCCAGGAAACTCTGGCCCACCATTGTATTGTTAATTAACACCAGGCTGTAACTGTTTACCTGGCCTGTGGGTAATATGCCTCTTATTTGTATCTGTATGTGCCTAAGCATCTGAATAAGCCCTCATCTGGGCAGAGGTGCTGGTGGTATGGGAGTAACTTAGGACACAGAAGGTTAGGAGCGGTGTGGGCGAGCGGAGAGAGAGAACAAAGGAGAAATGGTTGCCTCGTGGTACTAGCAGGATGGTTAAGAGACACCAGAAAAGATGGTTAATAAACAAATGACTATAGTGCCGAAACATGGAACTGAGAGCTCTCTAAAGATGACAAGATGCCTGTGTTTGGTCTTTATCGTCGTTGCGTTCCTAGAAGCTTCCAAGTTCACACACCCCCACTCAGGTAGAACCTCATGGCTGTCGTGGGTTAAAGCTGAGACAAGCCGGGCCACGACAGACTTTCATTTTTCCAATGACCCATTTCATTGCCATAGACGTATTTGGCCTATCTCTAATAGTCCTGACTTGTTCTTTCCTGAAAACCTGTCCATCTTTTGTATCTTTTTAACACATGCTAGGGACTTGACTGGCTCTGCCACTGTTTTTTTTTTTTTTTTTTTTTTTTTAAGGCACTTTATCAGAAGACCAGGGAGAAAGGGGGGGGATAAATAATGGAAATTTTTTTTTTTCGAGACAGGGTTTCTCTGTGGCTTTGGAGGCTGTCCTGGAACTAGCTCTTGTAGACCAGGCTGGTCTCGAACTCACAGAGATTCGCCTGCCTCTGCCTCCCGAGTGCTGGGATTAAAGGCGTAGGCCACCACCGCCCGGCTAATAAGGGAAATTTTTATTGATTTGGGAGCATTTTCAGGAATATTAGATTTAATACTCTGGCAAGAATCCCAGGAGATAGTGCCAACTTTTCCGCAGGATGGAAGGCAGAAAATGCTGTCCACATTAACTGCAGTTGGAATGCTAGAACTGCCATGACAGCAGAAAAAAGGCTTAACAGGCCCAGAAAATTGAGCATGCTAAATGGATGTGCTATGCAGAGGGAGAGGCTCTCCAGTACCATGTACTACAGTAAGGGCAGTGAAGAGCATCCCAGTCAAAGGGGCATTTGTATTTCTCTCCAGGGTCACTGTAGCTCTCCTTTGAAGGCCACGGTTGGTGATAGGAGAGGTCATTACAAAGGCTTCCTGATAGGAATGGCCACAGTGAGGTGTGCTATTAATAGACTCTGTGACATCACTTAGTGACCATATGGTTACAGTTTAATGTATGTCAAGTTCAGAGGGAAGCCAGGTGCGACTGTTTTGCAGCTTCAAAGAATGAGTGATTAGACATGGTATCTGTGATGGCTAGCATTTAAAATTGAAGATTACTTGAAAGGACTCTAGCCAGCCCAAGCATGGCAAACATAGCTCTGACATGTCTTTTGCCTTCTCCCCATTCTCTCTACCTTGTTAAAAACCATGATGGGGGATGTCCCTTTGTATGCTGTGAATATATATTTCTCTTATTGGTTGATGAATAAACCTGTTTCAGGCAATGGACAGGCAGGACTTAGCCAGGTGGGAAATCCAAACAGGGAGAGAGAATGGTAGGAGGCGGAGAAAAGGAGATACCATGTAGCTGCCGAGGAAGAAAGAGACCTGGGCATTCTTGGGTAAGCAGAGATCACATGGAGATACATAGATTAATAGAAATGGGTTATTAAGAGAGAGCTAGCTGCCGGGTGGTGGTGGCGCACACCTTTAGTCCCAGGACTCAGGAGTCAGAGGCAGGTGGATCTCTGTGAGTTTGAGGACAGCCTGGTCTACAGAGTGAGTTCCAGGACAGCCAGGCTACACACAGAGAAACCCTGTCTCAAAAAACAAACAAACAAACAAAAAGCCAAAAAAAAAAACACCCAAAAATGAAGTTGACACATTAAATTAGCCATCCCACAAACCTAGAAAAACAAAGTGTTCTTATTTACATGTGAAATCTAAAACAACAAAACTCATAAAAGCAGAGATAAGGGGGCTAGAGAGATGGCTCAGAGCTTAAGAGCACTGGCTGTTCTTCCAGAGGTCCTGAGTTAAATTCTCAGCAACCACATGGTGGCTTACAGCCATCTATAATGAGATATGGTGCCTTCTTCTGGTGTGCAGGCATACATGCAGGCAAAACATTGTATACATAATAATTAAATCTTAAAAAAAATAAAAAGCAGAGATGAGAATGTTGGTTACTAGAGGCTGGGAATGGTAGGAAATGGAAAAGTTATTGACCAAGAGATATAATCATCCAATTAGATAAGAGGAATGAACAATAAATCCAATGATGGTTCTATGTATTAGGTTGATTCAATGACTCTCAATTGTGTACATATATCATGGCAACCCTTTGTACCCCATAAATGTATATAGTTTACTAATGAAGAGACCAGTATCAGCTCAAGACACCCCAAGACCAAGCTCTCAGTACAAAGGAGATGTATTTGCCCTAGAAGAACAAAGGGCAGGGAATAAGAGACAAAGACCAGAAATAGAGGACAAGTGAGAAGGGGGAAAGGGATGGATGTCTGTGCTGGGGGTACAACAAAGGACTGACTCTGCATAGAGAGGAGACAGACATGGCACATAGGCAAATGGCAGTTTGTAACGGTACAAGGGGAAACCCATGTTAGTATGAGTTTTTTGTTTGTTTGTTTGAAACAGGGTTTCTCTGTGTAGTTTTGGAGCCTAACCTGGAACTTGCTCTGTAGACCAGGCTGGCCTCGAACTCACAGAGACCTGTCAGTCTCTGCCTCCCAAGTGCTGGGTTTGAAGGTGTGGGTCACCATCCCCTGTCTAGGATGAGGTATTTAATTTTGATTGGCATGGTAATTAGGGCAGCCAAAAGGGGGCTTTTGATAGCTGAGCCTTGGTAGTAAGCCCCAGGAAGAGGAAGTGGCTGAAAAAAGGGAAAAGACCTTGGTGGCTAGCTCTAGGAATGTAATCTAATGGTTATGGTTTTGTAGTCAGAAGTTTCTGTCTTGCCTGGTCCATCAGCCATTTAGTCCCAAATAAACACACAGAGGCTTATATTAATTATAAACTGTTTGGCTGACGGCTCAGGCTTCTTATTGGCTAGCTCTTTTTCTCTCTCGCTTTGATTTTTTGAGACAGGGTTTCTCTGTGTGATACTACCACCCAGAGTGTCAACTTTGTTGAGCCATGGCATCAGTGCTCATTCTAGATGTTTCTGTGCAAGTGTACTTGGAAGAGATTAGCTTTTTTTTTTTTTTTTTTTTTTTTTTGAGACAGGATCTCCACATAGCTCTGGCCATCCTGGAACTCACTATGTAGGCCAGGCTGGCTTCGAATTCATATAGATCTGCCTGCCTCTTCCTCCTGAGTGCTGGGATTAAAAGCATGTGTCACTAT
Organism: Cricetulus griseus; assembly: GCF_003668045.3. Taxonomy (NCBI): domain Eukaryota; kingdom Metazoa; phylum Chordata; class Mammalia; order Rodentia; family Cricetidae; genus Cricetulus; species Cricetulus griseus. Next base: position 165,425,110 of record NC_048597.1, read on the forward strand.
GCCCAGTAGAGTAGGTTAACGTTTAAATTAGTGGATTTTAATGTATATCAGCCTTCATAATGTGAGTGGGTGTCATCTAATCAATCAAAGATTGAATAGAATAAAAAGGCTGGTCTGCTCTGAGCAAAGTGGGATTCTCCAGAAGACTGTCTTTGAACTTCATTGACAATAGTGGCTTTGTTTGTTTGCTTGTTTGTAGGCAGATGGCCTTTGCAGTCTAGCTGCAGCATAAGTTCTTCCCAGCCTGCAGCCTGAAGACTTTGGACTTGACAGCCAGCCTCCATGAGAGAAGTGAGACTCATTGACTTCGTAACATACAGGATATAATAAACATCTTCATTTAGAAGCATCACAATGATTCTGTTCCTTTTGATCACCCTGGTTGTAAAACAGAAAGATAACCAAATGGTCTACTTCATCCATGCAGTCAAAGGAGATGAAGTGTGTGTGATCAGGGGTTTGTTTCAGGTTTCCAACCCTAAAAAAACATTTGAGTAATTAACTTGTTAAAAGGTTTATTTTAGTTCACATTTTTGAAGGCTTCTGTAACAATCTTCATTATTTTAAATCAGGTAGTATTAATAACATCCATCAAGTTTATACCATATTTTACTTTTCTTGTCATTCTGGAAAAAAATACCAACAGATTACAATAGCAAAACATCTATTCTTCCATGGAATGTATGTGTTAAAATTAAATATCTGGGAGTCAAATATAAAAATGTGGAACTCACATTTAGAAGGTATAATTCAACACCATAACCACATTAGTAGTCATTGAATGTCGTCACAGTTACAACAATGTGTCAGGCACTATTTTAACAGGGACCAAAGTTTTACCCAGAGGGATAATAAGGTACTCTTCTGTGATATGTCTTAAGAAAAACTTTTTGTTTTATTTTTTTTAGCATGATTGTGTGCAGCAAGTGAACTAGAATGTGTAGTGATTGATTCAGATTGCCACAGCTCATGACCCAGGACTCCTTACTTCAGTTACTGGTGTTATCAAGAAGTATCAAGTCACACAGAACTTCATTCAGGTTCAAGAGAATGGTTTCTTATTTCATGGGTGAAGAGTGATTGCCCAGGAAAGGATTGGTGGAAACATTTGAGGTTTGGAAAGATTCTGAAGCATAAATGGCTATTCATTAGCTGTGGGATTCCTAAAAGTAGCTCTGGTTGGACATCTATTCTACTGTTGAGTGACTGATACGGGATTTTGTTCTGTGGTAGTGACCCTGCTGTCTCTGGATTACAGCCATGTACCATCACACCTGGCCAGGATACTCTACTATTTTAAAGTACAAAGGAGCTAGCTCTAAGTGATGTCCCCTAGACATGACATTTCCTTTGTATTTCCAACCTAACTCTTTCCGGGCAGCTATGAGGAAAGTAATGAGTCAGCTTATCAAATGGGTCTTTAGTCCAGCTCATCCTTTTTGCTTGATCAGATCTAAGGAATTATTCAAATACAGGGCACGCTGAAGTCTCGGAAGTTATGCTCTTCATTGAACCAAGGGCAGCATAAAAACAGACAACATCATTCTTAAAATAATTTTAGTAATCTAGATCCAGTTTTCCAGTGATATAAAGCTCAATAAAAAGGCATGTTAGCAATACACAAGCCTGGTGGTGGCTCATGCCTGTAATCCAGCACTTGGGAGGTAGAGGCAGGTGGATCTCTGTGTTCGAGGCCAATTGTAATTGGTTGCTTGGCACTTTTGGAACCCTAAACCCTCTCTTCCTTGTCCTGTGATGACAAAGAGAACATAAAGAGCACATTGGAAAGCATTCTGACCACGTGAACATCTTGTTCAAGCTTACATACAGTGAACCATTCCATGTTCTGAAATTACTAGCCCCATGGATAGGGAGTGTCAATCAGATGCAAGTTTATTATACACTAGGTAGATTTCTGCTCACATAAAAAATTCTAATGACTTAAAATATTTGGTAACTAGCTACACCATCTAGTAGTATAAAATTTGAATAAGATTAAATAAATTTAAATATAGTAATATTAATATAAAATAAAGTATGTCTTTTATTTTTTAAAGACAGGGTCTCAACATGTAACTTTGGCTGTCCTGGAATTTGATCTGTAGACCAGGCTGACCTCAAATTCAGAGTGAGTTCTAGGACAGCCAGGACTGTTACACAGAGAAACCCTGTCTTGAAAAAAAAAAAAAAACTAAAGAAAAACAGAAACCCAGGCAAAATATTTTTGCCTAGATCAAATATTGACTGTTTTGGCATTATCACACCCTCCACAATACATAAGAAATAGGTCAATTATATGTATGTATACATACATAAACACACACATACACATACATAACATATAATACATATATATGCTAGATTTGGGGTTAAAGGGTATACATGTTTGGCAGTCTTATTTTTGGTTTTTCAAGAAAGGGTTTTTCTGTGCAACAGCTCTGACTACCCAGGAATTCACTTTGTAGACCAGACTTGGACTAGAACAAAGAGATCCACCTGCCTCTACCTCCTGAGTGCTGGGATTAAAAGTGTATGTCACCATGCCATATTTATCACTCACTGTTGATACCTCCTCTATAAGGGTTGGGGTGTGGGGAAATACCTCCTCTGTAAAGTAAAAGCAATTGAGCCCAGCTTTAGTCCTGCAAGTATCAGCTTTTGGGGGCCCCACCTTTCCATTTGTTCTTTCAGCTTCCTAATTCTTTTTTCTCATTACAGATGGTTGTGAGCCACCATGTGGGTGCTGGGAATTGAACTCAGGACCTCTGGAAGAATAGCCAGTGCTCTTAAGCTCTGAGCCATCTCTCCAGCACCCAGCTTCCTAATTCTATTCTGAGTATAGAACACACCTATCCTTCAGACCAGACTTTGGTCTTTATCCAGCATTACTATTATGAAAGGTGTCCACTGAGAATAAAATCACACTTTAAATTTCAATTGTTTAACTTGACAAGTAGACCACAGGTAAAACTGTTAGATATTCAGCATTTTAGGTCATGCCATTTTGGATGTGATGGAAGATTATAATGTACAATTTAGAATTGTAACAGTAAAAGTAGACTGCTTCGTACGGGAAGGGGCAGTTTGAATGCATTCCCACAAAATAGCCTGGGGATATAAAAATATTGACAATATAAATATTGAAAGCTTTCATAATGACATAATTTATATTCTCTTCATAAGCACTATTAAAAATACACAAACCTAGAAAATATACAAGTGTTAATATTTTAAAATACAATCAAATACCTACTTCAGAAGTTCACAAAAACATTTCCAGGTGTAACTTTTTGATTGGATTAATTTTCTAAGGGCTTTCTTCTCTATTGTTTATGCTTTAGAGAAACAGTGGTTCAAGGTAGAAGGACAGAGGGCAATGCCAAACAAGGACTCACCTGGGTCCACGAAAACACATACCAACTTTTGGTACCTCCACACAGAAGTAGAAGGACAGAACACAAGAAAAGAAATTCTCATCAACTGTAAATATAATGTCCAGAAGCAGCTGCATCAGCAATACACTTGTACAATGCTTTCTGTACTCCGCTTGATTTTCAAAATAATTCCATAAAATTCAATGGATGAGTCAATAGGCTCAATTTATAAGCCAGAAAAAGGATGCTCAAGAGATCATAGGACATTCTTATGGTCAAATACTAACTAGTAGAGCAAAGGCAAGCTTAGAGCTACGTTCTCTGACTTCTTGCTTAATATTTTCTACACTATGCCATTTTGGTTTTCAAAGAAAGTTACTATAGTTTAAGCATAAGAGTCTTACAATTTCAGAAAAGGCATTTTCATTGGGTAATTAGATACCCTTCTGTGATTTATAGCATAGAACAGATACACATGTTATAAAATATTTTGACACTGTGATCAAAATGTCCCTTCCATGCGTGTTCAAGTTTTAACTTACTAGTTAAAAACTAAGCATGGTAAGCTGCATGTCTTTTATCCCAGCACTCAGAGGCAGAGGCAGGCAGACCTCTGACTTCAAATCCAGCCTATCTACATATCAAGTTCGAGGCCAACAAGGGCAACCAGAGTGAAACCTTCTCTCACCCTCCCTGCCAAAAGAAATTAAGGATCTGGGCATGTTGGCCCATACACAGCACTCGGGAGACAGAGACCAGTGCATCTGAGCTATATAGCAAAACTCTCTGCAAAGAAGAAAAAAAATACTAGTTTAAAAAAATACTGAACTAAGACATCATTTTATTCATTTAAGTGAGTATTTTATCTCCCCTTCTATTGACTAATGGGACTGTAAAATTAAATGTAAAATGAAATGTGAATGCTAAATCGAGCAGCTAACACCATTTTTCTTGTTCAGAACATCTTGCCCACTTTTCTTTTACTGGGAATAGGATAATTTTGGAAATTTTAAAAAAATACTGTATGTATGTATATTGATAATTTTGACAATAGTTTGAGGTAAACTGCATTTTTTTTTCTTTGAAAATGTTACTATTTTTTTCTTGGCTAAATTTGTGTTTGTTTTTCTTGGCTAAATTTGGACAGTGTACTATAACATTAAAGTACTTGCTACTGAGTGATGCTTTATTTTTTTTCCCTTGTCGATATTTGCTTAAAATATCTCCTCTGAACATTTATATACCTTATCAAAAGTGAAGATTCCAGGGCCAATTAGTCCAGGAATGGAAAAAAACCTTACTACATTCTAAGAATGGCAAATCTGGCACTTTGAAAACTTTTATTTTATTCCTAGTTAGTACTTCTGAGACTGCTTACAAATACTTTGCCTTTCCCCCCTCCAGTGTTGATGCTGGGGACTGAATCTAGGTTTTCAGAAACTAAGGAAACATTCCACCACTGAGCTATGGCCCCAGCCTGCAAGGTGTGCCTTATGCATTTTCCACACTATTTAGTCCATGCCCCTACACTCTCTCATTCGTGTTTGTGTATGCACATGTATGATGACATGCATATTGAGGTCAGGGGACAATTCAAGGGAAGTGGGTTCTTTCCTTCTACCATGAGGTTACAGAGATCAAACTCAAGTCTACATATTTGGTAGCAAGCTCCTTACCCACGGAGCCATCTCTGCTGGTGCTTCAAGTGCACTTTATAATTCAATACTAATTAACTCAGGAGAATATAGTCCTGATACATTCTTTTCAACCAGACTGTGTATATACAAAAAAAAATCCATTTTCAACTGTCAAGAAAGATGAATAATACTGACATATATGGACACTAAGGTTAGCTATATGCTAAGAAAGTGAGAATGGATGTAATTTTGTAGACAGTGGTTTCAGGAAAAAGGTTGTCTGCTTTCCCCCATAACTTAGCATACTATTCTATCAGTTAGTGTAACTGGTGAGCACAGAGCCCTGTATCCAACAGCTTATGATGGTGATACCGTGGGTCTGGATGTTTTGTAGGTGTTCACTCCATGTGCCGTTCGGCTGTAAATGTTGACATTTATCCAGAAGCATCGTGGCCTGTCTGTGACAGTTCTTTGCCATGTTGAAGTCAGCAGAAGCACTCTCTCCTGGGCTTTACTGCTTCCTCAGAAGAATGCACAGTATTCGGAACAAAACCACTTTTAACACCTTCCCAGCCATCCTGAATACAAATCTCTCCCTTCTTAATAAGTTCATAGATGTCTCTTGTCAAGATTGTGAAGGATTCCTCAACATTTGTAGCGTCTTTTGCTGAGGTTTCTATATACTTCATTCCACAGTCTGTTGATAACTTCTCAGCTTCTTCCCTTGACACCTGGCGTTGTGAAGCTAAGTCACATTTATGTCCCACCAGTAGAAATATAATATGAAAAGGCTGTACATGCATTTTCGCTTCTTCTAGCCAATCTTTCACATGTTCAAAAGACCGTCGGTTAGTAATGTCAAATACTAAAAATCCACCAACAGAGTTGCGGTAATAGGATCGAGTTATTGATCTGAAAAATAAAAAAGTTGTGTAAGGACAATACTCCTTTCTCCTCCTTTGAATAATGAAACACCAAAACCAAATTTGAAGATAACTTAATGTCACTTAAATAGAATTTATAAATCCAACATTAAAGTATGTTAGGTGAACAAAAATATTCTGAGATTAACACATATGCCCATTTCATATACAGACAGAATATCGAAGCTACTTTTCTTAGACACATAAGAACTTTTGTAGTATATCATCTTGCAGTGTCTTATGAGGTTTTTTTTTAAGTATTTGTAGAAGAGTTATTACAAAATTGGGTTAAAAACATAGATAAATAGAGAACTAGGGATGTAACTCCATAGTAGAGTGCCTAGCATGCAGGAAGCCCTGAGTTCAATCCCCAGTACCAAATATGGCATGTATGGTGGCACACTCCTGTAACCCCTTTGACAGAGGGGTGAAGGTAAGAGAATGAGAAGTTCAAGGTTGAATTGAGAAGCTAACTCAGTTAGAAAAGCATTTGCCATGAAGACTTGAAGACCTGTGTTTGGTCCCTAGAACTCATAGAAAAAAGCCTGTGTGGTGTGATGGCTCAAAATTGTAAGCCTAGCACTGGGGAGGCAGAAGCAGAAACAGGCAGACCCCTGGGGCTTGTTGGCTGGACATCTAGTATATTGGGTGAGTTCTAGGCCATTGAGAGATTGGTTTAAAACAAACAAACAAACAAACAAACAAACAAACAAAAACCAAGATAGACAATAAAAGAGGAGCACTACCTGAGATTGACTTCAGGCCTCCAAACTCATCACACACATGTGCTTCAGCACCCACCCACACACACACACACACACACACACACACACACACACACACACACACACACAACTCAAGTCTTCTTTACCTACACAATGAGATTGAGACCAGCCTAGGATCCTTGAGACAGTCAAAAACAACTCAAAACACAAAACAAACAAATGGAGATGGTGTAAAGGGGGAGAGTCATACAGCAACGCACACTTAACGATCTTTCCTGTCCTGTAGTTCACCAAAGCTCTGTTCTAACAGCTTAGAAAGAAAACTGTTGCATGTTCATTTCATCTTTTCCTACCTGGATGTCATTTACCCCTTCTCTATCTTTCACACTCCTGTTTCTCCTTCAGTAGTTCAAGAGAGGTATTATCTGAGAAGCCTTCCCCATCACCGACTCCTTTCTCAAATGATTCCATTGAAAGGGTAGCCCACTGCTAGTACACTTGCATCAGTTTTTGTAATGTACTGACTGGAAGTGTAGCGCAATCCATGGTTCCTTGAAGGTCAAATATGCTTGATACATGTGTCTTACATCATGTCGGCTGTAGATATCACAGAACATTTGCTATACAGGACTGACTAGTCAAAAGGGCAAAGGGAAGTGCTAAATGCCAAGGACCTCCCAAGTGTCAGAATCCAAGTTGTCAATGCTCCACACTAAACTCATCTACTTGCCCAAGGTACAGAGACCTCTGTGAAGGGACAATGGAATGCCCTGGACACTTGCACTCGCTACACCACCCTCATTCCTAAAGCTACAGTAGTTCAGTGATCCAACATTATGCCTGCCTTTGCTTCTAGGGCAGGTGTTTTCAGTCAGTGAATACTTGTCTAGCACTCATGAAGTTCCAGGTTCAATACTTAGTACTGCCAGGAAAAATAGGACTTTGCTTTTTGAGTGTGAAGAAATATCTACACCCTCCCCCCTTATTCACTTGTCTTCCAGTTTTTCCTCAAAATTCATTAAATACTCCCAGGTGACTCCCCTCCCTTCTACTGTCCTTTCATCCATCTTTCTTATTTTGAGACATGTTTTTCCAAGCCCAGGCCAGCCTAGAACTGCTATGTGGCCCAGTTGTCTTCCCACATGTACCATTATGATAGGCTCCAAGTGACAGTTTTTGAGCACTACACTAATGTACAATCATTGATGACAAGAAAAATTGTCTACCATCTTTGGCAGGATACAAATAATCTAGCTCAATTAAGTTGCCGCTGCCTTCTTTTAGTCTGTGGGATAATTAGTTCGTTATTGTTCTGCCACTCATCTATCTGTGTGTATATGAATCCAGGCAGATGCGCAGTATCATAAGATAAATCTAATTAAGGCTATGTTGTTAGATGAAACTTCATCAGCACCAAATCTACCTTGCTCTTTAAAACTTAACACCAGTGTAATTTTACTGCATTTATTTATTTACCTTATGTGTATATGTATGTGTATGTTGTATATGTATTTGAGTATGTGCATATCATGGCACACATGTGGAGACCAGAGGACAACTTTCAAGGGTTAGTTTTCTTCTTGCACCATCTGGGTTTCAGGGTCTGTGGTGGTTTGAAAAAAAAATGGCCCCCAAAGGGAGGGGGCCTATTAGGAGTTGTGGCTTTTTTGGAACAGATATGGCTTTGTTGGTATGGTATGTTTGTAGATAATGTTCTTGTTGGCGGAAATGCATCACTGTGGAGGCCAGCTTTGAGGGTTCATATATGCTCAAGCCATGCTCAATGAGACAGTCCACGTCCTGTTGCCTCCTGATGAAGATGTAGTCAGCACCATGTCTGCCTGCACACTACCATGCTCCCAGCCATGATGATAATGAACTGAACTTCTGAACTGTAAGCCAATACCTCATTTAAGTGTTTTCCCTTATAAGAGTTGCGGTGGTCATGGTATCACTTCACAGCAATAGAAACCTTAACTAAGGCCGGGTGGTGGTAGTAGACACCTTTAATCCCAGCATTGGGGATGAAGAGGCAGGGGGATATCTGTGAGTTCGATGCTAGCCTGGTCTACAAAGCAAGTTCCAGGACAGCCAGAACTGTTACACAGAGAGACCCTGTCTTTAAAAACAAAACAAACAAAACAAAAATTTAAAAAATAAAAATAAAAAAAGAAAAGAAAGAAACCCTAAGACAAAAATCAAACTCAGGTCCCCAGGCTTGGTAGCAAGTGCTACCTTGACCTCTGAGCCAACTCACTGGTTTCACCAGTATAATTTTTTGTTTGTTTATTTATTTTGTTTTTGTTTTTTGAGACAGGGTTTCTGTGTTGCTTTGGAGGCTGTCATGGAACTAGTTCTTGTAGACCGGGCTGGTCTTGAACTCACAGAGTATAATTTTTTTTTTTTTTGATGCAAACTGCACGAGGCTTTATTGTAGTTGTTTAACGAGCTAACCCCATGCTAGCTTGGGTCTTTCATCCACCCACCATGGCGGATGGCTAAAAAGACGGCTCGAAGTGTCTGCATAGAGATTAATTTTTAAAAGCAAACTTTTTGTGGTTAAAAACTCAATGTTGAGAAGATTACTTAATGCAAGTTTTTCAAGATTTTCCTGGGACATGTGAACTTGGGAGACAGCTCAGTAGTTACAAGTAGATGCCGTTCTCTGAGGACCCAAGTTAGGTTTCCAGTACCCATGTGGGCTCACAACTGCCTGTAACTTTAGCTCCAGGGGGATCAGATCTGCCCTTTGAGGACACCTACATTCAAATTTACATACTTACATGGGGATACAAGTATACATAATTAAAAAAAATAGAGCCTGGACAAGGATGACACCAGCAGACAGGCAAATGTGGGAGGGGACAGCTAACGTTTAACCCTAGACAAAGAATTACAGGCAACTAAAGAATGCTGAGTGGGAGAAGCGGTATTCCCTAAAAAAGCCATTCCAAGTTGTCAGCCCAGAAAACAAACACACAAGTAATATTACACAGATTGGCACACACACACACACACACACACACACACCAACATCAACAATTAAAGAAAAAAAGACCCTGGGTTTGAAAGAGACTAAGGTCAGGGGATACATTGGAGGGCTTAGAGAGAAGAAAGGGAAATGATGTAATTGTATTAATGGATCTTTCAAAAATTACTGGGATATAATACAAATAAACTGAACTGAGCAGTGGGATTAAACTGGGATTAAACGCTTTTAATCCCAGCACTTGGGAGGCAGAGGCAGGTGGATCTCTGTGAGTTCGAGGCCAGTCTGGTCTACAGAGTGAGCTCCAAGACAGCCAGGGCTACACAGAGAAACCCTGTCTCAAAACAACCAAACACACAAACAAACAAACAAAACAAATTACCCGCATGACCTCATTAAATCACCAAGATATTTAGAGTTACGTTATTTCAGTGAATACTTGTGTTTACAAATTAAAAAATGAGTTACCACCCAAAAAGGAAAATTCAATGATGAAATATCTGCATACGTGTATATATGAACACACATACAACACACACACACACACACACACACACACACACACACACACACACACACACACACACACACACAGATCTAATAGTACCAGCCTCAAGTGTACACAGAGACTGAGATGTTCAATTAAGCCCAGGAGGACTCCAATGGATAATGACAGGTAGGAGTGACATTTTGGAATAGAGGCATGCTCTTCATCAAAGGCTATTACACTTTTGAAAAATAGTTTGTAGCTCCTAACCTGGGTTTGAAAGAGACTAAATGCCCATCTGTAGAACACCAAATGACTGTGGGACTTGAATGCTCCCTGTGAGCAGGGTATTCTTGGATGCACCAGGCTTGAGCTTTTGTTGTCACCCCCCACCCCCAGAGAGAGAGAGAGAGAGAGAGATAGAGAGAGAGACAGAGAGAGAGAGAGAGAGAGAGAGAGAGAGAGAGAGAGATCAAGCTAGCACCAGTCTGCTCCACTCTTTGGAGAACTTAAAGCTAAATAGGAAAGGGAAACTCTCCTATTTTGAAAGCTTCTAGTGGTTCAATTCAGTGTCCACTGTGGCTCAAGATCCACAGCAATTCATTAGCACAGGCTAAGGGTTTGTCATGTTGAAAAAAAAAAACAATAATCACCATCTACTTATAAAAAGGTTTGAGGGGCATGTTGATGAACATGTAATTAACAATAATGAACTTTTGTAGCTTATATGAAAGCCTATCATAAGGCTCATCCATACAGGAATTCTTGATAATTTGAAAAACAAAATATCCTGTCCTGTCTTTACCAGTGAAGATTTCCACTCTAGTTTGAATGCAAAGTGGTCAGGGGATCTGTGCCAGGGCTCAAGGGTCTTTCTCTTACCCAGGTTGGCTTAGACAGTCACTGTTTGCTACCCACATCTCCAGCAACTGCTGATGTGAGTTGGATGTTCTCACTATAAAGGATGTACTCTGGAGTCTGGGCATCCTAGTAACTATCCACGAAATCACAGAATGCCTCATTCCTTGCTGTGCTATTACATATAGGGCACCGATTAAAGTATTCAGTGAATCATGGTGAAGATGAGAAATGGGCTGATGTCAACCATGGGATTCCAAGAGTTATCATCGAGAGGCATCTGGTTCTATACAACTGTGGAATGGCTCATGAGGATTTACATATGCGACATGCAGGAGATGACACGTTGCAAGATTTTGACATGATCATTGAGGATGCATGCACCTAAACTAACGAGTAGTACAGGAAGGGTGTTTTCTCTATGAGTCACAGTTGTTCTATGGGAAGCAATGGGTGAAGATTGGGTGATGAAACCTTTTGCAAATGCATTCAATGAGCCACTAAATCCTATTTTATTTTCAAATTTCTTTTCCATTTTCTGCTAGTGACTCACACCGTAGCCCACTGGGCCTCGAATTCTAGGTAATTCTTCTGTCATGTCATCCCAAGAACTAGGATTATGAGTCACCATGTTTGGCTCCTGAGTCACTAAATATTTTGGATGCTTTTAATCTCTTTAAATTTTGCTGATAAAGAAGTTTTTGCAGTCAGGGGGAATTCTTTTACTAGAGAACACTGTAATTCTTCTTCTGAATTAGTCCAGTCTGCCAACTGACTCCTTGGAGCTTCTTTTTGAAATAGCCATATATATATATATATATATATATATATATATATATATATATATATTATTCCATCTAATGCATGCCTGTACACCAGAAGAGAACATCAAATATCATTGTAGATGGTTGTGAGCCATCATGTGGGTGCTGGGAATTGAACTCAGGACCTCTGGAAGAGCAGCCAGTGTTCTTAACCTCTGAGCCATCTCTCCAGCCCCATGCTTCTTGCAGCTTCAATGGCAGTGGGTGAACAGGCAGGCAAGGGGCAGTACCTCCCGAGTGCTGGGATTAAAGTCGTGTGCCACCACCGCTCAGCTTAATTTTTAATATTTAAGTGCATAGTACAGTACTGTTAATTTTAAGGACAATGTTGCTCAAATCTTCAGGTATCTAAATTTAAATCTCTCCTGACCATCCTTGTATTTCCTGCTTCTTTTGGTTTGACAAGTGCTTCTTATAGTGGAATCATGCATTATCTGTCCCCTGTTAGCTCTCTGCCTCTTTGTCTCTTTCCAAGATCTCACTGTATAGCCTGGTCTGGCCTCAAACTCATAGTTAGCCTTAGCCTTCTGAGTCCTGGGATTATAGATGTGCCACCATGCCCAGTATAGCTACATAAAAAGTTTTAGCTGTTGAGTCCCCCTACTCCCCGAGATAATACATACATGAGTGATTGCTAGCAGCCTCAGAGCCCACTTGCACTTACAAAGATTTGCTTAATGTAAAGAACTGGGAGCAAACTGCTGTGGGGAATTTGGAGTCTTTTGGCACAAAAAAACAACTATTGATAGTCTAAAAAATATAAATGATTTCTCAGGTAGATACCTAATTTTCTGGCAGGCAATGAAAACAAGATGATGTTGCTATACAGAGGGCAACACTCCACAGGCCCTAGTGTGCTCAGGATTTATAGCAGTGACATGTCTAAAAATTTAAATGTAAGTGGTAAGATTATATAGTGTTTACTCGTCATCATGTACTTTGCTGGATGGGCATCAGACTCTTTAAAATACTGGGCACCTGCTGGCTTGGCTTAAATGAATCAGATGCTCCACCTGGAAATGCCCTTCCTGTGGCTTTGCCAACTGTAAAATAGGAATTTAGAAGACAGAAGTGCTTTGATGCTGAAGACCGTTGGCAGCTAGTAGCCTGCAAATGCATTAGCCTGTCTTCCAGCCAGGGTTGTACATTGGACTGTCCTTGTGGGAATAGGTATTGTGTGGATGCTTCACTGGCCTGCTTCTGCCTTGTGATGCTGGCCCTCAGGATGACTTCAGGAGCTTACAACAGAAGTCTCCCCTCTCATTTTATCAGGACTCAGTCCCCGCCCTTGCCAAGGATTCTGACACTGTGAACTTTAGACAGTCTTTCTTCACCCAAACATTAATAATTCCAGCATCTTCCCATTAAAAAAAAAAAAAAACAGGCTGTGGTTACAGAGGCTCCAAGGAATACTGACAAGGAACTAATGGAGCCCATTTTCCCTTTGAACATGTCATTCTGTCAATTCCCCTGTGGACACATCTTTTATCTCCCTTTCATGACACATCCTCAATGGCAGTGCTTCTTGCCATCCCCAATACTCTATTTGCCATTTTTGTTCTTATTCTCCATAGCAGTTAATACATTATGACACTCTGTATCATTTTTCAGCTTATTTGATTGTATCTCAACCCCTGCCCCCATTATAAAAAAAGGTCCACAGTGGTGGATGTTCATGGTGGTGTATGGCTATAACCCCAAGACTGAGAGGCTGAGGCAAGAGGATCATAAATTCAAAGCCAGCCTTGGTTATGTACTAAGACCCTGAACAAACAAACAAACACATGACATTTTACATGAGTGTTGGGGATCTGAACTCAGGTCCTCATGCTTGAACAGCAAGCTCTTTACTCACTGAGCCATCTACACAGCTCCTATTCCAGTGCTTTCTTGTATCTTTCACAGAAGAATAATGTCCAGCTTCTCAACATTACCTTTTTCCCACACAATAAAAGGGAATAATCAGAGATAATTAAATGCCATCCAATATAAGCAAAGAATAAATGCTCTTGCTTTAGAATTCTCTTATCATTTCTGCATCTGTAGTCCACTCCCATGTGGCTTTTTCTGTTGGGGAATATTGCTTTAACTATGTAAAGATGGGCAGGCTGTTGGTGGCACACGCTTTTAAACCCAGCACTCAGGAGGCAGAGGCAGGTGGATCTCTGTGAGTTCGAGGCCAGCCTGGTCTACAGAGCGAGTGCCAGGACAGGCTCCAAAGCTACACAGAGAACCCTGTCTCAAAAAAACAAAAACAAAAACAAAAACAGGGGGCTGGAAAGATGGCTCAGAGGTTAAGAGCACTGAGTGCTCTTCCAGAGGTCCTGAGTTCAATTCCCAGCAACCACATGGTGGCTCACAACCATTGGTTATGAGATCTGGTGTCCTCTTCTGGTGTGCAGATATACATGGAAGCAGAATGTTATATACATAATAAATAAAATCTTAAAACAACAACAACAACAACAAAAACAACAACAAAACCCAAGTATGTAAAGATGATCTGCATTTGTTTATGTTGCATTTATTTTATTATGTAATGATGTGTTGCTGTTTTACCTTGCCTGCCTTAGGCACCTGATTGGTCTAGTAAAAAGCTGAATGGCCAATAGCTAGGTAGTAGAAGGATAGGTGGGGCAAGTGTGAAAAAGAGAATAAAGAGGAGGAGGAATCTAGGCTGGAGAGAAGGAAAAAAGAGAGAGAATGGAGGAGAAAAAGACAGAGATGCCTGGGGCCAGCTAGCCAGACACAGAAGAAGTAGGAAAAGTAGGACATACAGAATGAAAGAAAGGTGAAAAGCCCCGAAGCAAAATGTAGCTGAGAAACTGGTTAAAGTTATAAGAGCTAGTGGGACAAGCATAGATAAGGTAGAACATTCATAATTAATAATAAGTTTCCATGTCATGATTTGGGGCCTGGTGGTCTGAGAAAGTCTGAGGCATTTTTCTGTACTGCTTTGTTTCATATGATCTCATGTCCTGAAATTCATTACACTCACCATTTTTCCTTTTATTATTTTAGCCTACTTCTAAAATTACTGCTTTTATTTCCAAATCAATTGAACTAATGGGGATTTCCACAAATAAATCACCATTCCTTCTCAGGGTGGTGGTGGGGAAGATAGCATATGAGAATTGAGAAGGTATTTCATTGTATTTATGAAACTTTGAGAACTGTACCTAGATGTGTTCTTCCAGACCTCTCCTTATCTAGGCAGTCAGAACACTTCAGGGTCAGGGTGGCCAGTAAGATGACTCAGCAGGTAAAGGAACTTGTCACCATACCCTGATGAGTTGAGTTCAATCCTTGAGACCTATATGATGGAAGGAGAGAACTGACTCCCACTTCGGTGTAAGCTCACTATTATTAATTACTAAGTGTAGCAGTGCAGTCAGCAAAGGGGGCACAGAGGGGAGGGCTGTCATCCCCTGAGGCCACAGATTCATGTTGTCCTTCTGGTATTACAACTACTAGGTAGAGCAATTTCCCCCTTTGTTTTCTGAATACAGCAGTAAGCAAAATAACGGTTTGGATGGCTATTAGTTTGGGTTCACTGGGATGGGTGCTTCGTTGTTTGGAAACAAAGACTTTCCAGGACAGAAACTGTGCATTACAGTTTGCTTCAACCATAACAGGAAGCCTGGCATAGAAAGAGCACTAAACACAGTGTTAAGAGATGTGGGGGCTGGAGGGATGGCTCAGAGGTAAAGAACACTGACTGCTCTTCCGGAAGATCCATGTTCAATTCCAAGTAACCACCATAACCATGACTCCAGTCTCAGGGCATCTGATGCCCTCTTCTGGCCTCCATGGGCACTACATACATGTGTACACAGGCATACACACACGTGAAATAAAAATAAATAAAACCAAGAGAAAGAGAACTGAGGGTGTTTGTTTGTTTGTTTGTTTGTTTTTGAAGATAGGGTTTCTCTGTGCAGCTCTGGCTGTCCTCCAACTCACTCTGTAGACCAGGCTGGCCTTGAACTCAGAGATACACCTGTCTCTGCCTCCCTAGTGCTGGGATTAAAGGTGTGTGCCATCATCACCCAGCAAGAACTGAATTCTTATGCAAACCAGCTATGAGCTATAAGATCTTGTGCAAGTCAAAGACTCTCTATACATTAATTAATCAGAAAATGGCATTTGAAGCTGATTAGTAGTGAAGGTACAGGCATGCAGATCTCTGTGAGTTTGAGGCCAGCTTATTCTACAGATTGAGTTCCAGGACAGCCAGGACTGTCTCACACCCCCCTCCCACCAAAAAAAGTGACATTTGAGAAGTGGAGACAGGAGGATCAGGAATTTAGTTTTAAGGGGATGATTACAAAGTGAGTTTGAGCCAGCCTGGTTTCATGAGACCATTTCTCAATAAAAATATATAAATTTAGTATAATAAAAAAGGAGAGGCCGGTAGGATTTGCTGAAGGAGGCAAAGGCAGGAGGATCATGAGTTCGAGGCTAGCCTGGGCTACATATTTTTTTGCCAGGTGTTGGTGGCCCACGCCTTTAATCCCAGTACTCGGGAGGCAGAGGCAGGCAGATCTCTATGAGTTCGAGGCTAACCTGGTCTACAGAGTGAGTTCCAGGACAGGTTCCAAAGAAATACAGAGAAACCCTGTCTTAAAAAAACAAAAACAAAAACAAAAAAAGGAGAAAGCCTTTTCTCTAGTGACACCTATTAACAATACATTAAAAACTATGTCAAGAAAAAGTGGCAGGCAATACCTATAATTTGAGGATCTATAATCTTTCTTCATAATGCCTTTTTTTTTTCCAGCTAGGAAAGTTCTTAGGGGCCACCTAACTTCCCCTTTGGTCTTGGTCTCACTTCTTGGGTTCAGTTTGCATCACTACACTTTGTATATCAGAGGCAAAATCTATCATTGAAGCTATGCTTCAGCCGGATCTACATGACTCCATATCCCACTAAACCTTGTAAAAAGGAATACCTTTGGAGGGGCTAAAGAATCAGGAAAGGAGGCTGGGGAAATGGCTCAGTGAGTAAAGTGCTTGCCCTGCAAGTATAAAGACCTGAATTTGGTTCCCCAGCCCCTGTATAAAAAAGCCAGGCATGGCAGTGTGCACCTGTAAGCTCAGCCAGAGGCAGACAGGAGTTAACTAACCACAGTCCTTATAGCCTATAGCCTTTTGCTAAGTTAAGTAGCCAGCTAACTCATTCACATTGATCTGCTATTGCTTCAAATCTGAAAAAGATGAAAGCAACTTATCAAAGGAGCCTCTCCCAAAGCTTACTATACTCCTGGCACACCAGTTATCCCTAATTAGGTATTTTGGAAATAGCCCAAGTAAATCTGTTAATTTAATCAAAGTTAAACACATTTCTTTGCTGCAATATTTCTTAGCAGCTTTCTTCCTCCAGTGCTGGGATCGAACCCAGAGCCTTGAGGAATGGTAAACAAGTACTCTGCCACTGAGTTACAGTTTTACTCCATGGTATTTTTGAGACAGAGTCTTGCCATGTCATCTATGCTGGCTTCAAACTTACAGTCCCACCTCTGCTTCCCAGGTGTTTAGATGACAGGCATACACATCATACCAGGCTTCCTAGAGGCTTTGGTATGGCGTTTTAAGGGGATATTATAGAGATGTCCAAACCCACGTGATTATACAAATCATTCTTTGAAAAGAATCCCAGGGGATGGGTGTTCTACAGAGTACATCTTGAGAGCACTGGGGGAAGAAGGCAGTATTCTCTGAGTATTATAATTGGTGACTATAATTGTACTACCCCGAAGGTTAGACAATATGAAAAACAAATGGCCAAATTTGGTTTGAAATATGGAAGATTCATAGTATGTGTGTATTCAATATTGCTACTATGCCTTTTCCACTCTCTATATTAGACCACTTTCTGCTACTATGACAAAATATCTGAGGCTGGACGCAGAACAAAGGAAAGCAGTTCATCTAGCTCAGTTTTGGAGACTGAAAGTCCAAGCAGCATAACACTAGGTTTAATGAAGGCCCCTTTGGCTGGTCAGTGACATCTTGGTGGCAGCATGTGTGAGAGGAAGACATCATATAGCCAAACAAGGTCCCAGAAAGCTGGGAGTGGCCAGGCTCGTTCTTTTTGTAAGAACTTACTTGCATGAAACTAACTGGGGTTCCATGAGACAGTACTTTTTAAAATTTTCTATTTTAAATTTTCATTTCATGAATTTATTCATGGGGGAGGGACACACCACAGTACACAGATAGAGGTCAGAGGGCAATTAGTAAGAACCAATGCTCTCTTTACACCATGTGGATCCTAGGAATCAAACTTAGGTTACCAGGTTTGGCAGCAGGTACTTTTACCACAGAGCCATCTTGCAGACCCTCCGTGAGAAATTACTTGATCCCTCCCAAAGATGATTCATCCAATGACCCAATAACTTTACTCTATAGATGCCACCTTTTAGAAGCCCAACACCTCTTACCAATTACACTGGTGGAGCCGGTTGAAACTGGTGGTGTCAACACAAGAAGGACAGACCATAGCACCTTATATCATATAAATGTATTTTATAGAAAGAAATCAAAATTTATATTCTGCTTAACACCTTTAATTTTTTTTGTTTGTTTTTTTTGTTTTTCGAGACAGGGTTTCTCTGTGTAGCTTTGGAGCCTATCCTGGCACTCGCTCTGGAAACCAGCCTGGCCTCGAACTCACAGAGATCCGCCTGCCTCTCCTCCTGAGTGTTGGGATTAAAGGCGTGTGCCACCACCGCCCGGCCCCTTTAATTTTTTTTAAGACTTATTTACTTATTTATTATGTATACAGTGTTCTGCCTGCAGCATATATCCCTGCAGTTCAGAAGAGGGCACCAGACTACATTACAGATGGTTGGGAGCCACCATATGGTTGCTAGGAATTGAACTCAGGACCTTTGGGAGAACGGGCAGTGCTCTTAACCCCTGAGCCATCTCTCCAGCCTCCCACCTTTAATATTTTTAACCCTTCCTATAAACTTACTAATACTGTATGGCTCCTGGTGTGATATCGCACATCTTCAATCCCAGCTCTTTAGAGGCAGAGGCAGCTACCCTTTGAGTTCAAGGCCAGCCTGGTCTATATAGTGGGTTCTGAGAGAGAGAGAGAGAGAGAGAGAGAGAGAGAGAGTCTCAAACAAACACTGCATTAAACACTGTTTTTATTTCCTGCTAAACTTTCCCTACTACAATTAAAAATTATAATTTTTAGTGGTATTGCTAGTTCCCCTCTAACATTCACAATTCTAGACTCCCTTTCCCTACTTCCTAGACACACAGTGGCCTTTACTAGGAATCCTAAGTAATGTATAAACCAAATCAATACCCCTGATTTTATTATTTTATTTTTTTATACAGGGTCTCACTGTGTAGCACTTGGTTGGCCCACAACTTGGTTGGCTAGAACTCAGAGACTTGTTTACCTCTCCTTCCCAAATACTGGGATTAAAGGCTTGTATTACCATGCCCAGTGTTGTTCCCCTTTGAGACAAGTCTGGTTGTGTAGTCTGTGTTGGCTACACAAGATCCTCCTGCTTCAACCTTGGAGAGATAGGCAAGTGTCATCATACTCAGCTGATCTTGTCCCATTTTGTTTTTCAAGTGGTTAAAATCCACTAGAATGTTAACTTAAATACTGAAAGGAAAACTAGTTATGATAATTACCAGCTGGACATTTCATTATTCTGTAATATATTTGTTTATGCTTTCAAACTACATCATGAGCTCTCTAAAGTAAGCTCCTCTTTTGCTTTATGACTAATGACCAATAAATCTTCTAATAAAATAGTTCCCACAAATTCCTCAGGGGCTGATTGCAATGACAGGCATATAGGTCCAAATACCCTTGAATGTAAGAAAACATGCCAGGAGATCCATGATTCAAAATAAATATCTGCATTTCTAGAAGATGTGAGATGATTTAATCATAATTCTGTTGAATGCAGTTTTATGGTGAAGTATTTTGCTAAATGCTAGAAAGGCAAGTATTGTAGGTAGCTACTGAAATATGTATTTACGAATATATCATTGGTAAAGAGCCAAGCAAAACAAAGTATGACTCATTGTAAACATTCTCCAACTGTCCTTGCATTATTATGGGGGCAGTTACTGGGTGGTTTTAATAATGTATATATAAAATGAATTGCTATTTATATTCTTCTCAAAGGCATTACAAAACTGTCAACTAGCAAAGGTCTTTGCATTCTAACAGATTAATGATCCTTTATTTTCCTGTCAATAGGTTGAGGAATTACTTTTAAGTAAATAGTCGTGGAAGATTTTACTACCTTTAGGGCAGAGCAAGCACTCCCGGTAAATGCCCCCCCCCTTGAAATATCTCAAATTTCAACCCTGAGTAAGATCACAAATGGAAGACGCTGTAGCCCACCTCAAAAGAGTGGTTGAACCGGAAAGAATCTTAGAAATCATGGGGATATCTTCATTTTACAGATGAGGCATAGCAAGTTTTACAAACTGTTTCAATCAGAGGAGGCTGATTGAAAAGGGAACACAAATGTCTTCATGGAATCCTAAACAAAATAAAAAACCTTTAACACCTGTGAAAGCTAGGCTTACCACACAAAAGTAAGAAAACTAATATACAAGCAAGCAAGGCAGTTCCCTTATTATCTCTGTGAATTAGTGTCAGACCCAGGAATGGAAGCCAAAATTTTCAGTGTTGGACTTTCTACAGATGTAGGCTGCACTCATCCGGAATGGATGCTGGTTGGGAGTAGGGGAAGCCATGTTTGGGAAGTTCCTTAATGGAGTTCTTTATTTCACAAGCAGAGTACTTACTGAGAGATGTGAAAATGCTTGCCTACAGGAGTTCAGTTGATCGGGTGATTTTCAAGAAACGAAAGAGTACATTACCAATTTCCTTACCTCGCTGTAAAATAAAGCACTCTTCCATCCCAGAAACTGTAAATACCCTTTAAATGCGATATGATCTCAAATATCCAAGGAATTCAGTTCCTGTAACGTCAGTCCTCTTTGTACAATCTTTCAGGTTCCTCAGTGGACATTTAGAATGAGACTATTTACTTGAGACCCTCTTTCTCCATTTAGAAAAGTATTTTCTCTTGTTATCATGCCGGAACGTTAAGTACCGATCAATGAAATAAAGGGAAAGTTGCAGACAAACCTCAATATTATCTTTTTTACATCAAAACACCAAAGATGACAAACTTTTAAAGGCAACTTCACCCTACAAACACACACACACACACACACACACACACACACACACACACACACACAGTTGTGTCGGTGACTCCGAATCTGCATTTAGTTGTTTTCCAGAACCTACTCCCAAGGGTCATGACCCAGTATTTTCTGATGACCACACTTGGTGCTGTCAGATGTTCAAACCAATTACCGCATGCATCTCTCTGTGAACCGTACCGAGGGAGCCCAGGCCACAACCCCGGCTGGACTTCTGCTTGCTGAGAACTAAAGATTTATCACAGACCAGGGAACCCCACTAGGCGTTTCTCCTGGCCCGAAAGAGGCTTGGTCAAGGCTGAAGAGGGGAAGCTAGGAGGAAGGTCGTTGAATAAGGGCGTGTGTGCGAAGTCGAGTTTCGGGAGAAGGCAGCGGTGGACCTAAAGGGACCCAAATGCCTAGAGGAGCAGATAGAGCTGGGGAAGACTAGGCGACCCTGGTTCGGACAGGGAAGGAAACAGAAAGGGAAAGGGGCAGGAATCCGCGCTAAAGAAAGAAGAAACTGCGGAGGAGGAAGTAGCCCCTGGAAGGGGAGGGGCGAAGGGGAAGCGAACACTGAGCGCTAGCACTTTCGAGAGCTCGTAGCTGGTGCCTCCCTACCTGAAGCGCTCCTGCCCTGCGGTGTCCCAGAGCTGCAGCTTGATCCTCTTGCCAGGCTCAATCTCCAGCAGGCGCGAGAAGAAGTCGACTCCAACCGTGGGGTCGCAGGCAGGGGAGCGCAGCCCTGGGAAGCGGCCCTGGGTGAAGCGGTGCAGGAGGCACGACTTGCCCACCGTAGAGTCCCCGATCACGATGAGGCGGAACTGGTAGATCCAGATAGTCTCCATGGCCTATGTGCCCCGCGCGTTCAGGGGCAAGTTCTGCCACGGGAACTGTCCCTTCAGCACCTCCGCGGTGCGCGCCCGCTGGCTTCCAGCATCTTCCTGCGGCGGCGGCCGCCGCCTGGTCGCCGCCCTCTGGGTAGGGAGGGGCGGGACCGCGGGCAGGGGGCGGGGACCTGTTCTGCCTGGGGTGGGGCTTGAGGATAAGGGCGGGGCCACAAGTTAGGGCGGGACGGCAGGTAGAAGTGTTTTCAAGAGCTGGAGGAGGGGATCTAACTTGCAGAGGCGTTGTCTCGGGCTGAGGGTGGGGCCCCAACCATAAGGGGAGGGAACTGACGTTCTGGGGACCGGTCCTCGAGCCTACGGGGCTGGGGGCTCTCGGACGAGGGGAGCGTGGCGAGAGCCTCCGCCTAGGATGTGGGGAAATGGGAGACCGCCAGACTACTGTAAGGCACTCTAGTCCAGCTCTTGCTGGAAGCGGCCCAGGAAGTGGGTGTGGCGAAAGGAGGTGACAGCAATAGTAACCAACGAAAATGTATTGGAGATCTAAACGCCAGAAAGTTCAGCCAATGGGAAGTGAGAGTCATTTTCTCTCACGCATCTCGGTGGGCCCCTCATAATAGGACTCTGATCTCGGAAGTAGGCAAGGCGCTAAGGTGTTTCTGTGTGTGGATTCGTGGTGTCCTGGTTTTCGGAAGACCTCAGTTAGCGACTCTCTGCTGAAGGAAACAAATTTGCAGACCTGGTTCTGGTTGTTTCTGTTTAGGACTGCCTGTTGCTTTTTGCCACAGCGTTTTCAGGATTAGACAAGTAAGAGAAACGTCCGGTTCTAGTCCTATGCTCGTGGGGCTCTCCAGCCCGGGAAAAAGGTGAAATGTTGAGACGCTCATACAAGTCATCATTATCCTCTGCCCAAAGCTGCTCTCCGCTTGCGTATGGCCAATCTACTAAATGAAACAGAACTTAACTTTTGGTGAGATCTTATTATGTTCTTATCCCTTCCCTCAGGTTTGATGATAGCTAATTCAAAAGTTCTCTTCTTGCTCAGTTGATACAGTTGTTTAGCAACATGAAACCCTGGGTCCAGCCCCCAGCTCCATATAAACCAGTGTGGTGGCCCACAGCTATAATGCCAGCACGTGGGCGCATGATGACCGAGTTATAGGCCGATTTAGCTTTTAAAGGTCAAATCAAAGTTCAACAGCTTTAAGGTGTGCATTTATTAAGCCAAAATTTGTGACTAGAAAGTTCTATAGCTCATTGGGCAATGGTTTTCCCCAACCATTTCGTTCTTTTCTTGCATATGTCTAACAATTGCTACTCATCCTTAATTCCTTTCCTGTTTTAGAGAAAGAAGCATCACTTTCAAAGAGGCATTCTTTTCTCTGCCATGCATCTTTAGGGGGATTTCACTCCCATTAATGGGTCTTTATTTTATGTGATGTGTATCTTGTCCCCCTTCTAGTGTTGTTTCTACTCCTCGGTCTACAAATGCGTTCGAGTATTCACAGTCTTAAAACTAATCAGAGCCCTCTCCATGATGCGCCTTCAGCTCTGCCCCCTCCATCATTCTCCCTTTCACGTATCCAAAGAGCAATCTATCCTCATTTCTCATTCACAAGGCCATCTTTAACAAGCCTTCATACACTTTGAGCCTCATACATTCATCACATAATTGCTTCAGATAAGTCCGCCTGAGACCCCCTAATTGTCAAACCCAGCTTCCCTTCCCCATCATCCTCACCTCTGACCCCACCATTCTCCCTGAACTCTGAGGACCCCTCCAATTAAGGGTAGCCACCTGACAGTTATGACCTCTGAGACATGAGGGCTTTTTTTTTAAGTATTTTTTTCTTTATGTGAGAGCATGGCAACTCTTTTGTGTGTATTTTTCTCCTTCTCCTCTTCTTCATGATATGGATGTTTTGTCTGCATTACAACTGTGCACCATTTGGGGGCTTGGTGCAGACAGAGCTGGGCGATGGTTGCACATGCCTTTAATTCCAGCACTCAGGAGGCAGAGGCAGGTGGATCTCTATGAGTTCAAGGCCAATCTGGTCTATAGAGTGAGTTCCAGGACAACAAGGGCTGTTACACAGAGTAACCCTGTCTCACTGCACCCCCTAAACAAACAAACAAAAAAGAAGAGTGCAACAGGTTTCAAGCTGAAATGTGGGTGCTGGGTATTGAACCTAGGTCCTCTGGAAAAGGAGCCAGTGCTTTGAACCACTGAGCCATCTCCATGGCTGCTATTCTTTCAATCTTCTTTCCTTTTTCTTCCTACCTGGAATATGTTATAACAATCATCTTGTGATTTTAAAAATGAAGCTCTAGATGCTAAAGATGGTAGTGAGAAAGTGAGAAAGATACTTGTTCCCACGTGACTTTGTTGATCTGTGGTGCGAACTATGTAATAGACAAATAAATCAATACCCATTAAACTATTGGTGAATGACCTCCTTTTCCTTCCCTTTTAAAAAAATCTCTCTGTTAGGCATCCCTGCCTGTCCTAGAACTTACTATGTAGATCAGAATGGCCTTGAACTCAAAGAAATCTACCTGCCTTGTCATCCAAGTGCTGGGTCTAAAGGCTTGTGTCACCATACCCAGCCTGGCTGAGATGGGGGATGTCCTTCTATATATATGTTTCTCTTATTGGTTGATGAATAAAACACTGTTTGGCCAATAGAGGCAGGAAGATAGGTGGGACTAAGAGTCAAATTCTGGGAAAGGTAGGCAGAGAGAGACCTCGAGGAGACACCATGTAGAGACCAGGAAGATAGGACATGCCAGACATTCTCTGATAAGATAAGGCAAAGTAGAAATACATAAATTAGTAGTTATGAGTTAATAATCAAGAGAGAAGCGGGGCATTGGTGGCGCACGCCTTTAATCCCAGCACTCAGGAGGCAGAGACAGGTGGAGTTCTGTGAGTTCCAGGTCACCCTGGTCTACAGAGTAAATTCCAGGACAGGCTTCAAAGGTACAGAGAAACCCTGTTTCACAAATCCAAAACAAACAAACAAACAAAAACAAAAAAACAAACTCCAGAGGATGATAAAAATAATATACTAATACCAAAGATAAAGCATATGGAGTTGGTTTACTTTTCTTCTTCCTCCTTCTCCTCCTCCTCCTCCTCCTCCTCCTCCTCCTCCTCCTCCTCCTCCTCCTCTCCTCTTACTGCTGCTCCTTGTTCTTCTTCCAGCAGAATCCACAGGTAGGAATGCTGCTGGCATCTGAAAGGCATTAGTCTATAGCTGCTGTAGCATTCCTATTAGGTGTCTCCACACATAACAGACTGATTTCTGTTTCTCTATAAAATAATTTAGTTGGTTTGGTCCAGAACAGGTGTTCATACATGCTATAACTGGACCTTGGATGAACCTCAGAACTCCACATATTAAAGTTTTGGTCCTCATTTTAGCATTGCTGGGAGGTGATAGAAAAGTCTTTAGGTTACCAGAGGACATGACTTCCAAGACAGTTGTGGTTATGGTGAAGCAAGGGAGATGGCTCAGTGGGTAAGTGCTTGTTGCTTGAATAAGGACTTTGGTTCTCCATATGGTTATGACAGCATATACCTGTAACACAAATGTGGGTGAAACTAAGGGTGGGGTGTGTGTGTGTGTGTGTGTGTGTGTGTGTGTGTGTGTGTGTGTGTGTGCTGGGTTGTTGGAAACAGTCCTTGTGTTATTACATCTGCAACCTAGCCAGGAGAGGCTGACTGATACAAGACATGCTGTTCTTTCCATTATATATATTTTACATTTATTTAATTTTATGAGTATGATTGTTTTGCCTTTGTTTATGTATGGCACCATGTACATGTCAGGCTCACAGAGGTCAGAAAAGGGTGTCAGATCCCCTGGGACTGAAGTTACTTATTTTGTGAGCCATCAAATGGGTGCTGAGAATCAAGTCTGGGTCCTCTACAAGAGCAACAAGTGCTCTTAGCCACTGAGTCAACTCTCCAGCCTCATGTTGTAGTTTTTATTTCAAGACACTTACTGGTTTCTTTATTATTTTGTGGGTATGTGCATGCCAGGAGGCTGTTCTCTCCTGTGGGATCTGGGAATTGAATTCAGGTGCTCAGATTTATATGGCAAATCTTTACCCATTGAGCCATCCCATCAGCCCTCGGTATCGTTTCCTCTTTGAAATATTTTCTAGAGGCTTTTTATACATTAAAGTACATGGATTAACTTGGTCATGAATTTGCTGTCAAAACTGGAACTTTCTGCAGTGGTTCCCACTGAGAATCTGGAGAGAGGCCATTGAGGGATCTGTGTGAAGTGATTGTAACCTCTTGTTTCTTATAGAGACATTAAACTAGAACCAAAACTCTGATTTGAACTGGTTCTGGATCTCATCTAACTACCTAGCATTTGACAGAGAGCTTGTTAGAGTTTACAACATATAGGAAACAAAAATAATTTCACAAAATTAAAGTCAGATTTGAATATGTGTTCATGTTCTTTGCAATATTCTGAAAACTGTAATTGTTTTCTGAAGAATTTCTTTTCTCTCTTTCTCTTAAAAATTATTTATTAAGCCTGATGCACAAACTAACTTAGTAGAGCCTATTCTATATGGAGAGATACCTTGCCCAGCCTAGACACAGAGGTGTGGGGGTGGAGAGGTGACTTGATCCTGCCTCAACTAGATGATGGGACAGACTTAGTAGACTTCCTAGGGGAGGCCTTACCCTTTCCGTGGAGCAGATGGGAGGAGGGGGGAGTGGAGGAAGTGGGAGGAGAGGAGGGAGGGAGAACTGGGATTGGAATGTAAAAAATAAATTAATAATAAAAATTCGACTATATAAAAATTATTTATTAAGCTTGGTAGTGGTGTGCATGCCTTTAATCCCAGCACTCAGGAGGCAGAAGTAGGTGGATCTCTGAGTTCACGGCCATCCTGGTCTGTAGAGAGAGTTTCAAGACAGAAAAACCCTGTCTCAATAAACCAATTTATTTATTTAGAGAAAAGCTTTCACTATGTTTCCCTGTTTGGCCTGGGACGTTGAAGATTAGGCTGACCTCTAACTAAGGGATCTCTGCCTCTGCAGCCTATGTGCTGGGATTAAAGGTATATGCTTCCACACCTGGCTTGAATGAGATTTACTAATTCAAAAGCAAATCAGAAAGTGAATGAGAAAATGCAAAAACTAGTTGAAAGGTTTTTCTAGCCAGTTTTGTTTTATTTTGTGATGTGCACTGAGGGGGCATCTGAATGGTGGGATTTCCTCTATTGACTCTTCTGTGCTTAAATATTAAAACTAATTTGTAGCCCATATCTAGAATCTAAACAATTGGAAGGCTGAGGCAAGAGAATTAACACAAATGCCAGGTTAGTCTAAACTACATGGCAAAACCATGGCCCCGCCAAACAATAGGTAAACAAAAAATTAAAATCCTTCAGCCATTGCATTGTGAAGGCCTCTGTCACCTCTCAGTTGGGATAATGTTCAACTTTACTCCAACCTCCAGTCTTTTCTATTATTGTTTACTTGTTTATTTTATAACAGGGTTTCTTTGGGTAGCCCTGGTTGTTGTGGAACTTGCTCAGTAGACCAGGCTGGCCTCAAACTCAGGGATCCATCTGTTGAGATTAAAGGTGTGTGCCACTATGCCCAGCCCCATTGCCAATCTAATGTGGCCCTATAACCATCTTCTGAACACATATGGGGAGGGGGAAATGATGAATTGGCAATTTAAATCTATAGCAATATTGGATAGATACCTTAAGTATATTGTATCATGAGTGGAGTAGAGTCTCCGGATGAGTACCATACTGACTTGTAGGCAGGAGAAGTTACAGCTCATTTCCATGCCTGCAGCAGTAAACTAAGAGTATCTTGCTTTCTCCAAGAGAAAGACTTGATACAAATGCGAACCAACATGTAAGAGCAATTTCAATGGCTGTACATGCCAACAAACACCTCACCTTGTTCATACATGTGACTGACTCTTGGTGCTTTGATGGGAACTGTATGTGGGAGTGGCTGCTGAACCTTCCTCCCTCCCATTAGCTATCTTTCTGGAATGCCACTGCTTTGAGTTTTAAGTTTTCCAAACAATTTTTAAAATATTTATTTATTTATTAAGATTTATTTTTATTTTATGTGCATTGGTATCTCCTCTGCCTACGTGAGGGTGTTGGAACTAGAATTATAGACAGTTGTGAGCTGCCATGTAGGTGTTGAGAATTGAACCTGGGTCTTCTGGAAGAGCAGCCAGTGCTCTTAACTGCTAAGCCATCTCTTCAGCCCAGAGCTTTTCAATTAATTTTTAAGGCTATGGTATAACTAAAGAGTTTCATAATAGTGTCTTCATGGCTCCCCTCTAGCTGGTTCTCCCGCCCCCTTCCATTAGTGTCCCTTTGTGTGTTCTTATTATATGAATTCTATTACTCTATTTTCCACCTCCTTTAAGATCTCTCCTTCTCTCTCATGATCCCCTTTCTAGTTTTATATCATACACACACACACACACACACACACACACACACACACACACACACACACAAATCTAGGTTCCACATATAAGAGAAATTTTGTACCTGGTTTATTTTATTTAGTACTTTCCAGATCATTTTTTTTTCTTGCAATTGTCATGACTTCATTGTTCTTTCTGTGTAAAATTCCATTGTGTATGTGTATCACATTTACTCTATCCATTCATCTGTTGATGGGTATGTAGGCTGGTTCTATTTTCTGGCTATTGTGTCATTAACTTGGATGTACAAGTATCTCTATTGTATGCTTTAGAGTCCTTTGGATGTGTGGTGGATCATTTTTTTTTGTCAACTTAACACAAACTAAAGTCATCAGAGAGGAAGGAACCTCAACTGAAAAACTATCTCCATAAGACCTGGCTGCAGAGACTGGAGAGATGGCTTAGTGTTAAGAGGACTGGCTGCTCTTCCAGAGGTCCTGAGTTCATTTTTCAGCACACACAAATGGTGGTTCACAATTGTCTATAACTGTAGTCTCAGGGGATCTGATGCCCTCTTCTGGTGTGCGTGCGTGTGTGTGTGTGTGTGTGTGTGTGTGTGTGTGTGTGTGTGTGTGTGTGTGGTATAAATAAATATGAATTAAAAAATCTGGCTGCAGGCAAGACTGTAGAGCATTTTCTTAGCTAGTGATTGATATGGAAGGGCCCAGCCCATTGTAGGTAGGGACACTTCTAGGCTATAAGAAAGCAGGCTAAGCAAGCCATGGAGTGTAACAGGCTTTCTTGGACTGCCAGTCCCCAAATCATGACACAGAGACTTATTATTAATTATGAATGCTCAGCCTTAGATTTAGGCTGGTTTCTAGCTAGTTTTTTTCCCTCTAACTTAAATTAACTATTTCTATTAATCTATGTGCTGCCCTGAGGCTCATTTACCTCATCTACACACTGTCCACCATGCTTTCCTGCTTCCTCCATGTCTGGCTGGCTCACCTCCAGCTGGATGGCTGTGGGCTGGTTGGCTGGCTCCCCTTTTCTCTCTGCCCACCAATGTGCCCCTCCCTCCTCTGCCTAGCTATTGGCCATTCAGCTCTTTTCTTCCTTCCTTCCTTCCTTCCTTCCTTCCTTCCTTCCTTCCTTCCTTCCTTTCTTTCTTTCTTTCTTTCTTTCTTTCTTTCTTTCTTTCCTTCTTCCTTGTTATTTTTTCCGAGGCAAGATTTCTCTGTGTAACAGTCCTGGCTGTCCTAGAACTCAATTTGTAGACATTGCTGGGCTCAAACTCACAGAGATCTACCTGCCTCTGCCTCCCAAGTGCTGGGATTAAAGGCATGCGCAACCACTGCCAGGTGGCCATTCAGTTTTTTTTTTCCCCAGCTTTTTATTAGACCAATTAGGTGGCATAGGCAGGCAAGGTGAAAGACCAACACATCTTTACATAGTTAAACAAATGCAGCATAAACAAAAGCAACACATCTTTACATAGTTAAACAACTATTCTACAACACAAACAAATGTAACACATTATTTTTCAAGACAGAGTTTCTCTGTGTAGCTTTGGAGCCTATCCTGTCACTCACTCTGTAGGTCAGGCTGGCCTCAAACTCACAGAGATCTGACTGCCTCTGCTTCCTGAGTGCTGTGATTAAAGGCATGCACCATCAACGCCTGGCATGTAACACATCTTTACTTAGTTAAACAAATATTCTATTCCCCAACAATGAGGAGCAAGCCAGTAAGCAGCACTCCTCCACGGCCTCTGCAACAGCTCCTATCTCCAGGTTTGTAGGGGAAACCTTAAATACGCCTGCGAAGGTGTGGTCAGGGTGATGTAGGGAAGGTTTAAGAGTGAGGGTCACACATGTGGAAGGTCCCTTCATCTTCAGCTTGCTGTACTTATTGCTGCCCTGCCGGCTGGCTAGGTCTCTCTGTAAGTAAGGCTTTTTCCTAATAAATACCCTTATATTTTACTTGACTCAGTATTGGTAAATTCCCACATTATTCTGGTGTCAGAAGTGGGATCTTGCAAACCTAGGCCCCGTTTGGGAGTGCCCTCGGGTCCCACCGGGACAGGGACAGCGGACTAGCTGGTTTGGGAAAGGCCCCTCTCTCCACAGGTGCTCCTGGCTCTGCAGCCCACCGGCTGAGCGACATAAGACCCGCTCAGAACAGTCGGCCTAGCTGAGAGAGTTCTACAGACTTCCCCACGGTTTTACTGCTGCAGTTTCTAGCTCCAAGAGCACGGGACTGGTCCAGACCGCAGCCTGCCCTCACCTGGAAGCCCCTTGCCCTTACTCGCCCCAAGGCCTGTGCAGGCCCCGAGTCAAGTCAACCCTGGCTTTCAGCAGGATCCTCGGCTTCTCCTGTCCTCCAGGTTCTTGCCTTGAGTTCCAACCCTGACTGCCCTCAATGGTGGACTGTGATATGGAAGAGTAAGCAAACCCAACTCTCTCTTCTCCAAGTTGATTTTGGTCATATTGTTTCATCACAATAATGGAAGCCCTGACCAAGACAGGGTATACACCCAAGAGTGACAGAACTTGGTCTTGGTCATATTGTAGTTTCTTCAGCTTTTTTTGAGGATTCTTCACGCTGTTATCCTCTGATCCCTTGTGTCCATCGCTAACCTTGAATTAAAAAATAAATAAAAAACTAGACTTTGTGTGTTTATTTTTAAAGTTGTGTGTGGTCTTGTGGGAGGATTACTTTTCTCCCACCAGGTATGTCCCAGGGACTAAACTCAGGCCTCAGACTTTTACTTACTGAATTATCTCACTGGTCCTTGCTCCTGGAATTTAAATAGTAGGTGTGACTATAAATATGGACCTTAATGCTTGTGTAGAATAAGGAAGAAAGAGACATAAAGCGAGCCTTGGTGGAATGAAGGTGGGTCAATAAGCAGATGTACTTGTCCCTTTTTGTAGGTCAGTGCCATTCTACCTGAGTGTACGTTAGCAACACCAGCTGAGGAGAGAATGAGGCCCAGCTTTCATCTAGTTTGGTCCTTCTTAGGGACATCTCTGAGCATAAACTAGGGGAATAAACTATTCCATCACATATCTTACTTGGACAAAGATTATGAATTAAATGCTATCTCAATGCCAGGAGAGTAGTTAAAGGTAGAGCCATAAAATTGAATAGTCTCTTTGGCTTGAGATAGATGACCTCTCTCAAAGAGGAAAATGTCTTAGAAGGGGTGGAGCACAGCCTTAAAGAGGAAAAATACATCACTCCAGGGTGTCCAACGGGATGAAATAGTCTTTCAGATTCCCGAAGACGTATACAATGGAGCCTAACTTTAGTAACTTCACCCAGGGCAATTTTAAGTCATGTATAACTAAATGCATATTCCAGCCGTTCAAAATGAGATACATGTAGCTAACCCAACCAGCAAACATGCAGAAGTTTATAACTGGTAAGAAAATTAAACTTTAGTCTAGTAAGGCTATATTTTATATATTTTATATTTTATATAATATGTTTAATTTTTAGAAAATTTCATGCAACATATCTTGATCATATTCACTCCTCACTCCCCTCTGGTTCCTCTCAGATCCACCCCTATCCTCTACCTCTTTGTGTCCTTTCTCTTTTAGTTGTTATTATTATTATTATTATTATTATTATTATTTTGGACGGCACTGTCAGAGCAGTTGTCTTGGTCCTCTGGCTCTTCTACAATGTTCCCTGAGCCTTAAGTGTAGGGATTGAATTGTAAATGTATTAATTAGTGCAGGCATCCCAAGGTTCCAAAGTAAAAATATTTAAACAGATATCTTTTATTTTATTTTTTTTAAAGAATCTATTTATTTATTTACTATGTATACAACATTCTGCTTCCATGTATATCTGCACACCAAAAGAGGGCACCAGATCTCATAACGGATGGTTGTGAGCCACCATGTGGTTGCTGGGAATTGAACTCAGGACCTCTGGAAGAGCAGTAAGGGCTCCTAACCTCTGAGCCATCTCTCCAGCCCAACAAATATCTTTTAGATGTAATTGTTTATTTTTGGTTTTTTGAGACAGGGTTTCTGTGTGTAGCAGCCCTGGATGTCCTGGAATTTGCCCTGTACAGCAGGCTGGCCTCAAACTCACAGTGATCTGCCTGCCTCTGCCTCCCGAGTTCTGGGATTAAGGGCTTGTGCCACCATGCCCAGCTCATACTTACATTCAAGTTAGGCGGTGGTGGCAGCATGCCTTTAATCCCAGCACTTGGGAGGCAGAGGCAGGTGGATCTCTGCGGATTCAAGGTTAGCCTGGTCTACAGAGTGAGTTCCAGGTCAGCCTCCAAAGCCACAGAGAACCCCTGTCTCGAAATCCCCTCCCCCCCAAAAAAGAAGGAAATGACTTATATTCTTATTTTATGTGTGTGAATGCTCTGCATGTTTATCTCTGCAGTGCATGTACGCGGTGCCCAGGGAAGCCAGAAGAGGGCACTGCCGAGTTATAGATGGTTGTTAGTCACTATGTGTCTACTGGGAATTGAGCCAGGGTCCTCTGGAAGAGCAGTTAGAGCTCCCCTTTTTCTCCAGCAGCCGGAGCTCTTAGCCCCTGAATCGTCTTTCCAACCCTAGATGTGTTTCGTATTTAAAATAGAGGTTGGATTATGTGATGGCTATTCTTGGGTGTCAATTTGACAATATCTGTAATTAATTAAAACCCAAGATGCTGGAATACCTGTGAGGGATTTTTCTTCATTGGAACATTTTGAGGTAGGATAACCCACCCTAAATCGAGATCATCTGAGGTGGGAAGACCTACATTAAATGTGAGCCATGCCTTCTAGTGGCAGCCTATATAAAGTACATGGAAGAAGGAAGTTCTTGCTTTTGCCTGCTCACTCGCACTCTAAGTTCATTCCCTTAGAGCCAAACTTCTTTGGGATTCTGATGTAGACTGAAGACCAGCTACAGACATCCAGTCATGTGGACCAAACAATTGCTGGATTCTTGGACTTTCTCTTAGGAGATAGCTATTTGACAGACTAGCTGGTCCAAAGCCTGTAAGCCACTCTGATAAATCATAAAATCACAAAGCCGGTACCACTCTGATAAATCCTATTTATTTATGTGTATAAAATATATATAATCCTGTATATATAATATAACTATAATCCTGTTTATATATATGTGAAATAGAGCCTGTAAACTACTCTGATAAATCACACAACACACACACACACACACACACACACACACATCAAAGCCTGTAAACCACTGTTTATATAATATATATAATCCTGCTTATATGCATATAAAATAATCAAAGCCCATAAACCACTCTGAAAAATCATGTATATATGTTATATATAACCCTATATATAATAATCAAAACCTGTAAACCATTCTGATAAATCCTGTTTATATGTAATATATATAAATCCTGTTTATATATATGATAATCAAAGTCTGTAAACCACTCTGATAAATCATATATATATATATAGTCCTGTCTAAAATATATATGAAATAATTAAAGCCTGTAAACCACTCTGATAAATCCTATTTATATAATATATATAATCCTGTTTATATATAAAATAATCAAAGCCTATAAACAATTTTGGTAAATCCTATATATATATATATTTGATATAAATATGTACACACATTAATTCTATTAGCTCTGTTTCTCTAGAGAACTCTGACTGAAACAGAGTGTTTGGTAGCTAGGTAAGGGGTTAACAGATTTTCAGGACATGGTGACTGGACCTCTGTCTCATAAGCAAAAGCCTATAAAACTAAGGACTATGATCCACTGGCCAGAAGAATGGGACCCCAGTCATCTCCCTGTCACTGGAAGTAGACATGACATGACATCTGAACTTCTTGGAAGGTTGTTAATAAATAACTCTGCAAGCTCAGTTCCAGGATCCTTAAACTTTATGCTTACTCTATAGCAGAAGGCTTTCTACCTTTGAACCTTAACCTGCGGCTCCTATGAAGGAGACTTTCTGGTAAAGAACAAAGACTTACTATTGCCCATCTGTAAGAGTTAAATAAAATGGGTCTGGCAATCACCTGGGTAGGACAAAGTCCCTCAGGAAGAGCTTCTTGTTCTAGGCACTTAGAAATAGTACAAAGCCTGTCATCATTGATCATTGTGGTCTCTATGATGGTTAACTTTTTTTTTCTTTTTTTTGAGGCAGGATCTCATGTAACCCAGACTGGCCTTGAACTCAGTATGTAGTTAAGGATATCCTGTAACCTCCCCAAGTGCTGAGGTTACAGGCAGGCTTGCACCATCATGCCTGGCTATAATAGTTAATTTTCTTGGCTAACCTAATGGGGTTTAGAATGACCTCAGAGACAAACAAACCTGTGAGGAGGCTTCCTTAGAGGTTAAACTTAGGTGGGCAAACCCACCCTTTTGTAGGCAGTATCATTCCATGGGTTGGGGTCCCAGACTGAATATGAAGGAGGAAGTGGGGGCTGGAGAGATGACTCGGTGGTTAAGAATACAAGCTATCCTTGCAGAGGGCCTGAGTTTGGTCACCCATGTTGGGGGGCTGACCACCACCTGTAACTCTAGCTCTAGGGACTCAGACAGCCTCTTCTGGGCTCTGAGGATGCCTGCACTCATGTGCACAGACCCCACCCCACATAGACACATAATTATTAGAAACTTATAAGAATAAACATTTACAAAGGAGAAGAAAGTTAGTGCTACACCAGCAGCCGTCATGTCTGCTTCCTGATTGTGGACAAACTGTGACCTGCTGCTGTCTCATGTTCCGGCCATCATGCCTTCCCACCCTAAAGGAGTATCCTCTCAAACTCGAGCCAAAATAAGCCTGTTTCTCCTCACTGCTCACAGCAGTGAGAAATGTAACTAACATGGTTCCTTTAGCTCTTGTCCACTCTCACTCTTGAAAATTCTTTACATTTCCCTGTAATAAACCTTTTACACTAAGTTCTGTGTCTCCTCTGAAAATATTGACTTGAGATCACAAGGGCCAGTGAAATATCCCTGTGGCAAATGCAGTGATTGTAAAATCATATTAATAAGTTCATGTTTAAGAGCTTGCTTTTTAAAAAAAATTTTACTTATTTATTATGTATACAACATTCTGCTTCTTTATACATCTGCACACAGAAGAGGGCACTGGATCTCATTATGGATGGCTGTAAGCCACCATGTGGTTGCTGGGAATTGAACTCAGAACCTCTAGGAAGAACAGTTGGTGCTCTTAACCTCTGAGCCATCTCTCCAGCCCCTAAGAGTTTGCTTTTTAAAAGGTATTTATTTGAGCTGGGTAGTGGCAGCACATGTCTTCAATTCCAGCACTCGAGAGTCAGAGGCAGGCAGATGGCTGTGAGTTCAAGGCCAGCCCAGGCTACACAAAGAAACCTTGTCTTGAAAAAAAATAGATTTTTCTTTTAAAATATTTTTATTAATTAATTAATTAATTAATGTGTATCAGAGTTTTGTTTGCCTGCATGTAAGTGTACCACATTCATGAAGTATATTAAGTGGTCAGAAGGAGCATGGTGGAGTTTTGATGTCTGTGAGTAGCCATGTTGGGGCTGGAAACTGAACCCAGGTCCTGTGGTCCCTTTGGGAGAGCACTCAATGTTTTTAACTCCTGAGCCATCTTCCAGTCCAAAATGCTGCCGTCTTGCTGCTGCTGCTCTTGTTATTTTGTAGGCAGGAGCCTGTAACCCATTTATCCAGAGCCAGAATTATGCCATGAAGCCATGAAGGTATGTTTTTGAAAAACCCGGAGTGTTTTGTGATGTCAACAGACCTTCCATACCTGAGAGGGCCTCCCAAATAAAGCACACAGAAGCCCATTAGGTGACGAAAAAGTGCCCAGCTGCATGAGTAATCATAGAGACAAAATGTAAATCAATGATATGCAGTTTTTACCTATTACCCTGACGGTTTTGCTGAGGGTGGTGAACTTGGTGATTGATCACTCTCATTTTCCTTACCTCACTTTTCCTGACACTGGAAATTAAATAACTCAGAGCTTAAGGCATAAATCATTGCAGTAAGTTTCATGATCATTAAAGGAAGCTGTTTTGCTGGAACTTCTAAACTGTGATAGTAGAGGCAAATTTTACTCTAGTTCCAAACCTATGGTTTTACTCTACAAAGATGTTAAGAAATCAGTGTTGGGGGGTGGTGGGTGGGGATGCACGCCTTTAATCCCAGCACTCAGGAGGCAGAGGCAGGAGGATCTCTGTGAGTTTGAGGCCAGCCTGGTCTTACAGAGCTAGTTCAGTCCCCTGCCTCTGACAGAGATAAGTATTCAATACTTAATTGTGGATGAAGGGACAAGTGGAAGGCTGGTGGCCGGTACCTTAGAGTCACCCTTACTTAGGACAACTTCTGTAAGTAGTGTCTGGAGAAAGGTATGTAGACTTTTTATCTTTTTATGTTTTTTATTGATTCTTTGGGAATTTCACATCATGCATCCCAATCTCACCAATCTCCCAGTTCCTCCGCATCTGCCCCTCACCCTTGTCGTGTCCCCCCCAAAAAAAACTAAAAGAGAAATAATACAAATAAGATAAAGATAAAAAGAAATAATAATAAATAAATAAAATGCAAATAAGAATATCAATTTCAATTAAAAAACAAACAAGCCAACAAAAATAAACAAGCACACAAACAAAACAAAACAGCCAAGAAAAACAAAAACAAAAAACAAAACACTGTGCCTCCATCTTCTCTTCTTTCATCATGTATCATGCAGTATACCCTTTTATCCAAATAGCTTTCCTTGCAAGTGTTCACTGAATGATATGTTGTTGGTCAGGTTCAAGGACCATCAACACTGGACCCCATGCAGAAACTCCCTGGATATCCCCTGTTGCCCCAGTCATGTGGACCCTTCCACCATGGTTCTGCAGGTTCAGTCCCTTCATGTCTCTAGCATGTCATAGAGTGGGTAGATGTTGGGGTGTGTCAGCTCAAAGTCCTGGATGTGTATCTGGATGACTGTTGAATTGGTCAGTCTAGCTGCTGGGACCACTTCCCACAGGTGAGGGGTGGGGCCATCTTTCCCAAGTGTGTGTTTGGCAGGCAGCTCTCCTAAAGAGGTGTGGCCAGCTATCCCATGACAGGGTCTTCAGGGTCCATGACCCTAGGCCAGGTGCAGGATGGGTCAACTCTCCAGTGGGGAGGGCAACTTTCCCTGGACCAGTGGGGGGACAGAGCCAGCTCAGCGAAGCCCTCCTACTTCAGCATGGTCCTCAGGCACCTATATGGTCTCAGGTGTTGGGCCAGACCCCAGGCATCTGCACTGCCTTTGCTGGTAACCTGAGCTAGGTATGTAGACATCCTAACTAGGGTTTCCAGATGATTCCATTCAACTGTCCTTAATCAATCAATCAATCAATCAATCAATTAATTTTGAGAGGCTCTCACTACGTAGACCAGGCTGGCCTGGAACATAGAGATCTACCTGCCTCTGCCTTGGGATTAAAGCTGTGTGCCATTTTACCCAGCCACAAAGGCGGAAAATAGGGTGACTAAGAACATGGAGTTTGGGGCTGGAGAGATGGCTCAGTGGTTAAGAACACTAGCTGGTTTTGCAGAGGTACTGACTTCAATTCCCAGCAACTATATGGTCGCTCACAACCATCTGTAATAAGATATGGTGCCATCTTCTGGCATGCAGGGATACATGCAGACAGACCCTGTATACATAATAAATAAAGAAAATGAAAAGAAAAAAACCCAGAACATGGAATCTGTAGACACGCACCGTTTGGTATTTGGCCTCCAAATGCCAGTGATCTCATTTACTAGCTGTGCAATCTTTCCCCCTTTTCAAGTCTTAGAGAAGAAGCTGACTTTTAAAGCCACAAAACCAAAACTGTACTTTCCCATTTCTCCCTTCGTCAATCTTCCCCTTTGGACTATTATGGAGTCTGCTTTTGAAGAAAGGAGGCATCTCTTGTATTTGCATGGGTAAGAGCTGGAAAGAGCACAAGCAATTGTTGCATCCATGCTCCCAAAGCTTAAGGAAATTATTCTTTATTGTCTTGGTGTTTCCTCTAAATCTTAGGTCTACAGCACCCAAGAATGCTTTTGTTCTTGTTGATGCTAGACAGAAATGTAGATTTCTACTACTTCTCATTAATGCTTATGGGAAAATAAGACAGGACAGGAAGTATTTACATTTTTCTTCTGCCGCTTTTTATTTTTATTCGTTTAAAAGATTTGTGTGTGTGTGTGTGTGTGTGTGTGTGTGTGTGTGTGTGTGAGAGAGAGAGAGAGAGAGAGAGAGAGAGAGAGAGAGAGAGAGAGAGAGAGAGAGAGCATCTGTATGAATGTATGTACTCAAGTGTGTGCTTGTGCCTCTGTGTGCAAAGAGGCCAGAAGAGGGCACCAGGCATCCTTTTTGACCACTCTGCCTAACCCTTTGAGGCAGAATCTCTGTCTGGGGTTCACATCTCAGCCAGGAAACAATCAAGCCCAAGCAACTCTTGTATCTTGTATCTTTGTCTCCCTCAGAACTTGGGGTACAGTGTTTATTTGTAGGGGTTTCTGGCTTATTATGTCAGTTCTGGGATATGAGCTCTGATCCTCATGGTTGTAGAGCACTCTTAACCTTCGAGTCATCTCTTCAGGCTCTAGCTCTTATTTTTAACTTTGTCTGTTTCTTCTTTGTAACCTAAAAAGCTAAAAGTGATGCCGTTTCAGATTGTTTTATGTGTATGGGTGTCTTGCCTGCATATATGTTTTATGTGTATGGATGTTTTGCCTGCATATATGTTTATATTCCACATGTATGCCTGATGCCTGTGAAGAACAAAAAGAGGGCACTGGATTCCCGCAAACTGCAATTACAGATGGTTGTGAGCTGCCATATGTGTGCTGAGAATTCCAACCCAGGTCCTCTGGAAGAACAGCCACAGAGCCCTCTCTTCTGCCCTGAATAAGTATTTTATATGTCATATAGAAATTATCATTAACAGCTAAGGTTTAAATCTGAGAAATAACTTACAAAACATTTCCTAAATGGTCACTTTAACTGAGAATTTGTTGGGTTACTTTTGGCTCCCAAGTGTGTGAATGTGGATAACACTAGCCTAAAAGATGAAGTTAAGTGATTTAACTTTTGGCTTTGTTATTGCAACTTGGATACACACGGAGGCAGTACAATCTAAGGTTGAGTGTCAGTCTGACATCTAGAGGCAGGCTCTGTAGGCTAAATGTATGATGATGGTCACTGGCATAAACAAATAAATTTTAGTCTTTGTGTCTCCATATATAAGAGGATATTTTGTAAATTGATAAAATAAGACCTTGATTTACTATGAACAGATACTGAGACATCACTTCTAAGCAGATGTTTTTAAAACCTTGCTATACATTTCCATCAGGGTGACTCAGAGGCATCCCAGACACAAAGTCCAGCCAAGTCTAGGTTTGAAATGATCACTTATTAACCATGTGACACATTGGACAATTTATATAAGCTCTGTAACACAGTGTCTTTTTGTATAAAATGAGGATAATATTTGACATGTGATAAGTGCTTAATAGTGATGATGATTTAATGCTTTGTTTTTGATTAATTGATGTATGTATTTGTTTGGGGGGTGTTGAGACATGATCTTTTATGTAGCACAGACTGGCCTTGAACTCACAATAATCCTTCCTCAGCGTCCTAGTATTTTGGGGATCACAGCATAAGCCACCATATTGGCTCTTGTACTCTATCTTCTTTGGTGACTTCTATGTCCAGCTTACTTTGCTGTCCATAAGAATCCAAGGTCAGAATTTCATTCACCTTTGTATACAGCATTAATCAATCACATATATGCATGTCATCTTTTTAGCATTCTTTTGGGTTTAAGTTTGCCTAACTTCCAAATGTATTACTGTTTTACCATCCAGCCTCCCAGGTGCTTTTTTTTTGTTTTTGTTTTTGTTTTTGTTTTTCGAGACAGGGTTTCTCTGTATTGCTTGGGAGGTTGTCCTGGAACTTGCTCTGTAGACCACGCTGGCCTCGAACTCACAGAGATCCTTTTCCCTCTGCGTCTCCAGTGCTGGGATTAAAGACACCACCGCCTGGCCACCACCGCCTGGCCAAATCAAAAATTCCCAACATAATTATTACTTGAAATAACATAGAAATGGGCCAA
Organism: Cricetulus griseus; assembly: GCF_003668045.3. NCBI lineage: Eukaryota > Metazoa > Chordata > Mammalia > Rodentia > Cricetidae > Cricetulus > Cricetulus griseus. The sequence continues at coordinate 165,465,526 of NC_048597.1, forward strand.
TCCAACTAGAATTCAGAGACTCTGAGTGTGTTACGTGAATAATTAGAAGTTATCTATAAAAGTTTTTTGTTTGTTGGCTTGAAGCAGTGTCTTACTAAGAAGCTCAAGCTGGCTTAAACCTTGGCAATTCTCCTGCTTCACCTTCCCAAATGCTGGGATTGCAGATATTGGCCTCCATGCTGGGCCATATACTATACTTGAATGCTTGGCTCTGGCTGATCTCACAGTTCTAAAACAATTAAATACAGGAATTCAATTAACAAATCAATGAAAAACATTTTATTTTAATTTTGGTTTTGGGTTTTTGAGACAGGGATTCTCTATGTAGTCTTGGCTGTCCTGGAAATCACTTGGTAGACCATGGTGGTCTCAAACTTGAAGATCTGCCTGCTTCTGCCTCCCAAGTGGATTAGGGTGCTTGCTGCCTAGCTGACAGCCTAACTTAGATCCCTGGGACCACGAGGTGGAAGGAGAGAACAGACTTCTGCAAGTTGTCCTCTGAATGCCTCACAAATGAATAATTGTAAAAACAAAAAGTAAAAAACAAAAAAAGCTTTTGTTTTCTTGAATAATATCAAGGGACAGATTCTAAAATAATAGATTGTCATCATTCATATCACTTACTTCTGTCTCCTACCTTGACATCCTTTAAATGTTTTGGCCTCCAAAATGGACTTTCTTATTCCTCTCATGATGCATTAAGGGAATTTTCTAGGGCTGGTTCTGGTCTATTTACATTCTTTAGGGGACATAATAATTTCATTGTTTTAGCCACCCTTTCTAGGTAGATTATTTAGCTTTTTTGTTGTTGTGACAAGTTATTTGATATAAATTTAAAGAATGAAAGGTTATTTCTGGCTCAGGTTTCAGAGACTTTGGTTTACCGCTGGCTGGCTGTGTTGTTTCTGCACCACAGTGAGGCTGAGTGTTATCAAGGGAAGGGTCACAGAGTAAGGATGCTTACCTGATGGTGACCCAGACACAGAGTGCACTGCTTCTAGTTTTCCACCACCTCCCAATAATGTGACCAGATTACAAATCCATCAAGGGATTTAGATTAATCCATTGATTAGGTCAGAGGCCCCAGGTCCCCAAAAGTTCCTCAAATCCCATCAGCTGACAATCAAACCTTTAATACACTGACCTTTTAGGGTACACTTAGTAGCTGAACTGTAACACTAAAAGGACCCCAGATCTTTCTCTTCAGTATTATCTTTTCTTTGCGTCATTAACAGTACCAGGCTTGACCCTCTTCAAACCTATCTGCTCTTTGAAATGCAGCATCCTTTAAATTGAAGTGGTTTTCCTTACAGGCTGACATGCCCCGACTCTCTCTGTGGATAGTCCATTTACTCAATACTCACAAAGTCTTCAGGAGAAATATACTATGTTCTCTTCTCTTGCCTGTTCTTCCTCTCTCCCTTCATCCCGTTCTCTGATCCATTTTGTAGATCTCAATATATATATATTCCAGACAGGGTTTCTCTGTGGCTTTGGAGCCTGGCCTGGAACTCGCTCTGTAGACCAGGCTGGCCTCCTACTCACAAGATCTGCCTGTCTCTGCCTCCCGAGTGTTGGGATTAAAGGCATGCACCACCAACGCCTGGCACATTCAGTATTCTTACCATAATAAAACAAAACCGCATCTTGAGGTTGTCTTCCATCTCTTTCTTCTCCTTGCCAAGCCTTGGGGCAGGTCCATAGATTGTGTGCATACTTCCTTTGTTTTGGTTTCTTCTTTGCACAAGTGGGCCCTGCTCACCACTGAAATTCCTTTTTCTACTTCTATTTCCATAGGATGGCATTCTTACTTTTTTACTGCTCAAAACAAGAACACAAAGTTTTGAACTACTGGTCACTGTCTGCAGAACGACATACAAATTCCTTGACTTGTAACTTGAGGCCCTTTGCAATCTGGCCCAGATCTTCTGTTCCCTACACTGATCCCTGACCTCTCAGCCAGAGGGTTTTGCTTAATCTTCAGTTAACAGACAATACCCTGCTCTTTACCTGGCTGGCAAAGTCTCTATTATTCACTGTTCAAGTACTAATCATAGTTTTATTTCTCAGGAAAAGGGGCTGAAGCTCTTTGAATGAGATGTCCTGCATATTGTCAGGCATCTGGATACTTGGGCCCTAACTGATAGCACTGGGGAGATTTAGAAAGTGTGGACTTTCTGGAGGAAGTATGTCACTGGGGTGGGCTTTGGTCACAGTATTTTGTCACAGCAATAAAAAAGTAACTAAGACAGGGCCTTTTCCACCTCCATCCCAGCCCAGGGTTCTGATCAAACCCACAGCTGTCTTACATAGTTCTAAATCCATGTGTTATTAACAGCCGTTGGTGTTTAATACTCTATTTTGTCAGTCAGCTTGTAATAGATATGCTTTAATGAATTTCAAATTTATTTTGTGTATGTCCAGTTTATAATTTTGTATTATATATATATGTGTGTGTGTGTGTGTGTGTGTGTGTGTGTGTGTGTGTGCAGGTTCACATGCCTGTACATGCATGTGTGAAGGCAGACAGACATGAATGGCAGCTATCCTCCTCAGGTTATTACCCCCCACCCTAATTTTTTTTTCTTTTTTTTTTTTTTGAGACAAGGTTTCTGTCTTAGAATTCACTCTGTAGACCAGGATGGTCTCAAATTCAGAGGTCCACGTCCCTCTGCCTTCCAAATGCTGGGATTAAAGGTGTAAACCACCACTGCCTGGCGTCTGACCTTACTTTCTGAGACAGGGTCTTTCACCAAATCTGGAGCTTACTGATTGACTAGACTGACTAGCCACTGAGCCACTGGGATTCTCCTACCTCTGCCACCCAGGGCTAGGATTATAGGCATACTCTGTGTTGCTTTTTGCATGGTTGCTGTGGATCTGAACATGGGCCCTCATGCTTCCTGGGAAAACTATATAGATTGAGCCATCTATCCAGTCTGAGCTCCTGACGTGGGTGCTGGGGACCAGACTCAGCTCCTTTCCAAGAGCAGCATGTGCTCTTAGCTACAAACCGTTTCTCCAGCCCAGAGATTTCTTGATACTAAGAACCCACACACTTATCTATTAATACATTTAATGGCCAGAGTGTAACTCAGCTTATACCTTATGTGCTTATACTAAGCACATAAGTGCTTAGTGTGTGCATAGCTCTGGGTTCAATCCACAACACCTATTTGGAAAAAGGAAAAAATTCCTGTACTAGTGTCTTCAGCCCATGAGTAGTATATTAAATTTAAATTTAGACATAAATCCTATGAAAATATGGCTACCACATTTGATTTGGGGTGCTTCCAGTTCATGCAAAACCCAAGTTTGATAAACAGCTTAAACAAAAGATTTATTTTCACTTTACATCCATGTTTTCCCCACATGTATGTATGTGTCCCATGTGCATGCTTGGTGCCTGTGGAGTTCAGAAGACAGCAATGGATCCCTTAGAACTGATGTTACAGATGACTGTGAGATACCACATGGATGCTGGGAATTGGACCTGGGTCCTCTGGAAGAGCAGTCAGTCCTCTTAACTACTGAGCCATCTCTTCAGCTCCTTTGTAAATGGCTTCTAAGTTCTAAGTTTGTTGATTTAAGTTTGCTTTCCAACCAATGTGTTTCTCTCTCTCTCTCTCTCTCTCTCTCTCTCTCTCTCTCTCTCTCTCTCTCTCTCTCTCTCTCTGTGTGTGTGTGTGTGTGTGTGTGTGTGTGTGTGTGTGTGTGTGTGTGTTCATGCACAAGCTTGTGGGAGTCTGAGAACAATTTGTTGGGGGAGTCAGTTCTCTGCTTCCACCATGTGGGTTCCAGAGACTGAACTCGGGTCCCTCACACTGAAGGGTGTGAGGTTCCTTCATCTCCTGAGCCATCTCACTGCTCACAATGTGTTTTTATGGACAGGGCAGTAAAGGTGACATTATTTAACACATATGAATTCAAAATTTAACTTTTTTTCTGATCTAAGAAGAAAACCAGTATATCAAAGTCTGAAAACAAAATACATTAGACCTCAGAATATTCTTAGCTGATTTATTTCAACAAGTGTTTAAATTATTTAGCCATTCTGAATTTATTTGGTTTTAATTATTTATAACAACGCATGGCAGTGCATTAGTAAACGTCTTGAAGAGTGTTTGGTAAAGGCGGGCACTAATATCACCATAGCCCTGCCATTTAATTTTTGCTGACAACTGGTCTCAGCTGATGAGGACAATTGTAAGGAACATGAAAGGATCCTTCGGATGTGATTGATACAGGATGACACTGCACTTGCCTTTGGAATTCTTTGTACTACTGTGTTTTTTTTTTCCCCCAGTACTTTTCAAGACTGTCGGTAGTGCAGTAAGTTCAAGTTTGTGACTTAAAATACCATCTTTAAGCACACTCTTGCGATGCATGCCCAAAGTTTTCAAGTACTCGCCTACAAACAGCAGCACTTTGGAACGATTCTCCAGTGCATCCCAAACCTTCAAACACCTTTTTTATTTTTCTCACTTGTGCTTGGAAAATTTTCAAAGCCCTTATTTTTATTTATTTATTTTTTCGAGACAGGGTTTCTCTGTGTAGCTTTGGAGCCTATCCTAGCACTTGCTCTGGAGACCAGGCTGGCCTCGAACTCACAGAGATCCACCTGTCTCTGCCTCCTGAGTTCTGGGATTAAAGGCGTGCACCACCAACGCCCGGCTGCCCTTATGTATTTGCATAGTGATGTAATAAAGTCCACTGCAGCTTTCAGCTATGCAACGACTCTAGGCCATTGAGACTAGCTTCCTCATTCATTTCCCCTTCTGATTTTCTCCCTATTTGACATTTTCAAATAGATGCTATTGAACATATCCTTCAGTGAGGAGCAGTTTAGCAAAGAAAGCTACATTAAGGCATTCCCAGAATTTGTTGGCCTCCAGAGGAAAACTAAAAATACATTCAATTTCTCTCAGGGTGGACAGCATCCAGCAGGAACGGCCACTCTAAGATGATGCATTGCTAATGAACACTGGGACCAAGATACAATTCTGAGGCTGGTTAAAAAAAAAAAAAAAAAAAACCCAGAAAGTTAAGTCTTTAATACACAGGGGGTTGAGGCAGGAGGACTGCTGTGACTTTGAGGGCAGCCTGGGCTACATAGTGAGACCTTTTCTCAAAAAAAACACACAAAAGAAATGTGAGAGACAGTGTATTTCATGACTATCAACATCCTGGTTATTGGGGATACAGATTTTTTCTGTGGACGGGGCTCCTGCATCTCACCTGTGTGCTCACAGACAGCTTGGCACTCATGTTCCCTCCCACCTTCTACTAGTGAGTATTCCTGCCTTCCAGAGGCCAGAGAGCTAAACGTTAGATTCCCCGTAGTGTTTTCTATGATTCCCAGTTTTCATCCTCCTTACATGGAGCAAGAGCTCTAAAATTAAGATGAGGGCACACATTAAAAGTGATTATCTTTCATATCTCTCAAGAGTTAAATTTTATGTACTATGTTTTAATTTTCCTTTTAGTTTTTAGAATTGGACATAGCATGGAGCAAGTGGACAGAGTTAAACAAATGTAACATAAAAGAATGGAACACATCCCCGCTGACATGCCCTCCCTGCCATGATGGGGCTCTCTTCAAAGTTCTGCATTTTAAATCTCAGGGCTGAACATCCTTGTCTCTTAGTCATTATAAACCAGTCCTTCTATTTACCTCAATCCCAATGCAAAGGCCGACCCAGTGGAATGCCCTCCTTGCATGGAGCCCTCGGACAGATGATGGCAACTTCTCCTGTTGCACCAGATGTTCTGTCATTAAATTCACACTGGTTGTAAAGAATGAGAAAAAATCCAGACAGAATGAGAGAATGCAGAATACTGTCCACACTTGGATAGTGTGTGATACAAGAAATCGTTCTCTGCTGTATGTCTGTCTTTGCACTGAGTGAACTGCAAGTTTTCAAATGACTGAAATCCTTGGGGGAAGTTTGGTAAAGTCTGTAAAGCCCTTCATATGGGGCTCTCAGGGTCCAATGCCAGTGTTTTGGAACCTATATACAGTCAGAAGACAAACTCAGAGCCATATGGTCTGTTAGCAGTGTGGCGGTAGATGGCATCTCTAGGCAAAACAAAACCCAGTAATTTTTTATTGAAGAGTATGGTGTCCAAAGTCTGACCACATGGCTAAACAATCAGAGGTTGACTTTGGCTTTGGTACCTTTGATGTCACTCAAAAGACTTATCAGACATGTCTGAGGAGGAACTGTCACGTCCATGACCAACCTCCAGTCTGTAACATGTCTCTTCAGAATTCCTCTTGACACACAACTGCCGAAGGTGCAGGCTCTTCAAACCCTTCATCTGCTGCACCTGCAAATGGCAGCAACCCTTTCAACATTATGGCAATGCTTAATTCTGCTTATCAACAACACAATCTAGAATCACCTGAGAAGAGACTCAATAAGGGAAAGGCTGACTCTCAATAAGGGATTGTTTTGACTGCTTTATTGGTACGGGAAGGCCTAGCCTGAAAGTGGACTGTACCAGTCTCTGGGTTTCTAGGTTCTGGATCTGAATTCACTGGATTCACAAGAACCTTTTCAGTCTTACCACAGAGGTTCCCTCGATTTCAGCATTGCTGAGTAGTTTACAATTTACTCAGTCTTCCAGGTCAGGCAGCCCACTAGCCAAGGCTTTTCCGTGCACCACCACCATACCCTAGAAAGCACACAGCAGATGCCACCTCCACCAGTCATCTATTGAACTCGGATCTCCTGTTACAGCACAGCACAGGTCTAGTAGGATCCCTTTAGCAGGGGAAGAAGGAGTAAATTAAAAAACTGGACCATGCCTCTGTCAGCCTCTTTCTATCCATTACAAGGGCAGCCGCCTACAAGGCCCCATGCTACTATGGCCAACAACACAACCCAGAGGAGGGGTCCTTGCATGGGCAACTGGGATTTTGCATGGCTCATTTTGTCTAGGCTGATAGCCAGAAAGTCCTGGCAGTGGTGGTGTATGTCTTTAATTCTAGCACGTGGGAGGCAGAGGCAGGCGGATCTTTGTGGGTTCAAAGCCAGCCTGGTCTGCAGGCTCCAAAGAGAACTGAGAAACCTGTCTCAAAAAACAAACAAACGAACAAAAAAGGAATTGCCATGTTCTAAATGTAATATAATTTCTTTTATGATGTACTCTTAGTATGCCAGGTATATATTACTTACTTTTCTATTGCTGTGATAACACCATGCCCAAGGCAACTTATAAAAGAAAGCATTTAGGTTTTATAGGCTTATGGTTTCAGAGGATTGGAGTCCATAATGGCCAAACAAAAGCATGGTGGAAAGGATAGCTGAGACCTCACACTTTGATCTGCAAGCAGAAGTCAGAGAGGGGACACTGGGAATGGTATGAGTCTTTTGAAACCTCAAAGCCCATGCCCAGTGACATGCCTCTTCCAGCAAGGTTGCGCTTCCTAATCCTTACCAAATAGTTTGAAGTATTCAAACATATGCTGGGGCCAGTCTCATTCAAACCACCACACAAAGAAATGCTTCAAAACCAGAATTATAGCTTTTACTTACCAGAAACTCAAAGGGGGTAAACATTGTATATAAATATTTAAGTAGTAGCCAGAATAACTTTTTAAATTAATTTTCTATGTGTATGAGCCCTTCTCCTTCATGTATGTAAGTGCACTGCATGTATGCCTGGTGCCCTTGGGGGCCAGAAGAGGGTATGGGATCTTCAGAAACTGGAGTTATGGATGGTTTTAAGATGCCATTGAGGGCTGGGTACCATACTCTGCTCCTCTGCAAGAGCAGCAATTGCTCAAACCACTGAGCTGTCTCTCCGGCCCCTAGAGAAACACTTGAAATGAGAAAATAGTAATTCAGAGAATATCTGTTTGGGTACTACATTATTTAATGATTGACATATGGTTAAAAAAATTAAGTATCTGAAATAATTTTTTTATTATATTTCTAATTATGTCTATGTGTGTTTATCTGCAAAGGCCACAAGAGGGCATCCTATCCCACAAAATTTGAGTCATAGGCATTAGTGAGCTGCCTTGACATGGATGCTGGGGCCAAAATTTGGATCTTCTGCAAGAACAGTATGTGTTCTTAGTTACTAGAGCATTTTCCAGCCCTCGAGTATCTGGTCAGAATAAAACATATGGTAGATAAGAGAGCTTAGGTGTCCTGTAAAATTATCCATGTGGGGCTGGAGAGATGGCTCAGCAGATAAGCGCTCTTCCAGAAGATCTGTGATTCAATTCCTAGCCCTCACATGGTGGCTAATAACCATATGTAACTCCAGTTCCGGAGTATCTGATTCCCTCTTCTGGCCTCTGCAGGCATTGCAGGCATGTGATGCACAGACATGCAGGCGGGTAAAACACCCATTCATATACATAAAATAAAAATGTATATTGTTGTGAGGTAAATCCTTCAGAGAACATATGGACTCAAAGCCAATAGAAAGTTTTTGTTCACCAGCTGGCGGGCTAACTGGGGAACTTACTCAAATCATGTAGCCACAAGTCTTACTGTTCTTGGCTTTTAGGCACAAAAGCCACATCCTGGCTGACACACTTCAATTAGCAAAAACAGTTAGCAGCAATAAGCAGAGTTATGGAAGCCAAAAAAAGCAAGGTTGGTACATTTAGGGACTTTCCCAGAACTATGAACTTGAACTATGATGGAGTAGATCTTTGTTCTTGTTTTGGCAGATTTTAGGGGTCTATGAGCTGGGCTCTTAGGTCACAATGGTGCCTTGGTACTTCCAGCATGGCATCAGTTTTGTGGAGGTCTGTTACAGAATATTTTTTAAATTACTTATGTAAGTTTTCATAGACAACGTCAATCAATCAAAGGATGATGGAATACTTGATAAGGACAAGATATAAAGAAATTTTTTGTTGTTGCTGTTGTTTTGATTTGTTTGCTTTTCACAAGTAGGGGATCTGCTTATGGAGAGGACATGGTGCTGTGTCCCTCATTATGGCCCCAGATTCTTCTCGGGTGTGTGGTAAACAGAGAAGCCACACCCCAGAGCAATGTCCTGGATAAAACAAAATTTCTTGATATTGTTTTATAACTGGTAAAAGAATAATCTAGAAAAAAATTGGGAATTGCTGGTCCATGGTTGACATTGAAGACCATTAGGTTAGACGATAAGGAGAAGCAGTGGCTGAACATAAAATCAAAAACCCTCTTCATGTGATTTTCTGTCTCTTTAAAAATTGTTTTATTACGTTCTTAGGTTATGCTTGCAAAGTATTGAGCCTCATCATGGCATCTTCTTCTGTGTGCACCATTAAACTCTTAGTTTTTCATGACTATTTTGTCTATGCCAGTTTTCTTCTCCTCCTCTCCCTCTTCCTCTTCTTCTTTTGGTTTTCAGAGACAGGGTTTGTCTGTGTAGCCCTGGCTGTCCTGGAACTTGCTCTATAGACCAGGCTGGCCTCGAGCTCAGAGATCCACCTGCCTCTGCTTCCTGAGTCCTGGGATTAAAGGTGTGCACCGCCATCACCTGGCCAGTTTTCTTTTTCTTGCTTCTTCACTGTTTATTTCAGAAGTTTTATGGCTTTAGGAAGAGGTGTTCAGGCCACATCTGGGAAAGAGGTGAAGAGAAGTCTTTTAGAACCGTGGGTGGGCAAGAAAGGGTGAAGTGTGGCTGGATGAAAGTGATGAATACGGAGAGGGAATTCACCCTCCTGTGTCTTTCCTCTTCACATAGTAAGATCATTTGGTCTTGACTACAAGTCTTTCTAATGTATTAAACAATAAATAATTTGAGGGTAAATCAAAATGCTTTACATTTTTGTCCCTTTTGCCACATGGCGTGGGTCCCTCAACATAGTAGGTGTTCTAAATATGTTTGTGGAGGGAAGAACTATTGGGTAAAAGTGAGCCTTGAATTCATGGCTTGAACATCACAGATTACATCTTCACCTGTAGCCTGCACTCTGTTTGCCCTGAACCAATATTGGGCTGATTGATTTTCGATTATTTTGTACTAAGCTAATTGTAAGGACGTGAGTCCTACAGAGTTGCCATTCAAGCACAGAGAGCTATTGATCCACTCTGCTGAATGACAGATAATTCCAACATTTCCAGTTGCTTGGTACCCTTCAAATCGAAGTTAGGTTGGCACTGATGAAGACTCTTGGAACTCTGGAGAAGATAAGGAAGCCTATCTGGGATGAAAGGGCTGCTTGTTTCTGGAAGCTTCAGTGATACTTACAACAAATGCACTTTATAGGCTGTTACAAATAAGACTCTTCAAAATAAGGCTCTGATAATGAGGTCCTTTAATGTAGATTTAGATGCAGATTATATTTAGAAAGTTCTTGTTAAATTTATAAAAAATAACATTATATAACACCTTGGTCCTAGATTAAAAGTCTAATTGGTTTTTAATTTTGTTATTAATTGACTAACTGACACAAAGCATAATAATAAACATATTAATGGGATACCATGTGATGTTTTGGTGTGGATGGTGAGGGCTCATCTTCTCTGCCAACTTGATTGGATTTGGAATCACCCAGGAGACACACTTCTGAGTGTATTCCCAGAGAGGTGTGGTCAAGGGAAACCCCAGCTTGACTGGGGCCTTGAACTTAATAAAAAGTGGTTTGGAAAGAAGGAAATGAACTGAATCCCAGCATTCATCTTCCTCTGTTTCCTGACTGTGGACACCACATGAACATCTGCCTTCATGCTCCCACAGCCATGCCTTTTTACCAGGATGGACAGCATCTCATCTTAAACCATGAGCCAAGGTAAATCCTTCCTGTAGATTGCTTCTATCTGTGCCACAGAAATGAGGAGTGACAAACACATATACTGCGCGATGTTTAAATTAGGTGAAACATTTATTTCCGCAAACATTTACCATTTATTTATGGTGAAACTTTCAAAGTACCTTCTTCTGGCTTTTATTCACTCGTGTTTATTGTTTTTGTAGTGCAGAGGTTAGCTGCAGTGGCTCATGCATGCCAGGCAAGCCTCCTTCTCTTGTGCTAAGTTCCCAGCACTCTTGTAGCTTTTAGACTTGTATAAACTTGTTCTTATCTGCGCTCACTTGTGTAAAAGCACATTAGGATTTCTTGGCCCTACCAAATTATACTTTTATACATATTTAGAACCTTTCCCCATTTCCTCTTTCATCACTACTTTGGAAACCTATACCACTCTGAATTTGTAGTGATCAACTCTTGATTTCAGAGGTAAGCAAGGTTGTGTGGAACCTGTCATTCTGTGCCTAGCTTATTTCACATAACATAATTGCCTCCAGGTCTACACCTGTTGCTGCAAATAGGAGGACTTTATTTTCTTTTCTAGTGCTAGTATTTGATTGTGTATATTCACCCCATTTCCTCTATCCATCGATCAGTTATGGATACGTAGATGACTTCCATTTCCTGGCTATTATGAATTGTGCTATAGTAACATGGAAGTATGAATGTCTCTTTGAAGTACTGATTATGTTTTTTCTGGATATTTCCTATAGAAGGGTCACTGGATCATTTAGTAGTCCTCTTTAACTTTGGAAGAACCTCTCTGGTATTTTCCATAATGATTGTGCATCTTTATTTCCAAGCAGGGTATGAAGGAGCCCCTTCATCTTCACCTCACTGGCAGTGGCTGTCTTTAGGTAAGCTATGCTTACCAGGGTGAGAGGGTATCTCACTGGGTTTTTATTTGCATTTCCCTGATGATTAGCAATATTGGCCATTTCTCATGTACTTGTTCCCGTTTGAATGTACCCTCTTGCAAAATGCCTGTTTAGATCGACTGCCAACTTTTAAATCGAATTACTTGGTTTCTTGGCTCTTGAGCTTTTGGAATGCATTATGTCATCTGGATTGTCAGATGTACGCTGCTTTGCAGATACTCTCTTGCATCTCATGGGCTGTCACTGAATGCTGTCGATTTTCTCTTGTGTTTTTGGCAGGAAATTTTTAGTTTGCTGTAATCCCATTTGTCTATTTTCTGTTTCTTCTGCTTGTTAAAAAAATCCTTCCCACTCCATTGTTCTGAAGTATTTCTCTTGTTATAGTTTCTCCTAGAAGTTTCTTATTTTCAGTTTTATGCTTAAATCTTTAAGGCATTTTTGAGTTGATCTTTGCAGCCTTCGAGAGATCGGGGTCTAAATTTCATGCTCCTCTCAGTGAATAACTGGTTTTCCTAAACCATTTACTAAAAGACTGCCCTTCCTACAGTGCATGCTCTTTTGGTGTTGTTTCTTACCATGTGGTCTCTGCAGACTGTGTTGTCATGGAACCCACTGTGTAGACTAGGTTAGCCTCACACTTGCTGAGATCCACCTGCCTCTGCAACCTGAGCACCTGGATTGCAGGCATGAGAAACCATGCCTGGCCTCCATACATGTCCTCAGCATCTTTGCTAAAATTTAGTTAGGTGAACATAGGTAGTTGTCATGTCTGTTCTAGGCTGAGGCAAGAACATCACATTCTCAAGGCTGTTCTGTGACAAACTTTTCTTGGGGATGGGCAACACACATCTGTTCAGCCCATAAAAGGAACACACAACAGACCAGAGTACACCGAACTCTAGCTTGGTTAACTAATAAATTTTTATTGGGACTACTAACAGGAATATGGGCTCTGGTTGCTGATGAAAAAGGAAGCTCCCACCTCGAAAGAATGAAAGAGATGGTTTATCCTGGAACCAAATATGAGTGATCAATGGCCCGGGGACACAGACTTAGGTCTCTCCAAAGACAGTGTTCCAATGGGGTAACAATTTCATGAACTAGTCATAGTAACAGAACAAAGAAAGCCACACATCAAGACACTTTTCAAATACATTGGTGGGTACAGCTAGTAGGTGGGTTGCAGCAAAGCAGAGAAGACAGCTATAGGCCTCAGATGTATTCTGACAGCACCCTTAGCCCTCTGATCCATGGACACCAAGGGGTCTGTCCATACATTCAGAGGATGCTTATCTGTTAGTCACAGGATGTTAGGTCTGAGACAGGGCTGGGCAAGGAATGGCTACTTAAGAGGCTAAAGCTAGCCCAAGATAAATCATAATTAGGCTGTGGAGCCACAGCATTCCAACCTCTCCACATCACTGATGGAATACCAATCAGTCAATGAGCCTCCGCTGACACAGCTCTTTCCCAGGAATTCTTGTTCACACATCCTCCTGTTGGCCAAGTATCACAGTTTGTGTATGAGACTGGCCAGTTTTGATTAATAAATCATGAATTCTATTGCCACTGGTGACTGTGCTGATATATCATTTATGATTTATTTAAGCTTGCCTGAGGTTTCAGAAAGCAAAGTCAGCCTCAAGCTATAGAGATCAGGGAGTGGTGGTCCACACACCTTTAATCCCAGGATTAAGAGGTAGATAGATGGATGTCTGTGAGTTCAAGGCCACCAAGGTCTACACAAGAGTGAAGAGTAACAGAGCACATGCCTTTGATCCCAGCATTAGGATTTTTACAAGACAGGAGCAAGGTCTCAGAGATTGCATTCATTCTCCAGCCACATTGAGGATAGAAAAACATTGAAGTCTCAGGATTCTCCAGTCACACTGAGGAGAGACAGCTTGGTGAGAGCTCATGGAGACAGGATTAACCCATTTAGTCTAAGGTAGCAGTAAGAGCTAATGGCTGGTTGCTTTGCTTTTCTGATCTTCAGCTTGAATCTCGAACTCCAATATCAGTCTCTAGGCCTTACTTTTGGTGCTACAGGTGACCAATACCTTTTGTACAATGTAGTTTATTTTCTGTATACGAGTGCTGTATCTGCATGCACACCTGCAGGCCAGAAGAGGGTATCAGATCCCATTATAGATGGTTGTGAGCCACCAGAAATTGAACTCAAGACCTCTGGAAGAGCAGCCAGTGCTCTTAACTGCTGAACTATCTCTCCAGCCCCCTTTTGTACAATTTGGTTAAAAGAGACAACCCCAAATCTCTGGGCATTCCATATAAGAGTCAATGACGTAGCGGTTACTCCTGGGTAGGCAGTAGTCTGGGTGTGCTGTGGGGCTTCCCAGGCCCTTCCAGGCCTGACAGTAGTATTACATCATCTGGTGTTTGAGTCCACCAAGTTGTTCCATGAATTCGAGATTAGGTGGCTGATAGATATGCTTAGGTCCTATACTGTGGTGCATCCAGTCACATGTACAGGGCAAATGATCAGCAGGGCAGGCTATGCTGCAACAAGAAACAAAGGCAGCTGTAATAGATTGACTATTATACCCAGAAATCTGTTGTCAGTTAACATCTTTAATATCAACAGCAACACAGCAATCTAATTGGTTGGACCCAGATAGACTCCTCTCCTTTTTCTTAGTAGGGAAACTTTTCATCTCTTAGTTGTGGTCATAAAATAGAGAAATCCCAACAAAGGGAATTCCCTTAGGCAGATTTAAATTAGGATTCTGTGAGTCCAAAACCTGGAACCTTTCTTTACTCAAATTATACTGAATTCTCTCTTGGAGGCAGTGAAAATTAAAATTTTCCAAACATGGTTTAAATAAGATGGGAGGTTTAGAAGCAAACAGGCATAACAAAGACACCATTAACAAAAGGGTATAACATGGGGATTGTAGAAAGGGAACCCTCTCTCACTGTTGGTGGGACTGCAAACTGGTGTATCCACTATGGAGTTCAGTATGGAGAATTCTCAAAAAGCTAAAAATAAATCTATCATATGACCGAGCTATACCACTCCTGGGCATATGCCCAAAGGACTTGACATCCCACTCCACAAATACTTGCTCAGTAGCCATGTTCATTGCTGCAGTGTTCACAATAGCTAGGAAATGTAAACAACCTACATGTCCTACAACCAATGAATGGGTAAGAGAATGTGGTACATACACACTATGGAATACTATTTAGCAGTAAAGAAAAACAAAATCATGAACTTTGCAGGTGAATGGATGGAACTAGAAAAGGTCATACTGAGTGAGGTAACCCAGACCTATAAATCAAACATGGCATGTTCTCTCTTATTGGAGGCTCCTGGCTCCCAATCTTCAGATGTGAGCACACGGCCTGTAGTTACTACAGAAGCCAGGAAAGTAAAATGGGACCACTGCCTGGATAGGGGTGTGGGGAGTAACAGAGAGAGGAACTAGCAGGTTACAAGGATTTGCTCAGGGAAATGTGAAGAGGTGGGACTCCTTGGGGAGTGAGAGGGGGGTAAATACAGAAGAAGGTGTGAAGAGTTAGGTGAGGGGAGAACGGTAGGATACAAATTATCTGGCAGGGAAAGGGGATCCTTAGAGAAGGGGAGAAGAAGGGGAGGAAGGTAAAAAAGGAGGAGGGAGGGAGGTAAAAACAATATGGATGTCTGAAAAAAAACGCAAATACTATTGACTATCTAAAAAAAGAAAAAGAAGCCTATAATGCATACATTCAGTGTATAAACACATACGTAGTTTTAATGAACTTTTCTCATCTGAGCTGAAAGTACCTCCCTCCAGGAGCCAAAGACTGGATGGATAGCAGCCAGTAATTCTGAGATTTGTTGATTATTTCAAATACGTTGGACAAAGGAAGTCATAAATCCACCTTCGCCACCACAAAGTCATGTACCACTCCAAATGCATAGCAACTGCCTGTATAAATGTTGGCTCTTTTGTCTCCTGCTAAATGGCACACTCTGGTTAAAGCTGTGAGTTCAGCATCTGAGCAGATTTATGTTATTGTTGTTTTTTTTGTTTTTTGTTTTTTGTTTTTTTTACTCTTTGGCACCCACCACCCAGCTCCCAAATAAATACATGGAGACTTATTCTTACTTATGAATGCCCGGTCTTAGCTTGGTTTGTTTCTAGCTAGTTTTTCTAACTTAAATTAACCCATTTCTCTTCTTCTACACTTTGCCTCTGGGCTGTTTACCTTTCTTTATTCTGTATGTCTTTCTTTCCTTCTCACTCCATGGATAGTTGTGTAGTTGGATGGTTGGCCCCTGGAGTCCTCCTCTTCCTTTCTTATTCCCAGTTCTTCTCATTCTTCTCTTAGATTTCTATTTAGTCTCTCTGCCTGGCAGCCCTGCCCATTTCTCTCTCTTGCCTAGCTATTGGCTGTTCAGCTCTTTATTAGACCAATCAGGTGTTTTAGACAGGCACTGTAGCACAGCTTCACAGAGTTAAACGCAAAATAAAGAACACAACACGTCTTTGCACCATTCAACAAATACTCCACAGCATAAACAAATGCAACACATCTTAAACTAACATTCCACAACAGATTTAATCCCAGGTGAATGAGCCACTCTCAGTTATATCAAGAGTGGAGGTAACTGCATGTCCTGTCTGAGAATGTCCGTGTTCCTCTTGTAGTAAATACGAACCGCCAGTAAACAAAATCAATTCTGCATTTTTGATAGCAGTTTCCAATAGGCCTTCTCAAAGTTTACGGGTAATTTGAGCACAGCCATGTTCAGCTTCCTCTTCTTATTCATATGGGATTGAGACAGCAGGGTCACAGCAGGGAAACACTGGGAGATGAAAACAGACTTCTCATAGGAAGTCAGGCTGCTCGCTGAGTAATGCTGGGTGTGATGGGGAATTAACAAGAGTTCTACAGAATGAGGCTCATAAATGGTAGAGAGGAGAGCTAAGGTGAGAGGAGCTTAGGCGGCTTCTGCTGTTTTAGTCCAGTAGCAGCAGAGGCAGACTCGGCACTCACACAGGGCGATGTCCTCTGGCTACTGAATCTAATTGCTGACTGAAGTACTATAGGGGTCTGAGTCTTTCCTCATGTTTCTGAGTCAGCCTGCCCAATACATTCATTCCCTGTTCATGAATGAACAGGAAGAAGGGAGGATAGATTGTAGTTTGGTTGTTGGGAGCTGTCTTTGGGTCTTAACTGCTGCCTGTTCCTCCAGGCCTAGTTATCTGGTATCTTTTTACTTTTCTTATGTGGTGACTGGGAAATTAAAGAGTAGTTTAGAATGCAGTTTCAATCATAGCTAATTAGTCCTAAAACTCGTCTTAATTGTTTGTTTTTTGGGAGGTAGATTTATGAGGTAGAAATATGGTCAGGATTTTTGAGCAATCTTGGCACATCACTGAACTTCCTGCTAGCAAAGTTGCATTTTTGTCTTTTGATACTTCATGGCCCTTTTTGGCTGCTTGCTTAATAAGAGGATCATAGGAGAGAGAACGCAATAGTAGGTCATCCACATATTGGGTTAAAGCAGGCTCATGAAAAGAATCGTACATGTTGCAAATCAAATTTAGGAATTTGAAAAAATACCTGGGGCTTTCAGTGTGTCCCTGTGGCATCGAAATCCAAGTACACTGTCATTTCTCCTGAGTGATTTATACCCAGCAAGGGGTGAGTACTAGGCACCCAGTTGATGGGGGAATGCCTTGCTTATTTATGGCCGGGAGGCCTTGCACAAATCTGCATTTTCTTCCCTTTGACTTCTTTGTGGGAACTATGGAGGTGTTTCAAGGACTGGTGTGGGGGTGTGTGTGGGGGCAATAAGCCCCTTTCTGGGTCTTCTTCGATAGGTTTGATTTCCAGTAGGGCTTCTTGCCTCATAGGGTGTTGTTTTATATTAGGCAAGGGTCTGCTCTTGCCTCAATTGGAGCAGGTGATTTCATTTGTCCTGTGTCTGTGGAGGACTTTGCCTGGTACTGAAGGAGGCTGTCAGTTTCCTCTGGTGGGGTTTTCTGACTCTCACAAGTGTCCAAAGGCAGTGTTGGTGGGGACTAGAGGTTCTCAGTGCCACTTAAATTTAAGATCCCTGCTCTTTGCTAGGAGATGAAGACATGAGCATTTTGAGTTTCTAAAAAGTCATCCTGACACATTAACGAGGGGTGGGGGGCACAATTCACCATTGGAAAATGTGATACAGTCTGGAGAGGTGGCTCGAGGTTTAGAGCACTGGCTGCTCTTCCAGGGAACCCATGTTCAATCAATTCCCATCACCCACATGGGGGCTCACACCTTCTATAACTCCAGTTTCAGGGCATCTGACGCCCTCTTCTAGACTATTTAGGCACTGCATGCAGGCAAAACATCCATATGCATAAAATAAAATAGGAATCTTATAGAATTTGTCTTAAAGCAATCATGGGTAGTTAGAAACTCCCACTATTTGACTTTTTGTTTGTTTGTTTGTTTTTCGAGACAGGGTTTCTCTGTAGCTTTGGAGGCGGTCCTGGAACTCACTCTGTAGAGTTGGTCTTGAACTCACAGAGATCCACCTGCCTCTGCCTCCCGAGTGCTGGGATTTGAGGCATGCGCCACCAACGCCTGCCCCACCATTTGAATTTTGTTTTACTTTGAGGAAGTATTCAGGCATGATATGATTTAACTCACACAGATTAGCCCAGGACCCACTGAAAGACCCCTGCCCCTTAGCCCTTTCTTTCTCAAGTTTGTCTCCTCTTCCTCCTGTCGGCGGCTTCCCCGATCCCCAACCCTGGCGGCTTCCACTTCCCCCGCCACCCGCCGCACGCCCAGCCCGAGAACGAGCACCAGGTGGGCCGGCACGAGAACAAACACCAAGTGAGCCGGCCTGGAGCCCTGCCCCTGAGCCCCCGCCCGATGAGAAACACTCCGTCCCAAGGTCTCCGCCCCCAAGGTCAGCCATCTGGACGCGGAGGGAGGGGGAATTGAGTCTGTTGTACCAGACACCAGACCTTGAGAATATGCTGATCTGGAATGGCTCTGTGTCTCATTTGAACCATCCAATAGAAATGATTCTGTATTTCGCCTCATTTGAAAGACTCTATGTTTCACCTCATTTGAATAACTCTGTACTTTGCCTCATTTGAATAACCCTGTATAGCGCCTCATATACATTGACCAATGGGAATAGCTCTGTACAATGCCTCATTAGAATTATCCAATAGAATCCCTGCTCCTAGCTTGTGCCTTTTTCCCTATATAAGGACCCCTTTCCCTTGGCTCGGCGCACTTGGCCTCACAGAAGCTAAGTCGCCCGGGTACCCGTATCTCCAATAAAGCCTCTTGTGGTTTTGCATCCAAGCTCGTGGTCTCGCTGATTCCTGGGTGCGGGTCTCCTTCTACGAAAGTACCTCTTCGGGGGGTCTTTCACCACGAGGGACTTTGTTTCCTCTTTTTTGTTGCTGTTTGTTTTTGGTTTGGTTTTTCAAGACAGGTTTCTCTGTGTAGCCCTGACTATCCTGGAACTTGCTGGATCATGCTGGCCTAGAACTCACAGAGATCTGCCTCCTGAGTGCTGGGATTAAAGGCGTGTGCCAACATTGCCTGGATGCCTTTGTTTCCTCTTGATTAGTAATTATTTCTTATTTTTTTCCCCAAAGTTTTATTAAGGGTAAAAAGAAAAAACTCTGAATTCTTTCAGAGCAGCTCAATTCTTGCCTGGTTTTCCTCTCAAGATCTCTCTTTGAGGCCGGCTGTCCTTCTTAGAAGAGCACCCACTTCAGTTTCATACAATCCCTTTGGAAGTGGTCCAGCTTCTCACAATAGTTACAGACACTATTTTCAAGAAGGAAGGAATTAGGATCTCTCAGTCTGGAAGCTTGACTGTTTTACCTGTAAGCATAGAGTTTGGCTAGAGATATCTTTCTCATTATGAAAAATGGTAAAAGTTGGTCTGCTATGGTTAAAAAAAGGCCTCGATGGGAAGTAAGGTACATGCTGAATTATTTCATTTGACAAAAGTGGCCACATCTTTTTTCTGCCCTTACGGAAATGTAGAATTTAGTAAGTTATCACTTATGAGCTTCCAAGTTCCCAGGGAAATTCCCCTGGTGCTATTTAAATGCTGTGTTTTGTTTGTTTTTGTTTTGTTTTACACCTGACACAGAAGTCAGGTATAGGCTCCCCGGGTCTTATCTTACATTGCTGTAGTTTGGCCCAGTCAAGAATTTGTGGAGATTATTTTGTTATCACACAGCAGAGGTGACTCCCGAATTCCTGGAAGGCATTTTTATCATCGGAGTCTATTTTATTAAAGTCCTTAAGGCAGTTTCTCCATTCTGCCAAGTGAAACCATTCCTTGCCTTGCTTCCTGAAGCCAATAATTGAACCAATTGATAAGAAAACTCAGGTTCATATGTCCATAAGGTGATTTGAATTCTTTAGAAAAACCTAGAAGGCCCCAATATATGGGTCAGGGAACCCCATAATCAAAGACTCTAGCTCACATTTTGTTCAGGGAGTATAAACAGTATATTATTCCTCCCTCCCCTTAAGTAATATCTTGAAAGGAGCCATAAGAATTTTTTTTTCTTTTGGTAGAGAAGTTTGTTCCTCTTGGGAACAGGAAAGTGGTAAAGGGGAAGGAACCTAGATTTCTTCAGAGAGAGGAGGTACAGGAAGAAGGGGACAGGTGGGAGCTGAGGGCCGGGATTCTTCAGCGTGTGTCTTTAGTTTGAACATGGTTTGTGACGTTTTTATTAACCTCCTGTTCTTCAGTGTCTGTCTTTAATTTTGAGAGTTTCTAAAAAGCCTCTTATTCATTGTCCCTACATTGTCTGCTTGCTCTTGGCTCAAGACACTCCAAAACCACTTTCTCAGCACAAAGACAATTTATTTGCTCCAGAGGGACAGAGGGCAGGGAATAAGAAACAAAGATAGAAGACAGATGATGAGGGAGAAGAGGAAGAGGATAAGGGAGAGGGGAAGGGGTATTTTGTCCCTGGGCACGGAAGGAGGGATCTTGACTACCTCTGGATAGAGAGGAGACAGACATGGCACATAGGCAAATGACAGTTTATAAAGGTAAAACAGGAAATCCCGTGATAAGATGTGTTTAATTTTACTTGGGAATGTTAATTAGGCCAGCCTAAAGGGGGCTTTTGATCACTGAACTTCAATACTTTGATAGCTGGACCTTGGTGGTCAGCCTCAGGAGGAGGAAGTGACCAAATAAGGGAAGAGACCTTGGTAGCTAGCTTTAGGAATGTAATCTAAGGTTTTTAGCAAGGCAGAGGGGATGGGGAGAAGGGCAAGGTCTGCCAGAGACATGCTTGCTGTGTTCAGGCTGGCTAAAGTCCTTTCATTCATTTTCTGTAAGCTATCAATTTTGTCATTTCTTCTCTTAAATGCTTCTATGTTTCAATTAAAGTATGTTGCCCATTTGTGACTTTTGTTTTATTGCCAGTTTTGGGCACAAAAATATTTCAATTTTGGAACAGCAAATGTTCCATGTTGGAGGAACTGTAAAGTTAAGCTATCTTTGGTTAGAGCTCCCCATTTTTCCAAATACTTGCAGGTTGAATGTCTGCAAGTATTACATATGAAGTTGCCTGGAGTACCAGATGGTGGTTTATCTTCTAACAATTCCTCCCTTTTGGAAGCCTTGTCAGATTTTTTCTTTCTCCTGAAAAGTTGCAAGCCTCTCTAGGGGACTTGTGTCTTGGAACACCTTTATATGCTGTTTTTGAGGTGGACTTTCTCAGCTTTCACCCGGAGACCTCTGTCTCCCACTGAGTCTCAGGGTTATCCAAGTGTTTATGGATATATAGGGTTAAGACACTGGGTGATCAAACCTTTATGTGTGGCTTCTCCAGGCAAGCTAATGACATTCCTTCTGACCCAGAAACAGGGCCTATTTGTTGGGTTCACAATGACATCATTGCACGTTGTGGGGAGTTCTTCCGAATATCTCCTCCCTGTTGGGTTGGAGGGAACAGTGGCTCTTAAGTTTTTTTAATTATCGGGTGCTCAAAAATTGTTTTTTAAGATTTATTTTTATTTTATACATATGAATATTTTGCTTGCATGTCTGTGCACCAGAAGTGTGCCTTGTGCCTGTAGAGGTCAGAAGAGTTACAGATGGCTGGGAACCTCCATGTAGTGGCTGGGGATTGCACCTGGGTCCTCTGCAAGAGTTACCAAGTGCTCTAACCACTGATTCATCAATCTCTCCAACCCCACTCAGAAAATGCTTAAAAGCAGCAAGGTTGCAATATGTGGGAGGAGCCACAGAAAAATGTAGACCTGTATACTTAAGGAGTATCAAGGGACAAAGGCCAGATAGGAAATAAACCAAGGGTTCCTAAGGTGAACAAAATCAAGATAAACTAGAACATGCCTTCAAAGATCTAAAAGGAAACAAACCAATCAGAAACTAAAATACTTCCGAAGCAAACACAGCTGGGTAGGTTAAAGCAAATGCCTTGAAGGCAAAGAAATAAAGTGTTCAAACACATATCCTAAAAAAAAAACTCTGAGGGTGGTGGTGGCCCATTTCTTTAATCCCAGTAGCACTCGTGAGGCAGAGGCAGTCGGATCTCTGTGAGTTCGAGACCAGCCTGGTCTACAAGAGCTAGTTCCAGGACAGCTTCCAAAGCCACAGAGAAACCCTGTCTCGAAAAACAAAACAAACAAACAAAAAAACAAAACAAAAACTCTGGTCAGAACAAATCAAGGTCTGAGCCCCAGGGGGAAAAAAAAAAAACTCACTGGTTTCTTTTCCTTTTCTTTTTTGAGATGGTCTCTCCTACATAGCCCTGGCTGTGCTCACTCTGTAGGCCAGTCTGGCCTTGAACTCTCAGAGATCTCCCTGCCTCTGCCTCCCAAGTACTGGTGAAGTAGAGACAGATGGCAAGCAACAAAGGACCCTGTCCTGATACCTGGGGCCAATCCAGTAGATTCCTTCAGTGAAAAGTGGACTATTCCCAGGCCCCACATTAGGCATCAAGAATTGATGAAAGAAACAGATCTCTCCTCAAAGGAATAAAAAAGATGGTTTATTCTGGATCCAAATATGAGTGACCAGTGCCCTGGGAAGACAAATTTAGGTCTCCCCAAACACAGTGTTTCAATATGGTAGCAATTTCATGAAGTAGTCATAGTAACAGAACAAAGAAAGCCATGCATCAAGACACTTTTCAATACATTGGTGGGTACAGCTGGTAGGTGGGTTACAGCAAAGCAAAGAAGACTGCTATGGGCCTCATATGTATTCTGACAGCACACTTAGCCCTCTGATTGGTGGACACTAAGAGGTCTGTCCATACATTCCAGAGGATGTTTACCTGTTAGCCACAGGATATTAGGTCTGAGACAGGGCTGGGCAAGGAATGACTGCTTAGGAATGGCTGCTTAGCCCAAGATAAATCATAATTAGGCTGTGGAGCTGCAGCATTCCAACCTCTCCACATCACTGATGGAGTACCAATCAGTCAATGAGCCTTTTTGGACGCAGCTGTTTCCTAGGGGTTACTTTATAGGAACAGAGGGGACTCAAAAGCAGCTGTATTACTGAAAAGCGCACCCTAATACCAGGGAAGACTCAGAAAGACTGCAACTTCAGAGCTGCCCTCTGCACAAGCTCAGGGTAGCTCAAAAGGTCCAGGAAATCCTTGGCAAGCTCAGTTGGTGAGTCTCCTTCTGCAGCAATGTTTACACGTTTTACAAAGCCCAGGTGAACCTTCAAGAATTTTTCAAAATTCCCCTTTCCCAGACATGTGACATTTTGTTTACATTTTGAGTTCCTTTTCTCTTCTGTAGAAAATTCTTCAACTAGGTGGAAACTGCTATACAACAAAGGCTAGCCCCAGCTACTTAGTGAGATCCTGGCGCCAAAGTAGAGAGGGGTGGCCATGTGTCTTAGTGGAAGCATGCTGCTTGAGGTTTTGCACTCAATTCCCAGCACCTTGACAACTACAAACATTCCGATTTAGAAAAAAGACTTTCTGGCGTTATTTTTTTTTTTTTTTTGTTAGGGGGCATTGACCATGTGCATTGACTTCCCTGGCACTTGCCTGGGGCTGAGCAGAATGGCTGCCAAGCAAGCAGACCAACTGCCTTGAAGTCATCAGGCTTTGAGGAGGTCCAAATTAATCTACAGAGAAGTGACATGAAGAGCCCCTGAACTAGGCAGACAGGAGAGTTGCAGGGTAGGTACTAGATGTTCTGTTCCTTCCTCCTACTCCTGCCTCCAGCTACCTTCTCCCTGTGAAGCCCCGGGACAGCTTCAGCCCATACCTTCCCCAAACGCCTGACCCACAGAAACCACAAGACATAAAAAATGATTTTTTGAAACCACAGGCATTAGGGATGATTTGATACATACAATAGATAATATTAGGTTCCTGGGAGGTGTTTAGTAAGTGAAGTAGTAGGGTTTTGTTGTTGTTGTTGTTATTTGAACTTCTAAGATGTGAGGTTATTATATGAAAAAAAAATGTCCCCAACAACTATTTTCCCCCCCCCAGTAAATTTCCTTTGACAAAAACTTGTGGATTGATGCCCACAGATCCACTCAATATATTTTAATCCTGATACCAAAATAATGCAGGTTGATCAATACTCCTCAGTCAGGGATGAGCTCATCATGGAGCAAAGCATGGAAGTGCTGCTTTCTGGGGAGGACACTGTGTGTAGAGAATGCACACTGTGTAACTTTACAGTCACGTGTACTGGGCTGCTCTATTTCCTGGCCTCATTTTCCCTTTGGAGTGAGATGTTGAACCTAACCTTACACAAGATGAAGACAGAGAGGGCAACCTCTCCTCTTTTATTCACCCACCCCACTCGTGATTCTGCCCCTGATTTAACCATTATCAATGGCCTGGCCAGTGCTCTTCCACTTCAGCCCTCTCCTTCTTTATGGCAGGGTCTAGCTACGTAGCTCTCGATAGCAGGTGGGTCATACTTAGACTCTTCCTTCTTATCTCCCAAGTGCTGGGATTACAGGCTCACTCTACCCCAGGGTGGCTTCAGTTTGGGGGTTTTGTTTGTTTTTTTGTTGTTTTGTTTTCCTTTTGAGCTGGAGGCTATTATGGTGCTGGATCCCAAATCCTGGTAAGGGGCAGCCTCCTGCCCCAGTCTTACAAAGAGTCACCAGAATACCCAGCTTCCTCACTCTCCTGGGTCACATAAGCAGAAGCAAGTGTGAAATGTGTCTAGTGCATATGTAGCTACAAAGACGTGCAGTTACTTTGATGGGGGCTTTCATGAATGGAATCATGCTGCCCAGGTTCCCTGCAGGTTGCTTGTTTCACTCCACAGCAGATCCTGACCTTTACAAAGTAACCGTGCCTCCCTGGCCCGCTGCTGTCATAAGTTGTCATCAATTTGTGGGTTAAAGTAGGGCAAATTGACTTATTCCTTTGATTTTCAGCAGGCCAGAGGTTCAAGATCAGTTTTGCCTTATTACAATCAAGCCTAAAGTTGTCAAGGCTGTTTCTTCTGGAGGCTCTGAGCTTGGAGAAGCTACCTGTGTTAAAGTGTATCACCTCCAGTCCCCTTATGGAATTTCTTCTGGTGAAACTCTGCTCCCTCTATGCCCCATTTCCCTCTGTGAGGACATGTCCTTTATGACCCACTAGATAATACAGGATCACTTCCTCATCTCAGGATGTAGACCTTTATCAGAGCTCCAGATCCAGTCCATATTTGCAGGTGGGGTTGCATCATCCAGTCTGACACATTTGAACTTTTTTCTTCTGGTTTTTCGAGACAGGGTTTCTCTGTGGCGTTGGAGGCTGTCCTGGAACTAGCTCTTGTAGACCAGGCTGGTCTTGAACTCATAGAGATCTGCCTGCCTCTGCCTCCCGAGTGCTGGGATTAAATGCGTGCGCCATCACCCGGCTTTGAACTTCTTTTTAAAAGATCTATTTTATTTTATGTGTATGGGTGTTTTTTATGCGTGTATGTCTGTGTGCTATGAGAGTGACTGGCAGCCTTGGAGCTCCTGGGGCTACAGTTACAGATGTTTGTGGGTGCTGGAAATTGCACTCGGGTCCTCTGAAAGAGCAGCTGGTACTCTCAATGGCTAAGCCATCTCTCCAGCCCAGAATCTTGTTTTTTCTTTTTCTTTTCTTTCTTCCTTTTTGTTTTCTTTTTTCTTTTTTTGTCTTGAGATAGGGTTTCTCTGTGGCTTTGGAGGTTGTCCTGGACCTCACTCTGTAGACCAGGCTGGCCTCGAACTCACAGAGATCCACCTGCCTTTGCTTCCTGAGTGCTGGGATTAAAGGCGTGCACCACCAATGCCAGGCCTATTTGTTTGTTTTCGAGATAGGGTTTCTCTGTGTAGCCCCAGCTGTTCTGGAATTCATTCTGTATATCAGGCTGGCCTTGAACTCAAGAGACCCACCTGCCCCTGCCTGGGTCTAAAGGTTGGCCACCATGACCAAGCTTCTGCCTTGGTCTCTTAAATTCTGGGGTTATAGGCCTGAACCACCAAGCCCATCTTACTTTTTGCTTGTTTGTAACTCATTTCGTATAGTTCAAGCTGACCTCAAACTTCCTATGTGGTAAGGATGACCTTGAACTTTTGATCCTCTGCCCTCATCACCCAAGTTCTGAGATTAAAGACATAAACTACCATGTCCAGCTTTATTAATTCCCCCCCTCTAGTGTGCGTGCGTGCGTGTGTGTGTGTGTGTGTGTGTGTGTGTGTGTGTGTGTGTGTTTGTGTGTGTGTGTGTTCGAGTGTGCGTGCACTGTTCAATTTTTTTTGGTAAGTTTTCCTTAACTTTTAAAAAAATTTCTCCTCTGCTAACCACTCATCCTCTACACCTTTTTTAGGTGGGGTGGGGGCAGGTGTTGGTGCTATAGATTGAATCTAGAAGCCCCAGGCATGGTTAGCTCGTTTTAAGTTCCGGCTTTACCACTAGGAGATCCCTCCCTGACCTTATTTTAAGGTTATGTGTAGTGATGTAGCCCATATCTTTCTCTGCTTTCACACATGAAACAAAGAAGTCTAAGTATCAGGAGAGACTTTGGGTAGAATCATTACAGGAGTTACTTGGGGGAGGGACAATCCTGAGACTCGAGGGAGCTGGCAGAGAAGGGAAGGTTTTATCCTGAAGCAGCCTATTCTTAGGAGGGAACTTCTGGAAGGCTGACTAGATGGCTCAGGGATGGTGAAAGTTCAGAGGCCTGGGGCTGAAAGACAGAATTCAACTTGGGTTAAAGTTGGGTGTGGTGATAATTGTATAATTACAGTACTTATGATGATGAGGCAGAGGGTCATGATTCCTAGGCCAGCCTCAGTGACGTAGGGGATACTGTATTTCTAAATAAATTAAAAACAACAGTCTGGCGGGGGTGGTGGTGTACACCTTTAGATCCAGCAGAGGGAGGTGGATCTCTGAGTTCGAGACCAACCTGGTCTACAGAGGGAGTTCTAGGACAGCCAGGGCTACACAGAGAAACCTTGTCTCAAAAAACCAAACCAACCAACCAAACAAACAAAAAACAAAATTTGGTTAACAAGTACTTTGTTCTTGTTAGTCATTGGGCATAGGTTGTTCAGTCTGTCATTTATGAAATAGGACTGGGAATCTGAAAGGTCATTTTTGGGTCTTATACAGTCATATGAGGAATTTCTTTGTACTGTGTCATTCACAAGAATATAGATGAGTACAGGGTTCAGGTGAAATTCCACATTGTATGTTCTCTTCTTTTCTTTCAGAGTTTCTTTGTGTAGCACTGTGGCTGTCCTAGAACTTGGTATGTAGAACAGGCTAACATCAACTCAGGAAGATCCATCTGCCTTTGTCTCCCAAGTGCTAAGATTAAAGGCCTATGCCACAATTTCCAAAAACTCCACATTTTCAATATGTAGTTTGGTGGCTGTTGTTCATTAGTCCTTCCCCTCACCCCATCCAACTAGAGACAGGTCTTGTGTATTCTAGACTGGCCCTGGACTCACTATGTAGTTGAGGATGATCTTGAGTTTATCATTCTGCCTCTACCTTCCAAGTGCTGGGGTTACAGGCATGTGTCACCACTCCTGGTTTTCTTCAATACTGGTGATTGAACCCAGGCCTTCTGTATCATATGAGCCATATCCCAAGCCCCTACACATGCTTCTGATGTTCTCAAATAGTCAGATAGGCTTCTTTGGCCATCTAGTTTTGAGTTTTCCTCCACATCTTCAACTATCTATTTAAACAAACACACTACATCTGTCCATCTAAGTAAATAAAAATATCTATCTATTGCCCGGGTGTTGGTGGCGCACGCCTTTAATCCCAGCACTTGGGAGGCAGAGGCAGGTGGATCTCTGTGAGTTCGAGGCCAGCCTGGTCTCCAGAGCCAGTGCCAGGATAGGCTCCAAAGCTACACAGAGAAACCCTATCTCGAAAAAAAATCTATCTATCTATCTATGTATCTATCTATCTATCCATCTTCTGTCTGTCTATGTAACTGTATCTTTATGTCTGGAGATGAGCCCTAGAGTCTCAAGCAAGCCAAGTAAGCACTCTACCACTGACCTCAGCCCTTACTTCAACTCTTTGTAATAATGTTTATTTTAACAATTATAAAATAGGTTCAATCAGTCTTAACTTATCCTGAGGACTTTATAACCATCTGGCCCAGTCAATTTTTTTCCCAAGTGTTTGTAAAGATATTTTGATTAAGTTCCTTTAAAGTTAGAAAGAGTAGCTGGGTGTGTTGGCCAACGCCTTCAGTCCTAGCACTCAGGAGGCAGACGCAGGTAGATTTCTGTGGGTTCCAGGCTAGCCTGGTCTACACAGTGAGTTCCAGGATAGCCAGGACTATTTAGAGAGACCCCATATTAAAACAAAACAAACAAACAAAACCCCCAAAACAAGTAAATAAAATTAGAAAAAATTCAACAAGGCATGATGGTGTATGCCCCAGCTCTTGGGAGGACTGCCCTAAACTGGAGGCCAGCCTGGGTTACATCGTTGAGTTTCATACCAGTTTGGTCTCTGGAGTGAGATTTTGTCTCAAAAAGGCAAAAACAAACAAAATAATCATTTAAGCTTTGCAGAACTTGTAGTTGGAAAGTTGAGGCTCTTTTAGCTACAGTTTTCAAAACTTACTACTTTTTTTTTTCCTTTGGGTTTTCGAGACAGGGTTTCTCTGTGTAGCTTTGGAGCCTATCCTGGCATTCGCTCTCGAGACCAGGCTGGCCTTGAACTCACAGAGATCTGCCTGCTTCTGCCTCCCGAGTGCTGGGATTAAAGGCATGTGCTACCAAAGCCCGGCAACTTACTACCTTTTTTATAATTTTTTTCTACATTTATTTGCTGTGTGTTTGTGTGTGCTACTGCCTGGATGTGGAGTTCAATTTGCCGGGAAGTCTATTCTCCCCCATTCACCCTGTGGGTTCCAGGTATCCAACATAGACTTGGCTTCAGCCACCTTTACCGGCTGAGCCACACCCCACCTCGTTGTTTTGAGGCAGGGTCTCACTTTAGCTCAGGGCGATTTAGAACTACACTATTTTGGGCTAGCCTTCAACTCATGGCGATTCAACCTCCTAGGTCCTAGGAGCTGCAATGAAAGGCCTGAGTTACCAGCTGGTTTAAAACCTGGCTCTTCTTAGTGTCTCTTACAGAACCGCCTGCTCTTCTGCATCCACAGTCTTCTAGAATCCACTGTTACTGTGTTCCTTTATCCACGGAAAAAGAAGGATGTTCTGGGGCGGAGGGGGTGGGGATCGGTCTCAACACCTTTTCTTCCATCTTCCTGGTCTCTTTCAGGAAAAAGGTGTTTGATCAGCACTCCAGACTTCCTTCAGTAAGCAAGAACCAGGAAATTCCCCACCCCACTTTTTATTCCCTCGTGTTCCTTCTGGGTCCATCCAAGCATCAGAAGGCGAAACGGGGCCAAGGCCAGGACAACGCTGAGTGTGACAAGGCACAACACATCTACGAGACAGACTTGCCTCGCCCCGCGCCACAAAGACACACGTCCCTGATCTTTGTTTTACGAGGAAAAGAAACTGTAGCTTTTCTTCAGTTCTTTCAGGAAGAGGGAGGGAGACCAGGAGACAGGGGCGGGGTCAGTGGGTCCTTCCAGTTAGCAAAGTTCAGGCTGTACCAACTCGCCTTGTTCCATAGGACACGCTGGGAACCAGCCAAGATAACCTCTTAACAGATCACCTCGTTTGCTGACTTCAAACAAGGAATCATAAAATCCTGAAATGCGCCGGGCGTGGAAGTGCTGGCCTGTAAATTCCAGCCCTCTGGAAGCCGAGGCAGGAAGACTTCTGCGAGTTAGAAGTTAGCCTCGGCTACTTAGTGAATTCCAGGGTAGACTGGGCTACAGAGTGAGACGTTGGGTCAAGCAAACTAATCAAGTCAACTCCACCCCCATCTCCCCCGGAGAGTGGAAGAAGCCCAACCCCCTAATTCCTTAAATTTGCATTGTGTCCTACCCTGCCCTGACGCTAGTTGAGAAAATAAACCTGCCCTTTCTCCCCCAGCTTCCCAGTTTCCCTGAGGTGCCAGGTGATGATCTGCAAAAGCATTGTCTGGCCCTAAGGGCCTGACAGTTAATGATTTGTCGCACGAGCCAGGCGGAGGAGCGCGGGGACGCGAGCGAGCAGGCGAGCGAGCGCAGCAGGAGAGCTAGGCAGGGCGCGGGCCGAGTCCGCGCTGTCCTCACAGGCGCCGCCTCCTGTCTTCCGGGCCGGGGCACTTCGCGGGGTTCCGGGCACGCGAGTCT
Organism: Cricetulus griseus; assembly: GCF_003668045.3. Taxonomy (NCBI): domain Eukaryota; kingdom Metazoa; phylum Chordata; class Mammalia; order Rodentia; family Cricetidae; genus Cricetulus; species Cricetulus griseus. The sequence continues at coordinate 165,495,871 of NC_048597.1, forward strand.
CGTAGGGACCCCATGGAGGCCGAGTCGCCGGCGAGTGAGGGGGTCACGGAGCCCCAGGCGCTGGGCGCTATGGGCACGATCGGCAGTCTACTGAGCAGGATCCGAGGCAAACTCTTCACCTGGTGAGTGCAGCGCGGGGCTGACCCGGGTGGCGGGGACCCAGGCAAGACTCGCTGGCAACCCACGCGCACGTGTCTGCGGAGGCGGTGGCGCCCCGACTTTGGTTCCGAGCATTCCCCATGCGCATTCGGGAGGTCTCATTTCACCTGGATGCTCCCCTACACACCCTTAGAAATGGTGGCGATGCTTTTCAGAAGGTGTGCAGGGGATTCATCCAGCTGGCATTGTGAGATCCGTCCCCGTGCCCCCGCGGCAGGATGGGAGTCCCCGTGGATGCAGTGGAGGAGGGCTGCCCACCCTGGCGCTTGGCAGGTGGAAGTGCTTCCTGGCTCGGAGCCTGCATTCTTTCAGCTCGGGATCCTTTCCCACCCGGCCTGGTGTTGCCTCCAACTAGAGTTCACTCAAGTGAGAAAGCTGGGTTAAGTTTTGTGCTGTTGCGAATCCGAGACTAGGTCTGCCCTGTTTTGGGGCCTGAGCAAGGTGACATGACTACCTCCGGAGCTAAGGTCCAGGGAAGCAGGTGTCTGATGTCACTGTGCTCCGTTGGACCACAGGTAGAGATGTTCTTAAGGAGTTGGCAGCGACTCTGGGGAAAGCTTTCTGTGGTCACTGGACGACGCGTTCTGGAGACACATAGAGACTATCATGCAAATAATGAAATACATTTACCGAGCATTCGCTCCGTGCCAGGCACTGCGCTTAGCCATTTATGTGGACAGTAGCACCGCATCTCCTTCACTTTAGGATATGGCACTATTGTTAGACCCACTTTCTAGGTAGGGAAACACAAGGCTAAGCAATTCTCCTGGGGATTATGAGAGTGCCAGGGTTATAGGCATATGCCACTATCCACCCTAGGCAATGAGTTTCAGGAAAGATTTTTGAAAGCTACGCCCTTGAAAAGGCATCTCACTTTCAGAGCTGGTCGATAAATGTGTATACATGCATTTTTTGTCATAAATAAGCATAGTTTTAAATAGATGTGTGTTCAAAGGGGTAAATTGGCCCCAAATCAACCATTCTCTCTCAGCTGGGTAATGTCCTGATACTTTGGCAGCAGTTTCTTAGCTGGGAGACGTTACAGCAACGTAACTAAGGGGACAGACTTTGAATTCAAATCTTAGTGAGTTGGCCTTGCTTGGACAAGTCACCCCATTCTTGTGTGCTATTTGAGGATCGTGGCGGTACTGCAGCACAGTTTAAGAGTTCATGATTATCATGGGTCAGATCCTGGGTTCAGTTCTCAACAATAGAAAAAAAAAAAGAGGGAGGTGTAAGGCAAGATGAACATACACGACAGAAGGTGAACCAGTTCTCCAAAGCTGTTCTCTGATCATCACATGTGTGCTGTGGCATGCATGTCCACACGTATACACACCCATGGACACACTAAATAGATAAATAATGCAAGAAGAAAATTACTAACAGTCTTCTACACCCCACCCCCGCCCTGCTTACCCTTCAGGGCTTTGAGAGGATTCATTGGTTGACCACACAGCAGTGGGAAGAGAGAGCCTGGCCCATGTCAGTGTCCTGCATGGATTAGTTGTCACCACCGCTCTCATTCCCTGGTAATGGGAACTTGTGGTAATTGGGAAGATGCCAGTGACCCTAAGGCTGGGGTAGATAATCTGGAAGATACCAGCTCAGCAAGAGATCAAGAACTAGCAAATGTGATTTTTCTCTTCTTAGCGAATCTTTTCAGAGAGTATGTTTTATAATCAGAAGACTCCCATCTCTCGGTGAGGTTTATTTTGCACTTCCCCGAGGGACTTTTACTTTCTCGTGTGATGGTGGGTGGTTTGTGGGTATTTTACACTCCTGGTGAATGGGCTTGCTTAACAGCAGGCATTGTTCTTTTCCACATGTGCATTCTGCACAACCCTTAGCACAAGAATGAATGAATGAGTGAATGAACAAATAGCTGAGAGATGATAAAGTTCTTTTCTTCCTACTTTTCTTTGCTCCTATATCATTTCTTTTCCTGATGGAAAATTGCATGTCAGAAAAGCAAATTAAGCTCAACAATATGCTTCTAGACTCCATTAACTGTATTTGCTCTTATTCTGTCGTTAGGTTTCCCGCACTCTTTTTGTTTCATACCATGCTTCTCTGTTGTCCTCAAGCTGGCCGCTGACTTTGTGTTTAAATGACTCTTGCCTGAGCCTTCTGAGTACCTGGAACTACAGGTGTGTGTGTCTGGTTTCCATGATGAAGATCATGGGGGCATCCTTTTCTTTACACCATACTCTGAACGCCTCCTTCTGTTGATGTGTATTCTGAGGGTCACAGCCTGCAACTTTCTTTCTTTGTTTATACTATTTTTCAGTATTTCAAGTAGGCCATGCTGACTTTCAAGTTACTATGTTCTCTGAAGCTGGCCTTGAATTCCTAATCTTCTTGTCCAGGGAACCATACAGAGAGATAGCTTATAGTTTCATAGAAGTTTTTTTGTTGTTTTATTTTTTTTCCCTTTTCTGCTCCTTTCACCAAGAATACTACTTCTGATATGTGGATACTAAATACAGGGAAAGGTTAAGGGCCTGGAGCAGGTTGCCTTCTTTATCTGAAGTGTATATTCTAGGTGACCCCAACTTTTGACATTGCTGCCTCCCTTAGGGTGCAGACATTTATCTTTGTGATTGTGAATACTAGATAAATAGACTGATTATGATGGTGCCTGACTGTAACCCCAAGCATTCAGAAAGTGGGATGGAATGTTCAAAGGCATTCTGGGAGTTCAAGGCCAACTGTAGTGATAACTTGTCTCAAAGACAAAAGAGGGGGAAAAAGTGTCAGATCACTTGAGTACTCATTCCACAAGTTCAATGGGCACTTACTGTCTGGAACATTCAGGGTAATAGACCTGGGATGTCCCCCAATAGGTTTTGCCCTGGAATCTGACTTTTTTTTTTTTTTTTTTTTTTGAGAAGAGTTTCCCTGTGTAGCTCTGGCTGCCCTGGAACTCACTCTGTAGACCAGGCTGGTCTCGAACTCTAGAGATCATCCTGCCTCTGCCTCCCAAACGCTGGAATTAAAGGCGTTGGCTACCATCCTCCCCACCCACCCCTCCCCATTCTCCCCCTCCAGGCCTTGAGCCTGACTTTTGTTGTTTATTGCTCTCTAATCAAATGATATACTGTAACAAAACAAACAAACAAACAAACATGGATTTCCAGAAGTGCAAGAGGGCACTCATTTGTACACCATCAGAGAGTTTATATTCTGACACACAGACCTTAATTTATTTCTATATTTCAAATGCATATTCCTTATGATTGTCAACCTTCTATCTCTAGCAGAAAACTATTATTTCATGTGCTTATCTTTTTCCTTAAAAAAATAAAGAGTAAGCAGTTGAGGCATAACTTTTTATATTTTTGTAACAATGCCTGTCAGTTTTTTTTTTTTCATTCAATACACCTTAAGTATATATGTAGCATTCTAGGCCCTAACTAATCTTTGTGAGAGGGGCCGTAGGGATGACTTTTTAGTTCCTGTTTTCAAGAGGGTTCATGATCAAATTATAGTAAACGAATGATGGTAAGTGCCAGAGGAGTAAGTCCAAAGTTCGATGATGGTGTTGGGCTACGGTAGTGAATAGAGCTGCCTTCCAAAGTTCAGGGTTGGCACAAAGGAGAGCAGAGAGCAGGCCTGCCAAGGTGAAGGACAGCTGAGAAGCTTGAAGTTTTGTTCCTACCAGGTGAGAAAGGTAGCCAGGTTGGAAGGGCTGGAGAGTGTTTTGCTTAAAGGACTGCAAGGAACTGAGAGTGTGGAGAGGGCATGGACTGGAGGAGGTGAGCAGTGGCTCACCAGTCTACAAGTGGATTCCTTGTTTCTGTCAGTGTACAGGAGCACTCCCTATCAACACCCATCAGTCTACAAAAGTGGAGCACTCCTTGTGACCATCCATCAATCTACAAGAGTGAAGCACTCCTTGCCACCATTCACCAGTCTATAGGAACATCAGTCTATGGGTGTTTTGTCTAGATGTGTATCTGTGCACCGCATGCCTGCTTGGTGCCTGAGGAGGTCAGACGAGGACATTGGATTGCCTTGGGCTGGAGTTACAGTTGTGAGCCTCCATGTGGATGCTGAACCCGTGTGTGGCATTATTTAAGGAAGTTGAATGAAATGAGAGCATGTATATGCTTTGTGCTTCAGGGACCTGGGTAATCCTTTATCCTACCAGTCTCCATAAATTCTCCCAGCCCCATTTTGTACAATTAATTACTATCTGCTTCTTCTAGACTTGGGGGTTAGGAGGAATGTCAAGTTTTGTCCACAGTTATATACTTTATTATAGCGCACGTTGAATTGGATAATTCCTTGTTGGGGGAAGCTGTGCATCCTGGACTCTGCCCAATAGATGTCAGCACGACAACCTTACCCCTCAACACACACCAATATGACAATCTGGAGACAAAATGTCTCCAGACAGTGTCCGATGTTTTTTCTTTTTCTTTTTCTTTTTTTTTTTTAACTTTTTATTATTTCAAGTTAGGGAACAAGCTTGTTTCACATGTAAGTCCCTTCTCCCTCTCCCTCCTCTCACCCCCATCCCTCTTCCCCCACTCCAACCTACCCCCCACCCCATCCACCCACCACTCCCCAGGCAGGGTAGGGCCCTCAATGGGGGCTCTGCAAAGTCCACCAAATCTTCCTGTGCTGGTCCTGGGCCCTTCCCCATGTGTCCAGGGCCAGAGTGTATCCCTTCACGTGGGATGGGCTCTCAAAGTCCCTTCTTGCACCAGGGAAAAATACTAATCCACTACCAGAGGCTCCCTGGAGTGCAGAGGCCTCCTTATTGGCATCCATGTTCAGGGGTCAGGATCAGTCTTGTACTGGTCTCTGATGTTTGTTTTTAACTGCCTCAGATATTTGGGCTCCACGGTGCCCAATGACTTCCCATTTCCACCCTCAGAGCACAGCTGCTGTTGAGTGCTTTGTTGGATGCTGCTCCCATCTGACCTGTTTGATCACTTTCTCAGCTCTTCAGGGAGTTGTCAGAGGACATACAGTGATTGTCTCTGTGTGGTACAGGGGAGAGGAGAGAGTAGAACTTAAGGGCTCTCTTCCAACAGGCCCTCTACTAGCCTCTGTCCACACTACCCAGGATGTGGTCTTCTCCCAAGATTAGTTCTAGACAATGTCTGGGTTGTCCTGCTTTTCTTTGCTCCTTTCGTAGGCTAATTTGAAAGCAGAAAAGATGGCTGTCAGAGCTTATTCTTCATCTTGACAACATTTCTAGAATATTCCTAGAGCCAATTCCCCCTTCAGTCCTTTCAGCCATTATTTCAGTGTAAGCCTTTATCATCTGTCTTCCGGACTCCTGTGACTTCCATCCATGGTTTCACACAATGAGAGAGATGTCAAGTAAAACAAAAGGGTAGCAATAGCCACCATCAAACAAGGATTCCCTGCTTCCATTTCATCAGCCCGGTGACACACCTACACAATTTGGTTTCTCATTTGACGGAGCAGATGAGTAACTTGCTTGAGTTGCTTAGCTGGTGAGTGGCAGAGAGATATAGCTATGGTTGGTTCTACAGTGAAACCTGCTTTACTGGTTCTGAAGCCTTACCATATGGTATCTGAAAGCCAAGGCTTTAGGATGCTGCCCTTCCCCTGCACAGATAGTGTACAAACTAAGAGGTCTCTTGGGAGTCCCTGGAGATTCCTCAGAGGTCATTCTGGGGACAAGTGAAGAATTGGAATTGGTGAATTTCTTAGCTGGCCTCTGACATCCACAGATACATTGCTATTGCCACTTGTATAATTGGGATTTTATGCAAGCTGTCCAGATTGTTGACACCAGTATTCCAGGCTGAGTGGTTTGGGAACAGCAGGGATTCATTTGTTGTAGCTGGAGAGTGGGTTGTCTGAGGTTGAGGCACTTGCAGACTTGGTGTCTGGTGCAGGTATATTTACTGCCTCATGCAGGGCCATCTTCTCACGATGCCTCATGATGCCTTTACATGACAGAAGGGGTTAGAGAGCAACCCCAATCATAAAGATGACCCTATCATAGTTACTTTACCCATTGTGATAAACACTGTGATCAAAAGCAACCTGGGGAGGAAAGGGTTTATTTCATTGTATGGGTCACAATCTGGATATACAGGGAAACCAGGGCAGGAACTCAAGGCAGGAACTGATGCAGAGGCCAGGGAGAAATACTACTTATTGGCTTGCTCCTCATGGCTCTTTCTTACACAACTCAGGATCACCTGCTCAGGGGTGGCCCCAGCAGGGGTGGTTCAGCCTTCTCATATCAATCATTAATCAAGAAAATGTCCCACAGACTTGCCTATAGGTTAGTTTGGTGGAGGCAGTTCCTCAATTGAGGTTCTGTGTTTTCATCTTCTCCGGTGACTCATTTATATCAAATTGACAAAAACTAATGAGCACACACCTTCATGACCTAAGCACCTCCCAAAGCTATGCCTCCAAGTACTGTCAGCTTGGGGATGAGATTCTAACACAAGAACTTGGGGAGGGTAACAACGTTTAGTTTATATCTGTGTTTGTAGTAAGCGACAGCTAACACGAGTCTGAGAGCCACTGGTCGCCGATAGATCTCACGTGACTGCAGGTACCTCTCTTCAAGGCCTCCCTCTTCCATTTCTCTCTTTTCCCTTTTTACCCATTCATAATAGTTGATTTCAGTGTTTTAAAAATTATGCTAAAGCTGAGTGGTGGTGGTGCACACCTTTAATCCCAGCACTTGGGAGGCAATGGCAGGCAGATCTCTGTGAGTTTGAGACAACCCTGGTCTACAAGAGTTAGTTCCAGGACAGCCTACAAAGCCACAAAGAAACTCTGTCTTGAAAAACAAAATAACAACAACAACAAAAATTATGCTAAAATGGTCAGGGGGGAGGGGGTGGTGGGGCATGCTTTTAATCCCAGGACTTGGGAGGCAGAGGCAGACGGATCTCTGTGAGTTCAAGGTCAGCCTGGTCTACAGAGCAAGTTCTAGGACAGCCAAGGCTACACAGAGAAACCCTATCTTGAACCCCCCCCATATTATGCTAAAATTTATATAGTTTGAATTTCTCCCCTTTAGCTACTTCTGTGTGTGCTGTTTGCAGACATTAGAGGCAGACATCATTAGATAGTGCAGCCTTCTCCACTGTTCTCTTATAGAATGTGTTCATAATTCCAAACAAAAACTATCCTCTGCCTTCTTGACCCTGGCAGCCCCTACAACCCATCTTCAGTCTTCATTCGTTTTTTTTCTTTCCTCCCTTTCCTCTTTCCTTCCCTGCCTTTAAAAATATTTGTGCATTTATTTATGTTCATCTCTCTCTCTCTCTCTCTCTCTCTCTCTCTCTATCTCTTTCTCTTTCTCGTGTGTGTGTGTGTGTGTGTGTGTGTGTGTGTGTGTGTGTGTGTGTGTGTGTGTGCATATGCTTACACTGTAGGAGTATAGAGGTCAGAGGACAACTCAGAGGAGTCGTTCTCTTCTTCCACCATGTGGATTCTGGGGATTAAACTCAGGTCATCAGGCTTGGCAGTAAGTGCCTTTACCTGATGAGCTATATCGCCAACCCTGGTCTACTTTGTCTATCAATCTCGCTTCTCCAGAGGCCTCCTAGTGATGGCCTGGACTCACACAGTATTTGTCTCTTTGTGAGTACTTAGGCTTCCCCATGTTGAATACAAGGGTCCCTTTCCACTCCTGGTTCATCTACCAGAATGATGATTACTTCAGAGACAGAGACACACCTGTGCTTCCCCCGTGCACACTCAGCCTTTTTCTTGTGGTTCCCTCCTCAGTGCTTTTGCTATCTGCCTTCTTGTGGAAGCTGAAAGAGTCTTGTCGACAGTACCAAGCTGGGCTGTGTGACTCCTTCTAACCTGTCCTCACATACATCTTGGTTGGATGCCCCTCTTCTCTACGTAAGATATATGTCCCCACCCCTCACTGCTCTCACTTGACAATAATTGAAAGCTTGACAATAATTACCACTAGCCCTGGAAAGTGCCTTAGTCTTCCCTAAGGCACTTTCCAGGGCTAGTGGTTCATCTTGGAAGCCCCTGTAGTATTGCTCTTGGCACAAATCCAAAATGGTAGCCGTTCTTCCCATTCTGCAGATAGGATAGTTCTATGGGAATATTAAAAGCCTGTTTTTAAAAGTGGAATATCTTTACTCTTTATCTTTGGCAGCTTCATACATGTAACTAATGCATGTTGATTGATATGCATCAACAACTCCCCCTAGAAACTCCCTGCTCCTCCCTTCCCTCCTTATGTCCCCTCTGTCCAGGTAGTGCTGCCTGTTGAATGCTGGCTGGCCTTGTTGACTTGAGCTTGTGCAGGTAATTATAGGTGTATCGAGTGTATGGGTGCAGAGGCCGTCTCATGACCCAGAGACAGAATTTCACATGCTCTTCTCCATCCTCCAGTTTCTACATTTTTCCCACCCCTTTCCTGAGCCTGAAGGATGAAGTGGGGTGGCTAGAGACGCCCCATTTGGGAGCGAGCACTCAATAGACACTTACTCTCAGCACTTGATTAATGCAGTCTCTGCATTAATTGCTAAGCATTGCAGAGAGAAGCTTTTTTGGCCAAGGCTGAGGAAAGCATTAATCTATAGGGCTAAGCAAAAATAGTTAGAAGGCAGTTTGACAATGTGTTGTTTAAGGCCGGGCGTTGATGGCACACGCCTTTAATCCCAGCACTCGGGAGGCAGAGGCAGGTGGATCTCTGTGAGTTCAAGGCCAGCCTGGTCTCCAGAGCGAGTGCCAGGATAGGCTCCAAAGCTACAAAGAGAAACCCTGTCTCGAAAAACCAAAAAAAAAATAAAAAAGACAATATGTTGTTCAGCAAAATGACAGGAGTAGGTTCCTCCTGGGGCCTGTGACCTGCCCAGCCATGGGCTTTTGACCAGGCTTATAGGTCCAGACATGAATTCCTTCCTGTGAAGCCAGTTTCAAATTCAATCTAAAAGCAGTTGCTTACCCCCATGATGTTCATGCCACTATTACATTGCTGGACACATCTTGCCTTGCAGGTTGGTACTGTAGTATAGAGGGTTGGCTGCAGGGGTACCATTGGTGTCTTTTCTCTCCCAGTGGTCTACATAGTACCTTCTGGCACAGTGAAAACTAGTCATCAGAGTTTTCAGGTGACTTCCATCTTGATTTCTCTGTCCTGTACCCAAAGTGTATTATCTTCAGCAATAGAGTCTTACTATCTACCAAGACCAATAGCAGTGGTCTGTGTGGTTTTGGGAGCCTGTAGGGCTTCCTTGACTCAGGGAGCTATCCCACACCTGACACTGAGATTGTCATTTAATAGCCCATATTCTGGGGGAGTCATGGTCTACCCATTTGTGGTCCTTTCCTTTTATGAGATGTGGTAAATAAGATGTGAGCACTAGGACTAAATAAAAGTAGGCTCTTTCTGAAGGGGCAGCTTTCAGAGATGTTTGTTTTGTAGGTGGCTACATGGGCAGATGATGTGAGTTGCGGTCCCTGGAAACTGTTTTGATAAATGTTTTGGTAATGTCATTTAATATCATTTACATACTGAGGCTGTAGCTCAGTATGTAAAGCACTGGCCCAGCACACCAAAGGACCTGGCTTCAATTCCCCAGTACTTTCTAAACTGGGATGGTGACACACCATTCTTTCATCTGAGGAGAAGGTTCAGGAGTTCAAGGTCAATCTAGCCTCGGCCTACTTCTGACCCATCAGGGCTTCATGAGAACCTGTCTCAAAACAACCACAACCAAACAGATCTTTACAATAAACACCCTTTATTCTGCCCCCCCCCCCCAAAAAAAAACCATCATTTCCTTTGTTACTCATTGAGGATTGCTAGAGAACTTACTTCAAACAGACTGGTTTTCCAGAAAGCTTCAAGCTCACTCTTCTACACACTGACTTTACTTAAAAATCAAATTGGATGGCACTTCTTGTGTAATGGATCTCTCACTTCTGTTAATTCATCTATGCAGAATTTTTGGCAGCTGTTCTCCAATATTAAGTTGGCTGGTACTGGGCAACTCTCTAGGGTAGGCCAATCCATTTAATTGCTTAGCAGGCCCATTTGCTGTTAATCCTAGAGATTTTGGCAAGAAAGAAAAAACCTTTACTTGAAATTCTTAGCTGGGCATTATGGTACACTTTAGTAGTCCCACCACTGACAGACTGAGGCAGGAGGATTAATGTGAGTTCAAGGCCAGCTTGGGCTACATGATGTGTTTCAGGACAGCTGGAGATAGTTAGCAAGACCCCATCTCATATAAAACAAAAAGAAAAGAAGTAAAATTCTTCATTTATGGGCTGGAGAGATGGCTCAGAGGTTAAGAGCACTGAGTGCTCTTCCAGAGGTCCTGAGTTCAATTCCCAGCAACCACATGGTGGCTCACAACCATTGGTTATGAGATCTGGTGCCCTCTTCTGGTGTGCAGATATACATGGAAGCAGAATGTTGTATACATAATAAATAAATAAAATCTTAAAAAACAGTTCATTTACTTATTTAGTGTGTATTTATGTATCTGTGCATGTGTGTGAGCAGCTGCTTGTGTCTTTGTGCACACAGAGGTCAGGAGTGTTGGGTGTCCTCCTGCGTTACTCTCTACCCATTCCTTTCAGGCAGAATCTCTTCCTGAGCCCAGGGCTCAGGTTTTCTTGGACCCGTTGGAACTCAGCAAGCCCTAATAATCCCCCTGTCTCCGTCCCTTTTGGAGCTGGGGTTACAGAAACACTCAGAACCCCTAGCATGGGTGCTAGGATTTGAACTCAGATACTTCGGGTTGTGCAGGCATCCTTCTAGCCCCAAGAGATACAGATAAAAGTCTCTTCACTGCACGTTTAACAGCCATGAGCTCTCCTTTCCATACACCACGTGCATTTGACCTGGCACCGTATGTGTCCTCGAAAGGTAATTTACTCTGCCAGGTAACAGGAATGCGCTCTGGGGCATCTAAGTGAATTATTTGTCTTATTTCTTCTAACTTTCACTCCCACGTTGTCACATGTGACTTTTTTTTCTGTGTTATCAAGCTTATCTCAGGAAACCTGTGTTCTTTTAAAATTATAATTTCTAACTATTAACCCCTGCCCTCCCCGCCCCGGGAACCAAATGACTTAGTACCTTAGAACAGGCAACGTAGGGCTAGGCCTGCATGAAGACTGGAGTGGTTTTGATTTTTAATAATTGAAGATTGATCTTTAACATCTGATTTTATTTGAGTTTTTATTTGAATGTTCTTGGACCACATGTAATGAGACTGGTATCTGAATAAAATACTAGCTGTTGAGTAAAAAAAAAAAAGTCTTGATGCACAGATTTGGGGATGTTTGTTTTGAAAAGTTATAGGAATGTATGGTAATTAAAACATCTGGACAAGTTAGCTAGTATGCTAATGATGTGAACCAGCTTTCATGAAAGACTACATCGAAGTCCAAAGCCCCCCTTTTAGTTTTCTCTTTCCTCCCCCCTCTCTCTCTCTCCCTCCATCCCTCCCTGCCACCACCACCTGGTTAGTTATTTCTTTTATTTGATTCAATTTCCCCAGTCTGTGTCCCCATTGAGAACTTGAGGCTGGGTCATGCATGGTGTAGTAGATATGCCCAGAGCACCCTGGAGACATCCCTGCTCTAGAAGAATTTGGAATACATTTGGAAAGAGGAATTCTAAGTTTCTTGGGAGGGGTGGGGTGCATCAAGACAAGGTCTTTCCACATAGACCGGGCTAGCCTTGAATTTTTGTTGATCGTGCTGCTTCTGTCTCCCTATGGCTAGGATTAGAGGAGTATGACATTGTGTCCAGCAGCTCCTGGTTTTCAAGGAGGCTGTTGGGCAAAGGATATGAGCAGGAAGAGCCCAGCTTTGCTGAGCATGGCTAGCAGCTAGCTAGGGAGCACCCTAGCGACCATAGTATTCCAGGGCTTTGGGGTATATTAGTTCATGCAATCCTATTAACTTCTTTTCCTCCATGTGATGTGGGATGGCCTGGAACTCATCTCAAAATGAGTTCTTAACCTCCTGAATGCTGGGATTAAAGGTGTGAGCCGCTATACCCACCTTAAAGAATTGTCTTGTTTGTTTTGCTTTAATTTTTAGAGACAGGGTCTCATGTACTCATATCAACTCTTCATCCTTCTGCTTCCCTCTCCTGAGTTGTACCCCAGTTCCAAGTACTGGGGATTTAACCCAGTATGCTAGGCAAGCAGTTTACTCCTGATCTACATTCTGTTTCTACTAATTTTCTGCATTACCTTTCTCATTTGAACATGGGGAAACTGAGGCAAAGGGAGTGTCAGTAATTCCCCTAATTATACTGTTCGTTATAGTATAGTTATAACTTTATAGTTAGTTATAGTATAATTATAACTATAGTTATACTGTAGCTAGCCGGGAACCAACCGTGCTTCCTTCCATCCAGGCCATGTGGCCTAGCCTTCTATGCTGCTATCCTTGGGTACTTTCTTGCATCTTGTGAGATGGATAGTAAAAGCAAGCAAGCAAACAACCCAACACCCCAAAGAGACCTTTGGCAACCTCCCTCTGAGCCATTTGTATCTCCAGGCATGCCTGACCGTACATAAACCTCAAGATAAATATCTTCTTGAAACAGCTTTTAACTTATTTTTTTTTTTAGACTTCAGTTGCACAAAGCAGATTAATCTTACTTCTTGGCTCATGATACGAGCTCAGTGTTGGCACATGAATGGCTCTATTAATTTTGTTAATGTAATACATTCCCATAAATCCACTAGTACCCCTAAGCCAGAATCTATGTGCACCTGGTAGTCATTTCCTTCATCATCCCCTTATCTTATTTGACTGCAGATAACTGTAGTCACCACCTGAATCTTCCTTTCACCATTTGCTTGCTTTCACATATATATAAACATATATACTATATATGTATTTTAAATATAGTTTTTATCTGTATGACTATCTCTTTGTGAAAAAGGCCCCACTGTGTAACTTTGGCTGGCCTGTAACTCATTATGTAAGTCAGGCTGACATCAAATTCATAGAGATCTGTCTGTGTCTGCCTCCTGAGTGCTTGGATTAATTAGGCATGATCCACCATGTTCAGCTCTTTCTTTTAGATTGGGTCTCACTTATCTCAGGATGGGCCTTGTATTCCATATGTAACCAAGGATGACCTTGAACTCCTTCCTCATTCTCTTTAGTGTGGATTTTCAACTGTGTACCACAATGGGAAATTGTTCTGTAGACCAAGCTGGCCTCGAATTCACAGATCTTCCTATCTGCCTCCTGAATGCTGGAATTAGAGGTGAGCACCACTGCACCCAGCCTAAAAGGTATTCTTAAAAGATTATTTTATCTTACGTGTATGGATGTTTTGCCTGCATTAATATCTGTGCACCAAGCAGGCCAGCAGAGAGCATGAGATCCTCTGGAATTAGAGCTACAAAAAGTTGAAAGTCACCTTGTGGGTACTGGGAACTGAACCTAAGTGTTCTAGAAAAGCAGTCAGTGCTCTCAACTGTTGGATCATTTCTCTAGCCCTTATTTCTTATTTTTAATTACATTTATGTGCTTGTGTGTACGTGTGTGTGTATGTGTGTATATGTACATGAGTTCAGGTGCCCTCTCAGGTCAGAAGAGGGGGTCAGAGTCCCTGTGAGCTGGAACTGAACTCCGGTCTTACGAGCAGCTCTTTCAGCTGCTGAGCAGTCTCTGCAGCCCTTACTGAACCAACCGTTTTACTTTGTAAAAAAGATACAGTGCTGGGCAAGGTATCTCCATATAGAATGGGCTCCACTAAGTCAGTTTGTGCATTAGTGTTAGATTTTGGACCCACTGCCAGTGACCTCATATATTGTTCCAGCTGAATCATTGTTACCTATATTAAGGGTGTGGAGGTGGAGAGGTGCCTTGGTCCTGCCTCAACAAGATGATGGGACAGACTTAGTAGACTTCCCCGGGGTGGCCTTACATTCTCCAAGGAGCGAATGGGAGGTGGGGGGGAGTGGGGGAGGGAGGGAGGGGGGAGAGGGAAACTGGAATTGGAATGTAAAAAATAAATTAATAAAAAATTAGTGGGATCTAGAAAAAAAAGACACTGTGCTGTGTAATATGCTGAGACCACCCCCATGTCACATTGTTAAGATATTAGCATATTGTTCTATGATGCCAAACAATACTCACAATTACTCTAAATAATTCTCTTTCCTTCGAATATACCACACTTTACTTGATCTTTCATTAGTTCATTCTTGCTTTCACTCTGTCAGTAGGGTTTTGGGTATTTTCCAGAGTTTGTGTTCTTACAAATAGGACTTCTAGGAATATTCTTCCATATGTTCCTACAGCATGATATAGCACAGTGGTAGAGCCCTAGCTTAGTGTGCACAAGGTCCTGGGTTTGATCCCCAGTGCTGCAGAACAAACCAGGTGTCCTGTTGATCACATGTAAGAGCTTCCTTTACATGTTTAAATATGCATTCGCCTAGGAAATGAGTTATGTGTGGTTTGAACTTTGTAAGAAAGTACCAAACTGCTTTCCAAAGTTGTACTGATTTACAAATAAAAAGAATTAGTCTGAGCCGGGTGTTGGTGGCGCACACCTTTAATCCCAGCACTTGTGAGTTCGAGGCCAGCCTGGTCTCCCGAGCGAGTGCCAGGATAGGCTCCAAAGCTACACAGAGAAACCCTGTCTCGGAAAAAAAAAAAAAAAAATTAGTCTGAGGAAGTGGTTCAGGTAGCCAGCCACACGTGAGAACCCTTGTGGAGCTGGGTCCTTTCTCACACTTACTGCTGTCACACTTGGCATTTTCAACAGCCAAACAAATGGAAGTCTCTTAATTCACATACATTTGATCACGTGTGTGTGTGTGTGTGTGTGTGTGTGTGTGTGTGTGTGTGTGTGTGTGTTGTATGTTCATGCAAGAGTGCATCTGAGACTAGAGAACTGTGGGTACCATTCCTCTTGTAGGCTTAGAACTCAGGCAGTAGGCCAGGCCAGCTGGGCATGAAGCCCCAGGGATCTGCCTCTTTTCCACCTTCCCCAGCACAAGGATCAGAAGCATGAAACACCACATTTTTTGGGGGTATGGATTTGAACTCATGTTTGCAAGGTAAACATTTAAACATGCTGCCTGAACCATTTCCTTAGACTAATTCTTTTTATTTGAGAATAAAATAAAAAAAGTCTTACTTTTTAGCCCAGGCTAGCCTGGGATTTGATATGAGGATCAAGCTAGCCTCAAGCTTACAGCAGTTCTGCTGCCCCATTCTCCCAAAGAGTGGGGTTCCAGCATCGAGGCAGTGTGCCTGGCTCATGAAGTAGACTCTGGGTATGTTTATTTGCTGTCTGTATTTCAACTTCTGTAGAGTGTGGTGGTTTTCTTTCTTTCTTTCTTTTCTTTTTTTCTTTTTCTTTTTTTTTTTTTTTGCACAGTACTATTCTTATTCAGATTCTAATCCCATCCTGTTATTCTTACACTAAACATAGGACTATGGCATATGCACTTAGAATTGTATTTTATTTACGCATGCTGTGTGGTGTGTGTCTGTGCACATGCAGAGAGCCAAAGAAGGTATAGGCACTTGCAAGATGACTGGCTTGTTATGTTGTATGGACTGGAGAGTCCCAACTCTGGTTGTCACACTTTACAGTAAGTGTTCTTAATGACTGAGCCATTTTTTTTAAACCCTGATGTAATGCACTCTATGTGTTGTAGAGGTTTGTGTGATGGAAAAGTTGTGTGTGCACCAGCTTTCCAATGATGCTCGTTCCTCTTGTCAGGTAGTAGAAGGTCTCTTAAAAAGTTTGAGAGCATTGAGGGCCAGTGGGCTGACTGAAATCAATGCCAGCTGAGCTTGACTTAAGGAAGGAGGGGTGTGACAGTTTTTCTTGTTTGAAGCTGGTGGGTGTTGAAAGTTGGAAAGGACCCAGTGACTCAGGAAATCTCCCCAAACACCCTCCTCTGCATTCTTTCACTGGGCCTGTCCCCAGGAGCTCTGAGATCTGCTTCTCACTTCTTCTGTCCTCAGAGGACTGGGTGGCAATTGATGAGTTCAGTAGATGGGTTCTTAGGGAAATCCAGCTCACCACTGGCATGGGAAAAAGGATGTATTGCTTTCCAGAGTCAAGGAGAGTCGAACTGCCAAACCACAGCATGGAGGCAGCTGGAGCCAGGAACCCAAACCACAATAGGGCTCCGGCTCTGGCCCCGCCTTCACTGTGGGCTTCTTCCTTCTCACTGCAGGCCAGATGATTGTCTTCATTTGAAGACCGCATTCTACAGTGTAAACCACACCAACAACCAGAGGGAAAATGACTTTTGTTTTGCTAATCCACAAACAGGTAAATTTAGATGTTGAAAAAAGTAGTCTTCCAAACTTTTTATGAAGTCTCGCCCTGCAGGCGGCATTAAAAATACATGTTTTATGGGCTGTGGCTTCCTGGCTGCCTGTTGAGAACAGGGTTAGTTTACCCTCAGTTCTTCTGCCAGATGCTGGGCAGAGCCTGACTCATGGATTGTCTCGGGGCGGAAACTCTTGCAGGTCAGGCTTGAAGCTGCCATGTCGATGTCACCCCAGTTTAATCCTGCCCTTCTTCATCCTACCCTTAGTCCCTTTCAGGATAGATTTTATGCCTTCTCCCTTATTTTCACCAAAACGCTATGCATTAAAGTATTTGTCAGACATGCCCTCAGTGTGCTGTGCATCAGTGCCCATTGTTAGAGACGTGGGATAATTCATATCAGCTGGCCTCTGTGTGGCATCATAATCCTCAATATCACATTTTGTTATCATTATCAAGGGATAGTGTGCAAAGCAGGAAAAACACAGACATAATAATTCCTTCATAGGCAAGTTGTTTCTCTGAACGGCTGAAGCCCAGTCTCTTACCTGTGGAACTGTGCCTGTAGTTCCTGTCGTGTCAGAGTTTTGGTTAGATTTGAGTGTTTAATGTGATATCTGGCCCACAGGTATTTTCATTACACTGCCTCACATCTGTTAGGATTTGAAGGTTGTTATTAATTTTTTTTTGAGTCCTCAGAGACAGAGGTAGTCCCTTCTCAGTAGAGCTTCACATCTCTGCATAAATAGGAACAATAATAGCACCTCCCTCAATAGGCTGTTGGGTTAAAAATGAAGCAGAGATGTGAAATCCTTACACTAGTGTTCTGCAGTTTACACTCAGTCATACTCCTTACCATTACTGTTATCACTAAGTTTCATGTGGCTGTAGGTATGGGGGAAGCAGTCAGAATGTCCACGGCACTGTCTGCATTTATAGACCAGTAAAACAAATGCAATACATAGTGTCACAATGTAGAAAATGGGATTAGGAGGATTATAATCAAAACAAAGTAGGAATTTATAGGTTGGCATTCCATTATTGGGCCCTTTTCCTGTGCGTGTGCATGTGTGTGTGTGTGTGTGTGTGTGTGTGTGTGTGTGTGTGTATGTATGTATGTGCCTTCCATGGTGCATGTGTGAAAGTAAGGGGACAAGCCACGGTAGTCAGTTCTCCCTCCTACCATGCAGGTCCCAGACACGGAACTCAGATAGTTGAGGTTGGCAGCAAATATCTTTACCCACTGAGCCAGCTTGCCAGCCCCCATCTCTTTTCTTACCTTCTTTCTTCTCCATTATTTCATCTTCTGAGCCTGGCAGAATGGGAAGAACACAGACAGGCCTTAACATCCTCTTTGGGCATTAGTGTTCCTATTTTGATTTGACATTTGAACTTGGTTAGACAACGTAAGCTTTGCAAAGATAATGTCTACTCTGACTGTTGTGTGAAAACCAAGCAAGTTAATATATGTGGGAACTCATTGCTAGTTCCTTTTACTGTACAGGGGGAGAGAGAGAATATTAACACGTTCTCTATGTTCTCAACTATCTAAGACTCACACAGAATTTAAGGTGTAAGAGGAAATCACCAGATTTACAAGTTTAATATTTGTTCATTTGTGTAAAACCATTTTATCAGTTTCTGGCTTGAAGGCCTGGTTTTTATCTCCCCACAAGTGGTGAGCATTTTAATCCAAAGCAGCTCCTGATTGACTTTGCCCGAAGCTATTTAATAGCCTCTTTATTTGATGTGATTATCATTCTGCTAAGCAAATTTATTAAGAAGAATATAAGTAGTTCTAACTGTTTGTACTGTTTTAAGTAGCTCATGCATAATTAGTTTTGTCTGTTATCTGCGGCTATCATAACAAACTACTTGCCTCTGTCCCTCAAGGGCTGGGGTTAAAGGCATGGGCCACCTTGCCCAGCCTATAGCCAAGTTTTAAAATTATGGCTTATAAAGTGATCATGTCTCTGTTATTTCATCTTCATTAAGTTTAATGGCCAAAGCAACATGACTTTATTACCTTCCTTTCCATGCCCAGAAGGCCAACCAACAGAAGCCTTATTGGGCCAAAATTAGTAATGGTAGAGTTGTGTCCTTTTATAGAAGCTCTAGTTGGGAATCCAATCCTTTGTTTCCAGCTTCTAAAAGTCACTTGCACATGTCTCTTGTCTCCTGGCCCCTTGTCTCCAAAGCCAGCATCTCTAAGCCTTCTGTAGTTGCATCTTTCTCTGACTGAGGTGAGAAAGGTTCTTCCATATTGGAAATATGGAAATAATCCATGACAATGTCCCCAGCTCAAGGCTCTTAGCCGAGCCCTGTTTACATGTTTGAGGGAAGACTGGCTATTTGTCGAATGGCCTTTAGTTCCCGCCCACATTTAGTCACAGGATCTAAAGTGGTTACAACGAAACAAGTAGCTTTAAGGGTGGATGTACACACCTATAATCGCAAAATTTGGGGAGCTAAAGCAGGGGGATTTGCAGTGTAAGGTCAACCTGGGTGTGCAGAGAGCTCAAGGTCAGCTTGTGCAGTCTGCATTGGTAACAATAGAGCAGTAATTTACGTCAGGGAAATCTTCCTCAGTTCTTTCCACGTATGTAGTTCTCCACACATACTCATTCTTTGAAAATAGTCTAGAACTTCTATGACTGTTTTCTAGTTGTACCACAGGTTTGAGGGAGGTTTTATAGATGCCCATTCCCTTGGATGAGTTACTCTTCCACACTGGTGCTGCAGAATGCTCTTCCATCTGATAGGATGATGGTTCCCATGGTGTCTCCCCACACCCATCCCTTGTATGTGTGCTTGTGTACTGTATGTTCATGCATGTGTGCTGGTATGAGTGTTAATGCATGTGCATGTGTGGCATGGAGGCCAAAGGACAAGCTTGAGTATTGTTTCTCAGGGTGGCTATCCTGTGATGAGCCACCATGTAAGTGCTGGGAACCAAATCCATGTCCTCTGTGAGAGCAACAAGTACTCATATTTTTATTGATTGACTATTGATTGTGGGTTTGTTTTAATTTTGTTTTTTTGAGACAGGGTTTTCCTGTGTAACCTTAGCTATCCTGGAACCCACTCTGTAGACCAGGCTGGACTCAAACTCTGAGATCTGCCTGCCTCTACCGCCTAAGTGCTGGTATTAAAGGCATGCGCCACCACCGCTCTGTGTTACAAATACTCTTAAACATTGAGCCATCCCTGGCCCAAAAGACAGTCTTTTCTGAAAGACTGTCTTTCACTGTGACCTGGGGCTGATTTGGCTAAGCCAGCCTGAGGGATCTTGCCTGCCTTTGCCTTCCTAGTGCTGGGGTTATAAACGTGAGTTACTAAACTGAAAGTTTTATGTGTCTTCCAGGGGTTAGGCTCAGGTCATCATGCTTGCACACAGTCCAAGATACCTCCCCATCCCCCATAGCTCTTCTCTTGACCTGAATAACTTCTCTTCATTCTTCGAGTCTATGAAACACCTAGTTCAAAGTCTTTCATGAAATCCCATTTCTTTGAGCACATTCACCACACTTTCTATAATGTCTTTACTGTTCTTCACTATTAGGTTGTGAATTCCATGAGGTCAGGGGCTCTACCTCTATTTCTCTTTGTTTTCAGAGTGACACATTGTTTTTTAATTTATTTTTATTATGTATACAACATTCTGCTTCCATGTATATATGCACACTAGAAGAGGGAACCAGAGCTCATAACAGATGGTTGTGAGCCATCATGTGGTTGCTGGGAATTGAACTCAAGACCTCTGGAAGAGCGGTCAGTGCTCTTAACCTCTGAGCCATCTCTCCAGCCCCGTGACACATTGTTAAGATCCCTCTGGGTCCTAAAACTTGCTAAATGACATCACTAAAGAGGGTAATGTAAGTCACTATGGGGGCCAAGGAGGTGTCTCAGTAGTTAAATTGCTTGCTGTTCAATCAGGAAGACCAGAGTTCATATCCCCAGAAGCCCTGCAGATGCTGGTTGGGCATGACAGCTAGCCTGTGTACCACAGTAAGAAAGAGAAGATATAAAGTTTCTTGGCAAATCCAGTCATAGAGTTCTAATTCACAAACCTTTTCTTCTACTCTTGCAGTTCAGAGGCCTTGGGGCAAAACACTACCCAGCTGCAGCAGCAGCTGAAGGTTTCTTATCTTTTAAGGACTTTGACTCTTGTGATAGTAAAGAATTTTAAGATGAGCCAGTAAGAAGCAGAGTTGGAATTTATGAAAAGGTATTTTTAAGCATAAGAGTTGAGAGACAGACAGGTGCTTGAGGAGAAAGTAAGACACACCCGAGAGATTGTTGTGTCACGTCTCAAAGGGCATCACGAAGTCCTTACCAATTGGGGTGACGTCTTGCAGTTGCAACTCAGAAACTTAAATGATGTTGTAGGGTGGTTACTATATATTGGGCAGGGCTGTAGCTGATAAGGTAAAACTCTTGTTCACAAGTGTTGCAGGGAAGTTAAGAATATTTTATTTTTGTCTTTAAACAAAGTTTTGGTCTTATTTTTGAGATTCCCAGAAAATACCTGGGAAGGAGTAAGCCATACTTGAAAGTCATATAAGCAAGGTTCACTGTTATTTTAACATTTGTGTAATGTTTCTGTGTTGGCGATCTTCATGACAAATGCTAACTGTATTGGAGTTTTTGGTTGTCTGCTGGTGAAAGGCTTCAACCCAGACTCAATGGTGAGGGGTTTTCTGTTCTTCTGGTATCCCATAAGTTTCTTCATCTTTTTATCTTGTCCCCTTGGGCTCTTGTCTTCCATTCAGATAGCAAAGTCTTGCTAATGGACCAAGAGTCTCCCCAGTTGCCAAGTTTCCTTGTTCTAGAATTCATGCTGCCTAGCAGAACCTATCACTACCACTCTGCACCATTCCACTGTGCATTGTAGCTTATTTTGTATTTTTATTTTTGCTGGGGGTTTAAACCTAGGACCTTGTGTCCACCATTGAATTACACCCCAGCCCTACATTATTGCTGTTATCATCATCATCATCACATCAGATTTATTTGTTTAAATTTACGTATATATCTGTGTGAGTATCTGTCATGTATGTTCAGGTGTGAAGAAGGCCATAAGGAAGCATTTGTTTCCCTGGAGCTGGAGTTGGTGATTGAGCTGATGAGGGTGCTGGGAACTGAACTTACACAGGAGTGTAAGAGCTCTCAGTAAATGTATATGCCCTTAGTTACCAAGCCAATATCTCTCCTGCACCAGTTAATTAATTAATTAGGCTTTTTGGGACAGGGCCTCATATAGCCCACACTGACCTTGGCTTCATTCACTATATGCTTGAGGATGACCTTGAATTCCTTATCTTCTTGCCTCCACCTCCCAAATGCTGGATTACATGCCTGGCTCCATCATATTTAAATGCATGTTTGCTGGCATTTATCTTTGGGACTATACTATTAGGAAATTTTTTTCTATCAGAGATATTTAGCCTAGTAAGGACTCATATTTCCTGAACCTTTCCATTTGTACAGATTAACCAATTGCCTTCAGATGGTGAAGCTGAGCTCCAACTGAAGGGATAAGATGCAGTCATCACCTACAACAGGGATAAAAGAAAGAAGCCCTCTTGGCCAAGTGTGCTTGCTAGCCTCATTGGGGTTCTGGCACACACACACTTGCTTTGCTAAGTTAATTTAAATTTTGCTTGTGTTCCTTTTTGCAAAACCACGATCACTATTTGTTTCTGAGTTGCACTCTAGAGTGGTTTTGTCTTAGGACCTATCATAAGTTCCACCATTCGTCTGCTGTGGAAGGCCCACTGTAGCCCCTGGAAAGCCTGGCTCTCTCATTGGTGTTACTCTTGCTGTGGTTCAGTCAGTTCTTACTGATTCACCCCCAGCCAGGGGTGTGTGTGAAGCTGCCTTTCAGAGGCACAGGGATCCTGACAGAAACAGAGATACTCTGGTTTTTGTTTTTTAATATATTTACTTATTTATTTATTAATTTATTACATATACAGTGTTGTTTTGCCTGCACACCAGAAGAAGGCACCAGATCTGATTGTAGATGGTTGTGAGCCATCATGTGGTTGCTGGGAATTAAACTCAATTAAACTAAACTTCTGGAAGATCAGCCAGTGCGCTTAACCTCTGAGCCATCTCTCCAGCCCCAGAAATACTCTTTAACTTTAGGTCTTCCTCCGTTACAAATTCTTTTTGTTTTTCCTTCTTATTTTGGCTATGAATGTAGGGACTCTGTGTTCTAAAAGATTGCTACACATTGTTCCTATCCTTGCATTTATGAATAATGAAATTATTTTTCTCTCTTTTAACTGATCACACACTAGAACTCCTGATTAGCAAGAGCAAATGAGTATTATCACACTTGTTATAATTATAGCCCAAACTACATATATGTGATGTTTTAGTGTGTATGAAAAATCTTGCCACTGGGCATGGTGATGTATGGCTGTGATGCTGGTACTCTGGAGGTGGAAGCACGAAGATTATACATAATGAATTTGAGGTCAGCCTGGGGTATATGAGAGATCTTGTTTCCAAAGAAATTATATGTGTGTGTACACACACACACACACACACACACACACACACACACACACACACACAAAAACAACAACAACAAAAACTCTGCGTGTGTCTATTTGAAGACAGGGTCCCACCATGTAGTTCCTGCTGGTCTGGAGCTCACTATGTAGACCAGACTAGCTTCAGACTCACAGAGATCCACCATGGCTTTGCCTCTCAAGTTCTGGGATTAAAGGCATGTCCCATTATGTCTAATTTGTAGCCCTTTTTTTTTATTTTTCAAGACAGGATTTCTCTGTGAGACAGTCCTGGTTGTCTCACTCTAGACCACTCTAGACCAGGCTGGCCTTGATCTCACAAAGATCCACCTGCCCATATGTCACCACTGCCCAGCTATAGTTATTTTTCCTAAAAAAATATGGCTTATAAAGTGATCATGTCTGTTATTTCCTCATCATTTTTCAGAGTTTCTACAAACTCTCTGCCTTCATCCACCCTTTGGTCACCTCATGGTACATAGTTTGGATAGAAAGGGCAGGTAGGAGCTGGAGAGATAGCTTAGGAGTTAAGAGCACTGCTCTTAGAGGACCTGGGTTCAATTTCCAGCACCCATATGGCAGCTCACAACTGTTTGTAACTCCAGTTTCAGGGGATCCAACACCCCTCTCACAGACATGCGGGCAAAACACCAATGTACATAAAATAAATTAATACATTAAAAAAAGAAAAGGCAGGGTAATATTTCTTGCTGCCTCTCATTTACTAGTTTTTAAGTAAAGAGTCTTACTATGGCCAAGAGTGCCCCTTACATGTCGGTGCTGCTGTTAAGCCCCAGGTGCAAACACTGCATGCATCTCAGCCCATTGCAGCAGCCTTACTGATTCTGTATGCATCTCAGCCCACTGAAGCATCCTACCTACAATGCCTGTTCTGTCAGCTGCTTCTCAGACCTCTTATGTTTTGGTTTGGTAGGATGACCGAAGCTTGTTTTGTTCACTTCCTACCCCTGTTCTTAAACCAGCCATTTCCCAACATTCCTTATTCTTTTCAATGGACCTTTGCATTTAGCTCCTTTGAAATGAAGAATCTTGGGGCTCTGGAAGTTTCACAAAAGTGTTAGGTGGTTCATATGCCATTACAAATCAAAAGGTGCTGGGCTAGAGCTGTGTCTGTCAATACCACAGATGAACATTCATGGAAATAAAACAGCCACCAAAGTAGCCATTCACTGTGTGTATCAGTCACCTGATCAGTGTGTATCAGTCTCTTGTGGCTGTGACAAAATGCCTGGCAAAAACACCTGAAGGAAATTCATCTGGCTCTCAGTTTGAAGATGTCATGGCAGGGAAAGCAAGAGCAGATGGCTGGATGCTGCTCACATGGCATCTAGGGTCAGAAAGCAGAGCCATGAACACGGGCTTTATGACCATTTTCTCCCTTTTATTCAGTCCCTGAGATGGTGCTGTCCACATTTAAAGTGTATCTTCAATATCCCATTAAACCTGGAAAAACTCTGATGGACACACCTGTTTTAGTTAGGGTTTCTATTGCTGTGAAGAGACACCATGACCACAACAACTCTTACAAGGAAAGCATTTAATTGGGCCTGGCTTATAGTTCAGAGGTTTAGTCCATAGTCATCATGGTGGGAAACATGGCAGCATGCATGGTGCTGGAGATGTAGCTGAGAGTTCTACATCTGATCCAATGGCAGCAGGAAGAGACTGTGTGAGCCACTGGCCTGGCTTGAGCATGATTCTCAAAGCCCTCCCACTTAGTGACACACTTCCTCCAGCAAAGCCACACCTACTCCAATAAGGCCACGCTTCTCATAGTGCCACTCCCTATGGGCTAATGGGGGCCATTTTCTTTCAAACCACCACAGCACCCAAAGGTATATTTTCATGATGAATCTAAATTCATTCTTGTTGACAATGAAGATCAACCATAATGCTTTGTAGAGAAATCTACTTGAATTAATTGAGTTTGTTTACAATATAATTAAAAATAGAACAGGGTAGTATGTGTAAAGTGTGAGGACTTGGCCTAAAGGAGTAGTTCTCTTCAGTTTTTTTTTTTTTTTAATAGGTGTATGGAAAGTTATTATTCCCCATTTACAGGTGGTAGACAAGATGGGGTTTTGAATCTGCCCAAAGTAGCTACACTTCATAGTTGTATTTCAGCTTTAATCCTAAAATTTTGTCTTCAGTTGACAACGCAGATTTGTTGAGACCTGGCAGCACAGATTTGTTGAGACAGAAAGTAGAGGGGAGCGGTGGATCACAGTCAACTGACCTGTCTAATCAGTCATTTGAACCCCTTTAAAAAATCAAATGAAGCCAGGCGTTGGTGGCGTATGCCTTTAATCCCAGCACTCGGGAGGCAGAGGCAGGCAGATCTCTGTGAGTTCGAGGCCAGCCTGGTCTCCAGAGCGAGTGCCAGGATAGGTTCCAAAGCTACCTTGTCTCAACCCCCCCCCAAAAAAAAATCAAATGAAAAGGAGAGCATAGTGGAGCAGTTGTCTTTCTCATCATGTCTTACCCTTCTCTAGGAGATGCTTAAATAAACCCACTGAAGTTTAGACTCTACTTCCCGAGAATTTGATCAAGTTGGTCTAAACAGAGATTTTGGCTATTAGTCTCATTTGGTTTTTAGCCCTGATGATTTTGAAATATACATTTAAATAAAAGACATCTGGCCCAGCTTGAAGCTGCATTAAAGAAGTGCTAGAGCCATGGGTGATGGTCATTGTGAAGATTTGGGGACAGGGTTGATGGCCATTTTGAATACATGCCAGGAATAGACATGATGATCATTGTGAGAAGGGCTGGAGACACATGACGGTCAT
This sequence comes from Cricetulus griseus, assembly GCF_003668045.3. NCBI lineage: Eukaryota > Metazoa > Chordata > Mammalia > Rodentia > Cricetidae > Cricetulus > Cricetulus griseus. The sequence goes on from NC_048597.1 coordinate 165,521,652, forward strand.
TGCATCTGTCTCTTATATATACTGTGTAAACTTTGAATTTGAGTAAGACTCAAGACCAAACAGTAGCCTTCCTTCACTTTCTCTTGAAGTTTCTCAGAAGAATTCCATTCTGTCATCCACTGGGAACCTTCTGCAGGAAGTCCTGGCCCTTGGCTTCCAGCACAACTCTTGTTCTCTTTCTCATTGTGCCCTTTCTGTATGGTTGGGTTTAGATTCTCATAGAGACAGAAACTTAGGAATACTCAAACAGCAAAGACACCTTAGGCCCCTTGTGTGTAGACATTGTGCTGATAACAAAGGCTGTAGGGTCCTGCTCTTGGAACTTAAGGTTTTGGAATGTGAGCCATAAGGAGTCTGTGGGGTACTATAGTCAAGGGGCTTCTGGAGAGAGTCTGGACTGGGAAACATGTACATTGAAAAATTCTAGATCCCTTGGGCTTGGCAATACTGGCATCCAGAGTTGACTGACAAATTTACTGAGTGAGGCAGAAAGAATGTTAAAAGCTGGAGGAGAGGACGAAGTGTTGTGGAATGCTGTCTTCCTTGCATGACTTGGCTCTTGCACTCTTGAACTCTTGGTGGGCATGATTTACGGCACAAGACCTGAACACGACTGGGCCTATCAGCATTCCATCAGGGAAGTAGGAAGGGACTCCCAAGGCCCAGCTCTTCTCTGGTGATATGTTAATGGTTGCTAGGGAAGGGAGAAATAGTTTCATCAGTGGTCTAGACACAGACTACATACTCCTGTAATTAACCCTAATTAAGTTCTTTCACCCCCCATCCCCAACGAGCATGAAAGAAGAAGGTGACTGAGGAGGAGGAAGGGGTTAACAGAGGGTAGTGGGGATAAATATGATCAAATGTATTATGAAACCCAGTGTTATGTGTGATTAACATATAAGAAACTTTAAAAGAATTTACTGAACAAGTAACAGAAAGTATACTTTTATTTAAAAGCAGTGCACAGCTGTGTTTTGGTATTTTGAAGTGGAGGAGATATTAAGCTATATGTACTTTAGACTTTTCCGGAAGAAAGAAGAGGGAGCAATAAAACGCTTTTTCTTCTTTCACTTTTTAGGTTCCCAAATTCAGAGACTTCTGCAGACAGTAACGTAACAGAGAGCAAGAATAACGTGCTCAGCCCATTTTCTGCCTTCGAGCTCTGGGCACTTTGTGGGGAGGTACCTGGGTTCCTGGAGGCCCTGCTCCCACAGCAAGCAGGCAGAAACTGGGAAGCCAACCTTGCAGGCAGAGCACATCCGGCCCTTTGAAGTTCACTTCAGTGCAGGTTTTATTTGAAAAGACTGTGACAGGATATAGTCCACAGTGGGATGCGTGTTGCTTCCTGAAGCCTCCCTTAGCCAGGGAGTGTTTTGAAAGGTTGGAGTCTGTCTGCTCAGAATTCATTCACACAAGGGAGGCCCCTTTTGGTAAAATGCGGGTATGCATGTGGGCCTCTGTGATTCCCCTTTTTAAACCTCTATCCACTCCAGCTTCTCTCTGTCTCTCTGTCTCTCCCTGCCCAGACTCTTCCCTTATAGATGAGGTCATTAGGACTTGGAGCCAGGAGAAGTGCATTTCTGTAACTTTAAATCTCTCCACATTCAATCTGAAACTCTCTCTCTCTCTCTCTCTCTCTCTCTCTCTCTCTCTCTCTCTGTCTCTGTCTCTGCAGTTATACTTAACTGTTGGAGGACATTTCACCTCTACAGGCCAAGGGAGCTGTTTGCTCAATTGGGCTCTTGTAGACTGCAAAAATGAGCTGGCTGGAGGAATTCTGCCAATTTGTGAACAGGCTCAGTACTCCATGTTTCTCACTCACTTCACATTTGCTGTTGCTTTCAGGTCCATGATGGGATGTGAACCACAGTCTGGCATTGATTAGCTTCTTAGGGCTTGATTGGATTTTCTATGCTTTCTACTGTGTATACTGTGTATAACTTGCTGGCTTTGCTTGAGGAAGGGGTGTGATCGGAAGAGAGAGGCCAGGGTGCGTTTCTTCCTAATGGTAAGGTGAGGGTGGGGCTTTGAAGCTGTGTGGTTGTAGAACCTGGATGGAGAGAAGGAAGCTGTGGTACAGAACCCTGGTGGAGAGAAGAGTCATGCAGAGTTGTGGGAGGGGCCAGGGGAGTGAGGAGACTTGGCAAATCTGGGGAGACATTAACTGGTGGGATGGCCTCACTTGCTGGGGTTACTGGAGGAGGGACAGTAAGACTGAAGGGGATTTGAGTTTTATCTGTTGCTATCATAGTTGGTTTTGTCTGGGTAGGGCCTCCTCAGCACCACCCAGTGCAAACCACACCCAATCAGTGAGGTGAGCCTAGAAGGGAAAGGCAGCCTCCCTCAGGTCTTGCTCATGCCTTGGCCTGTAGAAGTGAAGTGTCTGGAAAAGAATCATACCTTCTGGGAGCCAGTTTCAAACCTATGTTCATCTTGGTGAAAACTCCTCTCAACTGTCAATGAGGATTGGCTAGTTCATGATGTCACTGGGGCAGTTTCCTTCAGGTCCTCCTTTGGGGTTGTAATAGACCAAACCACAGGGAAGAATAACTTTTTGAAGATGAATCTAAGCAAACTAGTAAAGTGAGATATGCTTATATTTTAACACCAGGGGCACCTTCACCTTCAACACTTTAAACTCTATGACACAAGTAGTAAGTCACCATGGGACACTGAAGCCACAGCAAAAGCTGGCCTCTTCCTTCCTTCCTTCCTTCCTTCCTTCCTTCCTTCCTTCCTTCCTTCCTTCCTTTCTTCCTTTCTTTGTTTCTTTCTTTCTTTCTCTCTTTTTCAGAATCAAACAATTTTATTTTCATTAACTCACAAAAAACAATACAGTTGGTTCAAGGAGGCCATCACTGGTCCAGTCCCCAACACTACAAGCTGAGTGAATAACTATACAGTAAGGACTCTCTCATGGCTATTCTGAAGTAATGGAGCTATTAGAAATAAGATTTGTTTACTCAGGGTCCACACTTGCACTATGAATTAGGCAGAGCCCTTTTCAACTTCTTCAGTTTGAACTTCTTGATTAGATTAAACCATTTGCAATTCTGCACTGTTGCAACACCTCATTGAAGCCGTAACAGAGCCCCATGTCATTCTGGCTCTGGGCACATTCCAGAAACTGATCTCAAGAGAGCATGGCCCTTGAGAGTGCTGGTCCAGCAGCTGGGTTCCCTGGGGCTCCTAGTAAGTGATTTCAGGTCTTGCAGGCTCAGCACTGCCACCCCCACTGAAGCCCCCAGTGATGGCATGAACCAGGGTGTGACCCACAGCCCACAGCCACATTAGCTGCAGTGGTTGCCATCTGGGCCATTAGGCCTGGCTGCCTGGATGCAGCAGCAGGGGAGCCAACTGCAGATCATGTGGCTGCTGCTGGAGGCTGAGCTGCAGGCGCATGTCTCACATGTCTCGGGAGCAGCCCTCATCTGAGGGGCCCGGCTGGCGGGAGGGGCCACCCAGGAAGAGTGGTTTCCACGTGGTATCTTGGATCCTCACACACTCTGAGTCTAAAGATGACAAACTGCATGCTGTCCTCTTTCAGGAAGCCTCAGGTGGCTCTCACCAGATAGCCCAGAGTGCTGAGGAGAGCTCTCTTAGCATATCTGTGACCCATTTATACCATTGCTAAAAAACAAACAAACAAACAAACAAACAAAAAACCAGATATGTGATTAGGAAACCTATGCAAGAATGTTTGTAGCGGCCTTATTTATAAAAACAAGAACAACAAAAATTTGGAATGTAATCTAAATGTCTATCAACAAATGAAGTGTGATAGAGTCACATAGCAAAATCCTGTACAGTGGTGAAAAGGAAGCATCTAGAAGTAAAGGATTTTTTTTTTTTTTTTTTTTTGACAGGGTTTCTCTGTGTAGCTTTAAAGGGAGCCTATCCTGGCACTCACTCTGTAGACCAGGCTGGCCTCGAACTCACAGAGATCCACCTGTCTCTGCCTCCCAAGTGCTGGGATTAAAGGCTGAAGTGAAGGATTAAGAGGGAGAATTTTCTCAATGTTGAGCAAGATAGCAAGTTACAAATTACTGCTAACGATACTTACATGAATGTTAATTGAAATGTATGAAAATAATAGATAGCAAGTTCTCCAAAGTATTTACCCCTAGGAAAGGTCCAAAAATAATTGGGGAGAACCAAGAGCGTTGGTGTTGCTAATATTTTCTTAAGGCCCCAGATAGGCAGTACACATTGATTAGAAACTTGGCTCTTCATATCTGTACATTTTACCCTTTGGAGTCAACCAATTTTGTTTAAAGGTATTGAGAAAAAAAAAATAGCATCTTCATTGCACATGTGTGGATCTCCTGGCATGAAACCTTGAGAAGCACTTGCCAGCAGTTACTCACTTGGCACTGACATTGTATTAGGCTTTGTAGATCTGGACATGATATAGCACGTGAGAAGTTGCCCACCGGTTATATGAAAATATGACATCATTTTACGAAAGATGCTCAGCCTTCATTGAACGTAATATCTGCAGCAGGTCCTGGAACAAATGCCCTGGGAGCACCTTTGTTATATGCTTGATATCCTGTAAGAAATTTTAGCCATTGAGGCCGGGGCACATGTGGCTCAGTTGCTAGATTGCTTGCTTAGCATTTAGAAGTTCTATCCCCAGGACTACATAAAATGCTGCTTGCCTGTAATCCCCATCCTGGGGAGTAGAGGCAGGAGGATTCGAAGCCCAAGGGCATCCTATAGTATAGTACATTTGAGGTCAGCCTGGGTTACATGAGCTCTTTCTCAGAGCAAAACATTAAAGAGATGGAAAACAAAACAAACAAGTTAAATAAAAAAAGAAATCACAGTTAAACAAGCTATGAGGAAGAATATTTCTATACTTCACTTGAGCCTTGCACAGAGGTCAGACAGTAGGTGGCCTTATTAGCCATTTTAAAATTGTCCACTCATGTGAGGGCAGAGGGGAGCCACGAGCCACTTACTGCTTTAGACATTCTGACATTAAGTCAGAATTTAGAAGGGACTCTTGCAGTGTGGAAACTGGGTCTGGGGAGAGAGGGTGCCTCAGGAGAGCAGTACACAGAACCCCTTGCAGAAACACTGCACAACAGGGCCACATCTACAGAACCCAACAGTCAGTATTAAAAAAAAAAAAAAAAAAAATGAGGGCACTGGTGAGAGGGTTCAGTGGGTAAAGTTGCTTGCTGCCAAACTGAGTGACTTGAATTCAGTCCCCAGAAGCCACATGGTAGAAGGAGAGAATAGATTCCTGCAAGTTGTCCTGTGACTACCACAGGTATTTGAGTGCACATGTCCAACACAATAAATAAATTTATAAAATATTTTAAAATTCTAACATTTTTATAGTATTCTGTAGCTGCATTTTTTTTTAACGTTTGAACCTTTTGAGCTTAGTGTGATATTTGATTATTTATTTTGGAGGTACTACAGATTACACCCAGAATTTGCTTGTTAGGTTATCATTCAATCACTGGACTACCCAGCCCCAGCCCCAGCAGTCAGTATTTAAAAGCAGCTCCCTGTTAATCCTAGTAGACAGCCAGGGTGGACGACTAACAACTTAGGTTGAGTGTCAGCTTCATTTAATAATGAATTTTGTGTCAATGATTTCTTTTAAGTTTAAGAAGTATTGATTCAAGCCAGGTGTGGTAGCACTCGCCTTTCCCCCAGTACTCAGGAAGCAAAGGCAGGCAGAACTCTGGGTTGGAGGCCAGCCTGGTCTACAAAGTGAGTTCCAGGACAGCCAGGGCTAATTATTGAATCCCTTTCTCCCCACCTTGCCCCCAAAGTATTGATTTAGAGGGTATTTCAGGTAGATATTGCAGTGTGTTCAGGCCTGGTTCCTTCTAGATCCTTCCAAGAGCTATCTTCTTAAATTTCTTCCTTGTCAATCTTGTTTTATTTTTGCTTTCTTCTGTTTGTCTTCCAAACAGGTTTAAGTTTTGTTGACTCTTTAAATAATATGTATCCTGTCCTCCCCTGCTGCTTATTTCCCAAAGCCCCCTTCCCCATTCCTCCACCTTTTATGTATTTAGACAGGGTCTCACTGTAGAGCTCAAGCTGACCATAGAACTCAATATGTAGCTTAAGCTGTCTTTGAGCTTGTGGGTGACTGATCCTTCTGCCTCACTCTCCTTCTATTTAAAATATTTATTTCTTTATTGGGTGTTTGTGTGTGTTGGGGGCAAGACAGTGATGGTGTGTGTGTGTGTGTGTGTGTGTGTGTGTGTGTGTGTGTGTGTGTGTGTTTGTGTGTGTGTGTGTAGATCAGAGGACAACTTTCAAGGTTGGTTCTGTCCTTCCACCATGTGGGGTCCTGGGAAATGAGCTCAAGTCATTGACTTGGTAGCAAGCACCTTTACATGCTGAACCATTTCCCTGGCACTTCCTCTGTTTTACTTCTTCTTCTTCTTCTTCTTCTTCTTCTTCTTCTTCTTCTTCTTCTTCTTCTTCTTCTTCTTCTTCTTCCTTTTTTTTTCTTTCTGAGACAGGGTTTCTCTGTGTAGCTTTGGAGCCTTTCCTGGCACTGAACTCACAGAGATCCACCTGCCTCTGCCTCCTGAGCGCTGGGATTAAAGGCATTCACCACCAACGCCTGGCTCTCTTTTACTTCTTAATTTTTTTTTTAACCTTTGATTTAGTGTGTGTGTGTTTGTGTGTATGTGTGTGTTGTATGTATAGGAGCACATACATGCATGATACACCCCATCCCACACCAGTATAGTACATGAAGAGCTAAATAAATAAAATTATCTTTTAATGGATGGCCAGGGAATGGAAGAGTAACTTTCCTTGGAAATGGGGACAGGGTATGAGAAAAGAAATAAAAGAGAATTAAAAACATAATCTTTCCAAGTCTATTAATTCAACTTTTGTGCTCATAAAGTGATCAGTAAGATTGGGATATGTTTAAGTTGGTAGAATGCTTGCCTGTCATGGATGCAGCTCTGGGTCTAACTTCTAGCACATCATAAATTGGGTATGGTTGTACATGACTGTAACCCTAGGTGGTGGCAGGAGGATCATGAGTTCAAAGTCATTCTCCACTCAATGGCAAGCACAATCCCAGCCTGGGTCACATGAGACTGTGCCTCTGAATTAAAGAATAAATGGGCTCCCTGGGTAAAGCTCAAATCCCCAGAATCTGGGTAAGCTGGGCACAGTAGTGGACATCTGTAGTCCCAGTGATTCTGCGGTGAGATGGCAGCTGGAGACAGGAGAATCTTTGAAGCTTGTAGACCAGTTAGCTGGGAGTACACAGTGGTGAAACAATCAAACAAGCCTGACTCCCAAAGTTGGAACAGGAAGAGGGATACCCAAGGTTGTCCTCTGACCTCCACACATGAAAGTACAAACACACATATACATAGACACATCATACATACACATTGTACACATATGCATAAAGACATAAAGAATATTTAGAATAAATTCTTAGAATAAAATTTAGAATAATTCATATTTCCCCAGTAACTCATATTGTGCTTATAGCAAAAAGTGTGTGTATGTGAGAGTTATAGGTTCTTGCAGGTTGATATGAGTTCTCCCTTTATTTTCTAGGGATATTTTGAAAACCATAGCTCTAGGCCAGATGCTGTCCTTGTGTATATGTGGCACAGCCATCACCAGCCAGTATTTGGCGGAAAAGTACAAAGTGAACACTCCCATGCTTCAGAGCTTCATCAACTACTGCCTGCTGTTCCTGATTTACACAGTGATGCTAGCATTTCAGTCAGGTACGTCTCATGTAGGAGCCATCTGTTCCATAATTGGCCTTAAAAAAAAAAAAACCTTATTCTATTTAAGTTAGTTATTGTAGTTGATCTTACTTAGCCAAGATGCCAAGAGGAGATAGCCATTCAGCTATGGTATGGATTTTATTTCTATGACTAAATGTCTGACAAAGGCAACTTAAGGGAGAAAGGGTTTATTCAGGGTCACCATTTGAGGGGACAGGCCATCGTGGTGGGAGCCTGGAGGTCTGTCTCTTAGGTAATTCTAGCTCTTGTCTGGCTAACAGTATTAACTACCACTATTGTGATTCTCACTACTTTCCTTTCTTTCTTTTTGTTGCTGTTTTTTGAGACAGGGTCTCAGCTATGCAACTCTGACTGGTTTGGAGCTCCCTCATGTAGAACAAGTTGGCTTTAAACTCACCCTCATCTACCAGCTGAATGCTGGGATTAAAGGCTTTTACCGTCTTTAATAGATTTATAGATTATCTTACCACAAAGCCTCCCCAGCATATGTGCCAACTCTTTGTCTCTTGTTTATCCAGAGATGAGTAAATCCTAGTTGATTTAAAGCAGTAGAATTGTGCTGTGTGTGGGTGGTTAGAAAGCATTTGTTAATGGTGCCACTAAAGCTTTTCCCAAGCTTATCACTGGCTTCAGTTTCACTTGAAAGTGCATCTCTTTCTAAAGAATGACCCGGCTGTGTTTTCTTCAAACAAACAAACAAACAAACAAAAACCCATGCTGGGGGGGTGCTCAATAGCCAATTAGTTTGTCAAAACAGGGCACTTTTCCAAAAGAGTCTGTGGCTTGTCAGAAATGGCTTTAGTCATGCTCACAGATGGATATATTATTTATTATTATTGTTTGAGGCAGGGTCTTATATATCCCAGGCTGGCCTTAAGTTCCCCATGTAGACAAGGATGACCTTGAACTGCTGGTCTTCCCATCTCCACCTCCTGATTATAGCTGTGTACCACCATGCTGAGTGCTGGGGATGTATACATACTAAGCAAGTACTCCCGATTGAGCTACATCCCCAACCCTGAATATTATATGTGTGTTTCCACTTTTCTCCAGCTCTCTTCCCACTGTTCTCCCTGCACAGTTGCGTAGTCTCTAGCTTCATACTAGACAAACCTGATGGTGATGGCACTGATGTCTAGCCTCTGGGTAGCTGAAGTTAGGACAGGCCACACTTGAAATACACAGCAGACCCTTGCTTTGATTTTCTGGTCTACACAATGATATGTGTCATGTCACGTGTAGCGTGTACTCACCCAGCTTTCTTTCAACCAGGCAGTGATAACCTTCTAGAGATATTGAGAAGAAAATGGTGGAAATACACTCTCCTGGGGCTTGCGGACGTGGAAGCCAATTATCTGATTGTCAGAGCATACCAGTACACGACTCTGACCAGTGTCCAGGTAAGAGGGAGTTGGGACACTCTGGGTTTTGTGCTTCCTAGAGGAGAACATGCACTCATACATGTGTATCTAATTTTATTGGAAATCTGTGCATTTGAAGAAGCCCTGAACACAGGTGGATGACAGATGTTTTCCAGTACAGCAATTGTTCTGCTGAGTCATGTTTCCTGAAATTACTGACAGTGTATACATATTGATCACTTCCCAGGCTGCTCACACTAGAGCAGATTAGAACAGTGCTGAGCAAAATAAGGGTAAATATTTATCTGGCACTTGCTGTGGTACTGCTGACAGTTCTGTTGTGTGTTTGGCTCAAGCACAGAGCTAAGTGTGGTTCTGTACTGCAAAGCTAGAGGTTTGCAAGCCAATGAGGATGTAGGAGCCACTCAAGGAGCCTCCAGGACACGCCAGCGAGAGTCGGCAACAACAGTGACGCTCTTGTCCCTACCTCTCCATACATTTAATTTAAAAATTACATATTGTTATTAGTGTGTGTGGAGGTCTGGGGACAACTTCTTTCCATCCATGTTTAACATGGTCTGGGGATTGAACTTGGGCCTTCAAGCTTGCCCAGCAAGTACCTTCACTCACTGGGCCATCTTCCCAGCTTATTATTATTGGGTTTATTCTTAGTGGGTTGAAAGGAAAATGTTCCTTCATAGCAGTACTCATCAACCTTGTAGAGTTGAGAAAGACTTGTGTCCAGCTGTTTTAGTGTTAGCAAACGACTTGCCTTGACTTACCAGCCAAATGTTCTATAATTGGAGGTGAAAGTGAGATACATGTACCACTGTCAGATTTAGACTTCAGAGTTCAATGGTTCTATAGATCTTTTGTTTCTCAAGAAAGGGTCTTGGCAAATTAGCCCCCCCCCCATAGCCTGGTACCCATTATGTACTGAACTCACAATCCTCCTATGTGAGCCACTACCCACCAAGTGCTAGGTTTGCAGGTAGGAGTCACTGTGCCTGGTTTCTATAGCTATACAAAAAATTTAAGACAGGATCTTGTGTATTGCAGCTTGGTCTCTGTTGTAGCTAAGGATGAGCCTGAACTTTTGGCCTTCTTGCCTCCACTTCCCAGTGCTGGGTGGATAGGTATACACCACCACATTCTTTTCATGCAGCACTAGCCAGGGATGGAACCCAAGACTTTATGCATGCTAAGCAAGCATTCTACTCACTGAGCTGTGCTCACTCAGACTCTCCTCTTACAAGTCTTTTAAGTTTAAATCTTACTTTATGTATTATGGTGTTTTTAATGTGTGTGTGTGTGTGTGTGTGTGTGTGTGTGTGTGTGTGTGTGTGTGTGTGTGTGTGTGTGTGTGTTGTCTGAATGTTTTGACTACATGTATGGGTGTCTACCATGTAGATGCCTAGTGCCCTCAGATGCCAGAAGAGGGTGTCAGATTCCCTGAAACTGGAATTACAGATAGTTGTGAGTCTTCCTGTGGATGTGGAGAAAAGAACAAGTACTCTTAACTGATGAGCTGTCTCTCCTGCACCATATGAGCATTTTGCCTGTGTGTATGTGTGTGCTTCTGTACCACATGTGAGTGACTGTGGCTCACAGAGGCCATAAAGGGCACAAGATCCCCTGTAATTGGAGTTACAGGTTTTTATGAGTCACATGAATGCTGGAAATTGACCCCTGGTCCTCTGGATGAGCAACAAGTACTCTTAACTACAGAGCAGTCTCTCTGACCTTTTCCTTTAACTTGTTGAGGTTTCATTTTTCTCACTGTTCTAACACAGGTATGTTCTTTAGATCTCCAGATTGTAGGAACTGTCAAGGAACTGACAGTTATTTTAAAAGGCAAGGCTTGGTGAAACCCAGTGTTTTCCAACGTGAGCATAGGTGACATGATTTTCCCCTCATTTTTATATCCATGTTCCTCCCATACTTGGGTCTTATGTAGTACTCTGTTCACTGGGACAATATGATGATTTTTCAAACTTACATTAAATGAGACTTCTGGAACTGAAAGCATCAATGAAAAAGACTCCCCCTCCCCGCCCCAAGAAAATGTTCAGAAAGCAAATTCCTGTAGATGCATGGCCCAAGGTGACAGGTGTCAGAAAAGACTTGGTGGCATTTCAGAGTGGGCAGGACCTGAGATCACAGGATCTGGTCTCAGCATTTTGTATTTTGGCTCAGAGACTGGCTGGCAGGGGATCACTCAGTGACAGGGTTGGGGCTGAAGCTTCTGTGGTTCTTCCCATGACATAAGCAACACCCCCATAGTCATGTCCCTGCAGGGGTTCTTAGAGATAGGGTAAATTTAGGCTTGATGTGAAGATACAGGAAGTTTCCTGTGATAGCTTTTAAAGTGGGCTCTTCCAACTTTTATTTTATTTTATTTTTTTTAGTAAGAAACACAGCTTAGGCTGTGATAAGCCATTATGGCTGGATTCTACTGGTGTCTTTCAGGACATTGCTTAGTGGTTTGTTGTTCAGGCAGGCTCACAGAAGCACATGGCTAAGGCCCATCACTGGAGGTATGCTGGCCTCCAGTGCCTCCAATTGCCATGAGAATAAGCAATAAATCCCTTTAGACAGGATCCCACAGACTGCTTGGGGCTTGTCCTGTCCATGACTTAACAAACATGGAGAGAACCAGGGACAAACTTCAAACCCCACATAGTGGGCAATGAAGTAGAAGTTTCAGGAATATAATTAGCTTACAGCATAATTTGCTCTTTATTCCTGAATATACTAATACATCAAGAATTATCCTTCAGTGGTTAAGAATGCTTACTGCCCTTGCAACTAACTGGAATTGTTTCCAATATGCACATAAGGTGGCTCACAGTCACCTGCAACTCAGTTCCAGGAGACTCAACACCCTCTTCTGGCCTACACACAAACCTATACAAATTAAAATGTTTTTCAGTATATTTCATCTTTGAATTCACACACACACACACACACACACACACACACACACACACACACTTGCCAGGCAAGGTCTCTGGCTGAATACCCAAATCCTCTTACAGAGTCTCAGACACCGGGCATGCTCAATAAATATCTGCTGACAGTGTAAATGGATATACTGGAAGGAGACTCTGTCTCCTGATTTAAGAATAAACACAGAGGGGAATGCAGAGGCTCCTGGACAAAATGAATAGACTCGGCCCTTGAGTCTCTGTTTTGAGACAGATCTCATGTATCCCAGGCTGGTCTAGGATTTACTATATAGCCAACGATTAACTTGAACTCCAAATCCTCTTGCCTCTACCGCCAAAGCACTGGTTTTGGGTGGTACTAGAGATCAAATTCAGGGATTTGTGCTTGCTAGGCAAGCACCGTGCCATTTGCGCTACATCCCTAGCTGTCTTTTAACTGTATGATTTGGGACAACTAATCTCTCTTTACCCTTGGGGTTTTGTGTGCATATCTAAAGTAGGTTTGGAAATCCATTGTGAGAGTTACTATGAGGATAGAATGAGTTAGCTCAGGTAAAGCTATGCATGCAGTGACAGCCTTGATCCATGCTCCTGCTCTCCTGTGCTTTTTTGTTTCAAGCTGCTGAAATGTTTGAAGCCGCTTGCTTTCCTTCCCCGCAGCTCCTGGATTGCTTTGGGATTCCCGTGTTGATGGCTCTCTCCTGGTTTATTCTCCGTGCAAGATACAAAGTGATCCACTTCATTGCCGTGTTTGTCTGCCTGCTGGGTGTAGGGACGATGGTTGGTGCAGATATATTAGCAGGGAGAGAAGACAATTCAGGTGAGAGTGTGCCACTTGCTCAGCCATGGAAGTGTATTTTCAGGTCAGTCTGGCAATGTTACACTGACAGAAAGTCGGTGATGGGGGCACTGTTCTTCTGAGGGTGAGCAAGAGTCCACGGGCTGGGGGAACTCTTCTGAGGGTGAGCAAGAGTTCACGCTGTGAGCAAGCTGGCACACACTTGCTCGGCTGGCTCCTCCTCCTCCTCGGTGGGGTGTGATGGCATGTTTCCTCAGAGCACCCTGCACTTCCTGTAGTACCTTGCTCACTTGCTGCTGAACATTTGGTGTGGTGATTATTTTTGCCATTTAACTGCACTTTCCCATTTAAGCACATTTAACATTTTATTTTAAATACATTTGTAGAAATCATCTTTTGTTTCAAACATTTTGGATTAGTTACTCCAAAAACACTATATTCTTGAGATAGCTCTTTTTTCCCCCTTTTTATGTCATTTTTTCTTTTTTTTATTCTTCCTTTTTTCTTTGTTTCCTCTCTTTCACTATCTCTTTCATTCCCTGCTCCTTCCTTCTTTTTCATCCTCCCCTTCTGCCCTCTCTCTCCCTTCATTTCTTTTCTCAAAAGGAGGATTTGAACTCAAAAATCCTCCTTCAGCAGTGCTTTTTTTTCTTTTCTTTTCTTTCTTTTTTTTAAGAGATGGCTAGAAACCTTTTTAATGACTCTGTTAATCTGAATTCTTTGGCATATTTCAATAGACAGTATTGATGCTAAACCAGGTCTGAAGTTATCCAGTCTCTGAGGTAACTTCAGTGTCTTCCTGAATCAAGATAAAGTCTTTCTTTCTTTCTTTCTTTCTTTCTTTCTTTCTTTCTTTCTTTCTTTCTTTCTTTCTGTTTTTCGAAACAGGGTTTCTCTGTGTAGCTTTGGAGCCTATCCTGGTACTCACTCTGGAGACCAGGTTGGCCTCAAACTCACAGAGATCTGCCTGCCTCTGGCCTCTGCCTCCCAAGTGCTGGGATTAAAGGTGTGCGCCACCAACGCCCAGCTTAAAGTCACTTTTTTTGCCAAGCATTCTTTCCTATGGTTCTAAACAAATCCCTTCAATTCAGTCCATGAATCTGTCATGTCTTTAAATGGCTTTCTGTCATGGTGGTATACAGTGCCAACCTCCAGTCTGTTGGTCTCCCCGGGAGTCAGGATGTAAAAATCATAGTAGTAGTGTCCCAGACAATAAGGGCAGGAGCCTTTAAACTTAGAGAAACTAGGATTAAATAAAGTTTTATTCAAATGAATAGAGTTTGGTAACTCCTGACTTACCTGTCGACAACACATTCCTTTTTGTGTCTCACTGCCCTGTAGGGAGTGATGTTCTGATCGGTGACATCTTGGTCCTGCTTGGGGCATCCCTGTATGCTGTGTCTAATGTGTGTGAAGAATACATCGTGAAGAAGCTGAGCAGACAGGAGTTTTTAGGAATGGTGGGCCTATTTGGAACAATTATCAGTGGCATTCAGCTGTAAGAATCTAAAAGTTTTCATTAAAACAAAATGAACAAATATGGGAGTAGTGGGGCAGAGGGCTGGGGGATGAATTATAACAAAGTATAATGACGTATATGTGAAATATGTCAAAACAAAAGGCCAACAAAATGCTTCAGTAGGTAAGGATGCCTGCTGCCAAGCCCGATGATCTGAGTTCAGTCCCTGGGAGACACATGGCAGAGAGAAGAAACTCCTGCAAGTCATTCTCTCACCTCCACTGCACACACACACACACACACACACACACACACACACACACACACACACACACACACACACACTCACACACACACACACACACACACCACCATAAATAAATAAAACAGGATAAAAACTAAAATAGCAAAATGAAACTCATTACTTAACATGCAAAGTTAAATTTTTTAAAACTAGAAAGTAGGGGCTAGAGAAATGGCTCAGCAGTTAAGAAGAACTCCTGCCACTCTGCCAGAGGATCCCGGAAGGTCCATTCTCAGCACCCGAAACATGGTTCCTAACCATTGTATCCCCAGTTCCAGGGAACCTGACTCCTCCTTCTTACCTCCAGGTGCACCAGAAAACACATGGTATACATGCAGGCTAAATACTCATACACATATAATAAAATAATTCTAAAAATGATTTTAATGAGAAAATATTTGATAGATGATTCCTTTCTCTAACTACTAATATTTGTTTAACCCCAAATCGCATTTGAAATCAGTAGCCTGATAAAAATCTAATAAAGGATTCTATTGTTTTTATTTTTACTTTTTAAATTTGTTTGCTTTTTAAGACAAGGTCTTATATTGTAGCTCAGGTTAGTCACTATGTTGCCCAGGTTCATTGCAATCTTTCTGCCTCAGCCTCCTGAATTCTTGGATTACAAGTAAGAGCCACAAGCCTGCCTGGAGATTTGTATATTCTAAGGAAAAAAAAAAAAAAACTCGGCATAACTCTTTACCTTAGCCGAATTACAACAGCTAAACTTTCTATAAAATAAGAAAAATTAACATGTGGATCTTTACATAGCCTCTTGTTTTGATCTTAGATTGATTGTGGAATATAAGGACATTGCCAAGATTCACTGGGACTGGAGAATTGGTATGTAATTAAATGATGACTTTTGAAATCAGTGTTTTGTCCTTTAGCTGACAAAAATGCACACCAAGAAATGAACACTTATCACACCAGTGATGGTGGCTTCCTTTGATAGTTGGTAGGTAAGCCTCTAGGGTTTGTTCTTAATCTTTGTAAAAAAAAAAAATAGCTTTTCTTTCCTGGGAATTCTGCATAGAATCAAGACTGACCTTCATCACATTAGCTATCAAGCAAATAAATCTACGTCGTAAGTCCTTGAACTTGTAAAGTTTATCATGCTCTTCAAGTGATACATGAAGCATTAACCTCAAGTGATGAGTGGATGTAGTCATCTGCTACCTCCTGTTGCTCCATTCTTCTGATATTTGTGAGAATAAAGCGGAAGGTGTTAGGATAGTTAGGAAAGATAGGAACCTTGATGATGAGCAGGAAGTAGTTAAATAGTACATAAATGTTGAATGCCATGCTTAGATAATGTAGGGAAATTAAATATCTTAGATATCCCAAAAGTGCGTGCGTGTGTGTGTGTGTGTGTGTGTGTGTGTGTGTGTGTGTGTGTGTGTGTGATTGAGTGTGTGTGTGTGTGTGTGTGTGTGTGTATGTGTATGTGTGTGTGTGTGTTGAACATAGAATGCGGTTTAAAATTGCTTACAAAACAGACATTGCTACTGTTAGTCATCTGCATGGTCAGCACTGTCCTAAAGTGGAGAAAGATACTGTTCTGTCTTGGAACATGTAATTCAACAGGCTGAATAAAATATAGTGGATCTAATGTCTATCTTTGATGTCCTAAATATACTTTATTTGTGAATCCAGTCATACGCACCACATCCAACCAACCAAATAAAAGCAAACAAGGCGAGCGAGGGAGGGATTTCTTCTCTTGATTTGTGATGTTGACCTAGCTTTTGTTGACCTTTCATGTCACAGCCATCCTTTTGCCTTGGGAGGGTAGGTGATGCAGGGTGATATGGGCTGTTGACTCAGACACACCAGGAGGAGGATTTTATGGCCTCGATCACCCGACTCCCTGTTGGATCTTCACAACTTGTTATTTTATGGTTATTATTTTTCAGAAAGCCTTGTAGTCTTTTTAGAATGCTGACTGTTCGAGAGAAGCATTTCGGGGAGTTAGACAAAGGATCAGGGAGTTCTGCATAGCATTCAGACCCTGGGCACCTTCCTTCATAACATGAGCTATTCTGTTTCTTCACAGCGCTGCTGTTTGTGGCGTTTGCCCTCTGCATGTTTTGCCTGTACAGCTTCATGCCGCTGGTGATTAAGGTCACCAGTGCCACTTCTGTCAACCTGGGCATCCTGACAGCTGACCTCTACAGCCTTTTCTTTGGCCTTTTTCTGTTCGAGTATAAGGTAAGAAAATGGATTGTGTTCAAAGAAGAAAACATTTTGGGCTCAAAACAAGTTGATGTATTTATTTGAGATAGAGTCTCAGGTGTCTTGGACTAGCCTGAGATTCACTATGTAGCTGAGGATGACCTTCAACTTCTGTTTCATCACATGTGGTGAATACATTGCTGGGGTGGGGACCCAGGGTTTCGTGTATACTGGGCAAGCACTCTCCCAGCTGAGGTACACCCCAACTCTAAACAAGTTTGTTTAAAATTCTAGATCTCAACATAGAACTTTCTTGTACTCTTAGCAATAATCTCATCGGACAGGCTTTGCTCCCTTGGCTACTGTGTACACCCTAGAACTTGGTCCGAAGAAGAATTGCCTTTCTAAGGCTTTTCAAAGTGATGAAATGCAGCAGGGTTCATCTTTGATGTATGGCTGAGAACACCGGCTGTAGGACATGCTAACTCATGTTCCAGGGGTTGCGGTTAACCTTGAAAAACAATCCAACTTAGGCTGGATACTCCAAATCTCCAGCCCATCAGAGAGCCTCTGTTCACTCTGTTTGCATAAACAGAAGTTCTGAAGTAGCTGGTGGAAGGGCAAAAGAGATGGGCATATTACCATGCATGTGTGATTGGAATGGTTCCATCTTTGGTGGTAATGTTTTTCTCTGTTTTGAGACAAGGGTTCAAGTAGCCTAGGCTAGCCTTGAGCTCACTGTGTAGAAGAGGGTAACCTTGAACTCAGGATCCTCTTGCCTCCACGTTCTGGGTGGTAGGATTACAGACATTCACTACCATATCTGGCACCCTTCCAGATATCCAAACAGGAACCCTTGGGGCTGATTTAGTCTCCTCCCAGGAACTAGCAGCCAGGCACCCTCAATGCTTGTCTGAATTACTGATACATAAAGCTCATTGGGTTCTCAAATGTCGGTGAATCAGGTGTCAACCTTTTTTACCCTGCGTAGTGATAATGGCATGGGAGCCAGCTGTTGTTTTTGAATACTTGCTGGTGAAGGAATTTCTCAGTTAACACTGGTGAAGTGTTTATAGATTATTGATAGCTTCACATAAAAATGTTAAAGTGGAAGTAGTTTTTACGATAGGCCCAGTTTTGTTTTGTTTTTTACTTTTTGAGAATATTTCTCTCTTCCCTTTCCTCCCCTCAAGCCCTCTCACATAACTTTCCCCACATAACTTTCCCCACTCTTCTCCAAACCCATAGCCTCTTCTTTCATTGTTACTGGGTGCATTTGTGTATATACGCATATTCCTATGAGAACTGTTAAGGGCAGCGGAATTTCTCCTAAGGAAGGGTATTGTTCTCTGGTGCTGAGGCTGCACATGGGGGACAAGGGTACTCTGTAAGGGGATTCTACCCTAGGGAAGTGGCAGTCTGTGACCTCCCTCACCAGTTTGGTTTTTTTTTTCTCTATATTTAAAAAAATATTATTGCATCTCATTTACTTATGTGTGTGCACACATGTGACATGGCATACCTGAAGATGTCAGGAAGTAACTTTTGGGAGTCACTTCTCTCTCTCCATCATGTGGGTCTCAAGGGTTGAATGCAGGTTGTTCGGACCTGGGGTTGCAGGTACCTTTACCTGCTGGGCCTTTTCCCTGGCCCCACCTATCCTGTTTTCTTCAGTCATATTATTGTTAGTAATTTAGCTTTTTATTTTCTACTCTAAGCAAAATAATGTCCAGGAGGGCATAAAGGTAAAAGAATGAAACCTTCCAGTGCAAGGTACACTTGTCACAACCCATTATATTTTGAACCATAACAAATACTTTATTTTGTGAACCCTGAATATTTCTCAATTGCTCCTAACATTAACACAAAGGAGTGTTTTTATGTGTTCTGTTAGTGGGAAGATGACAGCAAAGTAGGAGAATGCCATTGCGTGACCACCATGTCCCTGCATGTCTAGCAGCTCACTTTGATATCAGACTTTATTGTTTTTGGTCAAAGGCCATTTGAAGACTCAGAGAGCAAAGGGCAGCTTTACCGTGATCTTCAGAGTTTTAGATACTGTGTGTGTGTGTGTGTGTGTGTGTGTGTGTGTGTGTGTGTGTGTGTGTGTGTGTATGCACATATGTGTGTGTGGAGGCCAGAAGAGGATACATGCTATGTGCTTAATTTCCTTGAGACAGGGTCTCTCCTTTGACAACTTCCAGAAAGAGACTGTGCAGGTGGATCTCAAAGAACAGTTGGCAACAGGCCACAGCACCATGCTGTGCGAGGGAATGTAACTGTCTGTTTTCTCTCCTCCTAGTTTTCAGGGCTCTACATCCTGTCATTCACAGTCATCATGGTAGGCTTCATCTTGTACTGTTCCACCCCAACACGCACAGCAGAGCCGTCAGAAAGCAGTGTGCCCCCTGTCACCAACATCGGGATCGACAACTTGGGACTGAAGCTTGAGGAGAGCGGTGTCTCAGAGACCCACTCTGCGGTCTTGTAGTTGGACAAGCCACAGATTCCCATGTGTCACCAGAGGAGAGCAGAGCCTGACACTGCCAAGGACGTATCTGAGGAGACATCAGCCCCAGAGTGAATACCCTCTGAGTCGGATTGCATCTGTGGTTAGATTTTAGAAAGGACCACTGAACAATGGTTCCAAACTAGAAATACCAAAGTAGAGCAGACCCAAGGGTAGTGTTTCTGTGTGTTGAGTACCAGTACCTGTCAGTGTCAGAAAGACATGTGCAGGCCCCTCCCTGGGGTCTCAGGAACACATGTTGGAAGGGAAGGAAGGATGGGGGACCTAGCCTCAGGGCTGTTCAGGCAGTTAGAGTTGAGACAATCTGGGATGGTTGTGTAGGCAGATTCCTCTGTTGGAAGCTTCAGGATTTTGTTCTTCGGGAGCAGTCACTACCCATGGGCCTTACGGAATGTAGAGACCCATGATGCCTGGTCCCTGATGGCATGTGGTGGGGAAGGTGGGTGGGGCAGCATTTGAGAACTCCCAGGATAAAATGGGACTACATTGAAAGCAGCTAACAAGTGCAAGAGTCCAGGAATCCTTTCCTGATTGTGTTCTTTTATCTTTTTAACGAATCTCTCTCCTCCATCATTTCTTACTCCTCGACAGGCCTGTTTGCTTCTGTGTTCCGAGTTCCAGAGCAAACCACTCCCAGAGCCTGTTACTCTGCTCATCCCTCACCTTCAGCCCCACACCATAGTCCGAGTTCTCCAAGTAAATCCACTCCTGTCACATCCCAGATGCCCAGGAAGATTCCCGTTGACCTCATCTCACTAAGCCACAGACAGTTTAGAAAGTTAACCCGAGTTGCAAGTTCTCACAGCAAGATATCCCTGGCTGAAAAATGTAGGATCATTAAAACAAAAATACCATGTTCATCATTTTCCAGGATGAATGTGTGCTGGAGTCCTGGAATCTAGACTGTAAGAGGACAGTGTCTTCCTTCTTCCCACAGGTTTACATTGCTCCAAGGTTTCTGACAGCTCCTCAGTACAGTGTCAACATGTAGCCTCAGCGTAATGTCAGCCACCAGAATGCCATCTTCAGAAAACCATGTAAATTTTTTTGTATAATTATAATAAAGGAACTTGGGGTAAGTGTTCATATTATTAAAAGACTTTGAACTCATGGAAATAGAATAACATTGTATATAATTTGTTTGCAATTAACCCGTTTCGCAACTTTATTTGTACCTTGTTTTTAGCTTTGTGTATGTCTGTGTGTCTGTGTATGATGTGTGTGTATGATGTGTGTGTGTGTGTGTGTGTGTGTGTGTGTGTGTCTGTGTATGATGTGGTGTGTGTGTGTGTGTATGATGTGTGTGTGTGTGTGTGTGTATGATGTGTGTGTGTATGATGTGTGTGTATGATGTGTATGATGTGTGTGTGTGTGTGTGTATGATGTGTGTGTGTGTATGATGTGTGTGTGTGTATGATGTGTGTGTATGATGTGTATGGTGTGTGTGTGTGTGTGTGTGTGTGTGTGTGTGTGTGTGTATTCACATATGTGTGGGTGTAGGCATGCATGTGTCACAGTTCTCAGAAGTCAGAGGACAGACAGCCTCAGGTGTCAGTTCTTGCTGTCTGCCTTGTTTGTGGCAGTCTCTCGGCTGTTCCCTGATGCATACACCAGGCTAGCTGATGCACAAGATTTTGAAAGGTCTTCAGTCTCCTCCCAGTTCACCATAGGAACACAGGAATTACAGCATCCCATTTCGATGCCTGACTTTACATGGGTTCTGGGGATTTGAACTCAGGTCCTCACACCCATGTAGCAAGTGCCTTACCCCTTGAGCCATCTTCGAAGCTCTTGTTCTTGTGAGACTACCTTACTGTGTGGTTCAGGCTGGCTTTGAACTCCCAATCCTCCTGCTTCAGTGCTGGGATTGCAGCCGTGTGTATTCATGCTGACTTTCCCTTGTAGATATTACACAGTTTGGTACATTTTCTCTGTATGCAGCTTTTCAGAACCTGATGTTCTGTGAGGCAAGGCAGACATACCTGCTTGGGTGCTGCGCTGGGACTGAGTGGACACGAGTTCTTTGCGACACTCAGGTGTTTGTTTGTTTTGAGACAAGGTTTCTCTGTGTAGCCTGACCATCCTGGACCAGACTGGTCTCACACTCAGGGATTTGCCACCACCGCCTGGCTACAGTTTTATGCTTTTGACCACAGTGAGTGTTAAATGTTTCTGAATGAAATGGTCTCTCATTATCCACAATTAGTTAGAATCCGTTTTCAATAGGTGTTTGCTTTTTACCTCCCATCAATGCCAGCTAGGCCACATTTCCAAAGGTCTAGACTCTAGAATCTAGAGCCTCCCAAGACACCACCACCAGCTGTGGACCCATGCAAACCCCAACACCTACCGAACAGTATGGAGTTGCTCATTGGCTCCCCCGTGTGGATAAACTATGCAACTAAATTATGGTGACACTATAAAGACAAGGGACTTTGCTGATGCCATTGTAATTACTGTATTTGGATGGACAGGTACCATTTCTCCCCTGATACCAGGGTGTCTGACATCCAATTAATATATATTTAATCAGTGGGGTTTCCAGAAAGTGGCACTTTAACAATTGTAGTTATCCCAGTGTTATTTGTAACAGCAACTAATCTCATTTTATATTGCTTCAATATCGTTTGTTAAAGGATTTTTAAAATAAAGTATTTGAGGAGAGAGTGTGTGAGAAGGCAGAAGGTGAGTATGTATTTGTGTGCACATCTGTTTGCCTGTGTGTGCCTCCTTGTGAGAAGAGGTCAGAGGTTCACATCAGGCGTCTATCTGTATTGCTCTCCACCTTATTTTCTGAAACAGGGTCTCTCTCTGAACCTGGAACTCACTGTTTCATTTAGATTTGCTGGCCACTCAAGCCCCAGGATCTGCCTATCTCTGCCTCTCAGACCTGAGGTCGCAGACAGTTGTGACCACACCCAACTTTGATGTAGGAACTTCAGATCTGAACTTGGGTCCTCATGTTTGTACTTTACCCACTAAGCCATCTCACTAGCCTGGCAGGGTTTGGTTTTGTTTTCGACAGGGTCTCACTGTGCAGTCATGGCTGGCTTTTAACTCCCCGAGATCCACTAGCTTCTGCATCCCCATGTGCTGGGGTTAAAGATGTTCACCACCTTAACCCTCTGGTGTTTGTTTTAGAGAATGTATTATCAGGACAGCCCTCAGCAGGGACTGACCCCAGTTAACAGTTGTGAGGACACATTTCACTCACATGGAGATTGATGGCTAAGGTGCAAATGGAATCCAGTTTTGTAACCCGTGGCCAGCACCAAGGTCCCAGGCAGTGAGCAATAAAGGAGAGATCTTATCCTGAGGAGATGCTGAGCCAGCTACTACACGAGGGCTGCTGGGAAGGAAGGTTTCTGTGGAAAAGCCTGTCTCGGGAGTGACATTTGCTCTGCAGCCACGGAGCCTGCCATTTAAGGAAGTTTTAATGCAAACATTTGTCTCCTCAAGTTCCTCTGTATGCCTGGGCACGATTCTCTTTTCTATCATAATTATGGTGATGTGCCATTTCATCCATGTTGAATTACTTAGTTTCTGGCCGTAGCCTCAGCCCTCACAATATATCAATAAATGGGAGACATTCAGCAGAGAGCTACTTAGCTGATTAAAAAGCAAGAGGTTTATGAGGAAATTAGGTAATGCTGAGCACACAGCCCTCCGGGAGTCACATGGAGGGTGTATTCAGAAGTCTGACAGTGTACATAAATGGTACTAAAGAGGATGAACCTCATCAGGGCAGCAAAATACCACCGTCCTTCAGCGTCTTGACGTGTATGGTTTAATACCATAAGACTTTATCTCCCAGTGTGAAGATCTTCATCATGCCCTTTATTCCTCCCTTGAAACAATGCTCTCTCTATCTTCTAACCATCAATTCAAAGCACAGATAATTATGGAGATGGAAATTTAGATGTAAAGGGTGGTGAAAACGGAGCTAAGATAAAAGGCTATTCGGACATTTATTGCCTCCAACTGACCACCACCACACATTTTGGATGTTTTCAAATGCTCTTCACTTAGTCACCTGTCACCACTCACTGTTTGCCGGGTGAAAAAGCCAGAGTTCAGACAAGATACAACTTACAGATGTGCAGAGCTAGTGTGGCAAGTTTCCCTGTGATGTTCCACCTTCTCCGACCTTGGGAATTAACTTTGCTTGCTGCCTGTGCTTTTTCATGGCTACTTCACACACCTTTGGGATAGATATGTATGTTCACACACATACATACACATATATACAGATAATTAAATATATGTACATTTTTATTGTAACACACACATTTAAACTTTTTTCAGCAATGAGGCTTGAACCTGGAGCAATTAAGTAGGAACACTATTTTAGGCTATGGTTCTATAGGGTTTTCAGAAGTTTGATGCATTTTTTTAAGATTTTATTTATTTATTAAACATTCTGCTTCCATGTATATCTGCACACCAGAAGAGGGCACCAGATCTTATAACCAATGGTTGTGAGCCACCATGTGGTTGCTGGGAATTGAACTCAGAACCTCTGGAAGAGCAGTCGGTGCTCTTAACCTCTGAGCCATCTCTCCAGCCCAGTTTGATGCATTATTTATTATAGATTAGGAAAATGGGCATAGTGTGAAAACAAGGAATTGGAGGTCTACCTTTTGCCTTGCATTGTTAATTCACCTAATTAGAAATTCAGGTGAATTTGTTATCCTAATCTTAAGACCTTGAGGGCAGAGATGGTGTCTACAGCAGCTGGAGTGTTTGAAACCCAGATGTGATGATGTTTGGAGGTGGGGTCTTGGGAGGGCCTGTAGGTACTCATGGCAGAGTCCTGAGTGGGACTGGTGCCTTTAGAAAAGAGGCTTCAGGGAGTTGCCTTCCTCCTTATGTCTGGTGGGAAACAATGAGAAACTGACTTTTATTGGATACCAAATCTATAGACGCTCAGTCTCCTAAACTGTGAACAATCAACTTCTGTTGTCCTGGATATTTTTGTTATGACAGCCAGGATGGATTGAGACTATGGGCTATATGCCTTGGGCTATACCAAATGGGGTGAGGAAACTAAGAACAAACTCTTTTAATACTTAGCAGCAAATTAAAGCTTCAAGAAAACAGACAACAACAAACACTGCACTTACTGTCTCACACGTTTTCCCTCTGTTCTGTTGGGTCCTTGACTTGTGAAAGACCAGTTTTCAATCAGCTACATAGTGATGGTTCTATGACTTAGGAAAACAAAAGGTGATTTATTATACAGCACACATATTAATCTCTCCTGAGAAGGCTCAGCCTTAACATCAGCTAAAATGGGGTAGAATAAAGAATTCTAGTAGCTACTCAGAGCACACTTGCTATTGTTCAGAAGAAGCAAAACCCAGATTAGTAAATTCTATTTCTTTTTTCTTTTTGATTTTTGGTTTTTGGAGACAGGGTTTCTCTGTGTAGCATTGGAGCCTATTCTGGCACTCGCTCTGTAGACCAGGCTGGCCTCGAACTCACAGAGATCCTCTTGCCTCTGCCTCCCAAGTGCTGGGATTAAAGGCATGTGCCATCAACGCCAGACCATAAATTCTATTTCTTATGATTAAAATGAACATATGCTTTTGAGAGATGATAAATCAAATAGAGGAAATTATAACCACTGGTGTTGACATATGTTGGTGAAAATGACTGTATTTGGATGTGAGAACCTGTGGATCTAAGTGAAGGAAAACCATTTTACCAGCTACTTGAAGGATGGGAGATTTGTTCTTTCATTACAAACCTGAGGAAAACTGAGTGTGTGGTGTATGCATGTGCTAGGGAGGCTGGGGCACAAGGAATGTAAGTTTGGGGCCAGCCTAGACTGGATGAATAGTGAGGTCTTGTCTTCTCATGTTGCTGTGATAATAGCCTGACAAAAGCAACTTTCAGGAGACAGGATCTATTCTCACTCATGGCTCATAGGTACAGCGCATCATGGCGGAGCAGTCAAGGTAGTCAGAGCTTGAAGCAGCTGTCACATCACATTCACTCTAGAAGCAGAGAGGGTCCAAGGTCCCAGGTGGGGAGTGGTGCCACTCACAGTGGGTGGATTTTCCCATCTTAATTAGCAGTTAAGCTAATGTCACAGCCATGCCCAGAGGCTTCAAGATAACCCTAGATTCTGTCTAGTTGACAACATAGACCTTGTCTTAAAAATAAAAATGTTGGATGAACTGAGATGTCTTTTTTAGCAAACTGAAAAAAAAATAATGGAGTCCCATGGATCTCAGGCTGATCTTGGACTTGCTGTGTTTCTGAAAATTACCTTGATTCTCCTGTCTCCACTTCCCAGGTGCTAGGATTATCACTATGAGCCACTATGGGCCCCTGGTTTTATGGAGTGCTGGGAATTTAACCCAGGGCACTCTACTAACTGAGCAACATCCCCAGCCCTCTCATAGTATTCATTGCAGCAAAAGACATATATATCTGGTAGTGTACCAAGTCTTTTAAAAGTGCATTATTTAAGCTTTACAATATCTTAAGGATATTAAATTACATCCCCACTAACAAATAGGGCTGAGGCTGTATCAGTTATCTAGATTAGGTTCTGATGCCATTACAAATAATACCAAATACCTTATTGTTTTAAATATTATAGATTTAATCTTTGGCCATGCTGTCATTCCATTGTGAGCCTGCTTCAAGTTGTCATCCCTCTGGAACACAGGCCAGTGCAGTTGTCATGATATAAGAAAAGGAATCATGTGGGTGGTGGTGGTGTACACCTTTAATCCCAGCACTTGGGGAGCAGAGGCAAGCAGATCTCTGTGAGTTCGAGGCCAGCCTGGTCTACAGAGTGAGTTCCAGGACAGCTAGGGCTGTTACAAGAAGGTAAACAACCCTATCAAGTTTAGGCCCTGGTCTCCTTAGTCCTGGGCCTGTATTTTTATCTACAGACATGGAAAATTATAACTTGCATTTTCTACCATTGTTGAAATAGTAAAACCAGCTATGTGGGCAGAAAGTGATGCCTTTTGTTTAGTGACATTAAAAAAAATCATTAGTAAG
Source organism: Cricetulus griseus (assembly GCF_003668045.3). Lineage (NCBI taxonomy): Eukaryota > Metazoa > Chordata > Mammalia > Rodentia > Cricetidae > Cricetulus > Cricetulus griseus. The sequence goes on from NC_048597.1 coordinate 165,548,014, forward strand.
CCGGGCGTTGGTGGCACATGCCTTCAATCCCAGCACTCGGGAGGCAGAGGCAGGTGGATCTCTGTGAGTTCGAGGCCAGCCTGGTCTCCAGAGAGAGTGCCAGGATAGGCTCCAAAGCTACACAGAGAAACCCTGTCTCGAAAAAACAAAACAAACCAAAAAACCAAAAAAAATTTAGCCATGTTTGATGTTATACACTTATAATCTATGGTGGTTTGAATAGGTATGGCTCCCATAGACTCATGTGTTTGAATATTGGGTCTATGGGGAATGGTATTATAGGAGGATGGCCTTGTTGGAGTAGGTGACCTTGATGGAGGAAGTGTGTCACTGTGGAGGTGGACTCTGAGGTCTCTGACTCTTTCTGCTGTTTGTGAATCAAGATGTAGAACTCTTGGCTCTTTCTCCAGCACCATGCCTGCCTGCATGCCACCGAGTCACACCATGATGATAATGGACTAAACCTCTGAACTGTAAGCCAGCCCCAATTAAATATTTTCCTTTACAAGAATTTCTGTGGTCATGGTGTACCTTCATAGCAATAGAAACCCTAACTAAGACATAATTCCAGCACTTGGGAGTCTGAGGCAAGATGATCATAAGCTCAGGGCCAGACTGGGACACATAGTCCGTTTCTCCTAACAAGCAAAAGCACCCCCCAAGTCTTGGTGTTGGAGGCATAGTTCAGTGGTAGAACACTTACCTAGCATGTGTAAGACTGGGTTTAATTTTCAGTGCCATCAAAAAGTCCTTATGTAGATGCTCAGAGGTCATATTAGAAAGCAGGAGTTTGAACTTGAGTACTAAGTCTTGTTGCATCTCAGTTAAGTAGTGTCTCCACACAACCATTTGAGAGTGCTAGGCTTGGTAGTACCCAACCTGCTAAAGAATAATCTTAATCCCCAGGAACCGGAAAAAGAAGCTTGAGTTTGGTATTTAGGAGATGGCTCAGAGTGGGTAAATTGCTTGCCATGAAGTGTTAAGTTTGGATCCTCAGAACCCAAGTAAATGCTGGTGAGAATAGTGGCCCACTTGTAATTCAGGGAAGCAGAGAGATGGAGACAGGGAATCCCCAACACAAGCTGGTTAGCTAGACTAAATGCGTGAGATCCGGGCTCAGTGAGAGACCCTGCCTAAGTAACTAAAGTGGACAGCAACGGAGGAAGACACCAGGCATCACTCTTTGGCTGATGCATACACGTGCATGTGTGTTTGCCCCACACATGCATATGTGAATAGACACACCACACACACACAAAGAGCTCTGAGCTTTGGATTTGGGCTACTTCTCACAAACCTCGGCAGCTATTGAAAATGCCAGTCATAATCACTTACGAGATACTGTATTAAATCCTGAGACTTCCTCATTGAAAGATTTAAAAGAGAGAGTCGCAGTTCACAGGCTGACCTGAGGGGCGACCTCTTGTGGTTCTCTGGCCCTGTGAACACAGAGCCCAGTTTAGACACTATGAGCACTAGCATTGTGCAGTCCTGACTCTGCCTCCTGCTGGTGAGTCTGGGGTAAGAGACAATTTGTCCTGGTCCAATTCCTGACCTGCAAGAAACTGAGCTGAGCTGAGCTGAGTGGCCCAGGTCACTGCTCCTTTGGGATATCTGGGGCTACTGTGCTCTGTGTGTGGCAGCTCAGCTTCCTGATTTGGCATCACGTTCCTTCCTTACACCTCGGTTATTTCAAGTCTCACAATTTTGTCACCTCCCTTGTTATCCTCAGATAACCAGTTGTTTTGGTGTCAAGAGCAAAGGAGAAGATCCAAAAATAAAGGAAGCCCAGAGTGATGTAGCATTAAATATAAGCTCCTCCATAAAAAAGTGGCTTTGGAAATAAGTATGGAGACTCCTCAAGAAAATGGGAATGAGTCTACCATAAGATCCAGCAATTCCACTCCTAGGCATATATATACCCCAAAGAAGCACATTCATACAACAAGGACATCTGTTCAACCATGTTCATGGCAGCACTATTTGTAATAGCCGTAAACTGGAAGCAGCCTAGATGCCCCTCTACCGAAGAATGGATAGAGAAACTATGGTACATTTACACATGGAGTACTACCCAGCAGAAAAAAACAATGGAATCTTGAAATTTGCAGGAAAAATAGATGGAACTAGAAGGAACCATGCTGAGTGAGGTAACCCAATCACAAAAAGACAAACATGATATGTACTCACTCATATGTGGATTTTAGACATAGAGTATAGGATTACCAGCCTACAAGCCACACTGCCAGAAAAATAGTAAACAAGGAGGACCCTAAAAGAGACAAACATTGTCCCCTGGAGAAGGGGAAAGGGTCACGATCCCCTGAGCAAATTGAGAGCATGGGAAGGGGGGGGGTATGAGAATGAGATGGGAAGAAGAGGAAGGATGCAGAGGTCTTGAGGGAGCAGAAAGGTTGAGTCAGGTGAAGAATAGAAGAAAGGGTATGTGATAGGTGGGGTTTTAGTTGGGGGAGGAAGGGAGGGAGAAGGAAACTGGGATTGTCATGTAAATGAATCTTGTTTCTAATTCAAATTTAAAAAAGGATAAAAAAAAGTGGCATTTTTTTCTTTTCTTTTTCTTTCTCCCCCCCCCCCAGACATCGTTTCTCTGTGTAGCTTTGGAGTCTATCCTGACACTCGCTCTGGAGACGTGGCTGGCCTCGAACTCACAGAGATCTGCCTGCCTCTGCCTCCCAAGTGCTGGGATTAAAGGCATGCACCACCAACGCCTGGCAAAGTGGCATGTTTCTACTGTGTTTATTTTACTAATGAATTAGTTCAGAATTCATGGTCTTTATGAGACTCCAAAAACTCAAGAGGGTTTTTTGTTTGCTTGTTTTGTTTTTTGGTCTAACCAGCATCAATGGCATGGTATGTCACTGCAGGATATCCTGTCACTGTGGAAAAGCCTTCCAGCATCTCACAGAGGACACCGTTGCTTTCTGGGCAGAGACCTGTGCAACCTCACATTCGATAATATTTCCATCGGTCCTTTGCTAGAGAGTGAATGATCTAGCCCTGCTGAAGTTTACCTGGGCATTTTTGCATACCCTAATGTTTAGTGCACTCCACCCTACCCCTCCCTGCTCCATATAGGTTCTTGTTATATAGCTTAGGCTGGCCTTGATCTTGTCACCTTCCTACTTCATCCTCTAGAATTCTGGGACTCAGCCTAACTTTTTAATGTGTGCATAATTAAGACTTTATCTCTTAAGGTGTCAGCTAGACTCTGACAGTAAGGAATGATTTGAGGTTCCACTGCCCAGAGTGACTAACACCATCTGCCACCCGGGGTTTCCTGCCTTTAACAGTGCAGTCAAACAATTATAAAATAGTCAGTTCTCAAACAGAACAACCTGCATCCGCCTCCTTGCCAAGCTATCTAGTCTGCCCCAGGGATGCAACCTTATACTTTGAGTGTTGTAACGATAACCCACATTTTTAGAAGAGATATTTCCGAGGGGTGTAAGTGTGTCCACATCAAGATCTGGTGTGGAGGCTATTTTTAATGACTTTAAGCTAACCTATTCCAAAGGGGATATGTTCTCAGTTTATCTAGGGCAGCTGTCTGGTACCTCCCATACTGAAAAGGAGAGAAAAAGAAAACCCTAGAAATATGTTAGTTATAAAGGTCATTTCACTACATCATCACACTGACTTACATTTAAGAACAAACTATCAAATTTGAAGAATATGATCATTTCTCTTTAAAAGCACGATGCCAGGAATCTTTTCTCTGGTGAAGATTAATAATTATTTGTGCTTTATTGCCATAGCAATAACATTTCCTGCCAAGAGTGTAATTTCAATTTTTGGCCCAATGGAAATATTAGTCTTTTTTTTGCAGTGAAAAAAATATATATTCCCAACACCAGTGACATTCTGTTTTATTGTGTTCCTGTTTCGTGTTAGTTTTATGGTCCCTGTCTCTCAGCATGACCAATTTCTGCCTCCTAGCCATTGTCCAGGCTGCAGCAAGGGATTTGAAATAGAGGGAAAGGTTTTCTGTCCACCCAGTTCTTCCAATTGCTTAAAGAATCTGTTGGGGATGGAATCTGGAACCTGGGGTAGAACACTCGCCTAGCATACACAAAGTCCTGGGCTTGGTTCCCAGATAACACATTCACACACACACACACACACACACACACACACACACACACACACACACACACACACACACAGAGAGAGAGAGAGAGAGAGAGAGAGAGAGAGAGAGAGAGAGAGAGAGAGAGAGAGAGAGAGACTCTAAGCCCATATGGATGAATTATCCAGATCTGACCTTCAAAATGTCTCTATCGCCTTCGTCAAAGATTGTCACTTTACTTTTTCTCCAGCAGTTTAGCCCACTCCTTCAGCATTTTGTTGTTTCCCTAGAAGCAGCCTGCCTTTTGTCTCTATTTTGATTACAGTTCACATCCTAGAACCAGGTACACCTGAACTCTTTCTCTCCTTTCCCCCTTCCCTTCCTATGTCACCACTCATCCTTCAAACAGGGAAGTGAGTCCCCTATCTCATCTGTAACACTTACTGAAAGCACAAAACCCAGGACATAGAAAACACAACCGCTTCCCTCTACCCTGTTGTATCCCTGCCATTACCTCACATTCCGATAGGCTAAACTCTGGCTCAAAAACTTTGTCCATGGAAGCCAGGCGTTGGTGGTGCACGCCTTTAATCCCAGCACTCGGGAGGCAGAGGCAGGTGGATCTCTGTGAGTTTGAGGCCAGCCTGGTCTCCAGAGCGAGTACCAGAATAGGCTCCAAAGCTACACAGAGAAACCCTGTCTCGACAAACCAAAAAAAAAAAAAAAAAAAAAAAACCTTTGTCCATGGAGTTGTTGATCGGTGGTAGAGCACTTGCCTAGCATGCACAGAGTTCCTTGTTCTGTTTCTACTACTGCAAAACCAAACCAACCCCAAATTTTCCCATAAGCATCAGACCTCACGTAGCCATTACATAATACTGAGCTACAGGTGGGACACAATTTCCTTGGGCCTGTGCAGATGATGGTAGTTATCAGTACAGAGGCCTTTTATTAACAAAGATTGTTTAACTGTAACAGCCCCAAACCAGTAGCAACTCAAATGCCCATCAACGGGAAAATGGATAAACAAATTAAGACAAATTCATAAATGGGGTGTTATTCAATTATAAAATGGAATGCATTGCTGATCCATGTAGATTATAAATTAATCTAAAAAACATATGGAGTGAAAGAATCCATATTCCATTTATGTGAAATTCAGGAGCAGGTAACCTAGTGTACGGGAGTAGACATCAGAGTCAGTGTTGGAAGAGTCCTAGAAGGGACAGGGGACTTTTTCCTGGATGAGGAAGCAGATTGTGTCTTGCCTGTGGTGTTGGTTACATGGTTTCCCAGTGGCTTTTCCCCCTTCGTTCTGAGGGCCACCCACATCCTGGCAAGTGCTCTTCCAGTGGACTGTACCCCAGGCCTTTGGGGTTTTCTCCGACTGCTACAGCCTCCTTCTATTTGAACTTGCAATTTTCTTCATCTTCCTCTCCCCATACAGCCCTTCACTTTCCATCTGCAACTCCCCAGCATGACTCCCCTTGAGACTTTCCACAATGGAAAGCCATTGTAAGCTGGAAGAGGAGCTGAACAAAATCGGCCATGTGCCCAGCTCCATGTGGTCCTGGCCTGATGGTAAACAGCACACGATGCAGAGCTGTACGGGATCCGACCTTGCCCTCTCAGAGGACCAGGAGTCCATCACCAAACAAATGAGGGAATTTGAATCCTCTCCCTTTGGGGGAGAACCGGGCACTCTGAACAGCAACCTCCCTTCCAAATACTCTTTTTTTTTTTTTTTTACTTTATTTCAAGATGTAATCATGAAATTATAGTATCTAGTAAGTTTTTTTTTCTTTTTTTATTAAATTATTAATATTTTCACATATACTTTCCCTCTCCCTCTCCCTCCCCCCACCCCCATTCCTTCTCCCCCACCTCCAACCTACCCCCACCCCATCCACCCGCCACTCCCCAGGCAGGGTAGGGCCCCCAACCAGGGTTCCACCAAGTCCACCAAATCTTCCTGTGCTGGGCCTAGGCCCCTCCCCATGTGTTCAGAGACAGAGCGAATCCCTTCAAGTGGGATGGGCTCTCGAAGTCCCTCCCACCCACCAGGGCAAAACGCCAGTCCACCTCCCTCTGGAGTCATTCATGATTTCTAGTTTCCTTGGGGTAGAGGATTATAGGCTGGTAAACCTTTGCTCTATGTCTAAAAATCCCAGGAGTGCAGGGGCCTCCCCATTGGCATCCATGATCAGGGGGCTGGATTAGTCCTGTACTGTCCTCCCAAAGAGCATCTGGGGTCGATATGCTTTCCCTTTTTCAGGCCAACTGTTTCTGTGGGTTTCTCCAACCAGGTACAGACCCCTTCGTTCTTCATTCCTCCCTCTCTTCAACTGAGTTCCAGATTTCAGCTCAGTGTATTTCTGTGGATGTCTGTCTCTGCTCTCATCAGCCACTGGATGAGGACTCTAGAATAGCATAGAGAGTATTCATCAATCTCATTCTAGGGGAAGGGTTTCTAGGCCAACTTCTCCTCCACTGCCCAGACTGTCAGATCGTGTCATCCTTATAGGTCTCTGGAGATCTTCCTAGTTCCAGATCTCTTCTCGGACCTATAGTGACTCCCTCTGATATGGTATCTCTCATCCTGCTCTCTCTCCTCTATTCTTCCCCCAACTCAATATATCTGCTCCTCCATTTCTTCTCCTCTACTCTTCATCTTGTGCTCTTATTGTGGCAGCACCCACTTCCCTACCCTCATGCTCTCAATTAGCTCGGGAGTTCATGCCATTTCCCATTCCTGGGGTCCATTTATCCCTTAGAGTCATTCATGATTTCTAGTTTCCTTGGGGTAGAGGATTATAGGCTGGTAAACCTTTGCTCTATGTCTAAAAATCATATATGAGTGAGTACATACCATGTTTGTCTTTTTGTGATTGGGTTACCTCACTCAGGATGGTTTCTTCTAGTTCCATCCATCCTTCTAAATACTCTTAGTTGACTGACAGAAACAACCTAATGTCAGCAGGTGCAGTTCTCTAAAGTTATCATTTTACACAGGTACAAGTCCAGTGGAAAAGGCTCAGCTAGCTCCTGCTGGCTCAGAAGATGGAGAGGCCACAGAAGCCCAGTGAGAACAGTTTCCAACTTTCGATTGCCCAAACTGTGAGTTAATACAGTTGGGCTGTGTTTAAAGCCACCAGGTTTAGGGTCGTGTTTTCCATTAGGAAATGAATACATTAACCATCTGTGGCCAATACACTCTTGAAGGCTGGTGGTTGAAGCAAGGAAATAGCAAAATATCCCTAAATCCCATCAGCCAGATATAATAATCACCAATTATTTGGAGAATCTATCTATCTATCTATCTATCTATCTATCTATCTATCTATCTATCTATCTATCTACTCATCTATTTTTGGTATGTGGTCCTGGGAATTGAGACCCTGGGGCTCATGGCATGCCTGGCAAGTGCCAGCCCTGTGCCATTTTTAAAAAGCATGTACACATATGAAAAAGTTTGCACATGTTCATAATCCATGTATATGGATGCAAACGTACATACCTCTTTGTATTCCCCCTTGCACTCAAAAAATGCATCATAGACATTTTCCCAAGGCAGAGAAGTTTGACCTCTACCACCCAAGGGTTAAACAGCTTTCCCTTCAACTGTGAAGCTGAGGTTTGAGAAGTGAGAGCACTGAACACTTGGTGGCAGCATTGAGATAACATTTTTGGAAAACAACCAGAAGCCTCCCAGGACTTTCTTTGACCAGGGGAATCGTGTTCTTACCACCATCACGATAATTAATATAACCTGTGAAAGAACATGTGTATTATTAGGGCTGCATTTCTCTAGTGGCTCCAGATTTCCCCAAACTGGGCTCTACCCTTCCCTCTCAAGACAGAAGGATTTGTTAAGATCACATATATGTTTGCTTCCATATCAGGTAGTGAAACTGTGAATTTGTTCTCTTAGGGAGGAGGAAGCCCCCTGCCATTTCCTTCTGCCTCTCCCCCAATGCTGGCATCATACACAGAAGATGAGCTGATATTTTTGATGCCTCTTCACTCAGACAATCAGGTCTGATTCTTGCCCCCTGCCGATTTCTGTTCTGCAGGATGTCCGGGAGACCTGGGTGGGGCATCTAGTGAGATCTCAAATCTCAGAGCCCTGGGGGAAGTCCCCTGGGAGCATATACTCCACATGATGATGCTGGGCTCCAAGAGGCAGCTGGGTAACTGGGCCATCAGGAGTCCAGCCTCCTCCTGGTCAGATTAAATCACTCTTTTGTACTGAAGACTTTCCACCTTAACCCTGCATTACCACACAGGACAAGAGGGCCCTGGAATTTTACTAACTGGAGGGAGAACATTTGCCTTAAAATTGTAGTTTTTTTTTTTTTTTTTTTTTTTTTTTTTTTTTTTTTTTTTTTTTTTTTTTTTTTTTTTAAAGGTTCGATAAATTTCCAGGCTGGGAGGCTGGGTTGCAAGCACCTCACACTCCATAGGCACAACTTAGTGCTTGTGCAGTGTCATCTACTGGGGAGAAAGCAAGAGACAAGTCTGGCAGCCCTTCGTCTCAGCTGCTAACTGACCTTGTCATCTTGGTCACACTCCACAGCCTGGATATTTCTCCAACTCTGTTTGTTAACGGGAGACCAAAATAGGAACAACATACCCTGCAAGTTAATGGGAGACCAAAACAGGAAAATATACCTTTCAGGTTAAGGGTTCTGTTTGCAGTTAAGAGAGTTAAGAATAAGTTCCTGTTTGTCCTGTTCAGGTTAAAGGTTTCAGTCTGTTTGTCCTGTGTTAAGTCCTTGCAAGTTAAACTTTCTTTCTTTCATCTTTCTTCCTTCCTTCCTTCCTTCCTTCCTTCCTTCCTTCCTTCCTTCCTTCCTTCCTTCCTTTCTTTTCAAGACAGGGTTTCTCTGTGTAGCCTTGGAGCCAATCCTGGCACTGGCTCTGGAGACCAGGCTGGCCTTGAACTCACAGAGATCCGCCTGCCTCTGACAAGTTACGGTTTCTATTTGTAATTAAGAATAAATTCCTGCTTTTCAGATTTGATGCAAACTGAAAAACATGCTTTTCAACCTGCACATTCACATTCAACCCCCATTTACATGATGTTATATAACCTTACCCTTGTTCCTTCTGTTTCATTGTGTTTTCCTAACAACTTTCTCGGCCCTGTGAACACCTTATCTCTCCTATAAAAAAAAAAAAATCTCAAGAGGCCAGCAGAGGCTGCTCTCTCTTAAATCCTAACTTAGAGTGAGACAGCCGGCTAGCCAGTCCCGGGTACACCTCAAAATACACCTTGCTTTAATCAGACAACTGTGGATTCTCAAGCTTAACAGTCAAATGGAAGAAACCACAGCACCTGGTCCCATTCTAGGTTTGTGCATGCATGCTGAGATTCCCCCTGGCACCTCTTATTTCATTCTTGAAAATGAATTTAATAATTTATATTAAAAAAACAGCTATGGTGGTTTGGAACCTTATGAGCTGTTAAGAACTATTTATTCACTGGGTATCGTGGTGCATGCTTTTAATCTCAGCACTCAGGGGGCAGAAGCAGGTAGGTTTCTGAGTTTGAAGCCAGATTGGTCTAAGAGTGAGTTAGTTCCAGGCCAGCCAGGGAGCCAGGGCTACACAGGGGACCCTGTCTCACAAAACAAGCAAAATAAACAATTGTTTTGTGATTTAACCTTTTAAAAAAAATTAACGCCATGTCCCAGGAGTATTCCACAGCAAAATAAAATGGAGGTCTCCATCATTTCCTTTTATAGCTGTGCATTACACTATCATGTGGCTCTGTCGTTGTCTATTTCAGCGGCCCCTCAAATTAAGTGGGGCTTATGAGATAGTTCCGCAGCTAAAAACACTTCCTACCAAGACTAACAACTTGAGTTTATACCAAGGACTCATGTATTAGAAGGAGAAAACTGATTCCTGTAAGCTGCCCTTTGACCTCCAACATGTGCTGTGGCATGTACACACATGCATTCACACACGCATGCACGCATACACACACACATGCATGCATGCACACACATGCATGTACACACATTCATGCACACACACATGCACGCATGCACACGCACATGCATGCACACATGCGTGCATGCACACATACATGCATGCACACACACACACACACACACACACACACACAAACACACACCATACATTTTTCAAAATGTCACAAATGATCCCTCAACGGTGGATGTTTGGTTGATGTTTGTCTGTCAGGACACTGAATACCCTTGTTGAGTATTACATCCAGCATGATGCAGGTCTTGGTCAGTGCTAAAACAGGCATAAATGATATAAAAAGTAGATATAAAGGCATAGCCCTCAGCCTTCTCAGCATGCTTACCTACTAGAACACATTAAAATGTTTGGCTGTTGTGGGACATTTGTACACTGTGTGAAGATACATTGCTGTGATTGGTTTAATAAAGAGCTGAACAGCCAATAGCTAGGCAGGAGGTGGAGGTGGAACTTTCAGGCACAGAGAAGAAGTAGGAGGAGTTAACTGAGAGGCAAAGAGGCACCAACAAGACACAGAGGGAGTCAGACATATGAAAGGAACGAAAGGTTAAAAAGCCACATGGCATAAAGCAGATTAATAGAAATGGGTTAATTTAAGCTATAAGAGATAGTTAGGGAAAGCCTAAGCCATAAGCCCAGCTTTCATAATTAATAACAAGTCTCCATGTCATTATTTGTGAGCTGGAGGCCACAAGAAAAATGTGTCTACATTTGGCAAGATGTCTAGACTCAAGGTCATCTTCTAAAAACACACACTGCTCCTCCCTTAGCCAGTAGGAACAAACTCAAAAATAATATAGAGAAATAATTTTCCATCAACAGAAGCAATAACAATTGCATAAGAGGACGGTGATTAGCACATGGTAGATAGAGAATGCAATGGAAACTTGAAGGAGGTAGTCTTGCAAGAATAGACACACCCTTTAAGTGGTGTTGAAGTGATAAACCTAAGGAACGGATCAAAATTATACGAAAGGTATAGACACTGTGAATTCCTAAAGATATATGTAATGTTAGGAAATATGTCATATATGGTGACTTTGGAGAAATAAAGGGAAAAACAGGAGATAAAGACGAGAGAGATGTTCATGAACCAATTGTGGTGATGTGATAAGAATTAAGATTATGCTTGATGTAACTCCTCATCTAAATTAGAACAAAGCAGAACAAAGCCCCATAAAACATCCTGCAAATCCAGGGCCCAGGCTTCTTTTACTGCCACAGGCAGAGGTTATATAAACGGATCATTAAAAGTTGCATGGCATGCTGAGAAGCCGTGTGACAGCTTTCCCAAGCATGTAAGCACTTTGTTGAAATGAACTCAACAATCTGAAAACTCCAGGCCCCCAGGCCTTAGCTGAAATGGCAGTTGTGGGGTTTGGGACATCTTGCCTTCTTCTGAGACCTGATCCTAGGGAAACTCACAGTCTTCTCACATGGGACCTGGTTAACAAAATAATATTTTTCCATTATCAGGTGCTGAGTGTCCCCACACAGGAACTGAAGTGGGAAGCAACAACGAGTGACTTTAAGCCACCAAGGTTCACAGTTAGAATACTTCTGCCTGCTACGATATTCTACTCTAACACTCCTCCTCATGGTGAAATGCATAAGGGGTTCTTCTCAGGATGGTGTTTACAACATGCACGGTTCTAAAGAGGGCTGCGTTCCAATGGGCTTACTCCATTTCCCTCAAATACTGAGCTCTGACACTGTGGTCAAAACAAAGGTGTCCAGGGGAACAGTGTTCCTTTGACTCATCAAATGCTATTTTTAGGAGGAGTATATTAAACAGTCATCCTGCCCAGTCCTCTATCTGACTCTTAGCAAGATTCCATTAGTCATTTGAATATGATTGAATAACCTTAGTCTGAACACTATTATCCCAGAGGGGCTACCTTTCTTCATTCCTTAATGTATTTGCCAGTTCAACATTTATTTATTTTTATTATTATTTATTCCAGAAACAAGAGGTAAAAATGTTAGAGCATTTAACCCATATTTTTTTGGGGGGGGATTACGAAAAAAGCCTTACAAATTTGAAGTCCCTTATGTTTCTTCCATTTCTTTTCTTGTGGTAGCCATTAACATGAATTTATTTTATATCTAGCCCATCCTTCTCCATGTTTGCTTCATATGCGTATTAACATCATGTAGTTATTTGATTTTTAAAATTAGAGTATTGCTACATAGCCCTGGGTGGCTGTTAACCCATTGTAATACTTCTGCCTTTTCCTCTTGAGTGCCAGGATTACAAGCACATACCACCATGCTGGGCTATCCTTATTTTTAATTTACAGAAATGATAGCATAGAGTAGTAACATTCCAAATATGAGCTCTTGTGTTTTTTTGTTTTAATGGCGAACAACACTTCAGTGACTCCCCTGGTACACCTGGTACACATGTGTTCCTTTATGTACATACTATACATGTGGGAGTGGAATCCTTGCCAGAACATAGAACATTTTTAGCTTTACTACATATTGTCTGATTCCCTCCAAATATGAATGTATTTGTTGGCCTATCAATACTTCAACTGGTAGACTTTTAAGTGTCTATAGATCTGGTTAGGTGAAAGGTTATCTCAGTGCTTAATTGTGAGTGTCAATTAACAATGACCATTTCCAGGTGTCTTTTGATCATTACAGTTTATTGTTTTGTGAGTTGCCTGTTTATATCTGTTGCCCGTTTTTTTGACTGGGTTTTTAATCTTCCTGTTGACTTCCTATTCCTTGAACACTGAATTTTTTTTCCTTACTGTTTTTGTAAAATATCAACATACTATTTTTCCTAGTCTGTGGTTTATCTTTCTTTTCCTTTGGTAGTGTTTGAATTTAAGGGCCTTATGCATACTAGGCAAGCTCTACCAATGAGATACATCTCCACCCTTTTAAATTTGTTTTATTTGGTGATGCGTTCTCACTAAATTGCCCAGGTTGGCCTTGGCTTCACTCAAAGCTGAGGCACATCTTCAACTTGAGTTCCACACACCTCAAGCCATGTAAGTCACCAGAGTTGCAAGCCCAGTGTATGGCTTTTTAGCTCTGTGTGTAGAGTTTTAGTTTTATAACTAGTGTTCTAGTTTCATAGAGTTCCAGTTTTATGAACAGCTTACACTCTTATACAGTTAAAATTAACATTTTTTTCCTAAAACTTTGTAACAAGGCTGACCTACAATTCAATATCAAATGAAGGCTAAGCAAACTCCCATCATTCCAGTGTTCCCCAGGCCACTGGCAAATGAGTCACTCAGCACAAATGTTCTCATAATTGGGCTATGGGTAGTTAGTGGTCAGTCCCTATCAGGTGTCAGAGTGCTCTTGCTTTCTGGAAAGAGTTTTGGAAGAGGAGTCATCTCCTCCTGGCTCTGTTCTTGCTGATGTGACTTCTGTAGCTAGCTAGGGTGTGACAGGATAGGCACTGGGAGTCACCAGAGGGCCTGGATCATGCTCTACCAGCTGCTAATTGTATCAGGACCTCATTGTCATGATCTATTAAAGTAAAATGAGCCTGCCTTACAGGTCTCCAATTGGATGGGGGGTGGGCGGAGAATATTTTGCAAGATGACAGATAAAAGAAAAGCAGTGATTACTAACTTTTGTGTAGTTTGGTGTTTATGTAGGATAAGAGGACTAGAACTTGGTATTACATTGTCTTTTCAGCTATGTGGTAGTCTGTGATCTTCCAGGGTCTGGGGAGATGGCTTACCAGTTAAGCTGCTCTACAAGAGGACTAGGATTCAATTCCCAGCACCCACATGGCCTATCAAAACTGTCTGTAACTTCAGTTCCAGGGTATCTGATGCCTTCTTCTGGCCTACATAGGCACTGCATGCACATGGCACACATACATACATGTAGGCAAACACTCATACACATAAAATAAAAAATAAATAAAGTCTAATTCTTTTAAATGAGCTTCCAAATAAACAGATTAGCAGGTGGCCTCTAGTAATAATGGCATCCCCTGGAACAAGAAGTATGGCCAGGCTAACAGGACAAGGTAGTCCCCTCCCCTCTCTTCTTTGTTTAGCCCACTCTCTCCTTCCTTTCATCCTTTGTTTCTGCTCTCTCCTCCTTCCTTCATTCCTCCTTTAAATCTGTTCTCCAAACCTGGTGTGTTTCCCAGGGCATGCCTTTCTTATTTCCTTCTCGACTTCTATTCATTCTTTAGACACTCTTTGTTTTTCAGGAAGAATCCTCTAGTCTAGAAAACGTTTCCTGAACACTCAACGAGTCCCTTTTGCTTGTTCCCACAGTGTCCTCATTTCTGTCACTGTACACATCACATTCATTTTATTTGTTTACAATCGACAACAGACTGTGAACATGGAGGCAGGGAAGACTCAGGTCTTGTTTACTGCTCTATTCCCAAAGCCCAGTCCAGTGCTAAGAACATATTAAGTATTCAATCCTGTTCAATGAATGAATGAAAACAAACAAACAAACCAGGAACCATATTACCAATATTCGTGGGTACAGAGATGAGCAAGAATCACCCTTTATTCTTGGAGAATGAATATGGAGTGCAACCAAATGACTACAATGCTGTATTATAAGAAATCCATCAAGGTGCATGCAGATGTATGGAGAAGAGAGTTTGGATGGGTTAAGGAAAGGTCTAGAGATCAATGAGAGGCAGGAGAGATGGCTCAGGACCTAGTCTTCCTGTTTCTGCAGAGGACCTCGATTTGGTTCCTAGAGCCCACACCCTTTGACTTAAAACTGACTGTAATTGCAGCTGTGTAGGATCCCAGTGCCTTCTCCTGGCTCCTACAAACACCTGCACACAAGTGGTACACACACACACACACACACACACACACACACACACACACACCTATAAGAGAGAAACCGGGAGGAAGGAAGGGAGAGAGACTGAACACTGAAGGATAGTGCATGTCAGAGAAGTTGCATATTTGTTCAGTCATTGGCTCAATACACATCTATTGGGTCCTACTATGCACCTGTATGGCTACAGGCACCAAGTATTCCCTGTGTGTACTCTCCTCCACGTAAGGCTTCCCCCTTCCCCCACAGCTCTTCTGGGGTGTGGATTTGCTGCATAAAATGTCCTGTGACATACTTGCCTGCACTTGATTCAGGGTCCTGAATGTTTCTGTCCTGAGGAAGACGTGAGGGCTTGTGTTTCTCAGTGTTTTGATCTAAGGAACACAGCTGTTGTGGGGACCTCTGTGAAAGTGTAATCCACCGGCCCAGGATGAGGCCTGGACCTCACCATCTGTCGTGAACCTTGATTTGAGTGAGAAACATCTTTGGCTGGGTGGGGTCAGACTGTAATGCTGGCACCTGCCAAGGGAAATAGCAAGGATAGAGAAAATAAAAAATGGAATACAGCCAAAGGAAGCCTTATAAAGCAACACACATCATTTCTCAGAGCGTCTATGGGGAAGACTGAAAGAAACAAGGTTACAGGCAGGCAGGAGAGAAATTCTTAAATGGGTCGTTTTGTGGTGACACAAAACCTCTTGCATCGAATTTTTGACTAATTTGTAGGTGGTCTCGGGAAGAACAGATCCTGTGTGTGTGTGTGTGTGTGTGTGTGTGTGTGTGTGTGTGTGTGTGTGTGTGTGGGTTTTGCTTATTTTTACAACTTGGAGACACTGATTATATTTAAGCCCACTTCTCCAGCTGTCTAGATGTAGGACTGGTATGTGGTTTATAATCTGATCAAGAGTCTAGGGAGAGAAGAAGAGGGAGAGGAGAGGGAAGGGGATGGGAAGAGAGGGGAGAAGGTGAAGGGATGGGCTCACATTCTCCTACTTAAAATATTTATTTGCTTATTTGTTTTTTCTGGGGATGGAGGAGCACACTTTTAATCCCTGGATTTGGGAGGCACAGGAGGGTTAAGAACTCAAGGTCATCCTCAGCTCCATTTGGAGTTTGAAGCTAGCTACATGAGACTTTTTTTAAGAAAAATTATTTATTTTATATCCCAACCATATCTTCCACTTCTTCCTCTCTTCCCACTTCTCCCCTCCCTTCCTGTTCCTCTTAATCTACTCCTCCTCTGTAATCCTTCAGAAAGGAGCAGGCCTCCCATGGGCTTCAGCAAGCGTGGCAATCAAGCTGCCATAAAACCAAGCACCTCCCTGTGTATTCAGGCTGGACAATGCAATCCAGCATGAGGAATAGGTTCACAAGAGCCAGCCAAAGCACCAGGGACAGCCCCTGCTCCCATTGTTGGGATTCCTACATATAGACTACATATAGTGCCATGCAGGCTCTCTGGTTGTTGGTTCAGACTCTGTGAGTTCCCACAAACCAGCCTATGGTTTCTGTGGGTTTTCCTATGATATCCCTGACACTCTGGCTCCTACAGATCCCTCCTCCTTCTCCTCACCAGGATTCCCTGAGCAGAAACATGGCCCAATGTTTGACTGTGGGTCTTTGAATCTGCCTCCATCAGTCCCTGGATGAAGGCTCTCTGATGACAACAGGGTGGTGACCAATCCTATCACAGGGGATGACCAGTTCAGGCTATGCATCCGCTGCTGCCAGGAGTCTTAGCTGGGGCCATCCTTGTGGCCTCATGGAAGTTTCCCTTGCACCAGGCTTCTACCCGACTCCAACTCTGTAAAACTGCCCCCCCCCCTTCCCAGTCATCTCTCTACATGAGACTCTTAGAGAAGACGAACTGGTGGTTTTAATCTTTATATTGTAGATATGATTTTAGAGACATTAATATATTTATAATAAGCAACGGTAGCATGCCAGTGCTCTACTGATCACATTTTTTGATTGATTCATTCTTGTTTCTTACATAATCATTTTTGTGACATGAATCTATTTTTATTTAGTGATTTTTTGAGCCAGAGCCTCACATAATTAAGGCTAGCCCATAACTTGCTGTGAGTGGATGAGAGGCATGCAATGCTCCTAATTCATTTGCTCTGGGCTTGGCATATGTAGTATTTTCTCTTGTTAGAGATGTTTTTTCCCCCAGCAGACAAATCCAAACAGATTCCCTCTTTCATAAATAGTCCATTCCTTTCCTTTTATATACTTACCACAAACTTTATTATGTATTATTTAATTTATTACACTTCCCCCATCAAAATGGGTCACTCAATGAGAATACATAATATATACATACACACATATACATCCTATTGATCTTATAAGTAATAAAATTTCAGAACCCTGAAAAGAAACTGAGTTACAAAGAGTAGCTGACAGGGATGGAGATTCAGTAGCCCTCTTCAAAGGCTGAAAAATTCTCATTTCTACTAATTATTGAAAAATGTTAGAGAAAAAAATGTTTTTTTTTTTTCAAAGACACTGCTTCAACTCATTACAGAAAAGCGCTCCTTCCTGACAAAAGCCAGCACTTCCTTTCATGAATATTTGACATGGCTGTCACAGACTAAACCATGACTTTGCTGTCATTTTTTTTTCTAACTGGCAGAATAAATTTCATAGGCAATTTGGGTGAGACAATTGCAGTAGAAGTTATTTCCACGCAACCTTTTTAGCCAAATGGAGTTCTGTTTTCTAAGAGTGAAGGTGAGACAGTGTGCTTCTGGTATGACTCATCACAACAAACATTTTATAAATAGCACGAACATCTTTCCCTCTCCCCCAAGTCCTTCCAGATCCTCTCCCCTTCACTATCCAAAAATGAACAAAACCCCAATACAACAACCCCCCAAACAACAACAGAAACCCTCCAAAAAACATGACCCTCCCCAAGCCCTTACAAGCTGTAACCAAACACACATGCACACACACACACATACACACACACACACACACACACACACACACACACACACACACACCCCTGTGGATTCCATTGTATGTTGGTCAACTACTCCTGAACATGAGACCTGTCCTAGAGTGATGGATATACCCAGGGTTACTCTATTGAAAAACTCATTTTCCCTCTCCCAGCAGGTATAAATGACAGTTCAGTTGGTAACATTTACCCTAGTGGCTAGGTATTCATTCATTCATTCATTCATTCATTCATTTTTTAAAAATATAGCAAAATAAAATGCAACAGGATAAAACAAAACCTATCACTCTGGGGTTGCACAAAGACAAACAGAAGATAAGGAATCCAAGAGAAGGCACAAGAATCAGAGATGGAGTTGTTCACACACTCAGGGATCCCATAAAATCACTATACTGGAAGCCATAATACATATTCAGGGGTGTATCAGGCTTTTTCTTTTGGGCCACCAGCTAGTTCCCAAATTAATGCACAGAGACTTCTTACTAGTTTTGAATGCTCAGCCTAGCTTAGGCATGTTTCTGGCTAGCTCTTTTTAACTTAAATTAACCTTCCTCTCTCTCTCTCTCTCTCTCTCTCTCTCTCTCTCTCTCTCTCTCTCTCTCTCAATTTATTTATTATGTATACAGTATTCTGCCTGCATGTATGCCGACAGGCCAGAAGAGGGCACCAGATCTCATTGCAGATGGTTGTGAGCCACCATGTGGTTTCTGGGAATCAAACTCAGGACCTATGAAAGAGCAGCCAGTGCTCTTAACCTCTGAGCCATATCTCCAGCCTTAAACTGTTTCTCTTTATCTACCTTTTGTCTCGGGGCTTTTTACCTTTCTTACTTCTGTATATCTTACTTTCATTGATTCTCTAGGTCTGGCTGTCATCTGCCTGGCTTCTTGCCCTAGGTACTTGTCTTTGTTTGTTCTTCCTTCTTGTCTCTCTCGAGTCTAGATTTCTTCTCCTATCTATTCTCTCTGCCCTCCAGCCCCACCTGTCTCTCTCCTACCTAGCTACTGGCCATTCAGCTTTTTTAAGATCAATCAGGTACCTTAGGCAGGCAAGGTAAAACAGATACTATACATCTTTTCATAATTAAACAAGCATTCTTACATTGTTAAACAAATGCAGCACAAACAAAAGTAACACACCTTTACACAGTTCAAGTAGTATTCTGCAGCATAAACAAATGTAACATATCTTTGCCTAGTTAAAATAATATTCTAAATACAGAGGACATAGTGCAAACCCATGCAGGCCCTGTACATAGCATGAACTTCTTAATCACAAAAGTATTAAGTGTAAATATTGGGAAAGGAGAGACTGTTAATAAGCAGAAAATAGCAATGTTACTTAATATTAATATTTTGTTACTTGTCTCCTTGACTTGCACACATTTATGAGTTCTTAAAATCACTTATGTAGTTTTTAGTCAACTATTATTTATTTTGTGTGTGTGTGGTGGGGCCAGGTATGACACAGCATGCTGGTGTCAGTCAGTGGATAATTTTAGAGTCTATTATCTTCTTTCTCCATGGGGGTTCCAGGAATTGAACTCAGGTTTTCTTCCTTCCTTCCTTCCTTCCTTCCTTCCTTCCTTCCTTCCTTCCTTCCTTCCTTTCTTCCTCTCTCTCTCTCTCTCTCTCTCTCTCTCTCTCTCTCTCTCTCTGTGTGTGTGTGTGTGTCTTTCTTTTTTTTTTTTTGAGATAGAGTTTCTCTGTGTAGCCCTGTTTGTCCCAGAACTCACTCTGTAGACCAGGCTGGCTTCACACTCAGAGATCTGTCTGCCTCTGCCTCTCAAGTGCTTCCCAGATTCCCTTGTCTGGATGAACTTAGGTTTTCAGCATAACCACAGGGCCATCGTGTCAGCTCCCCCTTTTATTCCCCGATAGCATAGTGCCTTATATTCAGAGAAAAAGAAAAAAAAAAGGTGTATCAGAGGAAAAATCTGAAAGAACTGTCTATATGTGAGCTGGAAAGTTGGCTCAGCAGTTGTGAGCACATACTACTCTTACAGAGGACCAGAGCTGAGCGCCCAGCATTCATGTTGGATGGCTCACAATTGCTTCTAACTCCAGTTTCAGTGATATCAGATACTTTTGCTCCCCCTGCTTGTGCATGTTCACTGCATACATGTGTGGGCACATACAAACACACATAATTAAAAATTCAAAAATACATAAATCTTAAATTTAAAAAACCTGTTCATGTGGACAGGTTGAGTGGGGAGAGAGGATCACTTATCCATGATAATATATATGAAAACATTAAATTTAGTGATAAAACTACATCATTTAAGCTAAAAGGAAAAGAAATCTATTCTCTTTAGATTTAACTTTATGGAACTCTTCCTATCTTAAATTTGCATGGATCTGTAGGTGACTTGAGAGATTATTTTGTCTAATCTCCACTTTATAGAGGAAGCAAAAAAAAAAAAACAAATTAAATGGCTAGACAGCAAGGCCACAGTTTTATCCCTTTGCCCTTCATGCTACATGTCATACTGAAAGCGATTAGCATGTGTAATTAATATATGCTAATTAAACATTAAAATGCACTAAACCGTGCTAGCTAACATTTTATGGGAAGTACTGGGGAGAAAAGAACAAGATGAATGAGATCATGGAGAGATAGACATGCATTCCAGAATGTGGGTACCAAAGATGCAAAGAGCTAAGTGTGTGTGTAATGTGTGCTTACCCAGGACACACAAGACTGTGGTTTCACTTCCTAGCACCACAAAGGAAACAAAACAGAACTTCAGTATGATTTTCAAAAATATTGCATATATATATATATATATATATATATATATATATATGTGTGTGTGCATGTACCACAGTGGATGTGTAGAGGTCAGAGGATAACTTACAGGACTGGGTTCTCTCTTTTCTATCATGTAAATCCTGGGAATCAAAGTCAGGTTGTCAGGCTTGGCAGCAAGTGCTTTTACCTGCTGAACCTTCTTTGTGGCCCTTGGTAAAAAATTTAATTAAACTTGTCATGAATTATTGTTAGTACAATCATGCTGCCTAGTTAATTTTCCCTAAGGACTTCCACATTATTTCAATATCCTCGAGTTATTTATGGTTATTAGTGTCAGATTTGTTTTTGTTTTGGATAGGATTTCTCCACATAGTTCTGGACCTCCTGGAACTCACTCAGTAGATGAGGCTGGCCTTGAACTCACAGAGATCATCCATCTACTTCTGCCTCCCGAGTTCTGGGATTAAGGGTGTGGTCACCACACCCTGCTTTAGATTTACTTTTTTGGCATTTATCTTTCTGTAGAAAGTTGGGCCCTTTCCCTATTACCCACCATTCCAGCATCTCTCCAGGCTTCTGTGATTCTGAAACACCCCAACAGCTTTCAAATTAACATACCATGG
This sequence comes from Cricetulus griseus, assembly GCF_003668045.3. Classification (NCBI taxonomy): domain Eukaryota; kingdom Metazoa; phylum Chordata; class Mammalia; order Rodentia; family Cricetidae; genus Cricetulus; species Cricetulus griseus. Next base: position 165,569,249 of record NC_048597.1, read on the forward strand.
GTTCAGGGCTTTACTGCAGCTGTAATTTGTCTAAGCTTAGGTGCTGAAACTTCACCAAAACAACTGATTGTAACAGGGGTCGTGTGTCAGGGTTAATTTAGAGGGTGGGTGTACAAATAAAAATTGAGTAGATAGAAAGTACTCTTCAAATCCCTTGAACATTCAATCCGTTGAATCCACAGAATGTGGTTTTGGTGTCCAAGTCTGTGAGCAGATACATAGTCTATGTAGTAAAGCATATTATAAAATATAAAAGCATTCTATAAAAATACACTACACACAGCAGGAGGGCATACAGAACCAAGATGCACATGGGGCAACAGACTCAGAGGTCCATGCAGGGAAACTCCAGGCTTGAAGTGAATGAACAAATGTGGAAACATTTGCCTTCCTTTATTATACCTGACCCTGAATTCATATAGTTGCATTCCCATGGATAAAATCCTCTTTAATAGAAAAAAAATAATTTGATGAAGGGAAGTGGTTTATGGAAGAACTTTAGTGACTAGAGATATGTTTTATCTATAGGTTGAATTAGAATATTACATGTTGTGACAACTACTAAATTATAAATGAAGACAGCAGTTGCTAAAGTCTTCTTAAAACACCAGGACTTCCTGATACATTTTTTTTTTTTTTCGAGACAGGGTTTCTCTGTGGCTTTGGAGGTTGTCCTGGAACTAGCTTTTGTAGACCAGGCTGGTCTCGAACTCACGGAGATCTGCCTGCTTCTGCCTCCTGAGTGCTGGGATTAAAGGTATGCACCACCGCCGCCCGGCTCTTCCTGATATATCTTAGAAATTCTATATCTTAGAAAACCAGTTATCAGCTGCCCTGCAATTTTAAGATCAGTAGGATGTTCATCTGTGTTGCCACTGAATGATCCATTTTGAATTCCACCATAATCAAGTTGTATCAAGCCCTGCTTAATTCTTTGAGACATTCAGATAGAGTTTCATGATGCCCTACTGTTGATGAAATTTTAGCAGACAGAAGATGTTTCACATCCTGATGCCAAGAGGTTATTACCAATGTGTGTGACTCCTTATTCAAGTCCATCCCAGCTTAATGATGGAACACATAAGATTTTCTACTTTTCGTTAAATATTTGGAGGTGCTAAAATTTAAAATTAAAATTTGAGACTATTAAACTGCAAGGCTAGGGGATTGTTCAGTGATGAAGAGCAGTTGCTATTCTTGTAGAGTACCTGGATTCTGTTCCCAGTACTTATATGGCATTTTATAATCATCTGTAACTCCAGTTCCAGTGGATCTAACACACTCTTCTAATCTCTGTGGGCATGTACACACACACACACACACACACACACACACACAAAATCCTTAAAAGTTCTTCTGGGGCTGGAGAGATGGCTCAGTGGTTAAGAGCACCCACATGGTGGTTGGCTCACAACTATGGGTAACTACACTCTCAGGGGATCCAACACTCTCTTCTGAGCTCCACAGGCACAAGGTACACTATATAGCTCTTGTAAACATCACCATAGTTTCTGAACTTAATGTGATGAAAGATTGGGGCATTCTTTTTTCTTTTTAACCTCTACCATTCCTTACTTTTTTTGTTTCAATAGGGTCTCACATATTCCAAGCTGCCCTTGAACTCACTATGTAGCTGAGGCTGGTTTTGAAATCCTGATCCTCCTGCCTTCACTTTCTGAGTCCTGGGATTTTAGGCATGAACCACCATAGGCAGCTTGTAATATTTTATACAAAAACCAAACCCCCAAGAGTTGGACAGTTGTTAGTTAATTATATATATATATATATATATATATATATATATATATATATACATATTTTTTTTTGAGACAGGCTTTCTCTGTAGGTTTGGAGACTGTCCTGGAACCCTCTTTGAAGACCAGGCTGGCCTGAAACTCACAGAGATTCTCCTGCCTCTGCCTCCCTAGTGCTGGGATTATAGGCATTCACCACCACATCCTGGCTCTATGTATTTTTTAAATGAGCTATTATTTTTACTTTGTTTTATTCATTTATTTGATTTAATGTGCATTGGTATTTTGGCTGAATGTATGTCAGTGTGAGAGTGTCAGATTCCCCTGGAGGCGAAGTTACAGACAATTGTGAGCTGCCATGTGGGTGCTGGGAATTGAACCCAGGTCCTTTGGAAGAGCAGCCAATGCTCTTAACCACTGAGCCATCTCTCCAGCCCCCTCATCTATGTATTATATGCAAGAGAGACCATTTACTACATGCTGAGTCCATGGTGACCTCAGTGGTGTTCAGAGCTGCATAGACCACAGAGGGACTGTGACATCTGAAATCAAGCCTACTTGTTGATCACCATACCGGCATGGGTGCTGTTAAGCTCATGGAGAATGTCTTCACTAACGAGCGTGGCATCAAACATGAAAATAAAGTCTGAAACCAGAGAGGAGGGCAAGGAGGCTAGAAGCAGGCTAATGTAGGATCTTGCCTTGGAGCATTTCGAACCTACTCTGGGAGCTATGAGAAATCAAAGAAATAACAAACAGGATGCTTTTCATCTGGAAAACAGAGAGCCTGTTTCTACCTGGACCCCAGTTGAAAGTTTACTGGCAGAATACAGGACGTGCTTCGTGGTTTGTCCAAGGATGCTGATGTGATGGGTTGCAGCCCGTCTGGTGTGCAGTCTTGGATACTAACAGAATCGGTCCTGGGGAAGCCAATTAGTTTTGGGAGTAAAGGCACTTCTGAAATAGCTCAACCTGAGGAAGGAAAGAGGCGTCAATTACCTTTGTGTAGTCACTGCCACATTGCCTTATGAACTTATGCATGTCCACGCAGACCCTAGAGTAGAGGCAAGGTAGTGTTCACTAACACTCAGGATGGCTATGTGCCAGGTGGAGAGCTGGTGTGTTGTGGGATTTTTGTATACTGTGTGTGTATTTGTAGGTTCTGCTTAGCAATGGTAAAAGGAGGCAAGAATCAGTGAAATGCAGCTGGTGTATGTCTGACCCAACTCCCTGGGATAAATTCCCCCAATTCTTTCAATATTAGTAGCTGGTAGCAACTCCCTGTTTGCTCTTACTATAAAAGTCTAGAAAGTTAGGTTACTCTGGCCTGTTGAGCACATGCCCTGTTGCTCTCTGAGATGGCCTATCCCTAAGCCAAAAGGAAATATGGCCTTTAGCTTGTATCCAGAGAACCTTCTTCTGCAGCTTTGTAACTGGGCACTTTGGTTTATCCTTACCTTCAGGGAGCAGAGATTTTCATGACTCAACACAAGTGTTCTCTCTGCCTTAACAGCTGAAGGCTAAAGCCAAATAACCTTTTTGAAAGGAACAATGGGCAATTTTGTCTGATCCCCATTATTCTTGCTGAATCTGCAATCTTATTATTATGACTGACAGATTCTCAGAAGGGAGTCTGTGAAATTTTATGGATTAAATTCAGTAAAGAACAGGATGTTTCCACTAGGCATGTCTGGCTAGAACCTGCCAGAACTGTTCAATAACAGCACCTCAAAGCCCCGCTGAATTCTTATTTTCCATCAGAAAAACAACAATCCAGGAAAGTTTGGAGCACAGATGGTATTAGCTTAGTAGTAAATACATTTTGGCTTTTTTTTTTTAACCCCAAGTAGCTGTTCAGTGTGCTAAGAGAAAGCCATTTGCTTGCATAATCTTATTACAGAGCAAAAATAAACTTGTTCTAGGGAAAAGAAATTTAATTGGTTCTAAGTCAAATGATGTTAAGTAGTGTAGCCTCACTGACTCAGGCTATTATAAAGAGGACCTGCATATTGATTTTTGCTTCTTGCTTCCACCTCTTATGCAAGACTTCATCTCTAGAATGTTCCCTGTAGTTCTGGAACCTGCAGGGCACAGCACACATGTGTTCAGGAGAGAGTATCATTGTTGTCTTGTTCTTAGCTCTGGCCTCACTCAGGGGCTGTCTGCTCTTGAATTTGTATGATTGTCTGGTGAACGCTGGTATTACTGCTTCTGCCAGGTGCCCAGATACATTAATGAAAGGACATTGCATTGCTGGGTCCGTGGATACACTGAGGTCTTTGAGATGACACACACATATACCGGGATTGTCTTTTCAAGTCAGTGTCACACTGTTGAGGCTAACTGTTGAAGACTAAGGCATTCTGGAGCTCTTACTCATAACTATTTCTCCTTCCAGCACTGCCCCTTCCTCCTTTCCTGCCCCCCTCTCCCATCCCCCACTCCCTCCTTTGGAGGATTATATGTACTCCAGGTTGCCTTCAAAATCACTATGTAGCAGTGGTTAGCCTTGAACTCCAGCTCCTCCTTCCTCCACCCCACTAATGCTGGGATTACAGGTGTAGGCCTGACTTTGAACTTTTCTCTCTTTAATTTTCAAAAGTTTTATTGTAAACTGACAATGTAATATTGCATATATTTATAGGGTACAAAATGATATCAGGATCCAAGGTGGAATAATTATATTGAGCTGATGAACATATCCATCATTGAACAGTTCTTTTGAGAGCTGGGCATTGGTGGTGCATGCCTTTAATCCCAGCACTCAGGAGGCAGAGACAGGTGGATCTCTGTGAGTTCGAGGCCAGCCTGGTCTCCAGAGCGAGTGCCAGGACAGGCTCCAAAACTACACAGAGAAACCCTGTCTTGAAAAAAAAATACTTTTGATTTTTTTCAAGACAAGATTTCTCTGTGTAGCCCTGGAATTTGGCTGTGTAGATCAGGCTGGCCTTGAACTCAGAGATCTGCCTGCCCCTGCCTCCCATGTGCTGGGATTAAAAGGTGTGCATCCTTATATTAGGCTTCTAAAAGCTATTTTTGTAATGAGAACACTTGAAACTTACTCTCTGTGCTGGTTGGTCCTGGTTGCTGCCTTGACTGGGCTGAGAGATGCCTACAATCTATGGGTGTGTTGTGGAGGGTGTGTTGAAGAAGACTGATGAGTCCATAGTGACATGGGTGGAGAGACCTGTTCTAAAGGTAAGTGGCACAGATTAGTGGGTTGGGAATCTGGTTAAAAAATGCAGAGGACAAGGAAGCCATCGCACAGGTGTAGTTTTTGTTCTTCCTGAATGAGTGTGGGTATCGCTGCTGTTCTCACCTGTGGTCATCGGATGCCTGCTTCTTCAGCCTTCTGATGTGAAATCATCTTTTACTCCCTGGGGGACTCTACGCAGTCAGCATAAGCAGATCCATCTCTTTGTATAATATCTATATCTACATATGTGAACTTATGTATCTATACCTGTTGGTATAGATATTGGTTCTGCTTCTCTAGAAAACCCTAACATACTCCTACCAGTTCTGCATATCCCATTCTTACAATATCCACCGTGCTCCACGATAGATCTCAAACACCCACAGTACAACACTTATTCCCTCTGTACCCCCTGACCATCATCTCCTGAACCCTGATGCCTCTGTACTCAGTGCTCTACCCTGCTTTATGAATTCATTTGTGGGGCAATAGCTCGGGCTCCCCACATAAAAAGAACACACATTTCCTGTTTCTCTGCTCAGCTTACTTCATTTCAGCACAAGGTTCTCCAGTTTATCCATGTTGTCACAATTGGCAGGGCTCCTTAGGTCTTTTTAAAGGCTGCATGGTCTTCCATTGTGCACGGTAGCCTGTCTTCTTTATCCATTCGTCTGCTGACAAACACTTATGATTCCATAACTTATTTGGTTATTGTAAGTAGCCTCTTTCTTAATTTTTTTTCTCTCTGTGGCACTGGCCCTATTCTGTATCGTGATTCATGTTTAGAACCATGTCTTGTATGCAGTACTGTTCACTCGGTACCAGCTGAACATTCTCAGGAGTAATAGCAGGCTAGTGACCTTGGCCTTTTGCAGTGGACTTTCTCTGTTCTTCCCTGGCAGTAACTGTGTCTGAGGAGCTGGCTGTAGGAAGTGAAGGAAGCCTGCGTGTGTCAAGTCCAGAGTGAACGTGTGCTGTTGACATGGGTACCACTATGCCAACGACTGTAGCCTCTGACCCACCAAGCCTTCCCTTTCAGGTCCATGTGTAGTGTTGACAGAATATGCAGAAAACACCCCCCTTAATGTTGACAGAGTATGTAGAAAACACCCACCTTAGTTTTCTTGTTGCCTCTAGATGTTTACAGGCTGAAGATTGGTCCCCTACAGAGATTGCCTCTAGGAAGATTAGCAGTCTGTCTCCTTGATCCAGCTATGTTTCCTAAGCCCCACCTCCTTGTTTATCTGTTCAGCTGTAGGCAATAACCCTGCCTCCTTGTTCAACTCTGTAACATGCTGAGCTTCCAAGGTGCTGTAGGTTCTCCATCAGAGAGCCTAGTCCAGCTGATCCTAGCTTTCTGTCCATCTGCCTGTCATTTCTTCATTTCCTTGCCAACCTAGTCAGGACCAAGACCTGGAAGTCATGTTGGGAATATCAAGGGGCACATGGACAAAGAGAGAAAGTCAGGGAAGCAACACTTACTCAAACTCAATTGACAAGCAGCACAATGTCACTCATGCTTCTAGCATATGACTTTGTTTTTGCAGGTTTGTTTTTTGACCCTCAGCAGTTAGTCATCATTCACATTGACTCTTGGTAGATTTTGTTATTGTTGTTTTGAGACAATAATTTTTAGTCTTTGTTGGCCTGGCGCCCTTTTTGTAGACCATGCTGTCTTTGAACCCACAGAGACCTACCTGCCTCTGCTTCTGCCTTCCAAGTGCTGGGACTTAAAGGCATTCACTATCACACTGGGCATGTCTGTAGTGTTTTCTTTCTTTCTTTTTTTTAATGGGGTAACATGGATATAGGTTAGCAGAGGCAAGAGATTGTTTGATGACTCTCCATCTTCACTGTATTTTCTGAATCAACACACGTGGATACAATATGAAATGTTTCCTCCTTCTCCTCTTCTTGCCTAGATGGCTTTGTTGAGCCTGTATCAAGGCACACATCCGAAGTTCCCATTTCCTTCATGACAGATGTCTAGGTTTCTGTGAGTACTCCTGGGGCATGCTTCCTAGGAATGCTTGTGAATGCTGATAGTGTACTCTTGAGCCACCACCTCATCGATGTCAGGATGCCAACCCCCCCTGCCATTTTTCTTTGTGGGAGCCATTCTGCCAGGCCCAAGTTAGAAAGGTGTAGTACTCCTAATTGTTACTATTTTTTTGCACTGTAATAGTGACTTTCCTCACTGCTCAGACAAGCTACTTGACAAACACCACCTAAAGAATAAAGGGTTTGTTTTGGATTGCAGTTTGAGAATAGGATTTATCATGGCAAGGAAATATGATGGTGGGAGTGGGAGGCAGCTGGTCAGGTTATTTTCGTGGTCAAGAAGCAGAGAGATCAACGTTCATGTGGCATCATCCTTTTTATTAACTCTGGGACTCCAGCCCAAGGGATGGTACCACCTTCACTCTGGGTGGGTCTCCCCTCCTAAGTCAGACCTCTCTCAAAACATGCTTACAGACATCTCCAGTGGTGTAGTTCCTAAGTGATTTCAAATACAGGCCAGTTGGCAGTAAAGATTAACCCTCACATATGCTAAATGACACCCAGCCCATTCTCTGATGGTCATAAGTGAAAGGAGACATTTTTTTGTACCAGTGATAGAGAAAGGGGTTCCTTGTCACTGTTTTTCAATTGCAAATAACCCCCCTGTCTCTGTGTTCCTTTCATACACAGTGGAATAGTATTAATTCTTATCCGGCAGGGAAGAAAGCAGGTGATTTTACACAATTTACCAAGTGGATTCTGAATGCATACACATTTTCAGAGTGAGTTATCAATATTTTTATTACATTTATTTATTCATGCAAGTACAATGATATGCATGTGGAAGGTCAGAGGACAACTTGTGTGATTTGGTTCTTTCTTACAACCATGTGGGTCCTAGGGATTGTCAGCTACACCCTTATGCACTAAGCCATCTTGTCGTCCCTGAGGACACTTTTCTTAATGCTACTTAGTGAGCAGAGTATTCAGAATACAGATACAAGCTTTTGTGACTCTACTCTTCCCATGCTTTCTCCTCCATTGCACCATCCGGTGTGACAGTGGTTTCCCCGAGGAGGCTTAGACTTCCTGTTTGAGTTGGAAGTTCTGTGTAGACCCTGAAAGTGCTCATTTGGGTATCTTTACGACCTTTGCTTGGACTTCCCTGTGCCCAAACAGTAGGTAGGTCTTCCTGGATGATTATGGCACCAGGCACTGGGAGGGAGCTTTGAGAGGTGGGTTTCTGTTTTCTCTGGGCATGTCTGCATGCTTTAGGGAGAGGGAGTCAGGGAAGGCTGCTTCTCTCTTCCTCAGCAGCTTCAGGGACAGCTGGAGATGACAAGGTGATGGTGAGAGAGGTACGTGATGGCCGTGTTACCACTGCAATGCACAAAGAACTCATTGCCATCCGGGAAGGTCTTGGCACATCTCCCCATCAACGAATGGTCTTGTAGCATTGCAGGGCTGACACATTTCTTCATTTTTCGAAAATCTGGATGGAAGTGGGAAGTAAACAAAACCAGTTAACTTAGCAGCCAACTGGGCACAAGAGCTCAGTGCTGAATCCCAAAGTATATGGTATTTTATCCCTGAACACACACGTGGTAATGGTGGTGAGGCAGATAAATACTAACAGCTTCAATGCCATTGTCAAGGCAAATGCTACTTTCCTGACATTTCTGCCCCTTGACTAAATTGTAGATTAGTAGGCATAGAGATAATGTCAAAGACTGTTTAGTTACATCCTACTGCTGACAGGCAGAACGACACTTGACTAAGAAGTTGATATGTGAGGACTGCCAATAAGGCATAAGAGCCAGAATCCTGAAGGAAGGTTAATAGCATAGGGTGGGTTGATTTTTACCTATAGTGACATTAATGGCAATTTTTTCCCTATAAGTTATTTTACATTTATTTTGTTGCTATTCTTCTTCTTCCTCTTCTTCCTCCTCCTCTTTTTTTTTTTGTTTTTTGTTTTTTGTTTTTTGACAGGGTTTCTCTGTGTAGCTTTGTAGACCAGGCTGGCCTCGAACTCACAGAGATCAGCTTGCCTCTGTGCTGGGATTAAAGGCGTGTGCCACCAATGCCCGACTCTTCTACTTATTGTTATTTCAAGACTGGGTTTTTCTGTGTAGTCCTGGCTGTTCTGTAACTCTATATTGGCCTTGAACTCACAGAGATCCAACTGCCTCTGCCTCCCAAGCACTGGAATTAAAAGTGTTTATTTACTTATTTTTAAAAAAGTATGTGTGAATGTGTGTGTGTGTGTGTGTGTGTGTGTGTGTGTGTGTGTGTGTGTGTGGGCACATGGGGGTTGGTTCTTTCCTTCAGCCATGTGGATCCTGGGGATTGAACTCAGGTTGTCAGGCTTGGTAGCAAGCACCTTTATCCACTGCCAGGTCCACATTAGTGGAGCTTTCAATTCCTTATACATTTATATGTTCTTAACTAGGCTACATTGAAAGTACTACTTTTTAAGTGGACAAAGAATAATTTGGAGTGGATAGAAAAAGGACAGCTGTGGCTTGGTGAGCAGGAAAACACTCCCTAGCATTTGAAACAATCTGGCAAGAACTTGGAGGGAGGTAAAAGACAGAAATCTGACTACAGTTACAGAGTTTGCCAGATGGCAACAGATAACAGCCAACGTTCGATTGTGCTATAATTAATATTCTCTATCTGTCACTTCAGCAAGCTATCGTTTTACAAGACAAGTGGCGACAGAATGTTGTAATTAGATTACCCCTCGATGGGCTTATGTTGAAATGAAAAAATGGAATGGAAAATCCTTCTCTTAGTGCCCCTGGGGAGGTGGGAGTGGCGAGAAAGGCTTGACCACAAATACAAGTTTGCAGGGAAGTGTGTTTGCTCCTGCCTTCTGGAAATGCCTTGTTTTTATTGACTCTAACTGGGAGCTATTAGGGGAGATTTACCCTGTTATCTTTAAGGACAGGATCTACTGAGCAGCACAATTACTGAAGTCACATTTAAATTCCTTAACTGATGATTTTCAAGCCCATTTAAACACACTAGAGGCGCCACTTACCTCTCAACATCTGATCTGTTACAAATTCATCCGTGTCTGATTTGAGCCAGTGTCTGTGGTTGAAAATTGTGTTGTTTTATTCCTCTAAGATAAACTCTATGGGCTGGTGAGATGGCTCAGGGGTTAAGAATACTAGATGTTCTGCCACTGGTCTCGGGTTCAAATCCCAATATCCACATGGTGGCTCACAATTGTCCGGGATTTGACGATGCTGTCTTCCAGCCTCCCAGGGCACACATGTGTCCATGCAGGCAAATATCCCTATAAATAAAATACAGCACAAAGGGAAAAGAAACCCCATATATTCCAGATATTTCTATCTAGTCTAGATCTCACATTCTCACTGGTTTGGACTAGATCTATTTCCAACACCCCTTTAGCCAGACGACTGGATTTTGTTGTCTGTTTTACTGCTATGCTAGTTTAACTGACGTAGATACAAGCTGTGGCTTCCACAGCTGTTTTAGAGAGAAACCAGCTGATCGAGTGAACTCTGTGCATCACTTTGCTGGAAAGTTATGTGTAGCAGGTGATGGGGTGGGGCTAACTTCCACTGCTGGAACAAAAGTCAGTTTTGAAGGAGAATTCACAGTATTCTGTGATATGGTGTGAGGAGTGTGGGTACAAGGCAGAGAACTCTTCATGCTTCAAACAGCTAAAGATATGGGTGATGAAATGAAATCATATTTTACAACTTCATGTGTTGAGTAGTGAAGACAGCTACATGGAGCAATTCGTTAAAATTTGTCTCTTGCTCTTGCAGCTCTTTAGATGTGGTAGAGTCATTTATAAAGTGGTAGAAAATGCCTTTAAATCCCATATCATTGCACCAAAAGTCAGCTGGGAGCAAGAATTTTCATGAACCTGTGTCATGAATTCAAATTGGCAGCCTAAGGAGCAAAGCCTTAGTCATCATATTTCCATGTCCCCCTGAACACCAATAGGCTGGAACCTCTGGAGCTCGTCTCTTTCTCTTTGAGATGTTTCATCAGTGACATCACAGTGACTGCCACCTCCCTCAGACTACTTTAGGCCCTGCACAGAGTCCAGGAGCTCAGACAGCAGGGGAGACAGCTGGAGTTGGAGAGAGCGAGGAGAAGTCTATAGCAGCCTGGGTGTGTCCTTGTCCCTCTTCAGGTAACAACAGGATTTTGTACTTAGCAATCTTGATGTTTCTCTATCTCTCTGTGTATGCAATTTTCAAATAAAAATATTAACTAAATGCTTACATTTCCCGATGGAACAGGTAACCATAATATAGAGCATTTCTTAAGCTGTGAAGTGAATAACTATTCCTGTTTTTCTCAGGTATGTATTTTTCTCTTTTTCTAGTTTCACATTTTTCCCATATCACAGAAGGAAACCAATGTCAAACTTCTTGTACAATTTTCTCCTTGTTTGTAAGGCTTTGGTTCACACATGGGACAACCATTTTGCCTCATAGAGAAGGCATAAGAGATAGTCGAAGCTGTTGTGTGGGCTCATAGGAGAGAAATAGAATAGTGACAACTGAATAACTGTCTAACTTTGCTCATTCTTCCTGAAGAGTATGGACAGCCTTTAGTTGTCCTAAGCCTTGTTAGAATTGCACCCATTGGGAGTTCATTGGATTGGTGTTTTATTCCTTTAAAGATACGCAAAACAACGAATGTTTAAGGTTGCCATCAAAGTACAAGACGTAGTGAAGGCTAAGCCACAGGAAAGAGAAGTGTGTGCTCAGCCTGTCAATAATTCAGAGAGGCTAGAAAAAATGCAAAGAGTGCAAAAAGATGCAAGAAGTTAAAAAATGAATTACAAGAAACACGGGAAAAAAAAAAAAAACTATCATTTACCAAGAAACACATTATTGGCGGTACCCCAGAAGCCCATTCCTAATTATTTCCCTTCTGTTTCTGTCTCCAAGTGTGGAGCTTGTCTGTCCTTTGTTTTAAACTTTTGCCGCTGTGTCTGTGTCCCTAAGCAGCACCATTAAGCTCCCTGCTCTTGACTTTGTGTAAATGGAGTCACATTCTCTGCTACTCTTGTAAATCCTCCTTTCATCCCACTGTTATGCTGTGAGATCCATCCACCTTGCGATGGGTAGCTAGAGGATGTCATGCATTTTCTTTACTCCACAGCATTCTAAAGTATGTGAATAGCACAATTCACATCCATTCTATGTCAGGTAACCAGTTCTTTCTAGTTTGTAGCCCTGTGGGGCCATATTCAGTATTCCTAAGCTTTCTCTAACATGCTCCCCTCTTTCTGCTCTGCTCTTCTGAACACTCAGGGACATTCTGTTCTCCTGTTACTCATTTTCTTCTGCTTATTCTCTACTCCAGGGAACTGTGTGTAAAGATTTTCACTGGCAATTGACAATATACATCATGCTAAGGGCTGAAGGAGGGATAAGAATGAAAAGGGGAGGGGCTGGCAAGATGGTTCAACAGATAAAAGCACTTGCTGCCAAGGTTGATAACTTGAATTCAACCCCCAGGTACCCCAGGTGGGAAGAAAGAACCAACTCCCGAAAGTTGTTCTCTGACCTCCCCGGTATACTGTGACACACACGTGTCCTTGCTCCAAATACAAAGATTAAATAAATGTAATAAAAATTAAGAATCAAAAGGAAACGAAACATAAATCAATCATCATTTGCTACATTTTAAAATGAGTTTCTGTAATCTGTTCATTGGCATAATATAGTATGAACCTGTATATTATACTAATAATTACATAACAAAAGCTGGTTGTTCTTTTGGTATCTATGCAATTAATAATTTGGTACATTGATGATACAACAAACATAACAGTTATAGTTAATTCAGTCAGGCCAGAAGGTTGCTACAAAGATTTGGTCTCTTGAGATTTGATCTTTTGCAAACCAGTAAGTACCCTTTCCATTTAAAGTTTTTGCTCCCATGATAGAATTTTGAGCTGCAATATAATCTACTTAAATTATCTAAAATACAGGAGTTTTAAAATTTATTTTGATTGTATAAACCAAGCATCTGTTTCACTACTTCACCAAAATTAGTAATCTGATTGATAACATTGCCTATGATCTTGGAGTAGACTTTCCTGCACGTACAATCTGTATGCATGCTAAAGATACCATCTCTGCTGTCTGAAATGTTTACAATCTAGGCACATCCTGAGCTTGACTAAAAATAGCTGGCACAAGCTCTTGTTGAAACAGAAATGCTCATGAGGTTAACACTTGTTCTTTGGATTGAGTACCTGTTGTGCGAGGGACTTCTAGTTGACCTCTACAGGCTTTGTGCCAGAGTAGGCTTGTACAAAGCCATGCAGCTGTTGGAGCTACTTTATTCTTTCACCAGGGTTGGATGAAGACCTAGGGCAGTTTTAAATCTGAACGATGATGTTATATGTGATCCAAAGAAAGAGCAATACTAAACTATATTTTTCCCCTGTTTTGGTGTCCCTGCTTGCAGATACTCCAAACAGCAAAGTTAACACATGACATGAAGATGAAGAGAGAAAAATGCAATATTTTATTACTTACCTAAAACAATGCAATTAATACAGGATAAAAACATTGGTCTTAGGATGACAGCAGGAAGAGAAACTAGGCTATTTGTATGCATCCATGCTCTTCAGAGAAGCCCAGATAACTCTGTCTGTCTGTCTGTCTGTGTATGTTTGAGAAATTGATTCATATCATTTGAAGGTTGGCAAGTTCAAAATACTCAAGGTAAGTTGCCAGGCTGTAGCCTCAGAGAGGAGTGGAAACTTAACTTCAAATGAAATCTGAGGTCACATGTTGGGGACCAGGGTATCAGCAAGGCTGGTTCCTTCAAGGCTTTTCTCCTTGGACTGAGAATGGCCATCATTTCTGTTTCTGCAATGTCTTCCCTCTGTAATGGGTCTGTGTCCTAACCTCCTCTCCTTCAGACATCAGTCATACTGAATTAGTGCCCACTAGTAACTGATCTAGTTTGCTTCTCTTCCCGTGGTAAAACACTGACCAAAAACAACTTGAGGTGAAAGGGTTATTTGTAACTTACAGGTATAGTCCATCCTGGAGGAAAGCCACAGCAGTGTCTCAGGGCAGGAACTCGGAGGCAGCAAGTGGAGCAGAGACTGTGCTGGTTATTGACTTGCTTCCTCTGGCTTGCTCAATTACCTTTCAGTTTTACCTTATGTTTTCTTTTTAAAGATTTATTTTTATTGTTTAATATTTATTCTTATTATTTTAATTATATGCATTTGTTTGTGTGTGGGGGGGGTATGTGTACATAAATGTAGGTGCCCAAGGAGATCAGAGGCATCAGATCTCACCAGAGCTAGACTTCTAGGCAGTTGTGAGCCTCCTAAAATGGGAGGAATTATTCAGTTGAGGTCCTTTTCCCCAGCTGGTTCTAGGTTTATATCAAGTTGATGCTGAAGCTAACTATGACAGTGACCGCATATTAGCTTAATTACCTCTGGGAAGACCTCATCTCTAAACACAGTCACATTCTTAGGTCTTGGGGAATAGGATTTCAATGTGTAAGTTTGGGGGGAAGGGTTGGAGAAGTCAGCACAAATACTTCATTTTTCTCTGAAGGAAGACTGGACAGCTTCCGGGCACGCTCACTTATCTCCCATGTTGTCTTTCTTATTTTGTTAGGAAGCAAGGACAAGCCGGAGGTTCTTGGTGTGCTCTCAGAAGTCTGCCTGGAGTTCTCACTCAGAAGATGGAGCGGTCTACCCAGGAGCTATTTCTCAACTTCACAGTTGTCCTGATCACCGTTCTCCTTATGTGGCTTCTCGTGAGGTCCTACCAATACTGAGGGGCCATGCTGCACTTCTGGGAGTGACTGCTGTGTGCCCCGAGCTTCCACTGCTGTTACTGTCATGGGATGCTATTCTTGGTACCACACCATCTCTGACCCGCACTCACGATGCCTGACACTGTTGTGTGTTTTCTAAAGATGCTGTCCTTGTGGGCTGCCAAAAGCTTGTTAGCCAGTGAGCCTTAGGCTTGTTCCCTAGTAAATGCACGATTCAGGCCACCAGGTTAAAATTAAACTGTATTCCTGATGATGCAGAGCAACAACAATGTCTGGTCTGTGTCAACACACATCCCCCAACCCACCCTGTCTGCCACCGAACTAACTCAACCCTTCAGAAGAAATGTACACGGAAGTCTTTGCCAGTCCCTTGAGTTCTCATGTGAATAAAGTTAAGCCACTCATGAAAACGGCTTTTAGAATTTATTTTAGCTCCTGTGTGACCCTTGGCTGGGACTGAAGTGACAAATAGCACATTATTTCTAGCATTTGAGATTAGCCAGGATGCTCCAGCTGCCTAGGATCTGAAAGCAAGACAAGCCAGGGTGTCCCATTTCAAATGATTCCATTGCTTCTCAAACCTTTCCTCTGCTAATCCTACGGCCAGAGGGAGAATGACTACAGCCTGCTAGAGTCTTGGGTCAGAGCCTAGAGTGCCTGCTAAAAGCATAGAATTCCTCTTAAGTCTTGTGCTTTCCCCCATAGCTTTCACAAGAAATGGGCTCAGGAGGTGATTCACTCAGTAAAGCCCTTACTTTGTAAGTTCAAGGGCCTGAGTTTAGACTCTCAAGAGCCATGTGAAAGCCCAGGACAGTGGTGTGAGCTTGTAATTCCAGGTATGGGAAGATAGGAGGCAGAGACAGCTAAGACAGGTCCTGGAAACTTTCTGGCTGGCCAGACTAGCCTACTTGACCAAGTTTCACACCACGAGGGACCCTCTAAAAACAGATGGGGAGGCACCTGAGGTATGACACCTGAGGTTGTTCTCTAACCTTCCCATGCATGTGCACAGATGTTCATGCACACACCTGCATATATAAGTGTACCCCAACATGCACACAAGCATACAACCACATATGTAGAAAACACATGCAAACATGTGAACATGCATACATATATACAAATGCACTCATACACCAAAAATGAACAAGAAATATAATAAATTTTGCTATGCCTGTCTGCAAGTACATATTTAGAATAGTTAACCCCTGAGTGAAGCTAGAGCACAAATCATGCCCCTATGAGTAGCATGTTCCAATTTGGTTCTTGTCCTTATGCAAATAGAACCAGACTCGAGGACAATTTTAAGAAGGGGAAATGGAAAATACACATTTACATACATGTTCATAGGACAAACATAACATGTTGCTAATACATCCTATTTTAGACAGATGGACCACATCTGCTATTTGTGCAGGTTTGTCATAACGACAGGCAAGGGAGATGTTAAACCTCCTGTTGCATGATGCCCTCCACGAAGGTGCTCCTTGCTGAGACTCTATCTGATCTTTCATGGCAACACTCCCTACACAGCACTCTGCTTCTCATCCCTGTCTGCATTCAAAGAAAATCAATAAAGCAGGGAAGGTCTTTCAAGAAATTGATGTAGCCTCCTTTCCAGACCAATTAAATAGAAATATTAGTGGTGGAGCTGAAGCACCCGAGTTAAAACAACAACACAACCTGAACAAAAAGCACAGCATCACCCAGATAGCCTTAGAGGACAGCCAGAGTTGAGGGTCAAGAGCCACCCACTGTGGCTCAGACTGGCATGTGAGAGTTGTTTCTTGAAAGATGGATTCCAGATGATTCTAATGTGTGGAGACATTAAGAACTGATAGCTATGAGAGATTCCCAGCAAAATATGGTCCCTGATGTCCTGGCTCTAATTTTGGAATTAGCTCAAACATGTGGATGTGTGTCTCTATTGATTTAGTGTGTGGGACACATTCTCAGAGGTCTGGAGGGCTCTTGGTTTATGGTTAGCAGAATGTCCTTTATTTGAAGAACACTTGTGAGGACCTACTGGAGTTGAGAAGGTATGTGTGTGGTAGGATGGGGAGGAATGGGCACAAGGAGTGACATGCATACCCTTCAGACATTGGACCCCATACACATTCCCTGAAGCCTGGGTCCTGGTGCCACACTTATAGCAGGGACAACTTGGTGAGTCCACTGCATTCCAGCCCTTTCTGAGGTTCTGTGTATGTATTACCATCAGCAGCTATGGAAACTGAAGCTTGGAGACTTCATTAACTGAGAGTCAGTGGTGAAGCTGCAGATCGAAGATTAAGACAACAGTATCATCCTAATCTTTGCTGGTGACAGCTTCATTGTAGATCTTCAAACAATTTGATGATGTTTCAGGTTTTATCCTCAGAATCTTTAGCATTTTGGCTTCATTAGATAAAGGTAACATTGAAAACCTCTATGGTTTCTCTTACTGATTATCACCTTCTTTCTGTCCCTAACTACTTATCAGGAACATATAGGAGGACTCCCAAAGGACCAGTGTCCACATCATGGATCACCTTAACAGGGATAGGGACATTTACTAACAATCTAAGAGCAGAGCTAGGAATGACACCTAGTACCTTCCACATGCAGGAGCATTAGTCGTTAGAGCTAAATTCCCACCTCACTTATAAGTCTCTTTTTTGTGTGTGACTTTTCTTGGTCTCTTGGGTACTTTGAATCATCACAGTAACTTTTGCTTCCCCCATTGTTGATCACAGGTCTTTGGATATCCCAAACGTGACCCTTGCTCTCTTCTATAATGGAGAGAACTTATTCTAGATGTTGACTAAAGTTCCAGCCCATAGACCTGAGGCCATTCTAACATTTTTCTTTTTGGTTTGCCCATTCATTCATTCATTCATTCATTCATTCATTCATTCATTCATTCACTTACTCATTCAAATACTTATTTTGCAGCTGCTATGTGTTGAGCATTAAACTAACCACTGGAGATAACATGGCTAATAAGACAGGGAAGCCCCATGCTCATGGAGCTTAGTGGAGGAAGACAGGTGTATTAGTCAGCAGTTGGAATGCTGTAATAGTTATTAGACTAGAGAGGGATAGTGTGGAGAGGATTCTGGGCAAAAGGAACAGCAAAGAGCAGAGAACATGGCAAATTCTGGGAACGGGAAACATCTGCACACAATGGAAACAAAGAGTGCCCATCTCATTACTGGCAGCAGTTACACCATGTAAAGGTAGAGCTTAGAGTCCTACTACATCTCTTTTACTACCAAGTTGGATCACCTCTAGGATCCCTTACCCACTAGGAGGGACCTCTTGCCACCAACAGTTGTTAGAAACATGTCCGTTTTACATTGAGCATAGACTCTGGCCTTGGACTTCCTACCCATATTTAATAACAGCAGCCCTACCAATACTCCTCACTTACCATCTCACCTACTGAGTTCTCTGTGATATGATGGTCTCCTCTTCCTGTCCTAAGTCCTGGGATGCCAAGACGTCAGCATTACCCAGAGTTTGAGTTGCTCACATTATAATGCTATCTGAATGAAAAAAAAGAAAGACATCTTATAATGTTGGTTAGATTTTCCTCCTGGTATTTTCTTTCTTTTCTTTCTTTCTTTCTTTCTTTCTTTCTTTCTTTCTTTCTTTCTTTCTTTTTCTTTCTTTCCTTCCCTTCCCTTCCTTCCCTTCCCTTCCCTTCCTTCCTTCCTTCCTTCCTTCCTTCCTTCCTTCCTTCCTTCCTTGTTTTGTTTTGTTTTTTGTTTTTTGTTTTTTGTTTTTTGTTTTTTGAGATAAGGTTTCTTTCTCTGTGTAGACCTGGCTGTTCTGGAACTAGCATTGTAGACCAGGATAGACTTTAACTCACAGAGATCTGACTGCCTCTGCCTCCTGAGTGCTGGGATTAAAGGTATGCACTACCATTTCTTGGCTTACTTCTGATATTTTTTTAATCCCATACTACATTGTGTATCTTTGAAACATCTCATTTTTATCTACTGAAATTGTTCAAGGTTTTAAAGGAGCAGAATGGACAGAATGAATATTACAAAAGGTATATATTAGGTTGTTGTACATGACACAGTCTGGGTTGTTCAGCAATGGCTGTCTGTGCACCAGAGAGGCAAAGAACCCAGTGGTTGCTCACTTCTTCAAACTGGATGCCATGGCAGTCTCAATTTAGTGTTGAAGGCTCGGAGGATTCCTGAAGAACCTTTCTTTTGTATTAGAAGTCTGATAAAGCTGGATTCCAGAATCAGCAAAGGGTGACAACAGTAGTGGCAGCAACAGAGTAGACGCACTTACCAGCAAGGAGCAAAGGTGGGCAAGTGAAACTCAGCATTGCTTTCCCTTCACCCATCCTTATGTCTGGCCACCTCTGGAAGATGTAGCCTACTCTGTGGGAGGGCCTTCTCCTTCAGTTAATACTTCTAGGAAATATCCTTACAGACCCACCCAAGATCCTAGACACGATCAAGTTGACAACCAAGATTAACCATTACACCAACTTATTCCCTTACATTGAAATAAATAACCAAGCTGGGCATAATGGCAGGCACCTTGTGCTGGGTAGTTTCATGTCAACTTGGACCAAGCTAAAGTCATCTGGGAAGAGGAAACCTCAGTTAAGAAGGTTACCCTCCATAAGATCTGACTGTAGGAAAGCCTGTAGAGATTTTCTTAATTAGTCACTGATGGGGAAGGGCCCAGACCATTGTGAGTGGCTTCATCCCTGGGCTGGTGATCCTGGGTGCTATGAGAAAGCAGGCTGAGTGAGCCATGACAAGTAAGCCAGTAAGCAGCACCCCTCTATGCCTCTACATCAGTTCCTGCCTCTAGGTTCCTGCCATGGCTTGAGTTTCTGCCCTCACTGCTTTTGATGATGAACTGTTATATGGAACTATGAGTGAAATAAACCCTTTCCTCCCCAAACTGCTTTTGATCACATCAAAGTGATAGAAAGACACATCTGTAATTCCAGGATCAGGGAAGTTGAGGCAGTAGGACAATGAGTTCAAAGCCATCTCAGGCTATACATATTTTCTGTCTCAAACAAACAAACAAACAAACACCCCAAACTCCCAAAATGGAACAAGATGCACACTCGTATTCATGTCTGACAACTTCAGCACTATCTCTGGCTCCCAACTTCTCTCAATGGAGCTCTGATATAGTTGTTTCCATAAAGCATTCACTTCAATTTGTGTCTCAGCACACTGCTCTAAGAAGACCCCAAGATAATGCAACACAAGCATGTTTCTGGTTTTGCTTCACTACCACAGACTAGTGTACATGAAGTGGTCATAAGGTGATGGTATTTGCACAGTTTTCTTACTGAATTTGGGGCTCTCAATCCATCTAGAAGGAAGGCAACCTGAGCGGACAGTCTATTCTTTAAAACTCATTGTTTTCTATCACTTTGTTCTTCCTTTTGCATCCCTGGAACACAGCTCCTTAGGCTACTTGAGTACATGGTCTGTGCCATACCTATATGGCACTCCCAAAGCCTTCCTCAGCAGGGAGGTGTGTTTATCTCTACCCACAGTCTTTTCCTGAATGCCCAGGGCACCCCATAAAGTAGTCAGTGACAAAGGTCAGCTACTTCTCTTTGTTTTCTTCTGATGCTAACCACTCTTCTAGGCATTTGGTCACTTTTTTTAAAAGTTTTAGAATTATCATCATCATCATCATCATCATCATCATCACCATTTTGTACAGGCCTTTCTTAGTGGATATAAGGCCACCTATAGTCTATCTTAAGGTTGCCTGACTTATCTGCCTCTCTTCAGCTCTCATTTGTAACCACTTCTTGGTATTGGTAGTTTCAAGTATGTCCTCTGTCTTCTCCTGCCATGACCTTGCAGAGCTATCATGTTGTCCGAATGTCCCACTGTTTTCCTGGCTAACTCCTGCTCACTCACTAAGAATGCCATTAAGTGTTGTTGCCTCTTGGAAACTATCCCCAGATAATTCCCTTCTCTCTGGGCCTCATGCCTGAATTCTCATAGCACTTATCACATTGTGTTGGTTTGTTTGTGTCTCTCCCATGTGTGCTTCTTCTCTGTGCAGACAACCTTCAGTGCTTAATTTTAGTTTCTAGTGGTCCAGCATCATCCCTGGCTAAATATCTGTTGTAGACATTATGACTGCCTGGTCAGATAGTAATAGGCTTTGGAATAGATAGATGTTTCTATAACTAAATACATGGTCTGTGCTCCCCACCATGCCTTTTAAAAACAGGCATGTGGGGAAAAAAACTGGTCTAGTTCTAAAAGTTCTACTACATGAATGGGCAAACTAAACTTTTAAAAATCTTTTTACAGTTGAAACAGCCTTCTCAAAGGCTGTTAGCTTCTTCATGAAATATTCATGATGCTTGCTGCTTTTGATCTTTCTCTATCACCATCCTGAAAAAGTTGACAATGTTTATGAATTACTCATCAAAGCCTGATGTGTTGAGCATATCTTCAAGTTCATCTACCAACATGAGAAATTGTCATTATTTAAGTCATGCATAGTTGGGGGTTGAACTTCATATATTTATTCATTGGATGCCTACTGTGTGTTAAGAAATCTCATGGGGGCTGTAGAGATGACTCAGCAGTTAAAATCACTGACTGCTCTTTCAGAGGACCAGGGCTCAATTCCCAGCACCCACATGGCAGTTCACAACTGTCTGTAACTCAAGTTCCAAGAGGTCTGACACCCACACACTGATGGTAATAAAATAAAATAAATTATTTAAAAAACCTTGTGGGTTCTGTTTCATTTAATCATTTTTTATGGTGTGAAATATTTGTTTTTTATTTGAATTTTATTCATTTAGATTTAAAAAAAAAAAAAACAGGGTCTCACTATTGAGCCCAAGTTGGCTTCAAACTCCAAACCCCTGCTCAGCTTCACAGTTCTGGGATTACTCCACCCATCTTGTTTTGTAGTTAGACATATTTATTTATTTATTTATTTATTTATTTATTTATTTGAGACATTGCATTGTCTAGGCTTGTCTCTGGACTCAAGGGATCATTTTGCCTGAACCTCCAAATTATACAGGTATGCCATTCTTGGTGCCTAGAGTCAATGGAATATTTATCTTTGTTCTGATCTTAAAATTGAGAAGATGGATGTTCAGAAAAGATATGTACTTAGCCCTAAGGGACAGAACATAAAAGCGAATTTAGTTCTATCCAGTTCTGAGACCAGGTAGCCACAACTCTTTGCAATTATGGATGTTGGGTAGTGAGAAATTAACAGGCTTAGAAGTTACTGAGGATGGACCCCTTTCTCATAATGAGAGGGAGAGGGAGGGGAATGGGAGGGGAAGAAGGTGATGGGGACAGGGACAGGGAGGGGGACAGAGACCCCTGTGATCATCAAGGCTGTCCCTCACACCACTGGATGAATGATTCAGAGGTTACGTTGGTTTCTTTACTGTGGTCTGCTAGTGCCAATGGTATGGTGGACATGAACGCAGCCTCCAGACAAATACTTTATTTGCTGTAAAGCTCAACCACATAGCACGTGCAACTTGTACAATTTTCTGTTTCCCGAGAAACAGCCCTAGAACCACACCTTTCAACTGGATGGTAGATGGTAAGAGAGAATGCTGGTGGCTGGTCAGCCACTTCCAGTGTCAGTGTTAGCTGTGGGGATTAAGCGGAGACAGCTCCATCATGAGCATTCGCTGGTGTCCACACTCAATGAAGGGATTTGTCACATGGCACTTCTCATCTCTTACACACTCATCTCCTACATACTCTCAGGGATTTGTCACATGGTACTCCTCATCTCCAGCTCATTAGATTATTAAAAAGAATGGTCTGGGAAAAGCAGCATCTCTGGATTCACAGACAGGATCTGGCTGACTAATTTACATAATTTACATAAACTCTGATTTCTGTGGGCCTTACTTTCCTTAGCTGTAAAAACAGAAGGAGGCTGAGAAGGGAGCTCAGTTGCCAACGTGAAGAACCTGACTTCAAAGCCCAGAAGTCACACATGAAAGCTAGGAGAGGTCCCAGTGGTGGGTGGGTGGGTGGGACAGACCCCTAGGTGGCAACACTATGGAATACCATGGCTCTGTAGGCATCACAATGAAATAAAACAGTAACAGCCAGGTCTAAGGTAAGGAGGCTGTTAGCATTCCTTGAAGGGAGTAGGTGTCATCAGACCCATATCTGAGTTTCCACCTGCTGCATGCACCCCAGTTGCACACTGTGGTCCTGGAGTCGGGTTCTATATTTTATAGGCTGACTAGGGGTGGGGGAAGGACGCCATCTATGTGGCTTTTGTTAGTTGTCATCTATCCTGGGATGGGGCTGTTTTGGTAACTGTTACCATCTAGGGCTTGGGTCTGGATGGAGTTCATTTTCCCTGTCAATTAAAGAATTAAGGTAGGAAAAACCCGAGTTTGCCAGGTAGCAGTAGAGAAATCTTGAACACAGGCAGCAGGCAGGATGAGTAGTAGCAGAAAGGCCTTCATTGAGGGAGAGGAAACACACATACAGCAGCCCCAGAAAGGAAAAGACCTGCCACAAGCAGAGGGGGCCTTGGGAAGCCAAAAATCCAGTGTCTCCTCCAGCACTGGTGTTTTTTTTAAGTCTCTGAAGAATTTTCCTTGCCCTACTTAGGGTGGTCAGTCTGAAGACAAAGGGTGGCTGATTGGCCCACAACTATTTCGTAGTATGTCCCAATCCAACCTTGAAATCAGGCCAGTCCATCAGCAAAGGGCCTACTGGCTGAAGAAAAAGCCCACATTCGTCTTATTTTGAAGCTGTCAGGCTTTTGTCTTCAGGCTGGTAGCGTGAAGAAGACGCTGGCACTCTTGGAAGTCCAGTGTCTTTATTACCTCATCATGGGCCGTCCAGGCAGTCTGTGTAACTCCAAGTCCCTTACAACTGCTTTGAGATAGCCATGCTCCTGGAAGTAACCCCCATTAAACTCACTGCTCCACCGGGCTGGACTTGGTGGGGTCCTTTCTTTGGTCCGTGGCGGCAATTAGACAGTTTTCATCTCCCCAGGAGAAGAGGGTGGTACTGCTGCTGCGCCGCCCAAGTGCTATTTTAGGAAAGACGATAATGAAACACTTCACAGAAGTTGATGGTTTCTTGAAACAGAGGAAAGAGGTGAGCTGCAGTTTCCTTTGCTGTGTGTGTGTGTGTGGGGGGATACAACAGTTCTCACAAATACAAGGGCTATCTGAACAACAGCACCTAGACTCTCTGCTCAGTTGCAGACTGCTGCACCCACTCCAGACCTGCTGGAGGGACTCTCCAAGACTGGAGTCTGGGTTGCCACATCCATCATAAACCCACTTCCTGAGCGATCCTTTTACTCATAAGGGTTGAGGACCGTTATTTACAGCAGCCTGACACACCAGCCGTTAAGGCGTGGATTTTTAATTATCCCGGACTCAGTCAGCAGTTGGCCTGAGAAGTTTGCACAGACCTTTTCGTCTGAGGGACCACAGATTTTCTTTTTAGCCCCATCCCCATGAACTACAAATTTATGTTCTTGTCTTTCCCACCTCTTTGTATCCTCAACCTTGCTTTCTAGTGAGTCCCTGACAGGCTCACTGATATTGTGGAGGGAAAGTAGGGCGGAAAGAGGCATTCAGATCAGCATAGGGAGGAAAGCAGGGACAGAGAAAAAGAAAGGACACCTCCACCCCAAGGAGCAAGTGTGAGGGAAAGCCCAAGCTCAAGCTATACAAATATGAGAGGAGAGCCGGGCGGTGGTGGCTCACATCTTTAATCCCAGCACTCGGGAAGCAGAGGCAGGCGGATCTCTGTGAGTTCGAGACCAGCCTGGTCTACAAGAACTAGTTCCAGGACAGCCTCCAAAGCCACAGAGAAACCCTATCTCAAAAACAAAACAAAACAAAACAACAAATATGAGAGGAGAGTGCTATGCAAATGACCTGTAAAGAGCCACACTGAGCCTCACTTCCAACCCCGGAAGGGCCTTTCTCCCTTAGTAAATCATTTCTTTTGTTACTATCCACTCATCTCTGTACACATCTTTGTGGAGGGACTCAAGTGTTTAGAAATCCCCATGGGTGCCCTCCAGACTCCAGCGTCCGCTCACAGCAGTTCTAGCTTGAGCAAGCTGGTATCACCATGCCAGACTGTGTTTATAGACAGAATTAGTAAAACGTGGGCTGGAGAGATGGTTCAGTGGGTACAGGGACCCAGCTTCTGGTCCCTATGTAAAGGCTGAACATGACTCACAAGTGCCCCCAGCCCAGTACCTGGGAGCAGTGTAAGAGGCAGAGATAGGCAGATCCCAGAGTCTTGCTGGTCAGCCAGTCTAATTGAATTGGTGAGTTCCTGGTTTAGTGAGAGACTGTTTCAAAAAAGTCAGGTGGAAGGAAACCAAGGAAGACATGTCACATTGAACTCTGGCCTCCACACGTGTACTCAGGGGGATGTGCACCCTCTCACACGATCAAATTATTAATTCTCTCTCTCTCTCTCTCTCTCTCTCTCTCTCTCTAAGAAAAGAGGTTTATTTAGTACACTGCAAATAGAGCAGGGGGTGTGACAGTGCAGAGAACTACCTGCCAAAAGTTGCTACTTTTTAACATAAGGTTATGTAATGTGTTAGCCTCTTTGAAAGGACATGTTTTGACACATTTTCAGAGAACATAAAGGAACCATCATTCACATTTTAAAAACTTTACGAACATTAAGCACCAATAGATCTTCCCACACTACTCCCCCTTTGACAGACCTCTGCATTTTGTTTCTTTTCATTTCACTGTTACAAGGTTTGAGCAAGGCACAGCCGTTCTTTGGTTACCACTCCTGTGACGGCACCCAAGGGGTTCTAACCCCCAACTTTATTCCTGACAGCCAGATTAGACCCAAGGAGAAAGAAACAGCACTGGACAGACTTCTCTTTAGAACTTGGTGTTATAAAATTCACAACTGTGTCATTTTCACGGAGTAAGTGAGACGAACATCCATTTCCTCAGCTGCACACATGGAATCTGCACCACGTGACTGTGGTCTGGAGCAGTGACTACAAGCTCCAGCCAGTCCTGTGACCTAGATTCTACTGTCAGTTATCCATCCCCTTGCATTCCATCTGATATATATATATATATATATATATATATATGATATAGCTATGATATATTATATGATATATATCATATATATATATATATATATGATATAGCTTTGAGAAGGTCCTAGAGAAAAAGAGCTGGGCTATTTTAATGGTCAATGATTATATATATATATATATATATATATATATATATAATATATATATATTGGCCAGGCCCCAGTCAATTTGTCTTCATAATGGCAAACTCTTTGAGAGTCAGAGGCTTCCTGGTGGCCTTCAGAAACTTCACCATGAAAGCTGGTCTTATCTTTGCTTTGTCCCCTTTGAGCTTTCCATTCATCCAGAATGGAAAGGCCTTCTAGTGTCTTGCAGTCCATTTTAAGATTTCTCTCTGGGGGTTGGGGGTGTAGCTCAGTTGGTAGAGTGCTTGCTTAACATGAAAATGAAACCCAGGGTTAGATCCCAACATGGCATAAACCAGGTGTGGTTGCTCCAGTAATCCCAGTACACAGGAGACAGAGGCAAGAGGATCAGAAGTCCAAGGTTATTTTCAGCTACATAGATGAAATCTTGCAAAAACAAAACAAAACAAAACAAAACCAAAAAACAACCAACTAGCAAAACAATCAAGGAACAAACAACAAAAATAATAACAACCACAACAAACCCATAAAAGGGAGTAGAGGTGATTTCTCTGTGAACGGAAGAGCTATGGTTGGAATTAATGGCAATGAGAGAGACCTTTTCTGTAAGCCATTTCTCTCACCCTATCCCACACTATCTGTATGACAGGAGTCTCAGAATACAGAGCAACCGAAAAAGGGGGAGGCGGTACTTGGTCATGCGGTCGTTCCCATATGTTAGGGGCCATGGCAAAAGTAACCTTGGACCTGTAAGAGATTTGGGCAGAAGCTGCTAGCATAACCCATTATGATTAAAAGAATCCTTTCCTCCCTGATACATAACATCTGGGCTCATGAAGTAGCTTATAGAAGTGAAGATACATTTCATGGTCAGGGCACCTAGCAACCCTTCCCTGCTTCTAACCCACTATGTAACACCTACACCCTGCGACCTTGGTAACCTCCTGCACTCTCAAGGACTCAGGCACAGGGACATTCCTCAGCCTGGTTATCAGGCAAGTAGCCTCAAACGACCTCTCCCTTTCTGCCAAGCTCCCCGCTTGGCACCCCTGTGAGCCGGGCGGTGGTGGCGCACGCCTTTAATCCCAGCACTCGGGAGGCAGAGGCAGGCGGATCTCTGTGAGTTCGAGACCAGCCTGGTCTACAAGAGCTAGTTCCAGGACAGCCTCCAAAGCCACAGAAAAACCTTGTCTCGGAAAAACCAAATATATATATATTTGCAGCTTGATCAGAAACCTGTCTTGCTGTCGTTCTTTGTTCCCCTGACCCTTCCATTCTAGGTTCTTTGGTGACTGCAGCACATCAGGGTGTGAGCTCGCGTGATTCCCCGCAGGTCGGGGCACCCATAAATCTTGACTTGGGAATGAGAGAGCCGTATGCAGTGTGAGGGACTGCCAATCTGAGATATATTACACATTAGACCACAGGTCACTGACTTTAAGGGTGATTTTGGGCCAGTTCATTTTGAATGTCACTTATGAAAGATCACATCTTTGACATTTAATAAGATTGAAGATTAGTCTCTGAGCCATCGCACATCCTGGGGCAGAGAAAAACATGTGTAGTAAAACAAATACATGTGCTTGGTTTCATCTTCCTTTTTTGTCTTTTGCTGGTATTTTCAGTGTCCTGGATATGTTTATTCTAATAGCACCTGGTTTATGCACAGGAGGCTAGATTTAAAAGGCAAACTTGTTCTTCAGAATATCCTGTGCATCTATAACCTCATCTATAAGCTGGAATTGGAGAAATAGGGGTGTGTGGAGGGTTGTGGGGACAGGCAAGAACTCTAAAATTCACTGGCCAGCTGGTCTAGCTGAAGGTGTGAGCTCAAGTTCAGAGAGAAACCCTAGATCAAGAATACTGGAATCAAAAGTATTCCAAAGTTTTCAGATTTTTTTTTTAAAGATAGACTCTAACCTAAAGCCCAGGCTGGCCTTCAACTCATACTTCCTGCCTCAGCCTCCCAAATACTGGAATTGCAGGCATGTGCTGTCATGCCTGGCTGGGCCGTGAGAAGGGAATTTCAGCAAGGGTTGATGTTTTAGCTGTGTGGAAAACAGGCAGTGGCAATGACCTCTGAGATTCCTACCATCTGGTTGGCTGGTTCCTGTGAGAGCTTTGCTTACAGATGTTAAAACCAACTGCTTACAAATATCTTCCCCTACTCTCAAGGGACATGATCTAAATATGAACCATCACAGGCACCGAGATTTTTGGCTAGAAACTCCTCCTACTGACACAGTATCCTGTTCCCTGAGGTGAGCCAGAGGCATTCTTTCCATAGCCTCTTCCTCAGAAGAGAGGCAGAAGCACTCACTGGCTTTCGCGGTGCTGGCCTGGGTTTTAATACCAATCTAGCCTCTCAGTGATTGAGCCAAGGTAAGTAAATGAAAGCCCCTGAGTCATGGTCAACATTTCTGAAGATGGAGATGCTGGTACTTGCCTCAGAAAGTAAGGATGAAAGTAGAGAGAGTGGATATAAAAAGAGATAAGAAGAGCCCAACACCGTAGATTCTAGATTAAGTGAAAACTCGTAACTGTGATGTTTAGTTTAGGTGTGGCTACTAGATGGCTATTACACACACTTTTTATATAATGTGATCTGAGAGAGTTTATTAGTCTCCAGAGCTGTGCACACTGATGTGTGTGTGTGTGTGTGTGTGTGTGTGTGTGTGTGTGTTGGGCTGGTTGAGAAAAGACAAGAAACTTGTTCTTGTCTTTTTACTACAACTTTAGCATATAAAAATTTTTGTTTCTTTTATTAAAAAGGTTTATTTATTAATGTATACAATATTCTGCCTGCATATATGCCTGTTGGCTGGAAGAGGGCACCAGGTCTCACTACGGATGGCTGTGAGCCAACATGTGGTTGCTGGGAGTTGAACTCAGGACCTCTGGAAGAGCAGTCAGTGCTCTTAACCTCCGAGCCATCTCTCCAGCCCCTTTTATTTCTTATTTATCTTAAAATATGTAATTTAAAAATGCTAACACATTCTTATTAAACAATGTAAGAAGGAACAATCTTGTCTTTTTTTTTTTTTTTTCTGACTAGAGGAGAGTCATAATAGAGCCGCTGCTAAGTGATGACGTTCTAGCAGGCACTCAGTCCAGGCTAGTCTTCCAGTCAGGTGCACCGTTCCCTAAAGTGTCTGCACATTCACTGTTTAGAATCCATTTCTTTTGAGAACTAAAATCATCAAAATATCAAATATTCCCTGCCATACACAGAGTATTTCCCCCAGATTTTCTAATCTGTTCTTTTAAAAATAAGCTCTTCAGACCCGGCATAGTGTGCACACCTTTAATCCCAATACTCGGGAGGGAGGTGAAGTACTCAGATATCTGTGTTTGAGGCCAGCCTGATTTACACAGAGAGTTCCAGGCCAGCAAAGACTACTTAGTGAGACCTCATGCACCACGCTTTTTCTTTTAGGCCACCAACCAGCTCCCAAATCATGACATGGAGCCATCTTATTAGTTATAAATGCTCAATCTAGTTTAGGCTCATTTCTGGCTAACTTTGACTTCTTTTTCTTCATTTGCCTTTTGCCTCGGGCCTTTACTTTCTTTTCATATGTCTTACTTTCACTGCTTCGCATGTTTGGGTGGCTGAAAGCTGCCTGACTTCTTGCCCTGGGCATGTCCCTTTCTCCCTTGTTCTCTCCTCTTCCTTCTGGTTCTCTTTTTGGGCTTGGCTTTCTCCTCCTATTTATTCTTTCTGCCTGCTGGCCCCGCCTATCCTTTCTCTGCCTAGCTATTGACCATTCAGCTCTTTATTAGACCAATCGAGTGCCTTAGGCAGGTAAGAGGAAACAAATGTAACACATCTTTACCTAATTAAACACACATCCTTACATCATTAAACAAATGTAACATAAACAAAAGTAACACACCTTTGCATAGTTATAGTAATTTTCTGAAGCATAAACAAATATAGCACATCTTTGCCCAGTTAAAATAATATTCTACAACAACTTCATCTTAAAAGGGAGTTGGGGTGGGCAGGACAGGTGCAATGGTGAAGAAAGTTGTCTACTCATTCAAAGGACCTGGGTTCAATTCCCGTCACTCACTCACATGGAAACTGTTTCAGGGGGATCCAGCACTCTCCTTGGCACTGTATACATGTAGTACACACACATTTACATGTAGGCAAAACACCCACACATACAAAAAACAACCTAAAAAAGGGGGCATTTCAATAAAACTTTTGGTTTTATTTAAAAGAGCTCATATATTTTTTTATTAGAGTTATTTCTGGTTCATATTTTTGCAATTATAAAATAAATTATTTCTTTCTTTCTTCCTTCCTTCCTTCCTTCCTTCCTTCCTTTCTTTCTTTCTTTTTTTTTTTTTTTTTTGGTTTTTCGAGACAGGGTTTCTTTGTGTAGCTTTGGAGCCTATCCTGGAACTGGGGCACTCACTCTGAAGACCAGGCTGGCCTCGAACTCACAGAGATCTGCCTGCCTCTGCCTCCCGAGTGCTGGGATTAAAGGCGTGCGCCACCAACTCCCGGCACAAAATAAATGATTTCTATTATTTTTAAAATACTTAAAAATAAATTTGGCATTAATAGTATGTTTATTAGCATGTTTGTGCATTTACTGTTCATCCAGCCATGTGACTCAACTCTTAACTCCTAAGAGTGTTACTTTCATTTCGTGGATCACATCAGAATGACATTAAATTTCTTGTCTAACAATTGTTAACATTTGGTCATCTCAGGGTGGCTGTCTTCTGACTGTCTCTCCTATTGAGAGTCGCTATGAGTTTCCCAATTGTTCATATGTTGAGTAAGTTTTAGTTATTTCCTGGATAGTTTGAAGATTGTATTACGAGGCTCCTCATTATGAGAGCCTGCATTCTCAGATACAAATCCTGATCTGCTATCTGTTCTTCAATTCCAAAGACAGTGCATTAAAAAAAGACCTTACCTTAATTGGTTTTATGTATGTATTTGTGTGTGTGTGTGTGTGTGTGTGTGTGTGTGTGTGTGTGTGTGTGTGTAGGTGCTTGTGGAAGCCAGAAGAGAGCCTTGGATCTTGAAGCTGGAGTGACAGGTGTTTATGAGCCACTAGACATGGGTGCTGGGATCCAAAGTCCAGTCCTCATGATTGAGGAGCAAGCACTCTTAGCAGCCGAGCCATCTCTCCAGCCACAGAAGTCTAGTATGTATTTATCACTATTCCTCTTTCATGGTGCTGAGAACTGAACCCAAGGTCTAACTTACACTAGGCAAATGC
Source organism: Cricetulus griseus (assembly GCF_003668045.3). NCBI lineage: Eukaryota > Metazoa > Chordata > Mammalia > Rodentia > Cricetidae > Cricetulus > Cricetulus griseus. The sequence goes on from NC_048597.1 coordinate 165,600,468, forward strand.
ATTAACACCAAACTACAACCACAGTACAAATGAAACAAAAGAAAACAAAACAAACAAGCAAACTTTCCCTCCCTCTTTCTCTTTTAATTTGAGACAAGGGCTTGCTTACTCAGGTTGGTCTTGAACTTCTGCCCCCCCCCCTCCTTCAGGTATCTGGGATTATAGGCCTTTGCCACAGGACTCAACTTTTGATGTAGCCTTTCTTTCTTTCTTTCTTTCTTTCTTTCTTTCTTTCTTTCTTTCTTTCTTTCTTTCTTCCTTCCTTCCTTCCTTCCTCTCTCTCTCTCTCTCTCTCTCTCTCTCTCTCTCCTCTCTCTCTCTCTCTCTCTCTCTCTCTCTCTCTCTCTCTCTCTCTCTCTCTCTCTCTCTCTCTCTCTCTCTCTCTCTCTCTCTCTCTCTTTCTTTCTCTAAGACAGGGTTTCTCTGTGGCTTTGGAGGCTGTCCTGGAACTAGCTCTTGTAGACCAGGCTGGTCTGGAACTCACAGAGATCCGCCTGCCTCTGCCTCCCGAGTGCTGGGATTAAAGCTGATGTAGCATTTCAACAGTGTTGGTAGAGGATGGTGTGCTTCACCCAGAGGCGAGGTTGGGACATGGGCAGTGGCCTACATTGGTTTGGTTTTCAAAGTCTTTGCCATACCAGTTCCTTTGGGAATAAAAGATTGTTTAAATGCCTGTGGGTCCCTGGATATTGCTACCACAGTTCTGTGATTTACCATAAAGCAGAACCAAGAAGTTAAGTGTTAATTAAAAGCAGAAGAAGAGAGTTTGTTGAGGGATTTACTGTCCATTCCTGACGTGCAGTTCCAGGGTTTGGGCTGCCCCATGGTCTGTTAGGACATATGGATGGAAAACAACAAACGAAGGAAGTCACTGTCTAGCAGTTGTCCTATGAGTTCTGAGGAAGAACTAAGTTGGGGCAAATTTATTCATTTTAGCTAAAGTCAGAATTCTCTGAAGTCAAAATTGAAGCCTCTAAGTCTCTGAATAGTGACAGTGATAAGAGGTTGATGACGTCACAACAGCCTAGCAAAGTAGATAGAAACTCTCAGGAGGACAACAAAATTATAGGCCCCTAACTTATTATTATTATTTTGTAATTTCATATATTATATTTGGTACTCAAAAAAAAGCCATGCATGATGCTAACATCCAATGAGACACTTCAAGTTTAGCGGAGCAATGTTCTTTGAATATGATTTTGGAATTTTAAAATTTATTTATATATTTACTTACATGTATATATGTGTGGGTACACATATGTCATATGTGGCCGTCGGAGAACAACTCATGGGAGTGGGTTTTGTTGTTTCTCCCATGTGGGTTCTGGGGATCAAACTCAGGTCATCAGACTTGGTAGCAAGTGCCTTTACTGGCTGAACCATCTCACTAGCACAGAATATTTTGTTTTTAAGTAGAAACAAAACCCAAACTAAAATGTCTTAACCAAAATGAAATTACCCCCACAATGTTCCCCTTCTTATAATAGTATAAAGCAGTAACTGCTAATACAGAAACAATACATCCTTTTAGGCAGAAAGTCACGTTCCTTGTAACAAAATGCTCAATATAAGAACGATTTATTTTGGTTTATAGTAGGAGGATAGAATTTATCATGGCAAGGAAGGCAAGAAAATGAGAATGTCTCTAGCTGGGGAGGCAGGACTGGGGGTGCTGTGACCAATTACTTTTTATCTGAAGTCAGGAAGCTGAGAGAGATGAATGCAGGTGCTCAACCCACTTTCTTCTTTTTATTCAGTCTGGAATCCCAGACCAGTGCACGGTGCTCCCTAGTGAAATCTCTCTGGAAACAACGTCTCCTCTCCCCTGACCCCATCTCCTTATTATGTCTTTTAGGTGATTCTCACCAGTCAAGTTTACAATGAAACTTGTAACCACCACTAGTCCACCCCTTGTCAAGCTAACACTCAAACATTTTATTTACTTATTTATTTTTGGGACAGAATCTAACTATGTAGCTCCGGCTGGCCTGGAACTGGATATGTAGGACAGGTCTTGAACTCACAGAAATCAACCTGCCTCTGCCTGCCGAGTAGTGGCATGAGAGGTGTGTACCCCCACACCCAACTCACCCAAACATGATATTCTATCCTTGGCTTTTAGAGTCAGTCTCATATTCATTTCATAATTCAAATCACGTCAGTTTTTTTTTTTTTTTTTTTTTTTTTTTTAGACTCAACAGTGCCTGCACTCCTTAAAAGTCCAAAGTCTCTTCTGAGATTAAAGACAAACTCTTAACTGTTGCAGTTATAAAATCAAACACCAGTTGCATCCTTCCAGTATACAATGGTACAGAGAAATATTCTCATTCTGAAAGGGAGCAGTGTGACACCAGTTTAAAAAAAAAAATGGTTGAGGCAAACAAGAATGGAAGAAAAAATAAAACCTCACAAAATTTTGCAGTTCCATTTTTGGCATCTTGAATTTCTGATGAAACATCTGAGCTCCATTAATCTTGCATAGTTCTTTCCTACCACACACATGACCTCCCTCAAGTCTCAGTGGGCATCTTTGCTGGCTAGTTTCATGTCAGTTTGAAGCAAGCTGGAGTCACCAGAGAGGAGGAACCACAATTAAGAAAATGCCTCCATAATGTTGGACTGTAGGCAAGATTGCAAGGTGTTTTCTTAATTAGTGATTGATGGGGGAGGGCCCAGCCCATTGTGGGTAAGGCCATCCCTGGGATGGTGGTCCTGGGTTCTATAAAAAAGCAGGCTGAGCAAGCCATGAGGAGCACACCAGTAAGCAGCACCCTTCCATGGTTCCCGCTTCCAGGTTCTTGCCCTGCCTGTCCTCACTTCCTTCAATGATGAGCAGTGATATGAAAGCATAAGCCAAATACACCCATTCCTCTCCAGGTTACTTTGGTCATGGTGTTTCATTGAAGCAATAGTAAATCTAAGACAACATCTCATGGTCCTGTCATCTCCAGCATCTAGGAGGTCTTCATTGTAACTCAGGCTTTACCTGTAGTGTTTCATAAAATGGCCTCTCAGGACTTTCTGGTAAGTAATATGACTCTGCCACATACTGACTGGCTTTAGCAGCTTGTTGGAACATCGATGCAGGCCTCTATGAATCCCTGACTCCTGCATTTTGCTTGTCTGCAAAAAGAGCATGGAGTGACTGCTGTTGCCAAGGTCTGCTAACAGTTTGTAATGCAGTCTGGCTCTCATATGTTACAGATATGGTGGCCCCTGTATGTCTCTGCTGCTGAACTTGGGAAGACACGACCATAGGTGATTGCTTTTTAGCAAAGAACCTCCGTGGCTGTGTTCTCAGTCCAGATTCTCTGCTTCCTAATTAATCTGTATTTTCATGAATTACGGCCTTTGGAGGGTTGGATCTTGCCACATTGTCTCAGTGCTGAGCACAAGGTTTCTCTTTAATGACACTAATCCTTTTTAGCACATATCTATTTTTCTCTCTCAAGTCTTCAAATGTGTTCTCTCTTCTTTTCTTGCTCACATGTAAACTTTCCATCCCTCTCCCCTTCCACCCTGATATCCGAGTAAGTGCAATTAACAATAACCTTGCTGCAGCTTGAGTGCTGTGCTGTCCTGAAATTCCTTCCACCAAAGAAGTTGGTTCATTATCTTAAAATTCAGCCTCATGTCTTGGCAAAGTTGGCAGCCACTTTCTTTTGCATCCTGCTGGCCCAGTTTGGACAGGATTTTGTCAGAAACTGAGGCAAGGGCAGTTCCCTCCCTCCCCCAAGTGGCTAGCTTTTGCCATAAAGAAAACGAACTCTTTATGGAGTTTCTTCGATGCCCATTATCTTCTCTGAAGTAAATTGGTGCTGCCAGGAGTAGACGTGTCTCACTGTCAAAAAGAGCCTAAGGATACTGAACATATTAAATGTTGTATTTTGTAGGTCTTTGAAGGGTTTGAAGATCTTATCTATCTAAATATAACTGTTTATGACCTTGAAAACATACCTAACATGACTATAAGTTTGACTGTTATAGATGACTATTAACCTCTATTTCTTAATTATATATTACATTTTAAAATGAGCTGCATAAACACAATATCCTAAACAAGAGTAGAAATATACATATAGTAAAACAAAATTGACTTTAAGTTTGTATCAATATACCAAAAATCCATACCAATATAAAATATTTAAGATTAGTAGGTTTTTTTTAGCTTAAAATTAGATTCAATAACCTACCCTTATCCTACCATATCTATCCCCCTTTTTTCTTTTGAGAAAGAGATTCTTGAATCTGGTCTCCTTTGTCAACTTTTTTCCAGACCATTACCAATAACAACTTGTAACCACCTCCCTTAAATGATAATAAATATCCACAATCCATATTTTTGGAGTGTGGACATTGTTCTGTACATTACTTTCTGTTGTTTGGGGGTGCTGGTAATCATTGGAAGAACATTGAGAAAATCAGGATAATTGTTATATCTTGGCTGGAATAGTTTGTAAGGCTGGACCACCTCATCCAGCAACCTTGAAGCTGTTCTGGATGTTGGATCACGTGGGGCATCTGTTTTCACTGGTGTTTGATCCCCTTGTTTGGAAAATTCATAAACTTTTAAAGTAAACATACATATCATTATTAATACAAGTATAGACAAGTTTACACAAGTCAGCCAAAGATGTTTTTTTGTTATGTGTCTGATCTGGTAAAATATATATTATGTGTCTTGTAGTTCTTCTGTCTGTAGTCAGGATTTCAGGAGGGGGGTCTTCCTTGACCAAAGTAGGACAGTCCTTCAAAATTCTCTGCTTCTCAGAAAAGTTTATCAGTTATACGAGGCCTGTAGCTCAAAATGGAGGCCCCAGTGTAACAGAAGAGCTTAGGGTGACTGTCCAGGCAGCCAGATGTCCCTTTCATTAGATATTTCACCCTTCTGGGGTCTTTGTTAAAGACTAAATAATTAGACTTAAAGTTTTCCTTAGTTAGGACAGAAAGTGAGTTAGGAACAAAACTTTAGACTTACCAAGGTAAGATAGATAATTAAGTATTTTCTCTAAATTTGCCAAGTACAAATGAACTAGTGATTGTAAGTGTAATTCTTACTTGATAACTGTTTTGGTTGTATATAATTTTACTATGTTAAAGTTAAAACCCTTTTTAATTAGACAAAAAGTGGGAAATGCTGTAGATTAGTCCTTCTGTACACTGTGAATATATGTTACTGTCATTGGTTAATAGAGAATTGACTGGCCTATAGCTGGTCAAGAAGAGTTTGGGTGGGAGAGCCGGACTAGGAGAATTTTGGGAAGAAGAAGGGTGGAGTCAGAGGAGAGATGCCAGCAGATACACAGGAAACAGGATGTGTAAAAATGAGGTAATAATCCATGAACACTTGGCACAGCATAGATAAGAAAATGGGTTAATTTAAAATGTAAGAGTTAGCTAGTAAGAAGCCTGAGCTATTGGCCAAACATTTATAATTAATATTAAAAAATTCAACCTCATTAATTTTTTTTAGGATATAGAGGAATGTAGTCCGAGTCTTTGTCAGAGGATGAGATGAATGGCCTCAGTCCAGTTCCCCTTTGAAACCTCATGAGCTGGGTCTCTACTGTCTGAATTTGGTCGACATTCTGGCCTTCCTAACTCCTACCAGAATGGCCCACTCAGCTCTCCTTAGAGTGTTTGCAGGTTTATCTGATCCACAACCGCAAACTCCTCCAGCTTCTTCGCACAAACTGGTTCCAAAGGCTTAATATACAGTGATATGGTTTATCAGACCAGTGGCACATCCTAGCGCTGTATTTATTATTTTTCTCATTGCTTTCATAAAATACCTGACAAAGGCACCATACATAGTAAATGTTTATTCTGACTCACAGCTTGAGGGTGCAGTCGGTTATGGCAGAAAAGCTGTAGTGGCGAGAATGGCTTCAGTTCTGGCCTTGGGAAGTAAGGTAGTTGGTCATATTGTGCCTGCAGTCAGGATGCAGAGAGGGACAAATGCTGGTGCAACCAGTTGTTTTCTTCTGTTTATTCAGTTTGGAGTCCTGGGCCATGGGATAGTGTCACCCACATTTGATGTGGAGCTTTCCTTACGTAAACCCCTGCAGTGCTTAGAGATGCGTCCTCTAGTGATTCTGAACCTAGTCAACTTCATCATGAAGGTTATCCATCACAGCAAATATAAATGTTAAATTGTTAAAGGGCCAATCTTGATATTTTATCTTTGCTATTTTAATATCGTAATAGTGATGTGATTAGTAATCGTGGCCTATAATCTGGTTTATGAAAAATTTCATGTGGTAATCTGAATTTCTTTATCCCCTCAACTGCAACACTGCATTCAGATGCTTATAACTAAACTCCTTCGTGTATAGTTGCTTTCTGTCTTTCAAATACGGCGGTGTTTTATTTTTCATCTATAATACCGTCTTTAGCGATCCATCACTATTTCTGAAGGGATTATTTATAATCTAAACAATATACAAAACATAAACCAAAATATTTTGTTGATTCAAACCACAAATAGGGGTAACATGACTGTGACAAAGTCGGCACAGTGACTTTGGGGACTGACATTCTTGGACTTTGGGTGGTCCTGATTGTGTGAACTCTGGGTCTAGACCTGTCCTTCTCCTATTAGGAAGGTCTTTGGCCACTTTCTCCCTACTTGCCAGCAGCTGTGCTCTGGGCACTGCAGGTTATCTCAAGGCAACATTTTCAAACCCCAAGAAAGATGCTGAGAGCTGCAGGGCTAGATCCAGAAGGACAAGCTTCCTCAGTTTAGCCAGCAGGGGGCTGGCTGGCTGTTCTCTAACACCTTAACCCATTACAGCTAGGATGGCTCTTTCTTATTCATCATTAAACAGCAGCTTTATTTTTCTACCAACAAACAAATATACATTAGTGACAGCTATTAAAGGAACTGACCCTGGTTATGGCCCTACGGAAAGGCCCAGAACACCCATGATTAAGGAAATGGACGCTTTGCCTGGAATGAGCCATTCTGGAAACTCATTCCCTAGTAGTGGGCACAAGACACACATGTACACAGCAGAGGGCGCTCCAGTGCAACACAAGAGCCCTGTGGCTTTCGTGATTCGTTCTGACATTGGGCTTTGTAAAAGGCATCCGGTTAATGCTTGACTTTTATGATCTCATCTGCTCCCTGTAAACAAAACTATTACTATTCTTTAGTCATGCTGAGACACGCTTTAATTGAGGAAAGATAGTGCTTGGGAAGAGATAAGAAAAATATTATGAGCCAGGCATGGTGGCACACTTCTTTAAACTTAGCACTTGGGAAGCAGAGGCAGGTGGATCTGTATGAGTTCGAAGCTAACTTGGTTTACATAGTGAGTTCCAGGCCAGCCAAGGCTACAGATAAAGACCATGACTCAAAAAGCTGGAAAAAATATGGAGAAAAAAAATCAGTGTTGAGAGGAAGAGGAGAGTAAGATAAATCAACTAGTTGGCTTTCCTTCACCAGCGATCTGGGGAGTGTACAGATGGCCATATTCAAATCTGACATCTCAGAATCTTGTCTCAATAAATAACTGATGAGTGGATGATCATGCTTGTTGATAGACTGTGAATGATGAGTAGAAACGCAAGATAAGGAAGAGAAACAAGCCTCCAAGGCAGAGGGAACAGCATGCCAAGGCACTGCAATATGATTGTGAGACTCAGGCAATATTAAGTAGTTTGAGCTGAATGGAGGGAGGCGGGGAAGAAGTTGGAAGACACACTGAGGTCTCGGAGAGCAACTATTGGATAAGACATTATCCTAAATGGGGAGGCTTGCCTATAAGCACTTATTATTGTGGAGGGTGTGCAGGCTAGCTCAAGTTTTCTGCTGAGCGGGGCCAGACATGGCTGGTTTTGGCTGGGCTTGATCATAAGTGGGTAGTGACCTGGTAGTAGGCTGGGAGTTAACTTGTCTAGGCTGTGTGGTTGGTTGCACATTGACTGGGTGGATAAAGGTGATGGGACTGTGTCTTAACAATTAGTACGGTACTCTGGGATTGAGCATGAGCATGTGTTCTATAAGAAGGAGTGAATGTGGGCAAGGCCTCTTGAGACCTTGGCTTGGACTTTGTACTCTGTCTTTTCTGCCATATGCTATTTGTTAGAATGGGTTTCATGGAGGCAACGTCGAGATAAAAGACAAAAGATGAGCATCTCCAGAAGCAGAATCATTCTTTTAATCAGAATAATGGAAGGGCCACAGTCTCTTTGAGGAAATTGAGACTGCTCTGGCACTGGTTACTTGAGGTTTTGTAGGACATGAAGCAGGGAAGGGAAAGGGCATATCAGTGTGGGGGCTCAGTGGACAATTTTCTGGCCTCAGTTCTACCATCACAGTTTCAGACAGGAACTGTTATTCTTTTTTTTTTTTCAGTGTGAATACTGAAGTATGTTTATTTTTTTGCAGATTTTTTATTTGAATTAGAAACAATATTGTTTTACATGACAATCCCAGTTCCTTTCTCCCTCCCATCCTTCCCTACCACTCCCTCCAACTAAAACCTTACCTATCACTTATCCTTTCTGCTCCCCAGGGAGGGTGAGGACTTCCATAGGAGTCTCCCATATCCTTTAGGCCCACCCCCGTGTGTCTTGGCTCAGGGAGTATTCCTCTATGTGGAATGGGCTCCCAAAGTCCACACCTATGCTAGGGATAAGTACTGAACTACTACAGGAGGTCCCGTAGATTTCTGAGGTTTCCTCACTGAAACCCATGTTCCTGGGGTCTGGATCAGTCCCATGCTGGTATCCCAGCTATCAGTCTGGGGAGCAAGAGTTCCCCCATGTTCAGGTCAGCTGTTTCTGTGGGTTTCACCAGCCTGGTCTGGACCCCTTTTCTCTTCACTCATCCTTCTCTGCATCTGGATTCTGGTTTAGTTCAGTGATTAGTTGTGGGTGTCTGCTTCTACTTCCACCAGCTGCTGGATGAGGGCTATCAGGTGGCATGTAAGTCAGTCATCAATCTCATTATCAGGGGAGGGCATTTAAGGTAGCCTCTCCTCTGTTGCTTAGATTGTTAGTTGGTGTCATCTTTGTAGATCTCCAGACATTTCCCTAGTGCCTGATTTCTCTGTAAACCTAAAATGTCTCCCTTTACTATGGTATTTCCATTCTTGCTATCTTCTATTCTTCCCCTGACTCAACCTTTCTGCTCCCTCATGTCCTCTGCATCCTTCCTCTTCTCCCCTTCTCATTCTCCTAGCTCCCTCCCTCCTCTTCCTGTGCTCCCAATTTTCTCAGGGGATCTTGACCCTTTCCCCTTCTCCAGGGGACCATGTATGTCTCTCTTAGGGTTCTCCTTGATTACTAGCTTCTCTGGCAGTGTGGATTGTAGGATGGTAATCCTTTACTGTATGTCTAAAATTCACATATGAGTGAGTACAAACCATGTTTGTCTTTTTGCAATTGGGTTACCTCACTCAGAATGGTTTCTTCTATTTCCATCCATTTTCCTGCAAGTTTCAAGATTCCATTGTTTTTTTTTCCACTGAGTAGGACTCCATTGTGTAAATGTACCACATTTTCTCTATCCATTCTTCGGTTGAGAGGCATCTAGGTTGCTTCCAGTTTCTGGCTATTACAAATAGTGCTGCTATGAACATCTTTGAACAGATGTCCTTGTTATATGAATGTGCTTCTTTTGGGTATATGCCTAAGAGTGGAATTGCTGGATCTTGTGGTAGATTGATTCCCATTTTCTTGAGGAGCTACCATACTGATTTCAGAGTGGCTGTACAAGTTGGCACTCCCACCAGCAGTAGAGGAGTGTACCCCTTTCTCCACATCCTCTCCAGCATAAACTGCCATTGGTGTTTTTGATTTTGGCCATTCTGACAGGAGTAAGATGGTATCTCAGAGTTGTTTTGATTTGCATTTCCCTGATGGCTAAGGATGTTGAACATCTTATGTGTCTTTCAGCCATTTTAGATTCCTCTATTGAGAATTGTCTATTTAGTTCTGTACCCCACTTTTTAATTGGATTGTTTGTTGTTGGAGACTAGCTTCTTGAATTCTTTGTATATTTTGGAGTTCAGCCCCAGGAACTGTTATTCTTGAACTTGAGACGTTCCAGGCAAATGTCAGCCAAACTAACATGTTTTTATTCTTTATTATTGGCCACCACCCCACAGCCTAAATTCAAAGGTGCGGTATGGAGAGGGGCATAGAATGGAGACATGTTTACATTGAAGCTACTCAGTTGAGGTCAGAAAATACAGGGTTATCAGTTTCTGAATGCTGGGTTTGAATTTTATCCTGTAAGAATGGGGGACACTTAAAGTCATGATGTAATTTGGGTTTTAGAAAGATCTTTCTATGTTAGTGGCATCCTAAAAAGTTTGGAGGGTGCAGAGTGTGAAGGTAAAGTTCTTTGGGCAAGATGCTGTAACAATCTACGAATGGGAGTTTGAGCAAAACCTATGATAATTTATTCCATCTAGTTAACCAAGCATGGTCGTTGGAGGAGGGTAATATGTTTGAATTCTTAGTCACCAGAGAGTGGAACTGCTTGGGAAGGATTAGAAACATTAGGAGGCATGTCCTTGTTGGAGGAAGTGTACTGCTTGTGGTAGGCTTTGAGGTTTCAAAACCTACACCAGGCCCCAAACTCTCTCTCTCTCTCTCTCTCTCTCTCTCTCTCTCTCTCTCTCTCTCTCTCTCTCTCTCTCTCTCTCAATCTGTGTGTGCTTGCTGCTTGTGAATCAGTATGTAAAGCTCTCAACTGCTTTGCAACACCAAGTCAGTCTGCCTGCCGCCGTGAGTCCCATCATGCTGATAATGATAATGGACTGACCCTGACCCTGCAAAACTGTAAGCGAGCCCTCCCAATTAAATGCTTTCTTTTGTAAGAGATACTTTGGTCATGGTGTTTCTTCACAGCAATACAATAGTGACTAAGGCACCAATTTAGATCAAGGCCACATCCTCTATTCTCTGCTGCCACTAATTCACTTTGTACAACAATTTAAAGACCGAAGGAGTGAGTTTAATCATGTAGGTCTAGTAAACAATTTAGTTGTTTAAATGTCATCCCTATGTTCTCATCAGTCTAGGAAGAGTCTTGCCTGTGATTTTTACAAAAGACTTGAAGATAAGCTGTGTCTTGATGGGGGATGTACTTCTGTATGCTGTGAATATATATTTCTCTTATTGGTTGATGAGTAAATGCTGATTGGCCAGTAACCAGGCAGGAAGTATAAAGAGAGGACTATTAGACTGGGAGAATTCTTAGAAGAGGAAAGACAGGGAAGCAGTTGCTAGAGGAGATGCCATGTAATCGCTAAAGAAGTAACATGCTAGAGCATTATGGGTAAGCCACAGCCTCGTGTCAATACATAGTTTAATAGAAACGGGTTAATAATTAGGAGAGAGCTAGCCAGTAAGAAGTCATGGGCCAAACAGTTTATAATTTATATAATACTCTGTGTGTTTATTTGGGACTAAATGACTGTGGGACAAGGCAGGAAAGAAATTCCATCTATAGTGTCTAAAAAGTATTTTACATAAAATAAACACAGCTTGTGTGGAATCAAGGAAGGCTTTGACTAAATAAATAATACAATGAGCACCACCTTTGATAGGTTCACATTTCACGATGGAAATGGGGTACATTCATTGAAGAAGTTGTGATTGGAGGCAATGTTTACAGAATGGGACGGTTTGAATCCAGAATGTTTCCCAAGAGTTCTTATGTTGAAGCACCAGTTCTCAACTTGCAGGTCACAACCCTTTTGGGAGTCAAATGACCCCTTCACAGGGGTTGCATATCAGATATCCTCCACATCAGATATTTACAATACAATCCAAAACAGTAGCAAAATTACAGTAGCAATGGAAATAATTTCATGGTTGGGGGTCACCACAACATGAAGAACTGTATTAAAAGGTCGCAGCATTAGGAAGGCTGAGAGCCAGTTTAACAACAGCTAAAGGCTTCCTCCTCAGCCTGCTGGGCTGTTGGGAAGTGGTGGAGTCTTAGGAGGCCTCACAGAAGCAAGTTGAATCATTGAAGTTTGAGACAGGTGTCTGTTCCAGTCCCTCTCTTTTTTTTCTTGACCCATGTGAGGCCTCCAGCCTTCCTTGTCACGAGCAATTGTGTTAGGCAGCAATTTCCCCGAGTTGAAACATGCTACTAGGGGAGGCTCCTTAAAGCTTTAGAATTTCTAAGTTGGAGCACTCCATCAAGGAAGGATGGGGAGGCTCACAAGAAAGGTCCAGCATCTGTAAAAGCTGAAACTTTGAAACTTGACAAGGCTACTCCCCAAGGTTAGAGAAAGAGCAAACAGCTGCTAAGGGAAGAGGCTCTCATCAGCAAGCTGCCTGGGGAAATGCTCAGACTTACAGAGCACCTGAAAGGTCTGCAGATGGGCCAAGGTTACAGGTTTGAGTCATCACTCGTGTTGGGGTGGGCTTTTTAGTGATACAGCTGCCATGGGTGGTGTAAGAGACCCCCTCCTATGCCACTGTAAGCAGCTCCCTCCTATACTCTTGTAAGTAACCTTTTCCTATGCTCCTATAAACTACCCATCACTGGTTTTCTAAGTTGGGCTGATGTCATCAGTGCTCTTGTCTGTCGTTGGGTCCCTATTTGGGGTGAATAGATTCTTTTGTCTTGTCTCCCCAGGAAAGTCTCACACAACATCCTGCCATGCTGTTCTGTGGGGCTACAGAGACAAGCAATAGGGCCAATCAACTGTGGGCCGAGGCATCGGAAATTGGGAAACCAAATAAATTCTTCTTCCTCTTAGCTGGGTTATCTCAGACATTTGTCATAGTGACAGACACTACCCACGCAGAGACGCAGAAACATCGAGAAACAAAACTCCCATCTTTCTAGAAAAGGAAGTGAGGAAAAGGGAAGAAAATTGCTCAGACCTCCTCTCCTGTCCCCAATTAAAATTTTGGAATGCACTCCCTCCATGCTGCCCCTCTCTCTGTGTGTGTCTGTCATTCAACAGCATTTTGAAGGCCGAATAAACACAACTGCGTAACTGCTTTTCTCAGTACAACCCAAACACTTTTTGTTGCTGTCTCTTCCCAGGATAGGAACTGGGGCAGCCTCTGTGCCTCAGTTCACTCATGTGTCAACAGGAGATGGCAATACTTCCCTCATGTGTGGCAGTGAGGCCTGAGGTAGTTTATTTTCAATGCCTCACACAGCATATGTTGTAGTGTAAGCTCTCAATAAATTTTGCTAGGAATAGTGGTATTATCAACGTTACTAAGCATCATCATTTACCATTCTACTTTAGTATTGGCCTATTTAGATTGTCTTCATTTTGAAGTATTACTAAATTAATACTTCTTTATATAACATCCCCTCCACTCAGGTTACACCCTCAATGCCAATCTCTCAGAAGTGCAAAAACTGTTTTGTGCACAGTGGCTGTGGCATTTGACTTCCGTGGATCAGCTGCCCACATAAATGGGGCTGACTAACTTCGGTGCTCCAGACTGTGCTGTGTGATCCGAATACAGGGCACACAGACCTGGCTCTAGGGCTGCGATTTGCCTCCCATGTTCTTTTCATTGGCTTCGCTTCATTCGTTTCTCACTTATGTGGCATTTTGTTGCATTGAAGACTCTGTTCTGAGATCTGCCTATGAAAAGGAAGCCTAGTCACTTGGAAGGAATATGTAATCCAGAGACACAATTACAATTAGGTGATAGTTTGAGTAGTGTTGTAACCCATCTTTGTGGGGGCTTCAGTAGGATCCTGCTGACTTGCCCAGTTCATACCTGAGACGGGGAGTGTGGATTGAGAAACAGCAAGTAAAGATGCTAAGAAAAAGACAGAGACACAGGATAGAGTCAGGAGGGCAATCCAGTGAATACTGGATGCCCCAAGTTTATTCTTCACTATTCTTAAATACCACAACCAAAAAGGGGAACATAGCAAAAGACTTCTTTATCTTGTATGCAGAACAGACAGACTTTCTTCCTTAATTCTCCAAACATTTGGTAACTATATCATAGACTCAATTTCTCGTTATCTGGCCTTGAGGGTCAAGAGTAATCATACCTCAGACCAAGTCTGTTGTTATTTAGATAAGACATCCATAACCAAGATCAAACATCTTACAGTAGCTATGTCTTCGAACTTTAAGTCTTAAGACTTTAACCTTGGAAGACTAAGGACAGTTTTGAACTCTCTGACCTTAAGTCAAGATGAAGTGGACATCTCTGTGGGTCTCAACAGAGTAGGATAGGTCTTGAACAAAGCTAACGGAGAAGAGGGTTCCTCCAACCAAGCCTCAGAATGTCAAGGCTTTCTGAAGGAAATAAACTCAAGTTGAGGCAGACAGCCAGACACTGGCATGAAACTGACCCTGCCACTGTTGCTCGATATAAGACTTAAGTCTTCAAATTCTTTGAGACTTAGTCTACTCTTATTTACAATGGGTACGATTGTGCCTATTTTTTTTTAAATACTGTAACAGGCTTAGGTAATTGTCTATGAAGTACTTGGTACATAATGGCAATAGTAAATAATTACATAGCATTCACCAAATGATAGACATGACTCTCATTCAATATATTATTTAATTTCCTAAGCACTTATTTTTAGTATGTTAGTCAGTTCTATTGCTGTAAAGAGACACCTTGACTACAGCAGCTCTTATAAATAAAAACATTCAATTGGGGCTGGCTTACAGATTCAGAAGTTCATTCCACTATCACCATGGCCATGGCGGGGAGCATGGTGACATGCAGGCAAACATGGTGCTAGAGAAGTAGTAGAGTTCTACATCTGGAACCACAGAAAACCACAGGTAGCAGGAAGAGAGCCACACAGGACTGGCTGGGCTTTTGAAACCCCAAAGCCCACTCCCAGTGACACACTTCCTCCAACAAGTCCATATCTCTTAATCCCTCTCAAGTAGTGCCATTCCTTGATGACTAAGCATTCAAATATATGAGCCTATGGGGGCCATTCCTATTCAAACCACACTCAGGCACAATTATTTGCTGAATAGTCATAACAATTTTTTTCTACTCTACTCTTTACACATGAAGAAACCTAAATCACAAACCTAGTTTGTGACCCTATTTCTGAGTAGATAAGGCAGGATTGTTAATCTGAACTTTTAATTGTTACCCTAGAGTTCTCCTAAAAATGTTTGTCATTCTTGCTGGGATAGAATGGCTCAGTGGTAAGAGAGCTTGTTGAAAAAGCCTGAGGACCTAAGGCTAAATACCTACCATAAGTTGGGCGTGGTCAGTGCTATGGGAGGTGGATACAGGAGGGTCTCTGGGGCTTGCTGACTTCCAGTTTAGCTTCAGTTTCAGTAAGAGACTCTGTCTCAAAGGAATAAGGTAGAGTAATAGAGCAGGACACACAGCATCCTCCTCTGGCCTGTGATTGTATGCACATGGATACATATACCTAGACACTGGACACATACATGCACACACACACATACACACACACACACACACACACACACACACACTTCTCTCTCTCTTTCTTTTTATCATTTGATCAGATTAAGTCCACAATCTCCCTTTTAATCTTAGTATGGCTTTTATGTGCCCTTTTCAGAAAAAAATGAAAGTAAAAAGCAGAAATCTTAAACAAAAGCCCATATTTAATACACAAACTAAATATACCTCCAAGCTTTCACACAGCTACGTCAATTCAGTGAAATATTATTCAGGCTGGTACCACTCTCCTAAATTTTAAAAAGTGAAAAATTATAAACTGGGTGTGGTGTAGCATATCTGTAATTCTAGTACCGGGGAGACAGAAGCAGGAAGATCAAGGGCAGTCCGGGATATGTAGAGCCTGCCTTTAAAAAATGCCAAATATAGTGAGCTGTGATGAATAGAAGAAAAAGCAAACGACAAAGAGGAAATGGAATGTTAGAGGACAGGAAGTGAGAGGCGTCCCCACTCTGTGACTTCTGCATGAGACTGGTTCTGCCAGGGTGTCAGTCAGGACTTTCATCTGCCAACAACAGCTTAAAAGCAAGATGGCCTTCTAGTAACATCAGTGAGCATGCTCAGACAGAGATTTGGATGGAAGCACCAGGCTTTAAAACCAGGTAGGTTATTTCCCCATCAGAAAACAGGTGTGCTCTTTGAATGGTGGTAGATGTTAGAAGCTTGTTGATGTCTTGACTGATACATATATACATTAAGAAAGTGATGACAATTGATATGGAGGTATCACTTCCATGTCATCAAACAAGTATTTATTTGAAACTCAAGGCTCTGTGTACTGAGGAAAGGAAGAAATTTGATCTTTTTTTCCCCCTTTAGAGTAAAAACAAAAAAGTCTTTGACCTCATTACTCTTGGGAGATTTGAAATGTTTCTGAAAAAAAGTTAACATCCCAGAGAGCCTTCTTTTCATCATGCAGTTGAAACCTGACACACGTAACTCCTTTGCCCTCAGCTTAGAAATGGCACTTTGCTGCCTTTTCCTCACCTCTGATAGATCCCTGGCAAGGAGTGGATTCTCTGACCCACATGAAGGCAGACAAGATCCCCCAGAAGCTACACGTCTGCTTTAGGGAGCACTCTTCTTTCTCAGAAGGAATTAGAAGATTATAGAAGCAGAGGAAGTATCGG
The DNA here is from genome assembly GCF_003668045.3 of Cricetulus griseus. Lineage (NCBI taxonomy): Eukaryota > Metazoa > Chordata > Mammalia > Rodentia > Cricetidae > Cricetulus > Cricetulus griseus. The sequence continues at coordinate 165,617,024 of NC_048597.1, forward strand.
GGATTAGCTGCTGTGTTCACTTCATAAAATGAGGAAACTAAGACCCAAATGCTTCTGACCCAGTCCAAGTCAAGTGGGAGTAAAAGTCAGGTGACTGATTATTACTCTGTTCATTCTAGAGAATAGCCTGAATGAACTGACTTTTCTTCTAGGTTTTAAGAAACAGTTTATACCATTATTTAGGTCTTTGGCAAACCATGCAAACTTTCAAATGTCTAAGAATTCTATTCTTTCTAAGCAGCAAACTGGGTTGGTGTCTCTCCTTTATTTTTCCTGCATCCCATAACTGGATCTTGCACCCTGCAGTACATCCTTGTTCATATAGGAGGATGGTTATAATATATACTTGATCATGCCGGAAGGATGCTTCTGTTCCCTGTGTGTAAATACATATCCTAAGTATATAACATTGTATGCACACACTATGTATATAAAATAGTACTGGATATCAAACTCAGAGCCTCACACATGCTAGGCAAGGGCTCTACCCCTCAGCCCTAGCCCCAGCCTTATGCTCTATGTATTCTTAGTCATTATTCTCCTTTCTTCTGTTCTTTTTTATCTTTACCCATATTATAGTGTACCGTCGAACAGTATTTCAATAAATATGTGAATGGAAGCTTGAAGATTGATTGGTTTGACTGGCCAACAACTTTCTTCTTTTCTTCCAGCTTTTAACACTTGAAGGCCTTAGGCTGTCAGTGTGCCCATTGTAGCACTCTACTTAGGCAACAGCCACATGCTCATCTCTTGCTCTGTTCTAAACCACAAAACAAGCTGTGAGTTTCTTAGGCTTAACTGCCTTTGATAATAGTTTTATTAGTGTCCTTTAGATATGGATCGGTGCTTTATAAACCCAAAACTTAGTGACAGGTGATGGCTACTTATTTCTCGTGAGGCTGTGTCTGGGTACCATGCTGCTCTGCACCAGGCTTGGCTGATCTTGGCGAGGCATGTGCAAGCATCTGTGCTTAGTTCACAGACCAGCTGGGGACTGGATAATCTGGGACAGCTCTGACATGTGCCATTTGGCTTTCCCTACATGGTCTTTAGTCTTCCAGCAGGCCAACTCAAGCTTGCTCTCATGGTGGCAGTCAAGTTCAAGCAGAGAAACAGCAGGGAGTTCACAACACCTTCAAGCCTTTTCCTGTGTTAAGTTTTGGTCTTGTCTATTGGCCAAGAGTAAGGCACCAGGCAGGCCCAGAATCAGTGGGAAGAGCAGAGAGATTATACTAAAGGAAAGAGTGAAATTTTGGATGAGTGGTCTAATCCATTGATATTGTAGCCATCCACCCAGAGTGAAGAGGCTCTAAGGAGAGATATTTGTGTCCCTCCCTTTGATTCTTAGATTGTGGGATAACGGATCCTGAGAAAGTGGAACTTCCCCCAGGAATTTCATGCTGGGAGGGGGAAAAGGGTAAAGCCTGTTGCCAGCCAGATGTGGGAGGGGAGCTTGTCTTCACCCAGTATTACAACTTGTCAGGCTACTGTGCCTGAGATCCTAGAGCTGAGATGATGATGGCTCAGTGACTGGGGGTGGAGCAGGCAAGCTACATCTTACCTAGGACTGTTTTCTTATTGTCCTCTATTTAAACCCAGACTTCATGTTAGGACCCAAAAGACAGATTTGGGAAGCATCATGGAACCTTTTTTATTCCTCTTCTTGATGTGATCACATCAAATATATCTCTCTTCTCTACTTTTACTATTACCTGTCTCTCATTGGCTTGTTAAGGATGAATGCTCAAGTCTGGCATATAAGGACTGCCAGAGCCCAGGCTCTGACTCTAACAACTCCAGGAACAGTATAATATTCAAATTAAAGTAGTTTAAAACCGAGTAAGTTGGTTGGTTGTTAATTGTCCGTGTGTGTGTGTGTGTGTGTGTGTGTGTGTGTGTGTGTGTGTGTGTGTGTGTGTGTAGTTTTTAATCTACCAACAAAGTGAATAGTAGCTGGTTTTTGGCATTTCCCTCTTACTTTCCATTTCCACAACTTCTTGTAAAGGAACTTGATTTCTTTAGTGGTGAATAACTCCCTGTGTAAGTGGGAGATGTTTTCAAAAATGATGTTTAACCAATCAAAGCATCATGCTCTCCTAGCAATGATGATTGCTTAGGGATGAGCATATCTCAAATTGGGCTAATAAGACCCTTTTGTCTTTGTTTGAAGTAGCCTCTCTTGCCTTACTGGGCCACAAGTCCCACGGTATGCAGAGTGGGAATTGCTTTTGTCACTATGGAGTCAAAGGATGGAGACTAACTTAATTCAGCTGCTGTTTCTTTGAGCTTCTAGCTTCATGTGACACAGACATATGACTCAGTTTTTCAGCCACACGAGACAATACATCATTTATTTTTATTTAAATGAATTCAAGGTTTGTACACATCAAATACTTAGATCTACATCTTCAGGAAATACTGAAATATGTGCTATTATTTGTTTACACCAATTTGTTATTTGCAACAAAAAGAATCTGAATTGATGCAACTAATAAGAAATTAAGATGGCAAAAGAACTCATTTGCAGTAGCAACAGGGGAAATTAAAATAACAAAAAATCCATAGGTACTAACCTAAGAAATAAGAGAGATATATGTGAAGAAAATGACTTAAATTTATTATGTGATCTAAAGAAGTTCTCAATATTGGAAAAGAGTCAGAGCCTGGATGGAAAGATGCCATATTTAAATGGATTAAATTTTCCTAAAATAATCTATAAAAATTTCTCTTAGTGGGTGTCACGCCTATCTCGACCAGCAAGAAGGACACGACCATGACTCTTCTTCAAGCAATTTATTCAGGAACCTTGTACATCAGCTTCTCTTTCAGCTTCTACATCAGCTTCTCTCTCTACTAGCCCCCCGCCCCCCTCCCCTGGGAAGCCCTTAAAAGCAAGCTCATTTCCCAATTAACTCACGCCACCTGGCAATCCCGGATAGGTCACAGCTGGAGGAGGCACACCAGATCCACTAAGCGCTTCCAAATAAGGCTTGTTTACAGCTAAGCTCGGTCTCCCTGGCATCCAGCCAGGTGCCATCTTGGGGCTGTGGCTCCCCACAAGTGGGTTCTCACTTCCCACCCTATACCCTCCCCTCATCCTTCCAAATGGACACCCTTCTCCTATAATCATTGTTAAGGTTTGAATAAGAATGGCCCCCAGAGGCTCATGTATTTGAATGCTTGGACCTCAGTTGGTGGAACTTCTAGGGAAGATTTAGGAGGTGTGGTCTTGTTGAAGGAGGTGTGTCATTGGGTATAGGTTTTGAGGTTGCAAAATCCTGTGCTATTGCCAGTTTTTTTTTTTTCCTCTTTGTACTCCAGCTTGTAGATCAAGATGTAAGCTCTCATCTTTTGCTCCAGAGCCATGCCCACCTGCCTTCCTACCATGCTTCCGGCCATATTGGTCATGGACTCTAACTCTGTAACCATGAGCCCCCCACCCAATTAAATGCTTTCTCATATAGGTTGCGTTGGTTATGGTGTTTTTGTCATGGTGATGGAAAAGTTACTAAGACAACCATACACTATTTCCTTCTGTTTTAATCATATGCATATTTTTGAATCTGTTTCTTCTACATATCCACCTCCACACTTCCAGTTTGGGCCTCTAAAAACTGGGACTGCATTGCACTGTAAATCCTCCAGCAGTCTTGCTGACATATTCAAATTCACCAGCTCTTTAACAAAGCATTGAAGGCCACCATTATCTTGTCTCCCTTCTTACCCTATGTTCCTTTTCTCTGATAGCTGTGAATGGTTTGTAATACTTTGGTCACCTCTCCTCACTTCTGTGTCATTGTGCATGTCCTCAAGATTGGCTTCTCCAACACCATCCACGGTTCAGTAACAGCTAAGCTTGTTCTTGCATCTACCTCTCAACTTGACTTGAAGGAAGAAATACACACTGCTCACACTGGTAAACTGGCGCTGTGCCTGGCATATGGTATGGCTTTGTGAGGATTTACTGATGAATAGATGAGCGGAAAAAATAGCTCCCATTATCTTTACTGCACAGGAGCAGGGAGAATGAGCACTTCCTGAAGGGATATTCCACCTACACAATAGAGACATAAGCAAGTCTGCTCTAGGATGTGTGGAACTCATGACCGAGAGGACCTAGGCAGGATATTCAGGGTTGAACTCAAACAGAATATGTAGGATTGAGCATCGAGAGGGAACTGGATGAATACAGTCACTTGAGCTGAAACTGTCATTCCCCGGAGCAGTGACAATAACAAGATATACATATTCATGATGTCATTATCCTGAGACTGGTGTTGGCAGAGGATAAACTTTCCTGAATTTTCGCTTCACTGCCTGAAATTATTACTGATAAAATAACAGTAATAACAAAACCCAACAAAGCAAAACCCAGCGGTCTCTGTGAGCCAACGAGATGATGAGAAGCTCAAGGTAATGGAACTGCCTGAGTGGAGGCAGGTTCGGGTGAGCGCCCGCCCAGGGCTCCTGTCTGCCAAGATGTTTACTGGGAATATCCTCAAGCTTGGCTCGCACTTCTAGGCCTGATTGCTGAAGACAGTTTCTTCCTTGCCAAAGAACATGCATAAATTTAGACTCCCAAGGCAATGCTTGCTTCCTCAGAAAGTATTATTTTATTATTCAAATGAAACTATAAATTTCTTCAGATTATGGATACCATATGTGCTCATGGGAGGAAACATGGAAAATACAAGATATGTATACAGTAAAAGTAACTTCTAATCATATTTCTCCAATATAATAATTTTGGCCTGTTTTTGTTTTGCAGAATAAAGCTTAGCAAGTGGGATCTACCCTCTGGCTGTGTAATAAAGACCTGAAGAAAGCCAGCACAACTGGGCTCGCCAGTTAGCAGCTGGAGAGCTTGGAGTTTTGCTTCTCCTCAGTTTCTCAATCTATGAAGGATCAATAAAAGCATCATTCCCCAGAATAAGTTCTGAAGTGAATGAGACAATGATGTAAATAACCCGACTCAAAGAGTAGCATAGAGGATGTAGCTAGCGACTGGGAGCTGTTGCTGCTGTAACTGCCCAGAAGTCAGTCATTCTGCCCTCCTCTAAATAGCTAACTGCTGCATCCAATCAGTTTCCAAACCCTATTGATTTTTATGTATTTTGCATTGTTCTAATATAGATGCCTTTCTGGAGGAGACAAGTTACCTTATTTTATTCCCCTCATGTCTGCATTGGTTTAGGCCCTCAGGGTTTCTTGCATAAGTGCCACCATTCCTTTTGCTTCTTTTCCTACTAACTTCCCAGTTATTGATTATGACAGAAGCAGAGAGAATTTCTTAAATGTGATCCGATCATATCATGTTCCTATGACAGTCACTGAACACTTCATTATCCCAGCAGTTCTAACAAGGAGTGAACTATTGATGTGTATAAAAGAGGAATGAGATGGATCTGAAGGGAATTCTACTGAGTTATAGAACCAGTTAAAAAAAGAAGCAACAACTCAGGGCTGGAGAGATGGCTCAGAGTTAAGAGTGCTTACTGCTCTACCAAAGGACCTGAGTGTGAGTCCTGGCATCCATGCCTGTAACTCCAGTTCCAGGAGATCCAATGCTTCTATGGGTACACACTCTCACAAGCACATATCTACACACACATACACACACACACACACACACACACACACACACACACACACACTCATAATATAACAAACACTAAAAGAAAATGAAACCTTACATATACCTTACATATAAAAATGGAATGTAGGTATTGATTAGTGGCTGCTAGGACTTGAGACTGGGGTAAGTGGTAGTAGGAAGTGGGTGTGGTTATAAAAGGACAGAACAAAATAGCTTTCTCCCCAAAATTAATTAATTAATTTTATCTACACTCCCCATAAAAAGCAATTAAGTTTTACATAATACCATTAACACAGAGAATCATTATGGTAATGGAATTGTTCTAAATATTGTCAGTGTGGGTGGTGGTGCAAATCTGCCTTCATGTTAAATTACCTTAAAACTAAATAACAGACACTTTGGTTCATGTAAAAGTTGGTAGAATTGCCATATGCACTATAGTTACGTACAACACCATGGCAGGAAAAGAATGTAGGTTAGAAATGATCTGTTCATAGCACTCATGAAAGTTGCTTGTTATAAGACGAGATTCTTAGAGGCATCATAAAAATGCTCGAGAGCTTGGTTTAAAAAACAATATTATCTAAAGGTCAATAAACAAAAAATAAACCCACAGAGAAACAAGAGTGTTTTGTAAAAATCCTTTTTAGACTATTCATGCAGACTTGGATAAATAGGAGTAATTAAGAAGAGAGAGCCTCACACATTTGTATGTTCTCACCTGTTAATTCATCTATGTGGCTTACAATATGGCTAAATGTAATCCTACAGTTTGATAAGAGCATTGAAATAGCTTCCTTGTAATTGGATAGTATTTTAAATTGAATTTACAAACATCATATTATAGACCAGGAAGAAAGAATCAGATTGTCGTTAGTCTTTTGATTTAAATATTGAGTCTATATTATTCTGCAAATACTTTGGTGTTGTCTTAAAACGGGGTCAGTAGAATAAAGCAGAGTTCATTGTTTTGGTAGAATTAGTGATTTCAAGGTTCTGCATCCACACCAGGAAGCACAAGGCTCAGACTTCAAATAACTTCTGCAAAAAATTACCGCTAATGATCAAATCATGTGTGTCCCTCACCCATTCATACACTGAAGCCCTACTATCTGATGTAACTATATCTGGAAATAATTAAGATTAAAAAGTTGATAAGGGTGGGGCCCTAATCCAATGGGATGGGTGTCCTTGTAATAAAAGATAGATAAGTATCCCTCCATGTGAATACCTTAACAAGGCCATATGGGCACAAATTAGAAGGTGGCTGTCACCAAGATATGGTTGTCCTGACATGCTGATTTTGGACTTCTAGCCTCCCAATCCTTGAGTATGATTAAGCCAACCTGTCTATGGCATTGTGAATGGTAGCCAAGCAGATGAAAACAGTTGCCAAGTTATAACAGGATGATTTTATTACAATGGTTAAAATGTAGAGTCTACTTGTTTTTACCACCAGGAGACTGGCCATCCTGGCAGACACTTTTAGAGAAGGAAACTCAAAGAAAGCCCTGCAGTGGGAGTCTGTACTGGCAACACCAGCTTTGCCTACTATAGGAAACACCCTGGGGAACATACCGGTGAGAAGTGCAAACAAAATCTCCAGAAGAAGCTGTGTCTGCAGAGACCGATTGGCTGACTAGAATGTCAGTGCTGGACATGTCACAGTGCAAAGGCTTGCTGCCTTAGCTTGGGCTAGTTCTAGCCCTCAAAAATAGCCATTCATTACCCACTTCTGTGTTGATACTAACATCTTGTGACGAATAGATTAAAAACTTTTTGGAATCTATTAACTTAGCCGACTACTAGCTTCTATCAATCCAAAAGCTAAGAATACCATCAGATATCGTCTTGGATATAGAAAACTTCCCCCATCTCACTGTATTTGTCTCTCTGACATACCCACCAATGTATTTCTTTTTTTTTTTTTTAAGATTTTATTTATTTGTTTTTTTATTATGCATACAGTCTTCTGCCTACATGCCAGCAGAGGGCACCAGATCTCATTCAAGGTAGTTGTGAGGCACCATGTGGTTGCTGGAAATTGAACTCAGGACCTCTGGAAGAGCAGTCAGTGCTCTTAACCGCTGAGCCATCTCTCCAGCCCCGCCCACCAATGTATTTCATACTTACCGTGATTTACCTTTCTTTGTTCTGGAAAACTAACTTGATGAAACTGCTTCCACATTGGAACATGGAACTTGGGGGAACCCAAATTGTGTTCCTAGGCCATGGTCACTCAAAATGGCTCCAGAAAAAAACAAAAAAACAAAAAAACAAAACCAACAACAACAAAAAAACCCCCAAACTCTTTTATTCCCTTTAAGATGAGATCCGTGGTTAAGGGACCAATGGAAAGCAAGTACTTGTTCTGGGGATGCTCCCCATCCCTCACCATGCCCACTTGTTTGTACCATGAGATGAGTTTATATTTTTTATTATAGCAGTTATTGTGTGAGTTTTTCTGTGTGATGACATGAACTAAGTTTAATTGTAACGATAAGTCTTTCCGCCAGCCCCTCGAGCCCTATCGCCATGTGGTTGCCCAAAATAACACACAGAGATTAATATTAGGTAGAATCCTTCTGGCCAATGACTAGGATTTCTCAATTGCTAACTCTGTCTTAAATACAACTATAATCATTAATCTATATATTTTATAAACTTATTTTATTGAGGACCCACCACTCCTAGTCCCACCCATCTTGCTTTCCTATTGGCCAACAGTACTTTATTTATCAACCAATAAGACAAACATATACACAGAAGGGCTTCCCCCATCATCTACTCACACAGACCCAATAAGTGATCCCACCAAAACCTAGTTTAGCTAACTGGGGAGTTCATTGACATTGCTTATAGGGTCACAGGTGGGGGGTTACTTGTAGGAACATGGGTGACTCAATGACAGCTGAAGCACCAAAAAAGCCCACCCCAGACTGGGTGACGACTCCCAGATAGCTGCATGGCTGGAGCTCCGTGTATGACCTGCAAGCATCTTATACCACTCAGTCTCCTCTATTCAGCTATGGTTACTGCTTATATAACCTCGGGGAGGGGCCTTGTGAATTTCTTCCGCACTGGGAGTCTAGTAAGCCTCCTTTATCAGCTAAGTCCTATGAAGCCCCTCCCTGATGCCGGGAGAAGATTTTCCAAGTCTGAGGAAATAGTTACACTGCTGAGGGAGACACAGTGCCAAGTTGTGCTGACAAGAGTGGAGGGAAAACAAAGGGAACCGGTACTCCTTTTCCAGATCATTTGCATTTGAAGGCAAACCTTGTCAGGTTTCACTGGAGAGCCACTGGATCAATACCCCCAGAGCAGCTTCTTAGCTTTGTGTTCACAAATCACCCAGTGAGGGAGTTAACATAACTGCAGAGGGTCATGGGACTGTACTGCAGTGACAACTACAGTTTAAGAAGCTGGCCCACTAGATATTGCTGGAGTCCTACTTGACAAAGCTGACTCACCAGACATTATTGGGGTCCCCCACTATGCAAAGCCATGGGACTATTGACAGTGAATGACTGGTTGTTTTCTGTCCATAACTTTCTTGGGTAACCACTGTTATGCCTCCCTAATAACAGCTGTGGAGTTCTTTCCACAGCCCTTTGGTGGTGTGTTTTACACTTGTTGGGCACATATATAGCTGTGGATGATCCAGAGGATGATTCTGCTTGAATTATATAATATTGATGGACAGAAATAATACTAGGGTATTTTTCATAACGCAGGCTGACATAAGAGAATTCTCAGCTACAAAGACAGCCTTTTACACATTTAGCCAAGACCTCAGCAGATTCTAAGCAGGCTGGTTGCCCCTGGAGAAAATAATCTGGTTACCCCTAGAGACAAATACACAAGGTCATTCCCCCAGGTGTTGTTTACTGATTCAAAGCCAGAGTTTGAAGCAACTTTAGTCTGCGAATAGTCCCAGACTCAGGGTCAAGGTCCAGCTAACAAATTGTTATTCAGTCTTGACTTCCAATGTCATTTTCTGTCTGGGAACCCTCACCAACTTAGCGATGTGCATGGGTCATTGTGACATTCTTAGGTTGAGAGAAACAACATGACTTGACTTACATTTTGAGTTTGGGTAGGGCCCTGTATAACAACTTATAATTGTCCAGAGTTTGGGGATGAGAGAAGAGACAGCAAAGGGAAAGGCAGTGGAGAAGAGGCAGAAGGCAGTGAGGCAGAGTGAGAGAGGAGGGGCAACAATGGAGGGAAGCAGAGAGAGCGAAGGGCAAAGGTAGCAGGGCAACAATGGCAAGACAGAGAGCAAAGAGAGATCTTTTAGAGAGAGTTCTGAAGAAGCAGTGATAAAGAAAGTTACTTTCAGATCCTGTGAGCCTGTGTTTTCCTAAAGGCCTTTTTAGGTAGATGAGATTTTTTTTCCTACCTTCACTACAGTGAGCTCTTCTCTTTTTACCCTGGAAGCAGACTTTGGGAGCTGGCCTCCTATTGGTCTGTGATACATGACAGTACCATTCAGCAGGTCTGAATGATGTGGAAAAGTTCCTCGTTTTAGATTCTGGTGTATCCGAGAGCAAAGCCACCATCTTGCTTCCTGTTTGATTCCCCAGACTTGGGCTGATGCCAGCACAGAAATGATTTCTCAATAAATATTTGCTGAAGTGAATTAATGGGGATATTGGCTATAAGGACAAATCTTACAGATTCTTCCCTTCATGTTAGCTACTAGCCAAAGCTCAAATAGAAACAAACCAAACCACAATTGAGCATATATTTATTACTTTGAAACCTCCAAGTGCTTTAATTAATAATAAATTATTTGATTCTCATGCTTCCCATAATCCTCCCAGGAGGAACAGTCACTATTAATTTGTTATGGGTATACAAGCAAAGCCAGACATTGAGTCACTACCCTAAGGAAGGCTAGCAGCACGGACACTAGAAAATTGATCTTCCGTTTGCCAGTATTTTTCCTGCTATACTCTAGAAAAGGTAAAAGCATAAGTAATT